>NC_082594.1:78935992-79560992 GCF_030936135.1 Gavia stellata
GCAAGCACACACTGCTGGCTCATATTCAATCTTTCATCCACCAGTATCCCCAAGTGCTTCTCTGTAGGGCTGCTCTCAAGTAATTTATTCCGCAGTCTGTATTGATATTGGGGATTGCCCCAACCCAGGTGCAGGATCTTGCGCTTGGCCTTGTTGAACTTCATGAGGTTCTCATGGGCCCACTTCTCAAGCCAGTCAAAGTCCCCCTGGATGGCATTCCTTCCCTCAAGCAAATCAATTGCACCACTCATCTTGGTGTCATCACCCTTGGACTTGCTGAGGGTGTACTCATTTCCACTGTCTATGTCATTGATGAAGATATTTAATAGTATTGTCCCAGTATGGACCCTTGAGGGACATAACTCATTACCGGTTTCCACCTGTAACCGATGTAGCCCTTGGTTTCATAACCTGCATTATAACATGTATAAAAAGGATTACATGATATGGTTGTCTCCTGTTCTAGAAACTGTAGTTAATGATCCCAGAGATCAACTTCTGTCAGTTGTTTCTAAACGCAACTTAAACTGCAGTTTTCAGAGCTCAAATTAAGTCATGGGGACTCCAGGGGGACACAAAATTTTGCTGTTACACAGAGCTATTCCTTTTATAAAAACACTGCGGAAGGTAGCTGCTGAATGGCTAATGGGAAGGTAAAGGGATATTTAGCAAAAGATATAGATGATCTTCCCTTGCCATACTAATGAGTTGTCCAAACAAAACAAACATAACATTGCAGTCTTGTGGTTAATAATGAAGACGCAGTGTGTTTCGAACCTTGATAGCGTGAGGATGACTTCTTACATGTAATTCATTTACACTGGGACCTTACATTCAAAGGCTTTACCATTGTTCTTAGAAACAAACAACACCGAGGTTTTTTGAACTTTTATTTTTTTTAAGAGTGTCATGGTTTAACCCCAGCTGGCAACTAAGCACCCCACAGCTGCTCACTCACTCCCCTGCAGTGGGATGGGGGAGAGAACTGGAAGGATAAAAGTGAGAAAACTCATGGGTTGAGATAAGAACAGTTTAATAATTGAAATAAAATAATAATAGCAATTAATAATAAAAAAATTAAATAATTTTAATGAAAAGGAAAATAACAAAGAGAAATAAAATACAAGTGATGCAAATGAAAACAATTACTCACCACCAACTGACCGATGGCCAGCCAGTCCTCAGGCAGCTGCCCCCCTGCCAACCTTCCCCCTAGTTTTATTGCTGAGCATGATGTCATATGGTATGGAATATCCCTTTGATCAGCTGGGGTCAGATGTCATGGCTGCATCTCCACCCAACTTCTTGTGCACAGCCAGGCTAATTGCTGGCAGAGCGGTATGAGGAGCAGAAAAGGCCTTAATTCTGTCTAAGAAATACTTAGCAATAACTAAAACATCCCTGTGCTATCAACATTGTTTCCAGCACAAATCCAAAACATAGCCCCATACTAGCTACTATGAAGAAAATTAACTCTACCCCAGCCAAAACCAGCACAAAGAGTTAAAATTTCCCTGTAGAAACTGATATAACATGGCTACCTGTGGTTCAGTACAGTAGATTTAAATTACATGAGTCACAGTGATAAAACATTTTCAAGTTCAAGTATTGCAGACAGTGGTAAAATTTGCACTCCAGTTCTTTCAATAGAACATGGCTCAACTTTAAAAAACACCTCTAATCAATCAAATGAGCTGCCTATGCAAAACACAGTGTGATTATTTTCTATTTTGTTTTCACTTGCTTATTCATGATGTTATGATTCAGTGAACTCCCGTTAACCATCCAATCTGCATAACATTGAAATTACACAATTTTAACAGTTCTTCGTTATTGTTGCACAATGCTTTACGTAATGTAATGTTCAAATTAATTTTCTGCAAAATCAGTTGTATTTATGGAATTGTTACTTAGATAAGAATAGTTTATGCTTCTTAAAGATTTAAGGCAATCATGACTCACACTTATTTTCCAATTGAACTCACCACTGAAATTGTACTTTAACAAAAAAAATCACTAAAACACTGTTAAACTATATCCTGAAAACTTTTAGTAAAGCTAATGATTTTAGGTAAAATGTTAAAATTATTCAATTATGTAGCAAATTTAACTACCTGGGAAGTTTTGGTGCTTGTTGTTTCATATATGTGTGGATGAGGTGCTTACGGACATAGTTTAGTGGTGGACTTAGCAGGATTAGGTTTACGGTTGGACTTGATATCTTAAAGGTCTTTTCCAATCTAAATGATTCTATGATTCTTTGAGTCTATATTTGAAGAATATTTGCAAATACTTCATATTTCCATTTCTCAGTTGGGTTCTTCAGAAATCCACATATGGTGGAGATCATTAGAGTTTACCTACATTTAAGTACTTTAGGTCAGTCATACATAACTAAAAATTGCAATAAGAAATGAATGGGTACATCACTTCAAATTCAAATGGAGGTAAGGAATCCTTTATATTCATTAAAGAATCTGAATATTTTGTTTCCAGTATTCACAGAAAGTCTAATGCTGAGTGTCTCTACCTTTAATGGCAAACACACCACAATATCAGTGACATAATGAATTTGCTAAGGTTGGATTTACCAGTAACACCTCAGAGCAAAGCAGCTGATGCAGCTTAATTTATTTTTTCTAAATCAGTTGAGTCACATTTAATTACATTGGATTTTAGGATTTCAGTCCAGAATACTCCCCTGGACACAAATTTGTAGATACATAGAAAGCTGTTGGACATCCTGCAACCACATCTAGACAGACTCAGGTTAAATCCTGGTTAAATTCACAGACAACAGGTGATCAACTCAATTTACACTACCTGAATTTCTTGAAGAGGATGCAGTTTCCAATTTGGAAAGCTACTGAAATGTTGAGAATCAGCCTCAATTAATTAACATGACCAGATCATCAGTTCTGGGATGTTCAGCTGATAACTTCATTAGTTACTCCTGAATATCAATTATGTTTCAGCATGGAAAACACACCTGCTATCTTTATAAAAGGAACAACTTAAAATTGAGTTCTTTCCTTCTTTCTGTTTGAAAATTAAAAGAATCTGTGGGAAGAGTGTACACTGTAGACAATGTCAGCACAGCCTCTATATCATAGCACAGGTCTTTGGAGCCTTCTTAACTGATGGATTTCAGTCCACACTAAAATTATGCTAATACTTCACCAAGAGAGAGAAAATGTGGGGAGCATTTTTCTTCTATCTAAGAGTGTAAAATACAGTGAGAACCCAAAAAGAAAACTATAAAATAGAGTTGAAGGCACTGTTTAACCAAAGGTTGGACTGCTCACCTGAGTGCACTTCCATTTACAGCCAGAAACCCTGACAAGAGGAGGCAAAGCAAAGACTCTGATCAACAACACTGAAACCTGAGATCTGAAAACTAAGATGAGAGCTGACAGTTCTAAGAATAAGAGTTATATTGTGTCCTGATTTTCCTCAGAGAATTAAGATCTGATCCATTTCCTAAAACTCCCAAGACTAGAGCTGGATTGATTTATTCCAACCTTCTAATATGAAGGCTTTATTATTCCTTCACATTTGTTATCATAAATGATACAAGACAAAATGCTTGATCAGAGTCTGAGAACATGATCAAGAATCTGACAGTATGTGGCTACATCAAAGGGACTACACAGCACCCCACAGACTACCACAGGGCTCCATCTGCACACTCATCTGTCAGGTTGGGATTTTAGAACGAAATTCCCCCATTTAAACTAGCTTGTACCTGTGATGCAAGATCTGAGGACAAAGCATGGGCCATTTATTTGCTTTTATTTTTATTGCTGTATTGTGCATTGCCAGCAAGCATTTTTTGCATACTCTAAACATAAATAGCAGTTTTCTCTTCTTGAGAAAGATCATTCTGATTGTTGGTTTATGTTGAAGAATTTTAGCTGGAGTTCCGGATGAGAATGATAGCAAGAAAAAAGTAAAAGTGATCAAGGCATGGGGATTTCTTTCTGTATTTCTTTTAAATATAAGAGCAATATATAGCAAAAGTCACAGTTACAATCTGCCCAAGCTACCGTATCTACTTATTTTTTTGAACCAACACTGATAATGATACACACCACTCTCAGAGTTCCTCTGTTCATCCAAATGGATCCCTATTGTCTGATGCAAATACATCTTCAAAGTTAGTTTTACTGGAGTTGTACACTTTCCTGAAAGCCTTCACATCCATTTCAATTTGTCTCTTGAAAAACTTCTCACAAGAATACAACCTTCTTCCAGACAAAATAATAAATACCTTAATATATATTGCCATATTTCTGTTGTATATTTTTTGAGTACCTTGGAGTTGGCAGTTGAACATATATGTTTATGGCTACATATACTTCAGGAAATTAACAAGTAGAGAAGCTGAAATAAATTTGATGCAGACTTACAACTTCATTTTCTACTCTCCTGGGTTTTTTTATGTATACTGCAATTATCACTTCACATGAACAAGGAAATTTTCAAAAGGCACGGCTGGCTTCTGATGTCCACTAACATGCAGTGGGAGTTAAAAACCAGACATCAATAGGCTTTATCTCACTTTTCTGTTTTAATGTTGTTTGCTTCTCTTTCTTGTCCTTCTCCCTGACTTTCCCTCTGTGCATTATGAAGAAGAACAAACAAAATGCTGAGAAAACAGTGAAAACTAAAATCACACCATCCCTCAGTTTCCCCTTCAGACTCCTCTCCCCAGCTTCTGTGGTTTATCTCAGTGTACTGTGATAGATCTTTAGATGAGGCTTTTTCTCCCTTCTTGGAACAGGGCTGTGGCTAATTCTAGTGCAAGACAATGTAAAACTACCACAAATTGTTAGTTCCAAAGAAATTAAGTGATTATTTTGACTTTAACTTCAGCTTTGTATTCTTTATATCGGCCTTATATTCTTTGTATCAGTTACTTGGCTTTTTCCTGAAAAAATGTCATCAGTTCTCTGAGGAAAGTAAGTAATTCAATACTATGTATGGTATTCATGCATATGTGTACTTTTCACAATAGCAACCAGTAAGAGTTCAGCTATGATCATGATCAGCATGAATGCTAAACTATTAAACACGCTCCTGTTCATAAAGGTTCTTTTATTCAATTACATTTCAATTGCTACAAATTGGAATAAACATGGTTCAGTGATGCAAAAATCACAGGAGTTTTCAAAGCTGTTATTTTCCTTGTCTGATTTTCACACTTCACATAATGGTACCCTCGGATCCCATAACTAACCTGTCATACTTTAAATTATTGCTTATTCACAACTTTATTATCACATCAGATATATTACTATTCCTTCTCCTTGAATTTAGGACCCAATGATAACACTAAATTGAAGTGTCGTTGCACTGCAGCTAGCACAATGATGACAGAAAAAGTCACATCTGCTTTGAAGTTCATGGAGCATATAAAGTGAGAAGGAAGAACTATGCGACAGAGAAACTTTTCTGGTCATTTGTACATGTCTTTCCCTTCTCATTAATCAATGTGTCAGGCACAGTATGAAAGAATGGTAATTAGTTTAATCAAAGGTGTTTTATAAATAGGATATAATCTGTGCATAGATTTCTAAACCAAACCCTTGTCACATATTTCATATTGATGTCATATGAATTTTTATGTAGGTGGTATATATATACATATATCTATGTATTTGTTTGTGTGTACACTATATATTAAAGTATGTTGTCTCATATTTTGCTAATAAAATGAGAGGAAAAGATAGATCTTTATGGTCACAATATGAAACAGCAACCAAGCCCCTCTATTTATACAGCCCCATAAGAACTTTGGAACCCAACCTTGTTTTGCAAACTGAAGACTGTCAGCTCTATCTGGTACAGTGTGGCCTGGAAACCCCAAACCTTACCAACTACCAGTGTCACAATAGCCATGTTTAATCCCACACCTTTTAACTACAAACTGATTGGTATCAGTCAATATTTACAGAACTGAAAAATAACAAAAATTCATGCTTATCATGAATAAGCACATGAACAGCACTAATGTTTAGAATGGATTGTATTCCATGTCTCATTGTATGAATACATGGCAAACAAGTATTTTAACTGGATGTATATATTGCAAAGATATATTTCAAACACATCATTTAAGAACACCAGCAATACAGACTTGCTGTCATTTCTTTTCTATATTTTTACAGAAAACAGAATTGTTCTGTACATACTTTTAGTACTTACCACTGTGTCGTATTTTTGAGAAGACTTCAGAATTGCCCCATAGGAGGCAGCATGATGTCATTTTAGTTACACCAGAAGTTTTTCCTGTTAGGAAGAAGTATATAGCACTCTTCAGTAAATGAAGAAAAAAAGTGCCTGCTTATGAGTCACAAATGGTGAAAAAATAGTTGCTTATTAAATCACCTCTAATGCTGTTTTTCAAGGTTAAAAAAAGAAAAAATCATATTATTGATACCAGGAGAATAAATACATTGATCAGAGTGTATTGACTTCTGTCATAAAAATTATTAGCATTATTTTTTCTTTGCAGATTGATCACTGCTACAAAAATAGAATTATCTTTAAACCTGTACACCACAAAACTATACATTTGGGGGAAAAAAGCTAAGGCAAGTACTTCAAAATAAAATAAGAAAAAAAAAATCACCAGAAACCCCTTGGGTTTTACATTATTCCTATACAAAATATTTCTGTAAACATGTATTATACATATTCAAATATAAAATACAAAAATTCAAATATTCAAATATATTAAAATATAAATATTCAAATATTTTTAAAAGCCATTTGATTATTATTCATTCTTTCCTATGGGTAATTCAAAACTCTAGCTTATACTTCAAATGACATTTCAAAGGGTAGACTATTTATCAATAATCTATCTGTTTTAGATAGACTGTTTAGACAGACTGTATACCAATATTTACCAACAGTCTCTTCTGTCAGGACTATTTTGAGACATTGCAATTTAAAACTCAAACCTTAATAGTGTTAAGAAAGTTATTTCAGGTAATTTGCATAGGATGCAAGACTGTATTACCTGAAATACTTCTCTTCCCTCAAAGGCCAGCAGAGTTGATTTTATGGCATTTATAGCTGCACACATTTTGCAGGGGAAATTCATGCATTGCTTGTATTTTTTTTTCTGTATCTCTCTTAAAGTACCAAGAAACTTCATATCATTTATTCTTATTTTCATTAAGTTGATCAACACAGAGAAGCGCTTTGTGTGAAAAATACCGTTTTGAAACAAATTACAGGAGCAAGGGTGAGGCCATCAAGTATTCCTATTAACTTGCTAATATATCAAGCAAACTTACCATTTCTGAAAAATTGCACAAGGAATTTGGCCACAGTATAGTGCCTATTAATACTGTAGAAACACTTCTGCAATAAGCTGACAAATACACATGCATACAAACACATTCTCTCTAAGTATGTGTATGTATTTATACTGCATTTTAAGAAATAAATTAGTTTTTAGCAATAAAGATCCTAAGAGTCATGGCACTGAGTTTCCACTTCGTATTTCAGAAAATTTTCTCATACCATTTAAAGAAAAGATCATCAGATTTTAGATTTCATTTTTTACCAAAATCAATGGTGTAAATGAAATCAGGCTTTAACACTTACTTCCTACTAGCAGATTCTGCAATCTTGATCACACTGTATAACTCCTTCTCATTCATGTTTTGCCTCACTACAGCCAAACCACTCCATGTAAGTGCAATTCATTGTAACAGCTGCAAACACAGGCCTCAATTCTGTGTAAAGACAGTAATTATCTTTATAAACTGGAAATAAATACCAGCGGATGGCTATCTGCATATATGTCTGAAAAGAAAAAAATCAGGAATATGGAAGCAAAGCAAAATTCCTGATGAATAAACAATGTGTGAAACACTCAAGCTAAACTGTGAAAGTGTCCATCTGGACACTTGCTGCAGGGAAAGCCTGGCAACAGTGCAACTTTTCATACACACTCGTTGAGGAATCAGGTGTTGAAGTTTAGGGAAATCTTTATTCCAAGCTACATTCATGTCTTAAATCTCTCCACATGACAGTGGCACTTTTACTGGAGATTTCACTGCTCATGTAGACTTTAACAGCCATTCCAATTCTCCAACAGTAGTCGGTGATTAAACCTAGGATATAAGAAATAAGCCACAATTTAAGGAATGGCTGGACAGTGAAAATCCACTAAAGCTAACACAGCTTCCCTTCTCAGTTATTTTAAACTTGCATTTCTTTAGTTTGGCGGCCTTTATAGCTTAATTCCTGCTACAGGAAGAGAATGAAATTCACCTTGGCTTTACTGGTAAACACGGGATTGCATTTACTCTATCTCCATAGCACCAAAATAGTCTCCAGCTTTAAAGTATAAAAATGAATGAAGGAAGTGCTGTTTGTGAACTAGGTTTTCCAAACTTATCTTTGTACCTATGTGTTTATCCTTTTCACCTTCAGTCTGTTTTACAGATCTCCTAATTGTCCTTGCCAGACTGATTTTAATTGTAGATGAGTAGATTACAGTTTAGATTTTATATATTCTAGTAAACCACACTGTTCTCTCTTGTCCATTTACAGATCATATTTAGACTTTATCTCTGTAATAGGCAATTGCTCTCAAAAAACCAACTGCAAATACTGCACTTCCTTTGTATCAGGAAGCATGGGCACACATATTAAAAGACTAGTAGTCAAATTCTAACACAAAATATGGACGTCTTCTACATATCTTATTCTTTTTGAAGTGCCATTTTATCTCGATATTTGTGACAACTGATTTCTTCATAATTATAAAATTTTAATAAAAATGTTAAGGGAACCTGGCAGTCCTTCTAAGCATATTTTCCTGAAGTCTAAAACAGGTTATCTCATCAGCTCACAGACTCATTGGTAACTTAAATCTGACGGTGCTATAATGACTCTAGTTTTAATGTTACTCAGTTTAAGTTTACTTAATTAGCTCATTTCTCAGAATTATTACAACAGTCTCTGATTTTATAGGTAACACAACAACAAGCAACTAAGACTGATGTTCTGTCATTGTATTTGCACAATTATTGTAGTCTTTACCTGAGAAATAAAAACTCTGTCTCATAAAAAATTTGTTTTGTTTTGTTTTGAACATGATGACCCACTCTCCCCAGCTGTCCCAAAAACCTCTGACAGTTCTTGGTAATATCCAGATATAAACTAAAAATATTTGTTTATTCTTTGATGCTCAATTTTATTCATCACAATGACTGAACTATTGTAATTAACTTCAGCTAATGAGCAGACAGGTTCATGAAGTTTCTCTGAGAAAATGTACTATTTTAAATGGAGTCTCAGCATCTTTGAATACATCTCGAAATCTGTATCTTTTACAGTATTTACATACTTTCCCTATTGATTCAGTTTCATATCAAGTTCTTTCTTCTGAACATTTTAATAATAAGCTCTCCCCACTGCTAAATTCAAGAATTTAATATGCAGTGACACACTCTGTAGCAATTAAGTTTTCAAATTTTTTGAACTCTAAAAAGAAAATCACTGACTAAACAACGGGTAAATGCATCTGGGCAGTTCTGTGATGTTCTCTCAGCATCAATAGCCCAGAGGTCAGAATATCAGATAAGCAGATGATGCTATTTCAACTGTTTATTGCCTGGACAGTTTGGGAGGAGGGGGGTGTTCAGAAGAGGAAAGCCAGCTAGAGGTAGATCTCACAGCAGGGAATGGACACAGACCAGCTAGAGGAGTATCAGAGAGATGCAAATGAAAACAACTTTTTCCCTAATTTAAATATTTGAAAGCTAAATGACTAAACCTGACCTCAGTCTTCCTTTGTATTTAGTGGGAAAAAATAGTCATCCTGAACAGTAGGATTTATTTATCTCCATGAGTCAAAGAATGTGGGCTTTAAGTAAGAAAACAAACAACCCACTCTTCACATATACCAACTGAGGTAATGTTGACTTACAGATATTGAAGAAATGAGTGGTGGTATCTTATTTTCTTTACTTAAAACAAATGTAAGTAAGTTTCAAATAACACAAAGGCAGTAAAATGTAACTTCTCCTTTGCTAAATGTGCAGTAACTCTCTCTTTGCCTAGAGAGAAAAAATTCACCAACAAGAAAAAACTCCCTTTTTGGGGACCCATTTTTCAACTTTAATCAAAAGCAGCACACCAGAAGAAGACATGAAGCCTCTTATCCACACACTCCCCCTGAATTAGTATATTCCAAGTTGTATTCCTTGTCTTCAAGCAGATCAGAAAGATATGGTGGAACCTGTGTTGCTTCTTTCTTCTTCTGACATAGTAGTTTCCTCACATTGTCTGCTCATCTCTTTCTGCTTTGAATAGTTAAACCTACGAACCTACCTGTGCCTCTGGTCTTGATTCCTGCCTGTACCATAAGGATCCCCTTGTGGTAGCATACTCACGAGAAAGCAAGAAAAAGAGACTGACACTCCTCTGAAGTCAGAGGTGAGAGACTGTATCCTCAGCCACAAGCAACTAGAATATCCCACAGAACAGGTGGGTGGCTTCAGAGAGAAACTACAAGAAAAAGAAAGAATAGGAATGTATGAATCTGTGGCAAGGTCTACAAGGTCAGGAAAAACCCTAGCAGAGACCAGAGATGAACAGAGAAAGCAAACAGAACAGCCTAACACAAATGACAACCACAGACTGCTCTTCAGAGAAAATGGGCTGCTACCAAACATGCAACAGCAGCAGCAGACGAACAGTAACACAGAAATGGAAAGACTTGAGGCCATCTCCACAGGATGCAGACCAGGGAGGAGGAATGAAGCTGTTTGTAAGGCACAATGGCAGCTAAGAACAAGTGATATGAATTTGCAGAGGTCCCTATTTTTTCTAAAAAGTACTAACATTTCTTGAAAAATCTTCTTGCCTTCAAAAGTATTTAGATACGAATCTTTGCTAATAAGACTGGCAAAACACAGGCTCATTTGTCATGTGGGCTACATCAGAATCACCATGAACTACCTATCAAAACAAAGATATCATGTGTGATACAGCAGATAAGACAGATTAAAAATGCCTCATCAGAAGAATGAATGAAGGTAAATATTCGAATAGCATATAATACACATTTCATTAGAAAATTTGAAGATCTTTGCAACACCAACAAATGGAAATCTAAAGGATGAAAGGATGACAGTATCAGTGCAATGAGGTTTGAAACAAACCTAGTAATTAATACTACAGGTCAAAAAACTGAAAAGCTCCAGAAAAAAAAATGCTGAGGGGAAAAAAAACCCAAAACCTCAAACAAAACAAAAAAATCCAAAACCACAACAAGTAGGCTGGAAAGAAAGATGCTAGACTCAGTTTGAATCAAAACAAAACAAAACAAAAGAAATCTTGTGAAGAATTTGCAAACTGCTATGAGAAATCAAGAAGTATTAAACTCATGAAGCCTGAGCCCAAAACAGCAACACATACAAGAGGAATGCTGATGATACAGAAGAGAGTGATTTGCCATGTTAAGAAATTCTGAATGGTAAATGGAACAATAAATCCCCTTAGGGGAACTCCAGGCCAGAAAGTAGCAATGCCAAGAAAGCATATAGAATAAGACATAGTAAAAATGAAGGGCATAAGAAAGGCTAAGTCTGAGGTCAAAGAGAAGGGGAGAGAGTGCCAGTCCTGTGTCAAAAGAAAAGGTTGATTCTCACGTCAGGGATAAGAGAAAGGCCAAGCCTGAGATCAAGGAGGAGGAGGAAAAGGAGGATGAGATACAGCTAAAGGAGAAAGACAGCAGAAAGAGGAGGGGGAAAGACCAATCCGAATAAAAAAAAAAGATTAAAGACAAACTGGAAGTCAAAAGAAAAGAATCCAAAGAGAGCTTCAAGACCATGCTGAGACATACTGAAATTAAAGATCAGTTGGAACAGCAAGAGCTCCACATAATAACCCTCAAGCCTGTTAAGGTACAGCTTTCAGACATTGTAGATAGGGAGTCAGATGAATAGAAGACAGAATAATCCGCCCAGTGGCATGAAGTTCAGATCATCTTTTCAGTCCTCACATCAAGTATACAGTTAAGTCTCCTTGGGCCTTTTAATATTATTTCTGTGTTTCTGAAACTAACAGCAAGAAATGTGCCAAAAGGCACTTAAACAGCTAATACAGCAAAGCTCTCGCTATGCTCGAGGTAATGTTAACTATCTGTGTCACTTCCAAGTTATTACTAGTAAAGCAATTACCCTTGATGAAATCATATATGTTTCTCTGTGCATGAGCAAGCTCTGATAAATATATCTGCCTTTTTCCCAACTGATTTTTTTTAAGAGCCTAGGTAATTCAGGAAGAAAGTCTCTTAAAATTTTCATAGCCAGAAAGGCTGGAATGACTGAAAATTCATTCAATGAAAATTCATACATGAAAACCTTCTCATAAGTGAAAAAGTTTTTATCTTAACTTTACACAAATGATGTGTCAGATACTAACGTTGTTGGTTAATGCACAGTCAAAATACACTCCATGAGCTGTTTTTCACATACCCTCCCCCAAAAAAATGCAGTGTAAGGTGAGAGAAATTGCAATGCCAGCCATCAAACTGAAATCAGTGCATCAAAATCTGTCTGCACTTAAGTCTTTGCCTAGCTAGCTGCATAAATTTCCGTTCCTATACTATCTAAGCATCTTTCCAATGGATAGGACATGCACAGGGAGGCTATTCCAGTTCAGTGTCAATATAACTGAGAAGTTGCCAGGGATACAAGGGAGTAGGCCCTGACTGACAGCATCATCACCAGAAGTTCTGAGACTTCCTTCCCTTAAAAACTGAACTCTTACTCATTTTCACCTTTACGGTGTTTTCCAGTTCTCCAAAATGAAATTAAAATGTTAGTAAACCAAATCATAGAATGCGACCCACCTATATTGCATCTCCAAAACAAATATTTGCAGAAAACCTTTCAGCCTAGCATGTCCCCGACGGCTCCACCAGCCCTGACTGTCCCTGCCCAGCCCCCTGGGGCTCCCCCCACCCCACCCAGGGCCCAGGACCCCTGTCACCCCCACAGGGCCATCAGCCCCTGCCCCAGCAATGCTGTAGCAGGGCCGCTCTCCAGCTCCCCACAGCCCTGCCCCACCCAGCCATGGGCACCGCCGAGCTGGGCCCACCCACAGGCCCACCACACAGGCCTCGGCCCATCCCCAGGGAGGCGCCCAATGCCCCGGGCTGGGGCTGCCCTGGTGCCCCCCAGTGCCCTTCTCCTGGCTGGGGGTGGGACAGGCCCTGCCCTGACCCACCATGGGGAGGCCCCAACACTCCTGGCCCCTGTGATGCCATGACACAACGTTACCAAGTTCAGAACTGTAAGTGAACTGTTCACAGAGCAAAAAAATCCAACTTTAACCAGACCCATGATGAGAGACAAATGCAGGGCACATCCTTCATGTAGCAGCTGTCATTCCACCCATAACAGAATCACCAAAATCCACATCTTCTAAGCCCATGATACATTTTTCCCCAGCCACCTTCATGGAAACTATTTGGATTAAAAGCAAATAAACACACCAACAAACAAAAACCAACACCAAACACTGCAGCAGAATAAGCTCACACAATCAGTCAAGAATGGAAACAACTAGTTACCACTGAATTTTTTATAACATTCTTCTATTACTGAAACTTTTCCTGTTTCTCCACCCAGACTAAAACCTCCGAGATAAACCTAAGCACTAAATTCCTTAAGTATATCTGTTGGCAAAATGAGTGATGTTAACTCTCTTTACAAACCTTGCAAAACTTTGAGATTACCTACCTGAAATTTTAACAGAAGAACTTCTCTTAAAATTGAGCATTCAAAATTGAAATAAAACAAGAATGGCTTTCATCTTAGTAGAAAGCATTATACAAAGAAGGAGCAATGAGGTTACTGGTTCCATCTCTCAGCATTTTGCATTAAATCATCAGGTGAAATTAAATGTCTCAAACTGCAATAAATATATAGAGGTGGTCATCACTAGACTACAGCCTCAGACCATTTACACATAATTCCCTTTCATCTACCTTGACATTTTATTTCCTTCCCTCTCACTTGCCCCTTCTCCTTCCAAAATGTATTTAATAATTTATTTCTTCTAAGTAGTTTTTACCTGTGTAGAGATTATCATCACACGCTAGGGGCAGACATAATCACATCCTACATAGACCTATGGACTAAAAGTGACACAATTTAAACTGCAAATAATGTGATTTTCCAGCCTCCTTCATTGTCTCAAAATGATTGGTGAAGAAGAATGAACAATGTTATCTTAAGACAAACTTGTGAGGGGGCTGGGGAGTAGAGAGCAACAAATCCGAAGTACAACAGCAATCTGATAGGATCATCTTAGCAGTCTTTAAAAACAACCAGTGTGGCTAGAAGCATTCAAGTAGTGATTTAAATAGATTTCTCTAGACATCTTTTCTTAATTCAAAACTTTAGGTCATGAAGCAACTAATCCCAGAATCCATTTCCAGGCACATGGAGGAAAAGGTATTCATGAGGAGCAGTCAGCATGGATTCACCAAGAGCAAGTCATGCTTGATCAACTTGATAAACTATGATGAAACAACTGGCTTGTTAGATGAGGGGAGAGCAGTGGATATTGTCAACCTGAACTTCAGTAAGGCTTTCCACACTGTTTCCCATAAAATCCTCAAAGAGAAGCTGGTGACGTTTGGGCTGGATGAGCAGACAAAGGCTCAGGGGGATCTTATTAATGTTTATAAATACCTGAAGGGAGCGTGCAAAGATGATGGGGCCAGGCTCTTTTCAGTGATGCCCAGTGACAGGACCAGAGGCAACGGGCACAAAGTGAAACACAGGAGGTTCCCTCTGAACATCAGGAACCACTTTTTTACTGTGAGGGTGACCAAGCACTGGCACAGGTTTCTCTGAGAGGCTGTAGAGTCTACCTCCTGGGAGATATTGAAACGCTGTCTGGACATAGTCCTGGGCAACCAGCTGTAGGTGTCCCTGCTCGAGCAGAGGAGTTGGACAAGATGATCTCCAGAGGTCCCTTCCAACCTCAGCCAGTCAGTCATTCTGTGCTTCTGTGATCTGTAAATATATGTACCTTTTTCAAGAAAGACAGAATATGCCATCAAAATGAGAGTCTTGCCTGACTCAAAGAAGCCAGACTCCTGTTGCAGAGGTTATAGCAGATGTTCAGTGTTTGGTTAAGTCTAATTCATGCCAGTGAAACACTTCATCAATTACTCAGATGATTATTTCTCCTTATGGAGCAGTGTCATTTGGTATTAGCAACTGAAGACCAGCTTGAACTATAATCTCCTACATCTCAAGTGAATATCTTTGTGCAAAACTGAGCAAAAGCCTGATTCAAGTCAAGTAGAACTGGGATTGCTACAGTCCCGTATCTCCAGGGGTTGTTCTGTCCTCAAAAGAGACAAGGGAAGAAACACATTTTAACTCTTTCCCACTTGATTTAAATCGTGATACAGAACCACCTGCCTACCAACGGAAAGTCACAGAGTCAGAACAAGGGAAAAGAAACAGCTCCATCTTCTTCCAGCACTACAAAGAAATAAATGACATGAAACGGAACATAGGCAACCTTACACCTCTTTTAGCCTCTCTGCCAAGAAGAGAAAAGCACTTAAGTCTCTATGTGGCAACCACAGCCTTGTGAGGAAACATAAACACATTTGAAACCCGCAAGACTGTGTTTCACATGACTGTTATGAGAGCCCTCTAAGTTTGCAGCTTAACGGCTCTGCCTCTACTGCCTTCCCCTCATTCCCACAGTTGTCTACATCACAAGGCCTCCTAGTAAAATCACAATTCCCTTCTTTTTTACGTATGTGGGGTTTTCTTCCAACAGATAAAATAACTGTAAGTAGGAGTAAACAGGAAGAGAGGAGTAAAAGAGACTACAGAACAGGTCCAGATCATGGCTTAACCTGCCCATAGTTCAGGCTGACCCAACTGTTACAAATCCTACCCCAGCTTGCAGTCTGAATACAGCTAGAATTTACTTTGGTAACAAAGAGCAACCACAGAAAATTATGGAGAATTTATATCTAAGTTCCTGTTTCTTTTCCCTTAAACTCAGTGAGGAGAGAAGTCTTTTACTGGAAATCTTTCTTCCTCTAATTAAATTCCATTCTAGGTTATCTGGGCTGTATTTGAAACTATCAGTTTTCCCTTCTCTCACTATCTGTTTTCAGGAAAGTTTTGGCAGTTTACCAAAATCATAGTATATAAAAAAGCAAATATTTTAAAATGTGTATCCTTTTTTACAGCCAAAATATGACATAACAGCGATGATGGCAGCTGCCACCAGCATTACTATTATATTGGGAGTGCATGAGAAGACTAAAAGAGAAGGGATCCTGTCTTGACAGGAACCTCATGACCAACCCCAACCCCATTCCCTGATCTCAAGAAGCAGATGAGGCACGGACAGGGGGTGAGATGGATTTTTTGGGACAGAAAACTAAACTAAGTTCCCTCTACAACTGGGACTTGGTACCTACAGCCCAATGCCCCTCTTCACTACCAGATCACTCTATTACCAGCTGAAAATGTGAAGTCCTGTAGCCCAAGTGGCAACAGGCCATGTTGAGTCTTCAGAGTTTGACTTTAAGGTGTTTTGCAGAAGGTGTGGTAAATGTACTTTTGGTTTTCTTTTCTTTTCCTATAACTTACGATATTCTGTGAAGAACATAAAATATCAACAGGAAAGCAAAGCCAGAAAGTTGAAAGAACATTATTCATTTTTGCAAAGTTTTGAAAAGTTGAACTGAATTTACCAAAGCAATCTTAATTTGATCCCCTTATGATTTGATGTTATTAAAGGATATAATTTGAAATTAAATTACCTGGTTTTTAACTTAACATTCTGGATGCACAAACTGGAATAATTTGTGGTTTTCCTAAGCAACCTTAAATATGCTACTTTTTAACTTCTAAGTGGTTTATCTTTTTCATCTGAATTATACTTGCAGACTAATATAACATGAATAAAAGAGCATGTCACCATTCAACTCGTTATTGCCATCTGCTATACATCTTCTACAGTGCAAATTATTTTGTTTATTTCTCTCTCACATCATCTTCTTAATTTGCTGGATGTGCTAGAGACAAAAAAAAAAAAAAGAAAATATTTACTATATGCCTATCAACCTTCTGAACATATGCTATGGTATAATAGCTTTCCCTTCATCCTCTCCTGTACTAATGTCTCCCTATCTATACTTCTGTATATTCACTTATACATTCTTATTGTAGCAAACCGATTCATAAGTTCCTTAAACAAATCTTAGTCAAGTAACCACTGAGGCAAGAATTTAGTAGAGAACTCTGTGTGCCTTCTTTGCACTTGATGACTGAGGCTGTCTTCAAATCATATATAACAGGGGAGAATGTGGCCCTAAATCCTTTTTATAAGTTTGACATATTCAAAAGATATTTGTGCAATAAATGCATTTTGTTTAATGTCTCTACTAAGAATTAAGTCAAATGCAGAACATTAAATTTATTAATTATAACTTAATCATTCATTATAATTTTATTGTCTTGAATGAACCATGTAGCAAATGTTAGATAAAGGTTAAGAGTGATGATAGATTCCTGGAACACCTACAAGAGAAGCATGAGCCCCTGACATTGGATTATCTCAATCCTCAGCTAATCAAGGACTCCATGTACTAACTGAATATATTAGATTTAGAATTCTCCAAAATTAGTGCCAGACAGTGTCGAATAATTAATTGAATAAGCTAATAACAAACACAGTAATAATAAAAGCCCTTAAATTTCCCCAGGGCAGGAAATCAATACGTTGGTAAATTTATTTAAACTCCATTACATGAAGTGAGTAAGTTGCCTAAAATGTTGCCAGTATCTTGGAATATTTGCTGAAGATTCTAAAGCTTCCCAAAAGTCTAATAAATCCTCTCTTGTCTCCCATCAGAGCGAGAAATGAAAAGATTCTCTCACTGTAAGGCTGTATATAAAGTCATTGTTCTGTATTTAGAACACTCTGGTTTTGGCTAGATCTTGTTTGCTCAAGGGTGTCAGTCATCTTTAGATCTCCTGCCTGCAATAGCAATAGGTTGTATCATATGCTGTTGATCACAGGTCATAACAAAAACAAATTTATGATTGTCATGAGTCCAATCTCTCCACTCACTTTCCACTTATCTGGTTGAGAAGCCAATTGCTTTTCTCTGCCCTGTTGTTACTTAGAAGAATAGAGATATTCAGGAGTGAATGAGTTACGAACATGTTGGCCTTTCAGTATTTTAGTTCCCAAAATCAAAGAAAGGCTACAGTTGCTTTGAGTGGAAACTAAGAGATTGATCCAGAGCCCTTTGAAGTCAATAAAAGTCCTCATGAGATCAGTATACCGCAGAAGTCAGTCCAAGTATCTATGTCTCATATTTGCTGTCTCATACTTGGCTGCAGCCTATTGGACACATAATTTTGGGAGGAAATTCTGACAGGACATAGGTAACTATGCTCAGTGGTAGCTGCTAATGGAAAATTATAAATCACACCTAAGAGCACGGTTGTGACAGCAATAACTATCACAAGTTCTCAAGTATAGCATTAAAAAGAAACATATTTTAGAAGTCTCTTGCACAAAAGCAAAACTGCTGCCATTTTGCAAACCACAAGACAAATTTTACCTCAAGAAGCTGTAAGAACTGATGATATACCCTGGGTTATATAGAGAAATAAAGCTAACTCTGACCAAACTACTATATCACATACTACATTGTAGTGCTGTGCGAAGACAACAGTTCAGGTCCCAGAAGTTATATCTCAGAGGACTTTCTGCCCGAGCAAAGCACCCAGCATCTGGAGGGTTGAACAGCACTGCCATGTCACTGTGCTGATGTGTGTACTGAGTCCAGCTCTACAAGTAACTTGGAGCTACATATCATATAGTGCTGCAAAATATTTGTAGAAGTACTACTCCGAGTACACACAGACTCCAGAAACTTACATGTGCAGTCATTATTAATATGGAGGAGAATGATAAAATTTAAGCTTACATCAGGTAGCTAAAAGTGGCCTGCTTTTCAAAAGCTTTGAAAAAGTAATACCTCAAAAGACCCCTCTGGTGTCAAACCACTACAGCAATAAAGTCCTTGTCTTTCTTGAGCACTGCAAACTCCAAATGTTGTGTATGTGTATTTTTCAAAAAGTAATTGCCTATTTGTAGAAAATTTTCTCACCATGGGTAACTATGGTAACAAAGATATTCTGCATGCAAGCAACCATTTGAAATTTTTACAAATACACTACATCTTCCACTAATACATAATCTATATTGCAAACATATAAAAGCATTGCAGTTTGCATTTCTTTTTCATTCTTTTTTTCTATTAACCTAAGATGCAATTGAGACTTATAGATGGACAAGTGATAAATGCCTTTGTTGTAGTCATCAACTTGTTTTCATTAATAATTCAATTATTAAATCCCCTCAGTAAACAATAGGAAACCATGGCAAAAGCTTATTGTTGTTGTTGTTTTTTAATAGAGCTCTTTGCATTATTTTAGGGAAGGCCTTAAAATTTACTAGTATTCTCAGAAGTTGAAACTGAACTTAAGATCTTGAGAAAAAATCCTATCTACAGAAAACACAGATCATATTCCTTTGAAATTAGATTCTTGTTACGTAATCACATCCAAACATGGAAATAGAAATTGTCACTCTCTGATTATCTATGCACAAAGAAATGCTACTGTTTCATTCAAGAATCCAACTGGAATGTATGCCCTCACAAAAACAAACCTCCCTAGCTGGTATTCAAGAGACAGATGTTCACGGTAAATGAACCACTACAGATGGTCATTTTCTTTTTTATAATTTGAGTTTGCGCCTGTTTCAATTTTTTTTCAGAATCACTCATTTAAAAAAAAAAAGCCATTCAAGATTTTCAAGTGGATACATGCAATCTTTTCTTTGGCAATAAAAAACACCAAACATTTAAAAGACCTGAAGAATACTTATACGTATACACATATTTATATATATCAATTTTTTATTAGAACTTGAAAATGCTTTATTTGAAAAATTATTTTTTAACATGAGTTTCAATTAAAAAAATCTAAACATGTCTAATCCTTTAGCCCTTTTCGTGTGAGAAATATTAAATGTTGCTGCTGAATGGAGAGACCTGTGCTGCAACAACCACTATATTAGTTATTCCCTTGATTGGTACTCTTTTGTAAAATTTTAAAATATAATTGAAATATTTGTCATTAGAGTTATATAACATGCTCAACTATGATTATAAATAATGAAGCTAGTCTTTTGCTTCCAAATTTTCATGTTGCAATTAATTCATAATGCCAAAAACATTTTGTGTTTAGAACATTCAGGATTGGCTAGAAATGGAAACTGCTTTTTTTATTACTGCTTTTGGAAGTTTAAATTTTATGTCTTGAGTTAAATACATTTAGGCAGGCAACTCACATGGAGATTTTCCTTCTGAAATACCTATGAAATTTCCAGTGACTATATTGTGAAATTAGTCCTCTAAATGTAAGTGTTCTACATTGCACTTTGCCACCCCCAAAAAATTCAGCCATCTCCACTGTTTTCTGCTTAGCAAAACTCACAAAGGAATAAGAGATGTTAGTCTAAGTCCTTAAACCTCAGCCACGGTAAAACATATCCATTAAAATTATTTCCAATAGAAGCTATGCCTACTATAATTTTTTTTCACCCCTTTTAAATTCAGAATAATTGCAAACCTTATGAAACACCTCCACATGTTTTTTCAAGAGTATGTCTGACACAGAATGTACTTGTAGATAACCAGCGTGTAAAATACTCTCATCCATAATGATCTGCATCCATCATAACTGAGTAGCTTCTATTTTACACATATAACTAAAACCACTGAATGACAATCTTGGATGGAAGAACGAAGTTTCTTGACACCAATAACCCACAACAAACTGTGAAAAGTGTGCTAGCATGCGAAAAGGCCTCCAATATGTGCAGTAATAACCTCAAATTAAGGCTAGAGCCTAGACTATCAATGGCATTCAAGCATATCAGACATCCAACAATCTTAGATCATAAGGAAAATTTATTTGAAAATTACACAAACGGTCAAATGTCAAGAACTGTATTGCCATGAAAAGAGCAGTCCTTTATGTTAGAAGGAGACCCATAACTTTATATAACAGAAATAACAATAAAGCCCAACTGTAAGGGACCTTTGCTCAGGAGTAACATGGGTGTCTCAGACAAGGCCTTAGAACAGGAAAGCCAACAGCATATAATCTGTGGAACAATGTAAACTGACCAAGATCCCATTTACACTCATTGATCAGGTTTCACCTGATCAAATGAATTTATTACTTATAAACATTAATAACAAGTGCTTAATCTCATTCTAAAGAAGACCTTAAAAAAGGTAAATTGTGTCCCAGAGATCTTATTTCTTCCCAGAAATTGCAATGAGAGCCTAGAATAACTAATTTGCACACAACTGTCTACAGTTTGAAAGCAGACGTCTGTGGTATGTAAGGTGAACCAACCCACAGGGGACTCAAGCAAGGTCTTTTCTTAAAAACTTTAGAAAAGTCTTACCATGTATATGTCTGCATATACTTTAATAGTCCTACTAGACAGTTAATCTGGTCAGCATCTCATAGTATCTAGACTGAAGGAAGAATAACAAATGTTAAGCTTAGTTATAGTTTTTCTTAGTTACAACCAAAATCCACTGCATTTCCAAGAGATTCAGGACGACGGTACTGGTTTTCAGTGGCATCTGAGCTAAACTAGTGGTATAAAAGCCTTATTTAGGAAGTCAAGGACACTGGCAGACAGATAGAGCTCTCACTGATCTGACAGAGACATCTTTGAGAGAGAGAGGCTCGTTCACCAGGAGGGAAATCACTGAAATCCAGAGGCTGTTGGTATCTCATGCCAAAAATCTTCACTGAACCAGGTGTAGAAAAAAAAATTCAGCACAAAATTTTTGTCATACAGCTCAGCGCATGTGAGAATGACTTGATTGTCTAAAATATGTGGACCTAAAAATAAAATACAATCCTTCCTAGCTCTCCCAGTTTGTGTAATATATTCAATAGGTCTAGATAAAAGTTTTTAAATACAGCCTTACTGAACGCATATACAGTTCATAGTGGGAAATAGTGTAGCAGCCCTGCAAGGATCATTCATCAACCACTAATGAGTGAGGCATATGGTAAAATAAAGGGGATTTTTTTGTTGGGTATTTTGGTGGTTAGGTTTTTTTGGGGTGGTGGTGGGGTTTTTTTCCTGTTCTTATATCAGAACAGTCTAGAATCTACACAGTCACAATTTTTTAGCGTTTTCAGTTCGCATCAGCCAGCATCTAAGAATAACTAGTCTGAGACATCCATACACTGAAAAACTGATCTCATGATCTAAAGTAGTTATTGGACTATTAAGAAACTTTTGTATTCCTTCAATGCGTAGCTTTTTCAGGAAAGAAAGGCTTAAAAATGTGGTGAAAAAAAAAAAATCTGCCCCTGTTGAGATTAGTCTAGCAGACTGAATCAGTTAGTATCCAGCTCAAGAAATTCTGTGGGCATTGCTGTCTGCCACTGCAAAAGCCAAGATCATCAAGGATAACTCTGTACTCCCTGCTGTGGTACCTCAGCTTCTAATGAATTTAGCCATCTGATTCTGCAACATCATTCCTCAAAGTACAGCCTTCTGAATGTGGTATTTCTGGGAATATCACCAAGTTATGACAGCAGTCACTGTATGCATTGTTAATGCCTGTGGCTAGATTTTGTGTTTTGGAATACCTTGAGGCATTGGTTAATGTGGATATCAGGCAATTCTTGTGCTGATTTACAAAGTCGTAGTGCATCTAAATGTACCATGGCAATTATTGTTTGATAAATGATGTATTCTTAGGAAGAGAGAACACATTTCCTTCCAAAGGATACGTTACGAAATACTAGAAATTCTAAGGGAATACAAAGTTACCTCATACTTTAAACAGTGCACAAAAAAGTACTGGTTCTAGTTCTATGACTATAGCAAAACATAAGGTAAATTCACTTTTTTTGTCTTAAAAGATCACTAATTAGTTTAAAAGTAAAGGTATTATACCGATATGCTATGCCTTTGCCTAGAGCAAGCTACACAAACAAAAAGACCCTTGGAATTCTCTCTACTCTCCCTTTTTGAGGAAAACGCAATATTCAGATTTCTAAGCTATGTCTACATGATCCTAATTTTCATATCTCTGATTTTAAGCTTGAGTGATATAATAGGAATTTTGATTCCTGAACGCTGTTAAGGCATGTTTTGTCTCGAGTATGCTAGCACCTCAGCCTTAGTAATGCCAAGGGTCTGCAATTTGCAAGCTCTGTAAGCTTTCCCCTAAGCCATTGAGGCAGTGTTTTCCAGAGCCTCTGTAGCAGTATTTTTCTTTCTCCCTTTATGTTCTCACACTGTAGGTCCTGTGCTGTTATTCTCACAGTCTTGCAACTGCACATCCCAATAGTTTTTTTATGGTAGGCACTCATGGAAACAACTACCACTACAGTGAGAATGGTCCCTCTTTTGCCCAATCTCCCGTACCAGCTTTCCTTACCTTTTGTTTTGTAGACTTCAGTTTATAACAGAGAAAACCAAAATATAGTGGACAGCAAAATAGATAATAGCCATTTAAATACTTAGAAAATATTGTCCAATAATAAATCTTAATACTGAACTTGCAACACTTGAATCTAAAAATTACCATACTCCAATCAGCACTAATAGCATCAAGAAATGAAACAACCAGTGGGAATTTTCACATGGTCTTGAGTATGCAGCGCGAGAGGAGAAGCATGGCAAAAAAAATCAACCTCATAATCTTCATTATTTCCACCTACTGCACCAGAGAAGAACCCCAGAGAAAGGTGCTCACCAGGGTCTCCCCATCATTGCCACTGCTTTTACTGGACTGCCACTAGGGAGAGTCTGCCCTTTTCTTTCCTCTCTCCCATTTGGTTCCTATTTTTCTTGCATTTCCCACCTAAAGTACCATTCATCATTAGACCACATTAATACAACTCTGTGTATATAAGCCTGTCCCAACACCCTTTGTGTAACAATACTTACAAAAATCTCTAGGCTGCCAACCCAGGAAAAAGAAAAGAGCTGAAGTCAATTCACTACCTTCAAAATCGTGGTGGATAGGCCAGAGTGACTCCTGGCATGACTTTAGTTACATCCAGACCAGAGAACTCAGAAGCATTTCCCAGTCTGAGTGCTGGAGCTTTATATGCTGATTCTGTATTTGGGCAAGGCTCACATTCTCACCTTCTCCCTTCCTTCCCAAAGTGGCCATCTTGTGCATTTCTGAAGTAGGATTGAGTGTTGTTGCACATATGTTTTTCTCTCAGTCTAGATAACTGAAAACTATTTCCCCTCCTACAGAACATAAGCCAAATCAAAACTAAACAAACAAACAAAAAACCAACAAGAAATTAATTATTTTACTCCTCTCTCCCCCCCAAAAAAAACCCTATTCTCAAAAATATAGAAAACACTCTGGAAAGCATGTGATAGTCTGGACAAAGCCTAGATTATCTTTTTCTAATCTAGTCTATTTATTTTTTGTGCAAAAATATTTATGTTTTTGCAAATAAAGACAAAATATTTTTCTGCAAAAAACTGAGTTCTTCAGCCAAACTTTTTATCACCCTTCTCTAGAAAACTACTTCTGGGCTGACATATCTCCTTACATAATATTCAGTGCTTATTTATTCATAGAAAGTATGTACTATAAATAATCAATCCTGGTGCATGTCAGAGAAGAAAAGGAAGTTGGTATAAGGTAATAAAGTAGGTTGTAGTGGATTTTTTTCCTCCTCTATTTCATTTTTCATCCTTCTGTGCATGAAACTCCTACCTGCCTAAACACAAAATCTGAGCACATGCTGGAAGTTAGCATGGATTCGGAATTTGAAACATTTCCACCTGACTTTAAATTCTGATAAAACAAAATCCTCCTGTTTAACAAGAATCATCTAAAGAGGACAAATAAATTTAAAAGATAATTTTATCTCTGAAAATCATTTGTTTAAGTTCTAAGCCTATTTACACATAATAAAATGTGTGTCATGTTTAAGAATCTCATTTTCACCACCTCCTGTCATTCACCTCTATCCTTGCCTTAACTTTTCAGAGTCACAGTGTCAAGAAGGTTAATGCAGTTACATGAATTTGTGATGGACCGTTTCACTCACATTCACTAGGGCAAACATATATGGCTGGCTGGTAAACAATTTACTCCACAGAGAACAAGTTCTTCTTAGCTTGACCCCTGTCAAATTAATACATTAAATGATGAGATGTTAGCTGCAAAAGGAGGAGAAAAATCCTGGAACCTGACTGTCTTTTTTTAAGCACTAAATTAATACTTCTAGACACTCAAATATTAGGCACAGTGCCACTGAAGACAATGGTATAAACCAATGTAAAAACAGTGTTAATGAGATCTTAGTCATGCTTGTAATCTTTTAAATATACAGCTCACAGCAAGTGAAGAAAAATGGCTCTTAAAAGTTATGATTTATGCTTTATGTCCATTTATGTGTAGAAGGCAAGCTTGTTTATTAAGGACATGAAAGGAAGGCCAGTACTCTGCATACTCTGAGGAAAAACTGATTTCTTCTGGCTGTTTTATATCTCACCAAAGATCTACTATTTTAAAAGATGACATTTTGGGCTAGGCAGAGGTACATCAATTCTATTCTGTTTTAAAAAGTGATAAAGAAAAGATTTGTAACTATGAAATATAACTTATATGTGAGGTAATAGTACAGCAGCCCCTGAACAGACTCTTCATCAACTATTACATTAACATCGTTGAGTGATGTATTTGAGTAGGATGAAGATACATTTTACTTTAATTTTCTGCCCCGCCCCCCCCCCCCCAGCCATGTACCGGTGACAGAACCATCAAAACCAAACCCACATATTTTGTTAAGCCTGCCTTTATATAATCCCAGGTAAATTTCTCAACATTCTGCATGCACTTCTCTGCAGGACTAATTTCTCTCAGGAACTGCAGGTTAATAGTAAAATTTGCCATACTGGGGAGAAAAAAACACAAAACCAACAAACCAAAAAAAGAAAAAAACAACACCCAAAACCCCCATGTACTTGAAATGAAACAGAAAAGATGATTTATTATAATTCTTGGGAAAAATGGGATAAAAACAAACAAATAAACAATCCTAAATAGAAATATATTCAGTGATTATACCAGTGGATATGGTTTCCTTAAAAAGCTATTGTGATATTTTAATAAATGCTTTATTTGGAAAAAAAAATTTTTAAAAGATTATTCAGAAGAAAACAGACTCAATTTTGAAAAGTACAATCTAGATCCCTACCAAGTGATGATGATACTAAGAATCATATTTTTATCCTGATCCATACAGTGAACTTACCTCTAATATATTGTGCCCCCTCAGACTAAACCAAATTCTCATGTCCAAAAGCATGACCTCCTCTTGCAAGTATGCGTTGACTCATATCCCGATATTATAAGCTCTCCAGAATCCAGTTTTTCAACTGTCACACCTCTTACTACCCTACTCTCTATGCTCTAGTATGTCTACTGTGCCTATGTGTCATGCCCGCATCACTATCCTTTTCTTACGTTCTCATACTGTTTCTTTAGTGAGCACCCTGTATTTGTTTTCAGACTCTACCCCAACTGCAACTGACTTCTTACCTCATCCCACTCACTCTTCTCCATTAATATTCTTTTTTCTGTGAAAGCTAATCATGTTAACCTTCCTTTGAAACTGGTAATCTGTCTGCAACTCATGGTCTGTTTACAGTCTCTGACTAGGATGGGCATCTTGAGGAGATGAGAAGTAAGAGAAGGAAAACACCACACCAAGTTAGGGATGCTCAATAAGAGAAGGAGGGGTTAGGTCATCTAAGAAGCATCCTCATCTTGCATAGAGGAAAAGGTACGAACTGGAATATGCAGTCTCCTCATCTTAGACATAATTATGCTCACTGCTTAGCTTTCACGCCTTAAGAGGTAGAAGTGGTGTTACAAACGCCATCATTGCTGTTAAGAAACCCATGAATTTTCTTCCGAAATGGAACTGGACCATCTCTCCATCATCCTTACTGACACCTCTGGCTCCAGACAGTATCTTCTCCAACTTTATGAGTTTTGGTTCCTTTTAAGTAAACCAGCTCTAACTGGTTTCAGAAAGCAGTGAAGTATCAAGCCATAAGCAAATGGCCACACTCCAGGAGCAAATGAAAACTAAAATCTACCACAGAAGGATGTTTCTGTGAAGTCTTATGGTCCAGTGATCATTTACTCATATACCAAACAGAAGATTTATTTAGCTTTCCATTCTTATATAGCTAATAGCTAAGAGAATTCAACACACTACCACTATTACGACTGCTCCCATCTCCTGTCCTTTCTACAGCATTGCTAATATAACTTCCATATTGCTAATATAATTTCTGTTGCCACAACAAGAGATCCTTCACAAAAAGGCACTCAAATTCAGCATAACAAAACTGCTAATGCAAACGACCCGAGAGATAATGGGGTTTTTGCTTTAGCTATTGAAGCCATCGCCATCTTATTGACCAGTATTACACATTTAATAAGTCATGAATGGATAAAAGCAATTCACAGGATCTGGGATGCTAAGACAAATGACAAAGTTACAGGGAAAGAAAAAACAAATAGACAAAAAAACCCCCAAACTTGCAGGAAAGGCAGAAAGAGAAAATGAAAGATCTTAACTACATGTTCTAATTTCAGTTTTCTGAAGCCAAAAGTCTTAGACGAGATAGATTTGGGCGGGAGGACAGTTCACTAAGAACATCTTATTTCCAAAGCAAACAAAGAAAAGAAAATACAGACTAACATTTCCAAGGAGAAATATTTATTTGCTACACTATAGCACAAATGAAGATGGGCCAGCTCTTCTAGTGGGGAACTACTTTTGCTTGTGCTTGCATGCTACTCCATGACGATAACAACAAAATGTAAGATAATGGTACATGTTAACTGCACCATTAACCCACTGCATCTCAGTAACATCTCACCTCTGTACCAGATCAGGGCAGACAAATCAATGCAGCATGCCTTTCACAGTCCAGTAGTATAAAAATCTTACCGACCCTTCTAATTTACTCTGTTCTTTAAATATAAGTGCCAGCTGACCTGTGTTATCAAATTCCTAACGCATTGTATTTGAAACATTATCTATATGTAAAGATGACATCAAACCAATATAAACACTAAGCATTTCTCTTCAAAAGCCATAATGCAAACACAGTTCAGCTACAAGATCTTGAGAAACAGAAAGACATAACAAATGCAAGATTAAACAAAGTAATGTATTTTCTTACTATTAACCTGTTCAGACTGAAGCAATAAGTCCACCTGTCCTGCACTATAACTTGTGTACCTGAACTAAAGCAAAGTATTATCACAAAGAGCATGAAATGAATATACTAGTTCTTCCCTAAGGAGATCTGCTTCAGCTCCAGGATTAATCTCCAGTTATGCCAATTGCTATTATTTAATCTGTCAAAACCAGTGGATCCGCATCATCTGTCCCCCAATTCACCACCTGCACACTGGAAACTACACACACGGAACATTTCTAATTCAGGCAGCAGACCTACTGCTGGCTGTGTTAATACAAATTCACAGTCGCGGGTGCCACATCTCATCTGTCCAGCTGTGCGTAATTTGCAGAAAGTTCTACTTCCCCTCATGCATTGTGTACTGAGAACTTATTTCTGCTTTCTTGTAGATGATGTAAAATGCAGTAGGCAGACATTATAATAATTACATTAGTCATAGAGATAACTTTGGCTTGGGAGGCTCCAACCAACAAATCAGTGACTATGTACCTGACTGTAAAGCAACACTTCGATTGATGAATGTTTTCTTGAAGTACTGCATTGAATCGTCTGCTTGAAAGTTTGTGTGAAGGGAACATTTCATTCAGCAATAACTCACTGGCTCTTTCCTCTGGTTGTTGCTGTTATTTTTTTATTTGCCTGAGACATCACATGAAATCCAGATACAGTCCTATTACTTTACAAACTACAGAGAGTTTTGTTAATGGCAAATGTACCAAAGATTCACATGGGCTTCACCTCTGCTTCCACAATTCCTCTGGAATCCAGGAGAGGATTTTTGCCCTTTTTTGTCACAATTGCCTATAAAATAATATTGAAATCTATGATATAAAACCAGTACAACTGAACATCCAGGGAGATAACAGTATTACAAAGCTAGTTTGGAGATCAGGCAAAAACTGTCTCTTCAGTGCAACCACAGCCAACAAGATGACTGCATGGAAAGGTATACAAACTGTGTGTGTACTCCATCAGCTTGGTTACTAACACGTACCCAGCTTCTGTTGAAAACCAAATGCAAGAAACTTTAGGAAGAAATCACAGGTAGTAACAAGTCAGTACAACCATTTGTCTTTATAAACACAGTCACCAACAGAATATGAGTTGAGACAGTCTGTGCTCTTACATCATCTAGGATATTTCCCTAGTGTGAGTAATCATCCACGCTTCTAACAGGCTCTTCAAGGAAGGGATGGAGATGCATTTTTTTTCAGAGCCTACTGCTTTCTTTTTTATTTTTCAAAGGTTTGAAGGCAATTTCATTAGCAGAACTTAACATGAAGCTGGCAGAAAAATTTTAAGCTGTATGTCATTGCCAGCTCTATGCAAATACTCCGTATAATTCTATCCAAATACTACTATTACCTCATAGGATCTGACCAAAAGCCTTTTGAAATTAACAGAACTCTTTACACTGAATCCAACAAGACCTGATCCCATGACACTACTTGGTCAATTGTCTGCTAATCTCAGTCCTGTTACACAAGTCTGTTAATATTCATGTTCTATGCTACATCCAATAAGAAAATGAGAAAAAATTTATTGTACGTTAGACAGCATATGGCTTATATGTTATATGGTCCCATATAAATAATATACTAATTTTGTTTATTTGAAAAGACAGATCCGGAAATCTTTCACAGCAGATCAGAAAAGGTAGAATCATATCTCAAAGCATAAATATATTCCCTATATAATTTGCAGGTAATTTGCAATGTGTTCTGTATATGCCCAAGTTCTTGAAAGAGAAATTTCATGGATAAGCAGTATAGATTGGTGGAGTAGAGTAAGTAAAGTCATACAGAGAAAGGAAAAAATGTTTTATTTATTGTCAGAAAAAGAATTTTCAGATGTATAATTATAATATTGATAAATTTTGAGTAATTCCCTGCTCTTTTAATAGCAGAGTTCTGCATAGTGTCTGCAAGCAACTTCATTTAACAGATTAAAATCTGGCTAGCACATCTACTTTGCAAGCTTAAATTTTAAGGAAATTTTAAAAATTAAGTCTAAAATCAGGACTACAAAAGTCAGCATGAAAAGAAGATATAGAAATAGACATGAAGAATCTGATTCTGTTCCAAATTCTTTATTTCAAAATGAGGCTAACAGCTTTGTCCTTGTTTTATTACATTTGGATAGATAGGATTAGGGCTTTCATATATGAGCAGTCAAAAGTATGACATATAATGTAGTATTTGTTTATTGGAATAGAACAAATAAGCATTTGGAGATGATTACTGCGCAGTCTGTTTTGGAATAAAAAAACACCAAACAGAAGAGTTATTGAAGTTCGTCCACTTACTTTCCACCAGAGTTCAAAAGCATAAAAGAAATCCTGTTACAGAAAATATAACTGATTTATTTGAGCCCTCTCCATAGTATTTCTAAACAGTTTTTTGAAAGAAGACTTGTTGCCATTAAAATGAGTATTTTTTCACTACGGGTCCAAACTGACTTTAAAATGCAAAGACATAAAAAAGCTTGATCACCAACCCAGAGATGTCTGGCAACAATATCACAAGATGACCACATGATGACACCGATCAACATGGTTGGTCAGTCTTGGAAAGACCATTTACTTGACAGCAACATAGTCCCAAGAGTTTGAAAACCTGTTCCTTCCACGTCTGTAGTAGGCCTGTAACTGACCCAGAAACTATGGCAATAGGCATTTTCAAAATAATCAAGCCATTAGACCACTTCAAGCAGCACTTTGGGACAGAAATCCTATTCGTGATTGTCCTCTTCCATTTCTGTATGTACTAGACCTCTCCTAAATGACAGTGACTACCTCCACTGGGAGGACAAAGTAAAGGTCTTACCTCTGGACTTATTTGCACTGAGAAGCAGTAGGCTATATACTTTTGTCTACTGCATTCAACAGATGCAAATATGAAAGATACTCTTAAATGGAAGTTTGCTATCATCAAATCAAGACACTACTATTTCATCTGTCATCTATTATGGTGAAATATTGAAGTAGATTAGTCTCAATGATTTGTATAACTAAATCTCAAAATTGTTTTTTTTATTTATTTAAAAAAAAATATACAAGTAAATAAATATGAGCTAATCCATTCTATATATGAAATCATAACAGCCACTGCAGAAGTAGCTGTAATTGACTGTTGGCTAATCTAGGAAGAAAACCAAATATTTTATTCTACAAATCTCTTGTATATTTACACTATAATGAAATTATTACAGTCTACCTAATAAAAGAATTGTTCTTCAGTATAATTCTGTATCAATCTGTGCAATATTTAAAAATAGTCCCTCTATAAGCAAAAAAGAATTCTTTAAAAGGAAGTTATTTGAATAGCAGTAAATTATGACAGCTATGTACTCCTCTAGTTTTCAGAGTGAACTGAATCAGTCCACTGTGATACTGTCTCAAATATTTTTTCTAATAAGAGTGCCATTCATTTTCAAAGCTTACCTCTCTTAAAAGACTCAGCCTCCCCATCAAGTTGCAAATCTCAGTGAGCACATAAATAACAGAAGAAAGACAAGCGTGGAAAATCCTAACCCTCTACTGAAGTCAGTGACATACACTCTCCGAAATACGTCCTATGACACTAAGTGGTGTGTGGGCTCAGCACAGAAGGCAGACGAAAGAGTCATACATTGTAACATCAGTGACAATTGTTAGATTCTCACAGTACAAATCTGAGCATTCCTAGCTAGGGATTGTTCCAGCAGCTAGGGATCGTTCCAGCATGTGGCCATGCATTTAGTTTGAATTAGCCGTGCCACTGGTAAAGCCCCACTGCAGATCTCTGAATCACTGAAATCCAGAGGCTGTTGGTGTCTCACACCAAAATCATCTTCACTGAACCAGGTGTTGAAAAAAAAAGTCAGTGCGAAATTTTTGTCATACAGCTCAGCGCATGTGAGAATGACTTAATTGTCTACAGGAAAAGCCAGTGTTTTACAAGGGCTGCTTCTTCTCAGATCCTCATGCGAGCTATGCTTGCAGGCCGTGAAGTAATCCTGTTTCATATACAGCTTATTTTTAATGTCAAAAATTCATCCCCATTAGTTTTCATGGGTTAAAGAGGGATGAGTTTGCCTGTAACATCTTCAGAATAATTTCTACCTTTTAAATTCAACCACTGCAAACTGTCTATAAATTATATTTTTCAATTTTCTCTTCTCTACCCTTATATCCATTTTCAAGTTCTGAAAAGTTGGTTAGCATTGTGCCCTATCTCATTGCAAATAATTTTCCAAGAGTATGATCTATAAAACTTGTTTTTCCTCCACTAGACAGCAAGGTGGTTTTTTTCCTTTGGTGTTTGGGGTTTTTTTTATTGGCTTTTTTTTTTTTTCTTTCAAATCCAATCTGGGAACTACTAAAACAAATACAATGAGAAGTAGAGACCTATTAACAGGTGACAGAGTTGAGTACATAACCCTGTCAGGAGTGAGGATCGAAATGGCTTACAGCATAAATGCTTTACAAACATTGCTTGAGAGCACCTGAGTTGAACTGTGACAGAGGATAGCTGCAGCTGGCTTACATTGATTTGTGCAGCTCATGTTTATGTTTTGGTTTTATTCAATTTTTAATTTTTTTTTTAAAGACTCAGTGTCTTATAATTCAGGGCACATAAATAACCAATCTTACTCATGCAGAAGAGATCTTTAATCTCCATGACAAGTCTTCAAGTGACAGAATGACTAAATTATATGCTGGTTATAGCATGATGCTTATTCCTGTCCTACCCAGGTGGAGCTGTTCTTTACACTATGTGATTCAGCCATCAAATAGCAGCATGCACGTTTGAAAGGCCAAGAGGAGGCTATATTGAGAACCTGTCAAAAACAAATGTGCAAACCTCTATGCAGCAGTCAGTAAATGTTCCTTGAATCACTCTTTTGTTAAAAAAAAGCCAAACAAATCCTTCTTTCTATATGATATCTTTAATACAAAGCTTCAGTTAAACAGCTTTTCTTTCTGCCTCTTGCTTTCATCTCTACATGACAGGTCTTCAGCTGAAGGATGCCTATTAAGACTGACATTTTTATCAAATGCAGAAATTGTCAGGTGAATGATCTGCCCAGTAACATGGGATCAGCTAAAAAGATAAAGTCTTTGTAAGAATAAAAAAATATATACGATAGCACAGCATCTCCAGTAAACCTAACAGTTTTGTCACTTGTCCTAATTTAATCCAGTTGGCCTGTTTCATTCACGCTGAGGCTTGCTTTTGTTTGCTGCATTGTGATGCCTTTAAAAGAAATGACACTTCATCACTGACCACTGCACTTTGCTGATCAAGAAAAAACATCGGGAATTTTTGATTTTACAGTCTACATGTTTGTGATACAGCACTGCTTTTTAAAACAATAGTAGGCAAGTAATCACTCCCTCCAGAAATCCAGAAGGAAGAAAATGTATTTTCTTGTCCACACGAATGTTTTCCAGAAGAGACAAAACCTAAGGACCATTATATTCAACAAAAAAAAAAAAAAAGAGAGGAAAAAAACCGAAAGGATTTAAATTAGGTTTGAATTAGACTCCTCTTGAGGACCAAGGCATTTTCGATGCCAAACTGAATTTCAGTTTCAGTACCTGTTACAACTTAATAGGTTGTACTTGCACACAGTATACCAACAATAATTGCATCTATATGATATGCAGGCATATGAATAGAGAAGAGAGAGAGCAGTAACAGCTGTTTTTATACACAAAGGGGTAATAACTTCAAGACAATAAAAATGAGTAGGTCAAAATTAAAATTAATTTTCTATTCTTCTCAGAAAATTACATCCTATCATAGACCTTGCTGTTTTGAGTTACCAGAAACTGCATGGCATGTTTTCATATTCTCAGTCTTTAATGATTCGTTGGAGTATATGATTCATAAGACAATGCATGCAACCCCTTACTCAGTAGTATAAGCAAAAAATATTTGAAATGTCCTGCCTTAACGCACATCTATATAGGTACGACCTATATAGAAGCCTAGATAGGTGATAGTAATAGATCTAATATCAAATGCACACTTTGTAAGTAAAATGAAAATAAAATGCAGGGTTCATTTGACACACGAAATCAGCTCACTTCCACAAAGCAAATTTGTGTTCTTATCTAGGAATTAAAATTAGTGGAAATAGTTACCTCTTTTCTTAGGGTGACAGAAAAATAGTTCATTTCTTTAGTGCTAACAGAGGATTTATACATTTAATAATTAATAAACTTAATTTGTGTCCCATGGGATGTGGACTATTGTCCTTCCATTTATGAGATATCTAAATTAGCAGTTATATTTAAGTTTTAGTAGAAGAAAAATATCAGAGATTTCCATTTTGGCATAACTGCTTGTAAATTCATCCAATTAAGCTTTGCTTTCTGATCACCTACTTCTAAACATATGCATATATGCCCTTAACATTATCAATAATTTCAAAAAAGACGACACTCTAGAATTTCAGAGGTGTTTGCTTTCAATGCTGATCAAACATCCTAAAGAGCTCTTTTTTCTTTATTTTTTGGTGGTGGTTTGTTTTTAAATACAAACATGTAAACTTGCATATGCGTTCCTGCCATACTTATGACAAGCAGTACCTCCACAAAGCCTACAGATGCAGAAAGCGGAACGCAGGCACCTTGTACCACAGTTTACATGGCTCTCATCCGTCCCTGCTCACTGCATTGCCAAGGCTAGTACAGTCCAGACTGGCACACTCCGTCTGCCCAGCCAAGCACTGAGGTGCTCCTTCGCATCTGAGTCTGCCTTTGACGGAGTTCTGCGCCCCTACCTCCAACCCCGCACGTTTTCCCACCTCCCCGCTACCACCCCCGCCCCAATCCGGGTTAAAAAACCACACTTCCCTTTAGACCCCGCTGTTGGCCCGCCCAGCGATAGGAGGGCGGCCGCGGCCCCCGGCGGCGGGCCCCGCACGACCGTTGAGGGCCGGCGGGCGCGGGACGGCCCCGCGGCGGGGCGCGCGGCGCTGCGGGGCGGGAGGCGGCTGGCGTCGCGGCTGGAAGGGCCCGCATCGCCACCTGGCGGCCGCGCCCCGCCACTGCCGCGCCCGCGTCCCCCGCAAACTTCGCTCCCCCCACGCCGAGCGCCCAAACCGGCCAAGTTTCCCGGCCGCGCCGCCATCTATTCTTAGCCCCGCTCACGGCACGACGGCGGGACACCCCCCCCACCCTGACCCGCCACCGTTCCCCGCGCCCGCGCGCCCTTCCGCAGCGGCTGCGTGAGGGCGCGCCCTGCCCGCCCCGACCCTGCGCGCCCGCGGAAATGTGGGTGGGGGTGGGTGGGTTGAACGGCGGCTGCCGGCGCCCCCGCTCCCCCCCCCCCCCCGCTGTCTGACGAGCGTCCATCAGGGCCGCTGCAGCGGGGCCGCCCCCGCTCCCCGGGGCGGTGGGGGCCGGCGGCGGCCTTTCCCCCGGGGAAGGGGCAAAGCTGCGGCGGCCGCGGAGGCGCCGCACGCCGCCAGCCCCCGCCTCGCCCGCCCCCGCCCCAGCTTTGCAGAGAAGCCGATTTACTGTCGAGCGGGGGGGGGGGGGGGGGGGGGGGGGAGTGGTGGTGGTGCGTATCCTTTTTTTTCTTTCTTTTCTCGCCCCCCGCCCCCCCGGCACCGCTCCGCGCACGCTGGCTCTCCCCAGTGCCAGTCCCCGCTCCATCACGTGCGGACACCCATGCCCATCACAAAAGCGGGCATTTTACCCTAGCCCAGAAAGGAGCGAAAGAAAGAAAAAGAAGAAAAGAGAAGGAAAAAAAAAAACACCACGAAGAAAGAAAACCCACCACGGAATAGCCAAAGCCAAAGCGGGTGAACCGCTTAATCCAAGGAGAACCAAGATTTCCTCTGAACAGCCGCCTCCCTTGTTCTCCCCCCCACCCCTGTCCCCTTTTGCTTTTTTTGTGGTCGCGGTGGTGGCGAGGGAAGTGGTTAACCAAAACCCTACGTGTTGGTTTTGTGTTTCCCTGAAAACCACAGGCGCACGCAGAGCGTGAGGTACCGCTCCTGCCCCTCTCCGCGCTTGCAGGAAACTGTGGCTTCGCTCTTTCTCTCTCTCCCTGTACTGCAGATATTTTTCCCTCCTCTCCTCCACACTCTTCTGTTTATTTGGCTGTAAGGCAGAGCTACTTTGTAAACATCTCACACAGAACCCCAGAGCCTTTCCAAATAGCTGATTGCAGCAAAATGCCTCCAAACAAATCATGGTGCAAGGGGGATATAAGGGACGAGACCGAAGCGGATAAAAAAGAAACAAATTTGCATAAATATGCTTATGTGACAACGAGATCGTGTATGATGGTGGAGGTGGAAAGAAAGTATCGCTTTATCATGATGGGAAAAGTAAAAGCACAAACGACTGCAGCAAACTGCTCGCCCTTTGCCAGAGTACCAACTGCAACACCTCTCCCTCTCTCCCCCACCCTCGCCGAAAAAAAAAAAGGGGGGGGGGGGCGGAAGGCAACAGAAAAAAATGAAAATGAACACTCAAACGGCAAATCCAGTACTCCTACCTTAACACTGGAATAGCTGCAGAAGCATAGAGGTCTTTTTTACACAGCCAGATTCTTTCAGGAAATCCTCTCGGGCTATCATGCAGCCGGGATTATTCGCACACGGTTCCTGCTCTCCTTTTTGGAATCCAACGCGTTTCGCTTCTCCAAAGGAATGCAACGACCACGAAGGGGGGGTGGATTAAAAATAACAACAAGAAAGACAACAACACTGGATTTGAAGGAAACTCGTGTTCTCTGTTGTAAGCGACCTACATTCAGGCAGAAAATTCATTGCAATCAGTGCGAGAGGGAGAGTTGGGTCTGCGAGTAGGAGCTGTGATTGCCTATGCAGAGAGACCGAGCTGGGGAGAGACTGATCTGCACGGCAAGGCGAGCTGGGAGAGAGAGGGAGAGGGGGGGAGAGAGAGAGCGAGAGGGGGGGGAGAGAGGTCCAGGCTGTACCAGGCGCTCTCCTCCTGCTATTGGACCAAACTGAATGAAATTTACAAAGCCGGCAGCCAATAGCTCTCCGCAGTCAGCCCCATCGCTACAGAAACCCTGTCTCCATCCACAGCCTCCTGCGAGGAGCGTCGCATCCCCGCGCGAAGCGGCGGTGGCAGAGCCCGGCCGGGGCCTGTGGGGCGGAACAGGTGGGCATTCCGCACACGGGGAAGTCAACGTGTGTGCGCGCGCGCGCGCGTGTGTGTCGCGGGGGGGGGGGGGGTGTCACCCTGCTCCGCGATCCTGTGCAGCAAGTGCAGCCTTTGTTGACCCTTCAAAGCTGCAGTTTCTACAGTACCAGCCTGTTGTTGCCATGTTCACCCATATGCATTTACATGGAGCTAACAGTACAGTTGCATACCAGCCACTGAAGCATTTTGTTCCCGTTCCTCTCCTCCCATACAAAAATAGCAAAGTAGACGTTTGCCCAGTGCCCAATCGTTTTAAACAGGTTTGGGGCTTTTTTTCATAAGCAGACCAGTTATTTAATGTCTATATTTTAGTTACCTTAACCACTGTTGTGAAGGTCAAGTGTAAGGGCTGAAGAAGGGGCCCTGTGGTTATTGCTAAGTGCTACAGCACAGGGTATCTGCTTCACTTCCTGTGTGTGATTTCAGACTGAAGGGGGTGTACCAAATATGTGCTCAGGCCTCCAACAGCTATGTCTTGTTTCAGTCTACAGCATGTTCCTTTGATCAGTTTAATAACAGCACTTAACATTACCCAGAGCACGAGACCCTGAACTGAGACCAGGTGAGGATTGGCTGAGTTCTCTGAGAACAAAGCAAAGAACAAAATACAGGGGTCTTGACGATCTTTCCATAATTTGAAACAAAAATCATATTCATGCCTTCATCAGACTTCCTGCCACAAGACTTAGATTAGACTTCATAAGCTGAGTCTTTGACATTTTCAAATGCTGAAAAAAAAGAAAAAAAAAAATCAGCAGCTCTTCTTTTCTAGATGCTTTGTTTCTACTACCACGTCAGATCCTCAGAAGAGAGCAGATAGTGCTTTGTTTTCTCAAATCTAAATTCTGGCTGTGATATCAAGCTTATCAATCACTTCTATGCTCTCCTGTTTCAAGTGGTAAAGGAATATATACTATCTGATTTAAAGATACCATCTAGTAGACAACAGTAGATCTGTTGTGTGTCTGTTCTTATATAGTGTTTTGTTATCTGCTACGAAGGATACTTCCTTCAGTATCACTTAGGAAGGCATGTTTTGGTTTTGAATGTTGTAAATCTAAGTGCAGGTGTAATTCACTGACTTAAAATGTTTTAAGCAATGCAATAGCTACATTAAACTGTTAGCTTATTTGTCAGTGAAATAATTATTTTTATATTACTTAATTATATGTTTTGCCTTACATATTTTAAGTGACTCTAGCAGCAGGTGTTTATGCAAGTGAATTTTACTGCTTTTGTTATTTTAATAACGCACCAAGAACATGCAACCAATCATATTGCTTGACTGAGTGAACATTTTGACACATTTAGAAAAGATGTCATCTTGCACTGCCATCTGTCCCAAATTTTGCAGGACAGTCTTTATTTTGATGAGTGTGTCATGCATTTTGCAAGATAAATTTGGAGGATGTTGAAGTATGCACTAGTTCATCTCAATAATGATCTCCCACCTGTGTTGTAATATCAGGAGGCAATTTATTACAGATTACCGAAGGATCATCTCCAATATTTGCAACTAGTATTTGCAACTATGGCCCAAATATTCTCAAACACAGCAATAAACCTAAACTTTTCATAGACTCTACACAAGTATATGAACAAAGGATTTAAGTAAAAGGCATTTGGTCAGAACAGTGGAATGCACTTTTTTCCTCTTACAACTTTCAAAAAGCTAAAGGTACAATTGGAAGCTGTGGCTTATTTGGGAGGCTATCTGCAGCAATCTGCTGCATATTTATAACAGCAAGCAGGACTCCAGGAGCAATTATTCAGAGAGAAGAATGCCACTTGCTAAGTAACACCATTGCTTCTTACAAGGAGGCATTGTATTCTAGAATTAACCCAACTTGACTCTACTTGTGAACAGTGAAATCTAAAGAAATCACCGTACATGACAGTCTGACTGAAGACAGGCCAAACTCATGCAACCTCTTTTTGTGTCAGTCAAACTGAGGCATGATTTGGTCTCCCATGTCCAAACACTGCAAAATTTCCACGAGTTCATTTCTAAATTAGATCTAGCGTGTTGCATATTGATGCTCAAATTCATAGCAAGAACGTATAATTGTTTCACAAAGAAAAGAAAAAGTGCCTCACAAGTTTTGTTTGGTTGGTTAGCTATTAATTCCAAACAACTCATATTAAAAATGCAAACCTGAAGCAGAACAAGAGGGGCTTTCTACAATTGCATGAACAGCAATTGACTCTTTACCCCTCCCTGTTGTCTGCTTGGTCTTCTTACTCAAATATTTATAATGCCAACAGACTTCCATTCCCCTTTATGCTAGGGTGAACCAGTATGGTCCTAAAACACTTTATGCAGTTGGAATGGGATCCTTCACTAGCTTCATGGTGCAAAAGGCTCATCTTAAGTGGACTGAAATCCACAGTGAGTCTTCTACTCAGGTCACTGGATGAGCTCACTTGTAAAATGAAATGCTGACTGTACTGCTGTTTATGCTATATGCCAGATAAATCAGAAATACACTGTCGAGTCCCACCTGCATGGCCAATATGATAATTTCAGAATAGTATACTGTGAGAACAAATACTCGCTAGAGCTTCCCAAAGATACAATGTTTGCCATGATACGTGCCTGACTTTTTAGTTACATTCTAATTGCATTCTAATTAATTCTCCTTAGCAAATTGCATTCTCCTTAGCAAATAACACTAAAACTTTTAGTGTTATTTTCTCCTTTTGAGAAAGGTCCAGACTGAAGATCTTGTAGACATAGAAGATAGTACAGAAAGATCACTTCACCTATTTAGGTCTTTTTTAGAGAGCAAAATACAGGAATCTGTAGTTAAACAACTTCTGAGATGCAACCTTAAACTTCATGAAGAGGTTACATACATTGACTTTAACAGAACCAATGTTTCAATCCTGGAAAAGTGGAAGCAGTTGCTGGGCTCTGGACTTCCTTGTGTAAAGTTAAAGCTACAAATTACTCTTACTGTCAAAATCACGTTCCTGACTTGTAGTCTTACAAAATCGAACTTCACTTTGGCCTTGTCTATTAAATTAAAGAGCCTTTTAGTATTAACTTCTTTTTTCAACTTCATACTTTACAGATCATGATTAGTCAACCCTCTAACCTTCTTATCTTTGAGACAATTAGATTCTGTTTTGCTAGTCTCTTACTACAAAGCAGGCTTTCTAGACTATGATTCATCCTTACAAGGCTTTTCTCAACCTCCACCATTTTTCAACATCCTTTTAAAACTGTAAACTCTGGAATAGGATATGCAATTGTCATTGGAGTCATATTAAGGCAGTATTTTACTCTGAACTCTTGTTTTTATTTATACAAGGATCACATTTGTTGTTAGCCTCTATGTGATCTGGGAACTTGTGTTCCTGGTTACTAATCATGATTTCAACACTTTTTTCCCTGATTTACAAAAATGCATCCTCTCATCTTAAAGTGTGACCTATGATCTCAGTTTTAATATACATATCATTCTATAAAGAGACCAATTTACAATGCATAGATGTTTCCTAACATCTGTGGAAAACTATTTGGTTGTCATTGGTATTTTTCACTATAGATAGTGTTTGCAAACTTTTCCTGCAATTATTTAATATTTTCATTGAGATCCTTACTAAGAACTTACAAGCTTAGGTTTTGCTGATTTTTTCCCACAAGAAAAAGAGAATAATGATGACAAAAGCTAATACTTCTTTGTGTGAAGATCCTCCCTCTGTTATCAATGTGCTTATCTGGTTTTATTTCACACACAAAAGAAAATCTCTTTATGGGTTGCCAGTGATGACACTGAACTGGAAACTGACTCCAGTTCTTGCATACCCACTCCTTGCATGCCTGATCATTCAAAACAAGGTTCTTCCTTTTATCTGAAACCAGACCTAATTAAGGAGTCAAACTCCTGATCAATATCTGACAACATCACAATAACACCGTTTCTATAGCGTAGTGTCTTTAATCTTCAAAATATCTCATTTTGTATGTTTGGAAACATGCAAAAAGGTTATACAGCATTTCTCTGTGGAATATATTCTGGACAGCTGAAAACTTGCTCTGCCCATGCACTTTGCCCAGAAACCACAGCGTGTAATCAAGACAGCAGAAGGCTGGAGGTGATATTTATAACTATAGTGAGTCAAGACAATCCCTATACATACTCACAGCCTATGTCCCTATTGCCATTTAGGTCTGCATCTTTGAAGGACAGACCCTCTTATGTTCTGCATTAGGCATTATACAGGTACAGTACAATCAGGCTTCTTGAGTGCTATGGTAGTTAATATGATTAATAGCATTAAAAAAGCTCCTAACGCAGGCAAACAGACAAAACCGTGTCTTCTTCAATAAGAAGCCTAATTATTCCCTGTGCTATATAATCAGCCCATTTTTTTAAGGGTTTATATGGTTAGATTTTGATTCAGATTAATACTTTTGAGGTAATTCCGTGTACCATTCACATAAATGCTGAAAGTGCAGTTTGCCCTACATACCGATAGAAATCTTGGTTTGATCTTGACAAATGTGGTCTGTAACTTTCATTGATATGAAAGATTAAGCTAACCAGAGGTTAGTTATCCACGCCTGCTTCCATTCTCTTTTAGATTAGATACAGACATAAAGTGTCTTGGAGTCAGACCTTACAAGCTCTGTGTAACCTTTTTAGTTTTAAAGTGCTATGCAGACTGATAAGTTATTAATATTAGAAAGAATTATTTATAGCATAATTTAAGGATTACAGAAAAGCATATGCCTAACACCTTATAAGAAACAAAAAAACAGTTTAACAGTATGTATGTGCTTCTTAAACTTTAACTGCACTTGAATAGCACAGGAAGGAGAGCAGAGATATCATTAAATGAAAGCAAAGAGAAATGAAATGCTGTCCCTAAATACCTAATGCTAATGTCACAGCTCACATTCATTCACGAGTCAGCTCTCTTCAGCAACTTAGGTTTCATCTACAGCCACAATGTTAAGGATCTGGATGTTCAAAACCAAACAATAACTCTGCAGGTAACTCCTTTGACAACTGGTGGTCTGTAAGACGCTGCTCACAGACCTGTGTACTTCAAAAGAACACTATAGCTGCAAGCTTCAAACAGCAAGTAAGTTTTCGGCAAAAATCATTCTTGGAAGTTGTCAGAAAATCTGCTTTTAGACTACAAAGAGAGACAATTAGAAGATCAGAGGTGTTGGAATTATTTTCCTCTTTGCAAAATAATTACATGAAAGATGGTCTCAGTAGTAGGTAGTGATACCTATTTCCAAATGCCCTTCTCACTGAATTATATCATTCATGCTTTTCTTGGGCAAAATAACCCTGTTTCTTTTGCTACCCAAAGTACAGTTTTAGCTGGAATGTGGAGAGTGCTTTCTACCTAAACTAACCTCTATTGTACTGCAATCTTTTGAGAATATGTTTTTGAAACTCCACAGACTGCTGAAGGCGTTGGATCTAAGTCTCCTAACTTCTCTCACTGAATGCTTGAGCAAAAAGAGCTGTTATATAGTGACCAGGCAATTCTGGAAGCATTAATGTCTCTGATAGTGAATTCCGTAAGAAGATCTGGGTATGCACAGATACTCTTTGAAAGTGCCTCAAGTATCAAGCCACTTACAGAACCTGAGTGGGAGATCCCCAAGCTATGAGAACAGTGTCAAGTTCTACCTGTCAGATGAGCCACCTATTAATCAACATCTTTTTAGCCCATCCCAAATGTGGGGCAATTTCCTTCACACAGATTCCAAGTAATGTGCTTTACTTTGTAATTAAAAGAGCTAAAGGCGTTTATAGGCAAGCACTAGTGAAACTAGCTCGAGCTTTAGCACCATACCTCTGCCCCAGATCATCATTCCCTGAAATTAAATCAGCAGAAGAAAAGTTTGCATACGTATTAACCACTTAGTATAACGCAACAGACTAAATTAAATGAGCAGTGAATAGGAGTTTAAACTAACCTGTAAGAGAAAAGGAATATTTGTTCTGCCACGCTGGCTGCAGGGATGGTCTTCACCAGCAGAACAAGAGCAAACAACTTAGGATGGGGGAATAATGTTTCGAACTGTGGCTGTTGCAACTGTTTGCTAAGGGAAAGAAAATCAGAGTGCTAACAGAGCACACAAGCTCAGCCAACGCAAGGTAGCTCATTAAGCCACATAAATTTGGTGACTTTTGTTTGTATGCCCACAGTTAATGCTCTGGGGTTCTGGCTGGGTTTAGGAAGAGTTAGGTACAAGCTGTTCACACTGAGCGGGTCTCGGAAGATCAGAAAGAAACTTCCAAATCTAAATGGGAAGAGCCTTATGAATTTAGGTACTTACAGTACAGGCAATCACTTTTGAATAACAACTTTACAGGAGTCTGACCTCCTCAGAAACATTACTTCAGTTTGTGAGCCATTTAAAAAACAAGTTATCTTAATTTCAGATATGAAAAGACCTAAGATCAGTTGGCTTAAGAAGAACAGTTTGAACAAATACCTGACATAAATAAACAGATGAAAGCCACTGAATGGGTTAAATTTGTTATGTCCAAGTTGCTGCCAAATCTTCAGGAAGTTTATTGGCAATTTTCTGAAAGAGGAGGAATCCAATGATAAAATGTGAGCCATTTGTCTTCCCAGCCATTAAAGAAAATTCACTTTAAGGATGTTTCTGGAGTGGCTGCTGCTGCTGCTGTGCCCATTATAATTTATCAGTGTGTCTGCTGGTAGTATTATCATCAGAAGGGGCTCAGGTGGACTTCCATTAGCACTATCAAAGTCCTCATTGGCAAAGTATTCCACTGACCTAGACAGGATCTATCAAAAGCTTTGAAAGCCTCATCTGCCATGGATATTTTTTCTGCTGATTATTTGCAGCAAGTTTGTAAGAGAATTCCTCAGGATGAATTATCTAGGGAAAAGTAGCAACAGCAAATCTATTTAATAAATAAAACTGTGTCAGTCATCATCATGTTCATTTATTTATAGGTCATATCCTTCTCAGCCTTCATCTTCTTGTGTGACATTAAGATTATAAACTCTCTGGGAAAGATACTTTCTTATCTGTCTCCACACAGGTCCTAACTTCAATAGGGATCTTTGGACACCATCGCAGTACACATAGTACACTAGTATGGCTGTATGTAATAAATGTAACTAAGCCACTTATTTAACCATATCTTGCATTAGTTTTATGTCTTTGCTGTTTGCTTTGACTTAAAGCTGTGTTAAATTCATGCCAAGTAATGAAAAGTCAAGTTTGAGTAGTTTCTTTATCTTACATGTCTACACACATGTGACAGTCTGGGAACAGGAGAGGGAAGAATACATCTAAGACTAGACAATCTAAAAAAATCTCCTAATTCTTTGTCCAGTAGCAATACAGACAGTGTGCTCTACAGGACTGTAAAAAAAGATGCATTTTATTATCCTGTTAAAAAAGGTGACCTGTTCAAAAATGCCATCCCTAATGACAGGCTTAACTGGTCATCACCTGCCCTTTCTGACCTCATACTATTAATAAAATTGTAATATTAATTGATATCTTGCATTAACAATTATATTTATTGCAGTTTCATCCCATGAGGCTTAGTACAATCACATAGAAAAGGCAGTATCTACCCTGAAGCCCTTACTACATGTATTTAATATGGGAGGCAACAGGAGGGTGCAGCAGGCAGAAGTGGAGTTGCGTAAGATTACAGTAAAACCACTGCTGAAAAGTAGTAAGCAACTATCACAACCATCCCCTACAAATTTATTTTTGACAAAAGAGTGATTTATGGCTCTCTTTTCCTTTCTCCCAACATATCATTGCCCCTTTTAGCACTTATCATTTCCTCGTATTGTTGTCAGTCATTCCATGCAGCTTGCAAGGTGAGTGAAAACAATCCACTATGATCAAATACAGTTACTGTCTCTCAGCACCCCTTGATCACTGGACTCGAAAGCGAGGTGAAGGTGGTGGATTTCTATCACTATTTGACATGACTCACAAAACACTTTGTAACCCACTTGTATAAGTGGGTGCACTCATCAAGACCAAAGGTGAAAAAAATTGCAGTTTGCCTCTTTACTTCAACTAAGTCAGTTAAGTTAGCAAGCTAGGAAAGAAATGCTGTATTCTGGCAAATGTTAACAGAGTGTGCATGTAGTTTTGCTACACATTTTGAATAATTGTTGGTTCAATACTTTAAAAAAGCTTGTCTCCTGTTTTTTTGGATGGCTATTTTTAAAGATGATAACTTACATAAATAATTTCTTAAACTTGGATTCCTTGAAATGTAAAGTAACAGCTAGCGTTGAAACTGTTGCTGCTGTGTTTCCACATGGGTTGACCTTTGCAGTTTGGAAGATCATAGTGAATACGGTAGTACTGTAGTGACACTTTATGCTAACAATGGGAATTATCATCAAATAATTTGAGAGGTCTCCAAAGAAAGACGTGCCTTAGCTCTCAGTGGACTACATTGTTACTTCTACTTAATCTGCAGAGTGAAGACAGCGCAGCTGGGTTTTTAGGTCAACAGAATGGGTAGCACGTCTGCTCCTCGGTTTTCAGAGTTTACCATTTTTCTGTTAACTGAGACTAGCATTCACTATTATAAGTAAGTGGCAAATTTTATTATAACAACAGTTTACCTTTACACATTGGGTTGTGAGTGAAAAAGGCAAAACCCACCCATTTATGGATCCCTTTGGACTTGATTAGCTGTGGGAGCATTACATTCTTACTGCAGACACGTTTTAAATCATTTGGAACCCAGGCTTTGCCCCTCACAAACACAACTTGCGCCAGTCTGGCAATGTAAAGGAATTGAATGATATCTTCAGGCTGGAGTATCTTGATGCAAGCAAGGAGCTTGAGCAGTGGGTATTGAGTGATTCTTTCTGGCAGAGCAACTCCTTGGGCATTTCTGTCTATCAGATGACATAAGCCCTAAGGCTGTGCTAGAGGCCAGCTGGATCCAGCTAGCACCCAAAATCCAATTTGTATGTTGAACATCATTGTGCTTGGTATTGATGTGCCATGGGTGTCTACTGTTTGTCTCTACTGAGTAATTTTAGCCATAGGCAACTTTTCTGTTCAAAACACAGGCAAGATAACCAAAGATGGTAACAGATTTGCTGGTTTGCCACAAGCTAACACATCTTCATTATTTTTTTAAATGATTTGTGCTTTATAATCTCCCTAATCCCATCTGAGAACTCAGATTTGTAAACAGTGATATAGTAATAATCTTATTTGAAATCTGTGTTACATTTGTCAGTAGATGACTAACCTAATAACACACAGTAAACAATAGATGTGAATCAATTGACCTTAAAATATTTAGACTTCCAGGCTAAAGGCATATTCTTTTGATAGATTATACTTCTTCTGAGTATGGCAAAAAAAAGAAAACTAAGGGTATACCTTACAGTATACATATGGTGCTAGCTGGTAAACAAGCTCCAACCTATAGGAATACTATGGATTATTTGCAAGTCTGAAGTATTGTAAAATACTTTATCTAATTTCATCTATCTTTCAGCATTTAACATTTATTTTATTGTGTTTTAGTCAAATATTTGTTAGAAAATAGCCAATGGAAATCAATTAGCAAAGAATGAAGAATATTATAGTATCAAATTACCTTAAATATAATCATGTAGGATCATCTGTTAAACTGGTATTTTGGGAAAAATTGTGGCACTATTAAAGCCAGTACCAAAAGCAAGTTAGTGTAAAGGAGGCTGGGATTTCACCTAGCACTGACAAAAGGAAGAAAAAGAGAAATATTTTAAAGGATTACTATTTTTTTTTCCTCACATAAGCCACACATTGACACATTGGATTGAAAACGCACTACTATTTTCTATGATAATTGTATCTGTACTAAGTAATCAAGATTGAGATCATATTTGCTTTGCATGGTTTGTGCCTGATGAAAAGACAATCCCTATCCTAAAAACTCTATGATCTAACAAGCTAATGCAAAGAGTAGTGGAAGGATTCCCATTGACTTTAGCACACATTAAATTGTTCCCTAAATATGACAGGAATGTTTGATCACTTAACAGTGCATGCTTTGGAAGGCCTGCGAACGTGGAGAGAGAAAGACGGCTTTCTTCCTCCCAAGTCATGAATAATCTTAACACTTCAAATATTGTCACTTGTTCTTTTGTTGTGACTGTCAGAAAATATAATAGTTCTTTACATAAAAAAAAAAAAGGGGGGGGAAGAATATACAAATGAGTATCTGTAACGCACTATCATTCATTCTGGATATAATAAATTATTTTCCACCAGGCATACTTTCATACCTTCTGAAAAAAACTTTTATTATGGGAATCGCTCACTTTATAAAAATTAAAAGCAATAATGATCAACTAATATTCATGATAGGGATTCAGTGATACTGAAACTAAATATGTCCCCAGATCCATAGGTCTTTGCTCTGGGATGCTCACCTAATCAGTCTAAGGTAATTCTATAATTATTTTTTATGTAAAGCAAGTTTAGTCTTAGTTTTCAGCTGTACTCTTTTCCTTTCTGAGAAGTTTCCAAGAGCTCCGATAAACTATTGACAAAAGAAAACAAACAGTAGCATGGTCAGATCCATTCAGTAGGTCCCAGCTGTGGCTAATGATTGTCATGAATTGAATATCAAAAATCATAAAGTACCGTCTTTCACCGACTTCTGCTGTAGAAACATACTTTTTTTTTTCCTTTCTTTAATTTTGGTGATTGGTATCTGCTAATTTGCCATCATACTTAAAATTGAGGAAATTATAGAGAAAATTTCATGACTGTTTCTAGTATTCAACATACATTTCCGATGTATGAAAGTGCAGGCTTTCATTGCCAAAATATACCCATGGAAAATTTTGTGATGTCCTTCTCTAAATGCTCCTAGAGTTCAGATTTAACCAATAAACATAATTCATCATCTAATCTTAGTCTTGAAGCAAATACGAATGACCTTTTTAGATGAGTAGATATTGAGAATTTTGATCTGTGTAGTACCCCTGGCATTCCAGATGCATGCATTTAGTGCATGTCACTAAAACACTGAGATAAAATAAAATTCCAGTTATTTGGCCTGCTCATTATCAGAGAATTGTACTGCATTTCTTCATAAAATTAAAATGTTGCACTGTTTGTGTATGACATCCAGCATCATATATAGGTATACAATTGTGTGTGTGTAAAAATATTTACACCATATTGAAAAAATTCTCTGAAATATTTGCATTTCTAATCATAACACTTAGAAGCTTTCAGAAGTTGTTTGACAAATACAGATTTTTTTTCACCAATGAAAGAATCTCATTTACTGCAATACTTCCCTGTTACAAAGAGTATACAGGACATTGTTAATATTTAGAATGTGCAGAAATTAAAAGCAAACACAAGACAGTTTCCATTCTCTCTCTTTTACAGCTGTATGAGAAGATAAAATGCTGACTTTTCAATTTGCCAAATGGGTTAGAGAATCCATAGCATGTTTCTGATTCCTAACTCAGAAACACCAACCTAAAGTTGCCAGCAACCTCCTGTCAGTGCAAATACTCCACTCTGGCACATCAGCTTAAGTACATGGAAACCTCTTTGTGAAGTCAAATGACTTCTTTAAGGTCATGCCTCTGAAATAAATACTAAGTTTGTGAGTCATTGCATTATTTGATGATAGAACATGTTCTTTGTTGCTCTATTTACATTATAAGCTCGCTCTTTAGAGCAGAGGCTTCTCTCTTAGTCACATTTATTTAGCACAGGCTGGCTTGATATTCCCCAGCACTCAAAATAGAATATTATGAAAAGTAAAGGAAAACATTATTTGGGAGAAGACTGAACCTAGCTATATTTCATTATCACAAGGAGCTCCCAGGTCAAAAATGAGGTCCTTAACACGCTAGGTTAAGAACAAGCAGATTCTGGCCATAAAGACAATCCATCTATTACTGAATTGAACCAGCAAAAGTGCAGACAAACACGTGTGTATATGCACATACACACATATACTTGTTGTTGTATCTTTTGAGTCAGTAATATTATGGATACTAGTGGTCTAGTGGTCCTTGTTCTTACTGTTCTATCTCATAGGAAGAAAAGAGCTAACATTTTAGTAATATTAAGGTAGGAAATCGAAATGAAAATTGTATTTTAAAGTTTTTCTTTGTGACATATTATCCTATAATTAAAAGCAATTATATACATGTCACAGATATGCAAGAGTGTGTGTGGACATGTACACGCACTCACAATCACACCAAATTTTGTTTTAATTTTTGAATGTAAGATAATCTAACTATTCTCAATCAGTTCTTACAGTGTTGTGTCTTTGGCACTTAATTCGATTACCCGGTGTTCAAGGGTAAGAAATGGCTGTAGAAAATCAACCAGACAAAAAAACAATTAATGCTTATTGGCTGAGAAGAGAGAGGGTCTACGAGGTGGACTAATAATTTCACCCTGAACAGTGGGTATATGTTTGCCATTGATCACTTAAGTTTACATTTTTCAGACACAGAAAAAGAACTAAGGGTAGCTATACCAAGGGCAGTATTTTTCTTTCAGTTTTTAAATATCTTTTCTTTTGAATACTAATTTTGCACATGATATGTATTGGTTTTCATTCTGAAATTGCATTTTATATCTAGTAAGGAATTTCAGGGGTCCCAAAACATGCCATCCCAGTTGTACCATACAGCATTTTTTAAGGACATGAAACCTCTGTTCATGGGTATGTTTGAGTGAGGGGGAAGAGTAATCTGATTTCAGAAACTTTAAGAAGGATTTCAGAATCTGACTTCAGAAATCTCTGAAATACATTACAGATTCCTACACAACATGGAATGTATCCAAATAAATCTCTTCTCATGCCTTATCCTGTCACAACCACAGTGTGCAACTGGTGGTCCAATCTATGTGGAAAGCACTGGTTGGGGATGCATTATTAGCAGGACATATAAACCTCTCCTAATTTAGAAGAATCAGAGTTGTGTAACTATCAGCAGCTGTTAAGAAAATCTTGCAATTAGTTTCTGAAACTTCCCTTCAGTAACATTTCCATGATGATACACTAATGGATTTATATGCTAGGAACAGAAATTAGAAGACATCACAAAGAAAAATTGTAACTGAAAACATTGCTAAAGTCTCTAAAAGCTTTTTAAAAAGATCACATTTTCACAGTTTTTTACATTGCATGGTATTTATTGCAGCAGAAGCATCAGTCAGACATGATCTCATTCCAGAAAGATTCTCTCAAACTCAGAACAAGGGCTGTGTATTTGAAAAGTGTAGCAAAGATAGTTATGCAGAAGAATGGTGGTTCTTATGCAGTACCCCTTCTTTGGTCATCATAGAGAACTCCATCCCAAATCTCATAATTGCACTGAGTGGAAGCCCAAATGGACCCATCAGCTTAATTCCCACACGCCGCTGGGTGTAAAATTGTATTTTGTGAGAAAAATGGCACTAGAAATTAGTATAGCTATATCTATTATACATGTGGAAAAGCTTTCAACTCTTGCAGGTAAAGTTTAACTTTAGGTATGAACTTTTCCCAATATTTGAAAAGTTCAACCAAAATCATGTCACACTATTGGTTTTTGTCACAAGAAAACTAACTTTTTACACTTTTTTATTACTTAAGGCATTTATTAAATAAGCTATTGCCTTTGAACTAACAGAGCTTCTTCTGGTGGAGCTATTATTATGGTATCCTCTAGACATATTAACAGTCTTACGTCAGTTAGAATTGACACTGCAGGTCTTAATAACATAGTAAATATTCCTGGTTGTACTGGAAGGCTGAGGAATATCAGTACAAGATACTGCTTTTTTATATGGTATATATTTCACCAATAGAGTTACGAGAGCACATAACACCCTGCACATGTTTTCTGCTAAATTATAAACCAATGCATAAATATGGTAGCTGAATACAGTAAATAATCTACAAAATAAAGATTAAAAGAAAGTGTGATATTGTGCACATGAGTAAGGGTTGAATTATGGAAGAGTATGTTAATAATCAATATTTATTACTGCAATTTTGAAACTCCGTGGGAGGACAAAGGAGATTTTACAGTTTGAAGAACAAGTTAAAAGTGGCTCAAAGGAAGTCTTCATTTGTTTTAAAGGTTGGCTTCTATTAGAAAAATATAATTAACTGTGAATGGATATAATTTTCTTCAAAGACAGGAGAGTGTACAAGCAAGGTGCAGAGTGAAAAGCATGTAGACCAGCACAAGAGATGAGTGGAAGGAAAGACTTACTAGCCACATCTGTATGAACAGAAAATCATTTTGAGCCACAATGAGACATTCATCTAAAAAACAGAATCAGTTTTCAGTTTAAAGCTTGGGATTTTCTTTCAGTCAAAGACCTGATATAATTTAAAAAAAAACAAAAACCACAACAAAACAAAACCTGTAAGCCTTTACTGAACTTTTTGTTTGAACACTTCTCACAGTTTCTTTAAAAACAAAATTCAGCTTAGAATGTTTGATAAGTTTAAGTGACAAGCATATGTGGTACATTCATGAAAGGAAAGAAAATTCCTTTAATACTTTTTGTAATACATAAGTCAGATTTTTTACTTAGAACAGAAAGATGGGTGCTGGGCATATCAACAGTAAGAATCTATACATAAAAACAGAGGAAATGCCTTACTGGGTCAGCCCAATAGTCTTTGTAGCCAAATATTTGTGTCTGGCAGTAGCAATAGGAAACCCGATTTAAACACATGAGCATGGTCACTTTCTGTGTTTCGTTCCCTTTGTGTTCACCCAATATCTGTACCTGTTATATTAGAAAAGCTAGACAGGACACCCCAGACTGGTTCTTTCAATGTCCATTTATTGATCTGTTGCACGTGAATTTGTCTAGCCCCTTTATGACCCTACTGATAACATCTACCACCACAGTGGCAATAAAATAAAATGCATGTTTGATTATAGTGAGAAAACGCATAACAGAAAAGTCTGTTTTAAATACACCCCACTACAGAAATCTCAGTCTTGGGAATACACAATATATGTAAATCATTTGGTAATTATATGAATTAAACCTTACCTACAGGTCTCCTGCAGATCATGGGATCAGTTATTCCTTCTCCATATTTTTACTTCCTTGGGATTTGAACATTCACCCTCTACAATGCATGAGGTTTAATGCAGTCAGACTTTGTGAAGTGCTTTGGGATGTTAAGAAGCCACCATACAAGCAAAAAATACTATTTCCTGTGATCTCCTGTTTGACCAACAGTACCCCCTTGCTTTGGAAAAGGCTAGTGGAGCATATTCAAGTTAATTTACACACTAAGAGTTTAACTTAACAAGGCAAGAAAGAAAAAATGGAAAATGGAGCTAGGACCTCCATTTTTGGTTTGTGAAGATTTGCTCTACAGAAGCAGAGCAGAGACTGAGATGAAAATTGGAACACAGCAGCAAAGCTATTATTAAAGCCATTTGTTGTTAGATGGTGGAGAAAGGGCAATGAAATAAGGTGTTGCTAATAGTGACATATTCAGCAAATTTTTGACCTTTTTGTTAGCAAAATGCAAAGCTTATTTCACGAAGAGCATCATAGTACTACTACTGTTTTCAGTGTATGTTGACTGAACTGTGGAGCTTTGGGATGTACACCTAAAGGAAAAATTCCTCGTATTCACAAAGCAGCATGGATTAGAGGAAAGAGGTGGGCTAAATCACGAAGTCCTTACTTGGGTAAAGTTCCTGTTTGTCTCAGTGGTATTGCTGCTCAGATAATTGTTGCATGCAGAGATTTTTATCCGATTAACAAGGTATGGAAATATACACCAGAATAAGGCAGATACACTGTCATCCAGTTTCTGATTTCAGCACTGAAAATCAGATTACACAAGAGTTTCTGTCACTATGTATTATGCTTTTACATTTTCGTATTATTATGGGTGTAAACAGCAAGAGCTTAAGAAGAGTTTCTTGTGACTGTAAAAAGTTTTCCTCCTATGCCAATATTTGAGCACTGCCTCAGTGACCAATTAAGACTGAATGATTTCACTTCAGTCAGACAGTAAGTGAATTAACCTGAACCCATGGTCAAGTTCACATATCCCAGCCTAGACAGCAGCCAGTTTCTGTATTCCACGAATACTCACGCTTGTCACAAGCTGTCTGCATCCAGTTTCTAAAGGAAATTGGTGTGCAGACTGGCTGACTCCATATTTAACGCTAGCTTCAGCAGTAATTAAAAATTAGGAGAGATCTTCAGGAAATCAATTAATTATGCATGCAAAATGCACCAACTAAATTTGGACGCACAATTAGATGACTAATCATAGTTTGAAAAGGTTGAGAATTTCAGTTGCACACTTATAAGGATGCTGGTGACCTATCCTATCCCAGATGCCTGTACTTTCCTATTTAGAAGCTTCTTAGTTTGTCAGATATTTGACACACCTGTAAAACAAGATAATGCCTGACAAACTGCTTACACTTGCAATACTAGCAAGTATCAACATCAAGAGTCCAGGAACTTCAGTATCTGAATTTCTTTGCTCACTAACGGGAATATCCTTTTCCCAGATTTTGCAGTGTTTCAATGCAAGTCTGTCCGGAAACTTGCATTTGCAACAAATCAGTGTTATTAAAAAATGAACCTCCATTTGTGCTGGCATGCAGGGAAGTATTTATGAGCCCAAATTTGCATATGAAGCTAAGGGGGGAATTATAAGTTACATCTGTCCTGAAACTACTATCCCACTTCAAAACCTATGTTATTTAAAGGCAAGTGACAACAAATTTGGGAATAAATTGTTAATTCCAATGCTGCATGTTCTGCTGTATTTCCCAGTGTGACATCACAACATGTTGATCTCTAGTCATTTGACAACTTTAATAAGTTACTGCCTAACCATCTGACTAGCTTACCCCAGATTAATTCCAGTTTTATGTTTTCAGGGATCACTTAACCTTCTGATGGAAGTTCCCAGTACAGTTAAATTTGGTTCAAAGGAAAACTTCAATTTTACAATATAATCAGTTCTTGCTGGTTCACTTAGAGACTTTTTAAACTTTTTGTTTTGTTTTGTTTTGTTTTGTTTAATATGCTCATATCCAGAACATACAACCATGATAGAAGTGTTGCATTTCTCACTGTTTAAGTGCAAACATGAAGCGCACAATAGCTGTCATCAGCTGTTAAAGGGTTTTCATTCAGCAGATTAAAAGTACAGAACGAGGGTTCCTCAGGTCACAGAGCAAGTCAGTGATAAGAGTGGATGACTAGCACTCCTTCCAATGTGTACTTCAGCTTCCACTGCTTTTCTGTGGAAGCAATAGCTCTCTTGTATAACTGACTACAAAAAAGATTTAGTGCATGATTATAAAAAAAACCAGAGGAACAGACTAGCTTTCTGCTTTTTTTCTAGCACTTTTTATTTCACTGCTTATGGAATCACCTGACATAACACCTGATGTGAGTGAAATAGAGCCCTGAAGGCAGACTATGTAGCTATTTAAGAGTGTAATAAGTCATGTTATACGCCAAAATACACAAACAGTATCATATCTCACTCAAATGCTGAAAAGTTTGGGTAGGAAAAATGAAATTTTTTACATTCACCATTTAGACATTAATATCTGCAGAAACTATTTCCTGTGAGAAATATCACAGTGGTGTGGTCAGGTTTGCCATTTTCATGGCCTTTCCCTCCCTCCCATCAAAAGGGAGAAATAATAAGAATATAGGCCAAATTCCCATGCTGTAATCGACAATGAGTAATATTTTACTGGGCAAGTAATATTTAGTATTCATATTCTTTTGAATGGAACAATTTGGAAATAAAATATTAGTCAAGTCAGTCGGAACATCTCCCTCTCTTTAGATGGAATAATATTTCTGCAAGATCAGAGTTAACAAGATCAGAAAATTCCTTGGAGATGCCCCTCCAACTTAATGTCCTATCAGAAATCTGACAAGTTAAACTGTATCTTCTCCACCAAGATAATTTCATGACCTCCCAACTGTGTAGGACAATAGAAAGTAGAAGTAAATTGAATAGGAACATGAAGCTGATATTTGAAGTTATTACAGACAGGATATCCTGAATCCAAATGCAAAGGATACGTTACGATACACTTAGACAGGATGGTGCCTCCCTTGGTAAGTATTCCTATTTCTCTCATACTACTAAACGTATCAAATAATAGCAAACCCTGGCCAATTCATCTTCCATCTAGAAACTGAGCACAGTGACTATTGCCACAACATTGTGTTAATCAAAGCCATGTCTATACCATATGTAAATCACACTTGTATCGTGATGACCTGCAAATATGACTGAAGGCCCAAATCTGTCTCATATACATGGTGTGGTATGCTGCTCTCCCAGTATTACCATGTAATACAGTTCTATAAAATAAGGCAGATGATATAGATTATTTATGATATCAATACCTCTGATGCTTTCTTTAAGGACTTTCCATACAGTGCAAAATGTATTTTCTTATATTTTTATAAACTGAAAAATGTTTTGGACAACTTTGAGTTTCTTATTCAGTCTGCTATAATCCCTTTGGTTTTACTAGTAACCAGAGCGATAGCTGCCTGAGGTGTATCTGCAAAAAGGAGACCTCAGTATTTCCTTCTCTTGTATTACATGTGACTGGAGAGTTCCCGTCTACAGAGTCTTGGCAATGCTACTTAAACAGTGGTTTAAGCTGCAGAACGAGTGTTTCACTGGTGAGTGAGAAGTGTGCTCATCTAGCACTCTCCTGATATATACATGTTTTTAATGTACTTATATTCCTCAGATGCACTACTAGTAAAAAAAAAGTCATCTTATACTTCTGACAAGGTTACAGAACAAAGTAGTGTCAGACCATAAGAGGCTGTCATGGTTTAGCCCCAGCTGGCAACTAAGCACCACACAGCCGCTCGCTCACTCCCCCCAGGTGGGATGGGGGAGAGAATCAGAAGAGTAAAAGTGAGAAAACTCATGGGTTGAGATAGACAATTTAATAGGTAAAGCAAAAGCCACACAGGCAAGCAAAGCAAAACAAGGAATTCATTCAGTACTTCCCATGGGCAGGCAGGTGTTCAGCCATCTCCAGGAAAGCAGGGCTCCATCACGTGTAATGGTTACTTGGGAAGACAAATGCCATTACTCCGAATGTCTCCCCCTTCCTTCTTCTTCCCACAGTTTTATATGCTGAGCATGACGTCATGTGGTATGGAATATCCCTTTGGTCAGCTGGGTCAGCTGTCCCATCAGTGTCCCCTCCCAACTTCTTGTGCACCCCCAGCCTACTCGCTGGTGGGGCGGTGTGAGAAGCAGAAAAGGCCTTGACTCTGTGTAAGCACTGCCCAGCAGTAACTAAACCATCCCTGCTTTATCAACACTGTTTCCAGCACAAATCCAAAACATAGCCCCATACTAGCTACTATGAAGAAAATTAACCCTAGCCCAGCCAAAACCAGCACAGAGGTAGAGATGCAGTGAAAACTACTTCTAGTAGAGATCAGAGTGCTTTAAGTGTTTTGTTACACTTTCATTCTTCAGAAAAGCATATTTTACAATCCTGCCTCAAAAACTTAACATCTGACTTGTGTAATTATCATTAAAAGGCCACTACCGCAAATATATTTATCATTTTACTGAGAGAGAATATTCAAGACGCGAATGATGAAAGGAATAGGATATCAAGTAAAATGTTGTGGCTGTATAACACAAATAAAAGACAAATATTAACCATTTCAAAACCCTTGGGTTTTCTTAGGTCGTTCCAAACAAGAATATGTCCAACACTTTTTCCTGGAATACATGAACAATTTATACTGTGATTAATGTTGCAAATGAAATCTTTGTGCACCACTAGCAGTACCACCACTGGCTGTCCCCGTTATGTTATTCTTTGTAAATTAAGTTGTTGTTACAGCACGCTATCCAATAATAAATGAACAACAGTGCTAGGCAGCCCCAGTGCAGCCCACAAGCTTAGTAGTCTTAGTAGTGCACATACAGCTAGCTTCTTCATATGTGTTAGCTTATATATATATATTTTTTTTTCTTTTCAGTGTTTAAAACTGTTCAAATTTTGGTGACTAGAAAGTATACAACATCTGAAGAGAAGAAAAGAAAAAAAGAAAAAACTGAAAAAGCAGGGTACCAGGTGGCAGCCTTGTTGTTGCATTTATCTTACAAGTAATGTGTCAATTTTTTCCATAACAAGCACATCCTGTATTGTGTGTGTCCACTCAGTCATTGATGGAATTTCTGTGCTTTTCCAATTTCTCACAATGACACTTTTTGATGCTATGATCACGACTGAGAGCAGAGGTCACCACACTGCCTCCTGGTCAGCAATTTCAGGCATAGCAAAATAAAAGATATGTCAATTTGTGTTTGTTTTTTTTGGGAAGTGCGGGTTTCTTTTTCATTTGTTTTAGTCGAAGTGACAGGCTTTCTGGATGAAGCCATTCACTACTCATTCTTCCTCCTTTCAAACAATTTGCGATACAATTATATTTAGTTTTCTGATGTTAACTTCACATACTCAACAGTTTCTTTTGCATGTTTAGTTCTAAAACGATGATGACACGCATAACACACCATTTTAATTTGTTACTTGCAGCATTAAGAAAGAAGATACTCCTTTCTGTTACACCTTACCTAGGACTGTGAAATGAATCTTTGAAATACAATTGAAGAAAAAAAAGAAAAAAAATGTGGAGGTTCCCTTATGTTCAATGTCGCTTCTCTACTCTTAGAAGCAGTAAAGAGACAAATCACATTATAAACACCAGTATTGTCCATGGAGATATTTTCCATATATAAATAACAAAAGCTACCTCTGATATGCATTCTTTTTTCTTTCCTTATTCCTTCTAGGTTTACAGCACTTTGCTACATAGCCTATAGTTAGCAAAATCCACTAACCCTGTCTCCCAATTGAGACCATCAGCTTCCTCATCTGAACAGACACAATGTGAGACTTTACAGGGCCTCTGATACTTCATTTCATAGTCCTGAGATGATAATAAACATCTGGAAAAGCACATTTTTATGACTAAAATGTTGTTTAAATCCAGACCTTTTCTACAACCCAGTGCTAGACCGTAAAAGTTGAGAGTTTATAGTGACAATGGACACTCTGAGATTTGCAAAGTACTTTGTTTTACTTTAGAGTCATGTTTCGTATTCACAGACTGTTAATAGAAACAAAATCCAGAAACAACCCAATGTTATCCAGGCAGGGTTTTCTAAACTTTTTTTTGTTTGTTTTTGGAGGAAGGCAGACTTTACCTTGGTTGAAGAGGATCAACTTACAGACCAATTAAGTAAACTGGACATGCGTAAGTCTATGGGTCCTGATGGGATGCACCTGCGAGTGCTGAGGGAGCTGGCAGAAGTCATTGCTGGACCACTCTTCATCATCTTTGAAAGGTCCTGGAGAACAGGCAAAGTGCCTGAGGACTGGAGGAAAGCCAATGTCACTCCAGTCTTCAAAAAGGGCAAGAAGGAAGACCCAGGAAACTACAGGCCAGTCAGCCTCACCTCCATCCCTGGAAAGATGATGGAACAGCTTGTTCTGGGTGTCATCTCAAAGCACCTGGAGGAAAAGGTGGTTATCAGAAGTAGCCAACATGGATTCACCAAGGGGAAGTCATGTTTGACCAATCTGATAGCCTTCTACCATGGCATGACTGGATGGATAGATGAGGGGAGGGCAGTGGATGTTGTCTACCTTGACTTCAGCAAGGCTTTTGACACCATTTCCCACATCATCCTCATAGGCAAGCTTAGGAAGTGTGGGTTACATGAATGGACAGTGGAGTGGATTGAGAACTAGCTGATGGATAGAGCTCAGAGGGTTGTGATTAGCGGCACAGAGTCTAGTCAGAGGTATGTAACAAGTGGTGTTCCCCAGTGGGTCAGTACTGGGTCCAGTCCCATTCAATATATTCATCAATGACCTGGATGAAGGGCTACAGTGTGCCCTCAGCAAGTTCACTGATGACACAAAACTGGGAGGAGTGGTGGACACACCGGAAGGCTGCGCTGCCATTCAGCATGACCTGGACAGGCTGGAGAGCTGGGCAGAGAGGAACCTTATGAAATTCAACAAAGGCAAGTGTAGGGTACTGCACCTGGGGAGGAATAACCCCATGGATCAGTACAGGTTAGGGGCTGACCTGCTGGAGAGCAGCTCTGTGGAAAGGGACCTGGGAGTCCTGGTGGACAACAGGATGACCATGAGCCACCAATGGGCCCTTGTGGCCAAGAAGGCCAATGGCATCCTGGGGCGCATCAAGAAGAGTGTGGCAAGCAGGTCGAGGGAGGTTATCCTCCCCCTCTACTCTGCCCTGCTGAGGCCGCATCTGGAGTACTGCGTCCAGTTCTGGGCTCCCTGGTTCAAGAAGGACAGGGAGCTGCTGGAGAAGGTACAGCAAAGGGCTACAAAGATGATTAGGGGACTGGAACATCTTTCCTATGAGGAAAGGCTGAGGGACTTGGGTCTTTTTAGTCTGGAGAAGAGAAGACTGAGGGGGGATCTTATCAATGCTTCTGAACACTTAAGGGGTGGGTGCCAGGAGGATGGGGCCAGTCTTCTTTCAGTGGTGCCCAGTGACAGGACAAGAGGTAACGGGCACAAACTTGATCATAGGAAGTTTCCTTTAAACACGAGGAGGAACTTCTTGACTTTGATGGTGGCAGAGCACTGGAACAGGCTGCCCAGAGAGGTTGTGGAGTCTCCTTCTCTGGAGATATTTAAAACTCTCCTGGACACATTCCTGTGCAACCTACTCTAGGTGAACCTGCTCTGGTGGGGGGGTTGGACTAGATGATCTCCAGAGGTCCCTTCCAACCCCTATCATTCTGTGATTCTGTGAAACTGTTTCTAGATCGATCCATGCCATGATAAGGGAAATTCAGAAAACTCTAACTGACAAGTAAATTTCATTGAGGTCCTCCAGTCATGTTAATATCTTAATATATTTGAAAGACATTACATGGAGTATAAAATTAATTTGCATTCAAACAGATTTAGTTTCATAAGTTGTGCTAGACACCGATGACAAAATTTTCATTATTGAATTTCTTTACAACAAATGTACAGGTATAAGGAGCGTGGCTGTTTAAACTGACACATTGAATATCAATATAGTAGTGACAAAGGAAATCAATACAGTTTTTACCATATGCTATTCCTTCCTTGGTTTCAAGTAAAGGTTATCCCCTGAATGTGTGAAATGAATAACATAAATATTATGTACCACACTTTTTTGCCTTCCTACTCTTGCTTAGGCTTAGAAAATGAAATTTAAAAATACGCCCATACAAGACAGCATTTTATACATACTTCTCCTGTCTCCTTTCAATACAAAATGTCTATCTAAACTTCCTCTTTAGCAGGCACAAAACCTGAATTAATTTTTTTCCACTAGGTAGAGAGAGGATAAAATATTTTCCCATGAGAATTGCATTCATCAACAGGTACATGAAATATCATTAAGCTCCTATAGCAGTATCTCCTTTCATTTCCCTTACATATGAAAGCCCAACAAATACATCTAAATAACAAGTCTGAGTTATTTCCACTTCAAGTTTTTCCATGCCAGTTTGGCTGGAATGAAACAAAGGCCCTAGAATGGCCATTAGTATTTTGTGAATCTATTGCTCTTCATTCAAGGCGTGTTCACAAGAAAAGTGTGAAACAGACAGATCTTCAAAACCAAACTTTTTTTCTTTCCACAACGAATACTCTTTTTGCCCCCCCCCCCAGTACAAACACAAAAAAAGACTTGTCCTGAATGTAAGAGAGGGTCTTGCCGCTCATGGAAAAATAAATAAAAAAGTAGATAAATAAATAAACAAAAAAAAAATCAATTAATAAATCGCATGCTGACTGGAATATAAGAAATATAAGAAAATGGAAGAGACAGGTTGGAGACAGCCTTAGACCTCTGCTGAAAGCAGCAAAAAACCAAAGCAAGTCCCTGACCTGTCACTAGCTGTGGTAATGTGGGGAAAGCATCTTTTAGGCTATTAAAGTATCAATATCAACAGAGAGCCATACCAAGGCAGTTCATTCAGGTCTTTTAGGAAAATTGTCTCTTATGAGAACTGAAGCAAGAGAGTGCAAAGAAAATTAAGCGACATACCACAATAGAGCAGAGAATAGTGCTTACAAACACTTAAACATATAGACCAATGTCTCTGTTGAAGAAACATAAGAAATACATCAGATTTTTCTTCAACAATAGACCTGAATTTCTCTGCTAGAAAACACAATAGTAATTTATTATTTCAAAAAGTCTTAAGTTATGTCTGGCCTAGATGCTATTCATTGATCTTGCCAGCTGTAATATTTTTGGCCAGATATGGCAATGTTACAAGCAGTGTGGGATTACTAGTGTCTGTTCAGTAAATCTAGAATGGATTCCTTGCTGATACAGATTTCACAGTGAACATTTTAAGTCTGTAACATAAGCAAGTGTAAGAGTAATTGCATGTGAATGAAAAGAGACTCCCCTGGGGAAAAGGCTATCACTTCTTTAATACAGTGAGGGAACACATTTAAGGTCACATAATTTTTACTCCAAAAACTTAACACTAGCGGTATTTCTTCAGAAAGTAAGAAGGAATGGATTTGTGAGAACTCACAGCAAAAACGTCTTCAAAGATCTTTCTCCACATGATCATCCTGTTAAAACTGCAATGATTGGCCTTGGTATAGTAAACCTTCATTTATTTAATCTTTCAGCTAGTTGAAGTAAAACAGGAAAAAAATATCAGGAGAAAAACCAAGGCAACTCCATTTTCTTCCTCTCAGGACCATGCTACTGTAAGCTTTGTTTAGGTGTTCATATGACTAGAAGGTAGCTCCTCTGTTGTCACCTGGTGCTAAGCCTGTCAAATTGAGTACTTCGAGACAAACTCTGCCTAAAAGCTGTTTAGTTTTTTTCTTTTTAAGACTTTTTTTCCTTAGTGTTTGGAGTCAGACCTAGGAAACAAATGAAACTCACATTCAAGTTAAACTCCAAGGTTGGATCACAGTATATGATTTCAGTAGCTTGCTGTGGCATGATTTATGCTATTTCACTATTTCTTCATTCTTCTGGGCTCAAAATGCATATTATTTTTCATACCAGTTAGCTTAGGGACACCACAGATCCACCTGAGCATTACACTGTGTTATTAGCAGGTATGTATTCAAAGCACTGAGCACAGTTAGTTAGCTGTACCAGCTGTACCAGCTTTGAAAACTTACACTATCACCCCTACTACCGCCCCCCTGCCCCAGAGAAATAACCCTCTCTTCTCTTCCCTCCCCCACTCAGTGTTATGCTTCCTGAGCAACATCTATGGACAGATTCTTCGGTCCTTAATATTGTAACTTACGCCTTTACATCTTCATGATTGGAGAGTGAATGTAGAAGTACTCTGTATGCATGTACTTACTTGCAGCTTATTAACGACAGCATTTTTTCTTCTTAATATTCTGCCCATGTTCCTGTTCACAGGAAGGCTGTATGATGAAGACTGTTTCTTGAAATCTTTGCCTTGATGATTTTTGCTTCCTTTATCCACGTCAGCATGAGGTACAATCAAGAAATAAAAGCCTATTTTTGAGATACTGATAGGAATAGTAGAGTGCTTACCCTCGTCAGCCCTCCCCTGCACTCTCTCCCATTTCTTTTTTGAGCAAGTGATAATTTTTATGAAGGGCTTTCTTTGGGAGTCAGATTGATTTTGTCTTCCTGTTCAGTGCTTGCCTGGAAATCCTACCAAAGGGAAGTCTGCATACATCAGCTTCTTCTGAAAGTTCATTCCCATTCTGAACGTTCATTCCCACGCTTTGTGCTTTTTTCAGGTAATTGCCCCACAGCTTCATTTCCCTCCCCATCCCTGCCCCGTAAATTCTGAACCTTTTTATGTTTCTATAATGTGAAGCTAACAGAATACTTGGTAATAACGCCACATACATTAAACTTTGTGCAGTGACACAGGATTTTTTTTTCTTCTTTTTCATTGAAAAGTGAGATAAGCAGAGAGTTATTAATTCTTTCTCTATTACTATTTTGGGATGAGGTTCACAACTTGTTATAAAGCATTTGGTAAGTCACCAAGCGTTGCTCAGAGTTTGCCACTCTGTGATACAGCATGTGAGTTTCTTTTCATCCTATGAGCTATATTAAATCATAGAAAATCCTTGAAGAAAGACTAAATAAACCACTAGATTTTCTTCAGCAAAAAACAGCTGGTTTATCTGACATAAGTCTCAGATGAAAATGGTGTTTGAAGAAAGTCATCATTTATTTTCCCCTATTTTTCGCTAGAGATAACCAAATTCACAAGCCCAGTAACAGTATTCCTACACAAGCTTATTATTAATGCCATATAGTATATTTTTGATCAGCCACACATAAAGATGATTTGCTTTAAATGAATGTCTTATGATGTGTCAGCAGCCCTAGTTTTAAAGGCTACCAAAAGTAGAACATGGAGACAGTACTCCAACTATGCCGCCAATCATACTCAGGAGGCTTTAAATCTGCCTCTTTGTCAACATACATATTCTAAAATATAATGTTTTAAATACTTTCCTTTCTTTCCTAAATAGTATACAAAATAGATAAAGCCAATATCTAAGATCAAACTGTTACCTGTATCAAAGGCTGAAAATGCAAGAAGAATCTTGGATTCCTTATTCACATGGATACAGGAGAAGCTGGTGGCCTCCATTGTATACAAGAGTTCTGGATCAGGCTCACGAACAGACATTCAGGTCAGCTACAGATTGACAATAGTTATTCTTTTCACAGAGTGCTTACTAGTGCTTGTCAGGACTCTATTCCACTAAAAGCTATACACATAGAGGGATAAGGAAACCAGTCTTCATCTAATGGCAGATTACAACACAAATACACCATGTTTGTTATTGTAACAATTTAATGTCACTGCTAAGCATGGCAAAGTGGGCAGTAAAAGGCATCCACTATCAACACCCATTTTAACTTATCCTTTGCACGTGACTCTTGCTTTGTCCATAATGATTAGCAATATTTGGCATCTAGCAGTATCGTTCTAATAGGGGAAACTGATAAAGTACCTCATGCAAAAACGATACAAATAAACCCTCTTTCCCTAGTTTTACAAAAGCAGGAACTTCCCTCATTCGTACTTTTCAGTCTATCTCTCCAGAATATTCTGTACATAAGCAATTCTGCTGCACATCTTCACTAAGTTTATCAAACAGCTCCAGATTCCTATTTTTTGCAAAAAAAGCAGACCTCACAGTTGTCACAATTTCTCTTCTGATCAGGCTTTGCTGGGCGGTGCAAAGTTATGGGTGTTAGCCACTGCTATTTTTATTTGTTATGGTCTCCAGTTGTTTCAATAGTTAAAAGGAAATAAAATTACTCTTTCAATTTAGGAATCACAGGATCACTAAGGTTAGAAAAGACCTGTAAGATCATCAAGTCCAACCATTAACAAAAAAACACAAAAGAAACCACAAGCAAAAAAAACACACCACACACCACCATGCCCATCAAGCCACATCCCACAATGCCACGTCCATACGTTCCTTGAATACCTCCAGGGAGGGTGACTCCACCACACTGCTGGCTCACATTCAGCCAGCTGTCAACCAACACCCCCAGGTCCTTTTCTGCAGGGCAGCTTGCCAGCCACTCGTCCCCAAGCCTGTAGCGTTGCATGGGGTTGTTGTGACCCAAGTGCAGGACCCGGCACTTGGCCTTGTTGAACCTCATCCAATTGGCCTGGACCCATCCATCCAGCCTGTCCAGATCCCTCTGCAGAGCCTTCCTACCCTCAAGCAGGTCAACACTCCCTCCCAACTTGGTGTCATCTGCAAACTTCCTGAGGGTGCACTCGATCCCCTCATCCAAATCATCAATAAATATATTAAACAAGAACGGCCCCATAGAGTGCACCTGTCTAAGCCACGATTTGCCAGCTTCTCCGGGAGAATACTGTGGGAGACAGTCCTAAATAGAGTCCTAAATAAACAGACGTCACGACAGTGAAGTAATAGTAGAAGTACATTCAGTTTATAAAGTTCTAAGAACAATCCTGCTGCTACTTAGAAGTAATGAGTTTTTTCATTGAATCAAGTACAATCATGTTTAGAAACTTTATACAAAAAATGCATTGAAGTGAACTTATATGCTCAACATTAACAGACCATTAAATTTAAGAGTGTGTGGGAAGCCCAGTGGGAAAACAGAACAAGATTAAATTTCATGTGGTGTGGAACTGGATGAATGTAAATAATTTAGAAGAAACACTGATATTTGAAGAGGAAAAAAAGTAAAGAAGATGTCCTAAGTTATTATAAATATAAGTGATTTATAACGGCTATATTCTGAACATGCTGCAAACACTACTCGAAGACTGAAGGTGTATAAATACAGCAGAAGTCTCCTTGACTAAGTTCCAGTGGCAACCACCTGGAGGGAATATTTCATGAAATGATAAAGGAGTTCCTCAGTTTGAGTTTTGTAATGTTTTATTAAATATGGGTAATTCAGACTCCTGTATGTTAGCATGCAACATTAATTATACAATGGCACTGGACAAAAAAAAGGAAAAGAAGCAATTTTTCTGTGAGATCAGTCTTTGCAGAAAAATTACAGTGAACAATTACTATAATGCAGATTTCCTGCAAATTCCTCACAGCAGGGAGTTAGTTTCTGAAAGAATACCAAAGTGGATAATGGAATCAAGACTGTGGAGAAAGAACTGCATTGTATAGTTTTACAGTTATCCCTTTTCATTTTGGCTTTTTTTCTAGCACCTAACTAAATACAGACAGGTTTAGCTTGTGACAAACATTTCCCTACAGTGACTGCTCTGGTTGATCACAATATTCCATTCTCTTTCCTTAAGACAAATTTGTCATCTCTCTGAGGCAAGAACTTTAACATGAAATTAATCCTGCCATAGAAGTTTCCTTTCTATATTTCTCTTTGACATCTAACATTCTCGCTGCGGATAACTGTGAAATCCATCCACCCTTCACCATGGTTATTATACACTTCTTCTGTCCACTAAAAGTTTTCCCTGATGCTAATGATTGTTTCAGCTTGTGTTCATTTACCTGATGGTGAACAGATAGATGTCCATTTCTGTTGTTTTCACTGAGTAATTAAACTGACCACATTGAAAGGGAAAATCACAGTAAACTGGTGTCTTCACTATAAGTTGTCCCCATGCAGTCAAAACAGCAGGGACATGCTCTCAAAATTTGGGGGTGAGGAGGGGGGGAAGAGCCCTTCAATTTACCTATGATATACAGTAAAATCCTGTTCTATTTACAGAATCACATCTGGAAGTTAGAAGGGCTTAGGAATATTTTTTGTTTGCTTTCCTGTACAAGCCATCAGCCTTTGCTACCCAATATACTAAAGAAATATTGCTTGTATCATTCCTAGTGTTTCTTCCAATTCTGTCAAAAAGTCTACCAATGCTATTCACACACCCCTAAAAATTTGAGTTGGTGTTTTATTTTCTTGAAGAGCAAGTCTTCAATGAGATTAACTATCAGGAACCTCTAAGAAGAGTTTTTGAAAGCTGTTGTTATGAGGACAAAATCCTGTTCACTTGTAATCTATGGTTGTGTCACTCACATTTTGCTTTTCTAGCTCAAATTTCTCAGGAAGGTGACTACAGGTGGTGAACAGAAGTTGGTTATTCACTTTTATGACACTGTTGTCTATAATTGCTTATCTTGGTTCTCTGCCATGGTTTAATTACGTTATTGGTTTAACATCCCAAAAGAGAATATTCCCTAGTTGCTTGATGTCAAATTTGTGTTTGCATAATATTTTAATTTAAGTTACTGTTTAAGCACATAATGAATTTTGCATGTTGTAAAATAAAAAATATAACAATGTGCCTGTTTTGAATACTTTGCATAAGAACAGAGGGCATGTACTTTGAGTAATTTCCACAAGGTATACAGAGTATAAGACATACTAAAATGACCCTTTTGGTCTATTTGAAAAAGCCACTGTTTTCTTGAAAGTGCAGTGATCTCAAGCATGTCTCCAAACCTTTTAAAGGTCTCTTGTAGAATACAGACATGAAGAAATTGTATTTATATTGCATGTTCAAAGTTATCTTTGCTACAGAGACAATTGCAAATGGGTGAGTTGTTTTATTCGAAGCCACCGGGGCGAAGGGCTCCGGAGTGGACGATCGCGACGGGGGACCCTTCCTCGGGCGGCAAACCGCGAAGGTGAAAGCGCAGGGAGAGAGAGGGTGCCCCCGCCCGCTCCCCACGCACCCCCGAGCCGGCAGCGCCAGCTCCTGACGCGCCGCAGCTCTGACTCAGCGTGGGCGGGGACGAGAGCGGGGGCGGCCTAAGCCCCTCGCGTACAAGAGCAGCCCCCGGGGAGCGCCGCGAACAGGGCGTGGCGCGTCAGTTCGTGCAGGGAAGGGCAGGGTGCCCTCCTCCCCGCCTGGCTCTAGAGGCTCTCTTGACGAGTGGCCATCGGCCTGCCAGAAGAGGCCCAGCTATGGTCTCCACTCGGCCGAAAGCCATCGCCAGAAGGGATGTGCCAATGCGGACGGAGCTCCCGCCCAAGCATGTGGCTGTCCACGTCTCCGGCTGCCAGGAGTGCCTGAGCCTGTTGCTGGTGCCGGAGGCCGGGAGAGACAATGCCTGTGTGCGGTGTGACCAGGTGAATGATCTGCTCAGCCTGGGGGCAGAGCTGAAAGAGGAAGCGGAGAGGCTGAGGAGTATCAGGGAGTTCGAGAGGGAGATAGACTGGTGGAGCCATGCCCTACCGTCCCTGAGGGAAAGGCAGAGGATGGAGGCTCCACGAGAAACAGAGGACCACTTACCCTCTTGCTGCTGGGCAGAAGGAGGGGACCTAAGAGGCGAAGGGGAATGGGAAAAGGTCCCTGCTCGAGGCAGCAGGCGAATCCCCTCCCGGCCTCCCTCACCTTCCCAGCTGCCCCTACACAACAGATATGGGGCTCTGGAACTCGAGGGCCAGGATAACAAGGATATGGATGAAAGTCCATCCACGGGGTTGCCTAGGGTGAGACAGTCTGCCCCACGCATCAGAACCACCTCTACTAAGACAAAAAGGAGGGTAATTGTTGTAGGCGATTCCCTCCTGAGGGGAACAGAGGGCCCAATATGCTGACCAGACCCAACCCACAGGGAAGTCTGCTGCCTCCCTGGGGCCCGGGTGAGAGAGGTCACTAGGAAACTCCCTGGTCTGGTACGGCCCACTGATTACTATCTGCTATTGGTTTTACAGGTTGGCAGCAATGAGGTTGAGCAAAGAAGCCTAAAAGGGATCAAGAAGGACTTCAAAGCACTGGGGAGACTGGTTGAGGGATTGGTAGCACAGGTGGTGTTTTCCTCAATTCCTTCAGTGGCGGGGAGGAATGCTGAAAGGAACAGGAAAGTGAACCTGGTCAATGCGTGGCTCAGACACTGGTGCCATCGGAGGAATTTTGGTTTTTTTGACCATGGGGCGGTCTACACGGCACCGGGCCTGCTGGGTGCAGACGGTGTTCAACTATCCTCAAGGGGGAAAAGGTTCCTCGCTCATGAGTTGACAAGCCTCATTGAGAGGGCTTTAAACTAGATTCAGAGGGGAAAGGGAATGAAGCCAGGCTACCTAGAGATGAGCCTAGGGGTGGCGTGCCAATGTTGGGGGCAAAATCGATAGCCCAGCTCAAGTGCATCTGCTCCAATGCACGCAGCATGGGCAGCAAACAGGAGGAGCTGGAAGCCATTGTGCAGCAGGACAGCTATGACGTAGTCGCCATCACAGAAACATGGTGGGACGACTCGCATGACTGGAGTCCTGCGATGGAGGGCTATAAACTCTTCAGGAGGGATAGGCAAGGAAGGAGAGGCGGTGGGGTGGCTCTGTACGTCAAGGAGTGTTTTGATTGTACAGAGCTCTATGATTTTGATGACAGGGTTGAATGCTTATGGGTGAGGATGAGGAGGAAGGCTAACAAGGTGGATATCCTGCTGGGGGTCTGTTACAGACCACCCAACCAGGATGAAGAAGCCGATGAAGCATTCTACAAACAACTGGCAGAAGTCTCACAGTCGCAAGCCCTTGTTCTTGTGGGGGACTTCAGCTTACCAGATGTCTGCTGGAAATATAACACAGCCGAGAGGAAACAGTCCCGGAGGTTCCTGGAGTGTGTGGAAAATAACTTCCTGACACAGCTGGTAAGCGAGCCTACCAGGGGAGGTGCCCTGCTTGACCTGCTGTTTACAAACAGAGAGGGTCTGGTGGGAGAAGTGAAGGTCGGAGGCCGTCTTGGGCTTAGCGACCATGAAATGATTGAATTCTCAATTCTTGGCGAAGTAAGGAGGGGGTCAGCAAAAGCAGTATGATGGACTTCCGGAGGGCAGACTTTGGCCTGTTCAGGACACTGGTTGAGAGGGTCCCTTGGGAGATGGTCCTGAAGGGCAAAGGGGCCCAGGAAGGCTGAACATTCTTGAAGAAGGAAATCTTGAAGACACAGTAGTAGGCAGTCCCCATGTGCTGTAAGAAGAGCCGTCGGGGAAGACGACCGGCCTGGCTGAATGACGAGCTTTTGCTGAGACTCAGGGGAAAAAAAGAGAGTTTATGAACTTTGGAAGAAGGGGGAGGCAACTGAGGAAGAGTACAAGGACCTCGTAAGGTCATGCAGAGAGGGAATTAGAAAGGCGAAAGCCCAGCCAGAGCTCAACCTGGCCACAGTCATAAGGCATAACAAAAAATGCTTCTATAAATACATTAACAACAAAAAGAGAGCCAAGGAGAATCTCCATCCTTTACTGGATGCAGCGGGGAACATTGTCACAAAGGCTGAGGTACTTAATGCCTTCTTTGCCTCAGTCTTTAATAGCCAGACCAGATATCCTCAGGATATTCAGCTCCCTGAGCTGGAAGACAAGGATGGAGAGCAGAACAAACTCCCCGTGATCCAGGAGGAAGCACTTAATGACCTGCTATGCCACCTGGACACTCACAAGTCTATGGGGGCTGATGGCAGCATCCACCCAAGGTTGCTGAGGGAGCTGGTGGAGGAGCTTGCCAAGCTCCTCTCCATCGTTTATCAACAGTCCTGGTTAACAGGAGAGGTCCCAGATGACTGGAGGCTTGCCAACATGACGCCCATCTAGAAGAAGGACCACAAGGAGGATCCAGGGAACTACAGGCCTGTCAGCCTGACCTCGGTGCCGGGGAAGATTATGGAGAGGTTCATCTTGAGGGCGCTCACAGGGCATGTGCAGGACAACCAAGGGATCAGGCCCAGCCAGCACGGGTTCATGAAAGGCAGGTCCTGCTTGACCAACCTGATCTCCTTCTACGACCAGGTGACCCGCCTAGTGGATGAGGGAAAGGCTGTGGATGTTGTCTGTCTGGACTTCAGTAAAGCCTTTGATGCTGTCTCCCATAGTATTCTCCTGGAGAAGCTGGCGACTCGTGGCTTAGACAGGTGCACTCTTCAGTGGGTAAGAAACTGGCTGGATGGCCAAGCCCAGAGAGTTGTGGTGAATGGAGTCAAATCCAGTTGGCGGCTCGTCACAAGCGGAGTCCCCCAGGGCTCGGTTTTGGGGCCGTTCTTGTTTAATATATTTATTGATGATTTGGATGAGGGGATCGAGTGCACCCTCAGGAAGTTTGCAGATGACACCAAGTTGGGAGGGAGTGTTGATCTGCTCGAGACTCAGAAGGCTCTGCAGAGGTATCTGGACAGGCTGGCTGTATGGGTCCAGGCCAATTGGATGAAGTTCAACAAGGCCAAGTGCTGGGTGCTGCACTTGGGTCACAACAACCCCATGCAATGCTACAGGCTTGGGGACGAGTGGCTGGAAAGCTGCCCTGCAGAAAAGGACCTGGGAGTGTTGGTCGACAGCTGGCTGAAGATGAGCCAGCAGTGTGCCCAGGTGGCCAAGAAGGCCAATGGCATCCTGGCCTGTATCAGAAATAGTGTGGCCAGCAGGAGTAGGGAGGTGATTGTGCCCCTGTACTCGGCTCTGGTGAGGCCGCACCTCAAATCCTGTGTTCGGTTTTGGGCCCCTCCCTACAAGAAGGACATTGAGGTGCTGGAGGGTGTCCAGAGAAGGGGAACAAAGCTGGTGAGTGGTCTGGAGCACAAGCCTTATGAGGAGCGGCTGAGGGAACTGGGGTTGTTCAGTCTGGAGAAGAGGAGGCTGAGGGGATACCTCATCGCTCTCTACAATTACCTGAAAGGGGGTTGCAGAGAGGTGGGTGTTGGCTTCTTCTCCCAAGTGATGAGTGAACAGGAGAAGAGGAAATGGCCTCAAGTTGTGGCAGGGGAGGTTCAGACTGGATATTAGGAAAAATTTCTTTACTGAGAGAGTGTTAACACACTGGAATAAACTGCCCAAGGAGGTTTTGGAGTCACCTTCCCTGGAGGTATTCAAGGAACGTATGGACGTGGCATTGTGGGACATGGCTTAATGGGCATGGTGGTGGGTTTTTTTTGGTTGATGGTTGGACTTGATGATCTTACAGGTCTTTTTCAACCTTAGTGATTCTGTAAATCATGCAACCAACTGAACAGCAGAAAAATCATGGGTAATATACACTTACACATATACTTCTGGATTGGTTAACACTTTGGATCATACTTGTAAGTATCCGTGAGCTTTTACTGACCTAATCCAATATACCCATAATGCCACTTAATAAGCCTCTTCATAGCCTCTCTAGGTAGCATGTATTAGATCAGGTCAAGCAGTCTCTGAATGCGGCCATTCTGTTTCCAGACCTAAGGCAGGGCCAGGTCAAATGTCTTCATCATCTTCCCATCTTGCAGTTCTGGAAGGAGTACGATATTTTGGCAACTTTGCATCAACAGGGTAGGCAGGCTAGAAGATTTCTGAAGCTTCCATGTACGTAACAGAGTAAAATCTTGTATATTCACTAGTATCAGAAGAACTATAGTATCAATTTAGGAAATTCAACCTTAAATTTCATCTTTTTTTGATACATATTTTCATGGCATCTCCTTTGGTTTAAAACATAGTATGAAACAAATTTTATATATAAACTATCACTATAAATTTATAAATAAAATATAAATATAAATTACAGTAAGTCAATATTAAAATAAATTAACTATATATTTTTTTTAAAAAGTGAAGACAATATATTATAGTTTTACATTACTGCAATAGTTTCCTTTTTAACTTCAAAGGTTATTATAAAGATAATGAACTGATATTTTTCTTCCTTCGGTCAAGAACCTGCATAAGCAAGTGCGAAGAGGAAAGCATGCTCTGCCAAGAAGTTCAGCTTGTTAATAAGAAAATGGGGTCAAAAAAGGATGGGCAGCAGTATCCTGGCTTACTGCACTAGAGATGGCTCTGCTAGAGATCATGTTCTGCTCCAGGATTTCTGCTTCATCGACAACTTCTCTGACAGTGGGACAAAACACTATACTGTACTCTGCACTCTACACACGGTGCTAACAGATAGAAAAACTGACTGTTATACAATTGTGCTCTAACTTACATTAGCAAAATTTCATTGAATTCCTTACAGATGCTTCTAAACTAGTGGTGGAAGTAAATGAAATGGGATGCAGAATCATTTGCTGCAAGAAACTTTTCCAGTGGTAGTGGGCATGGTCATCTCCTACTTGCTTTGGCCATTTTTCTCACTGTGAAAAGTACTGCAAGATCCCAGATAAAATCTTAGGAGACTGGCTAAAAACTCAGCTAGTCCATGTAAATAAATTAATTAAGTGATATTAACCATAAGATTTAGACGTTTGATTCTACAGCATTCCAGGGTTTTTCCTAATAATATACTCACAGACTATACTCATACAAAGATGTAATTACTTGCTTTAAAATAAATACATGCACAGAAAACATTGCAAAGCTGATAAAAGCAGACTTTTTTTAATCTCCTCATATTACATCACTTTATTAGAGACTCAAATGATTACTCAAGATACAAGAGGAATCATATGTTTTCCCTTTGGACAGCTTTCTAGGAAGAAAACAATACATAGTATGACCACGAGCATTTCTTTAAGCCAGCGTGCAAACACTGAAAAAGATTTGGGATAAACATAAGAAAACAGTGAATACAGTGAGTGCTTAAGGTGCTTCAGCAATATCATTTTAACCACAAGTTAGATCTGTAAGAGAGATCTGACTATTCCCACCTCCACTTGGATAAATTAACTTAATGCTGACTTGTTGTTGTTTTGTTTTTAAGTCTTTACCTGAGTCAGGTCTTTGAAGTGCCACTTGGTATTGAAGTGAAAATGTTTCTATTAATTTTCATGATAGAGATGCCAGTTCTAATTTTCATGCTAGAGGTGTCAAGTTCTAATAACTTTCACTTCATCCAATAGCAAAAGAAAAGGGCCCTTTTCTTCCTTCAAAGTATATTTGTTTCCTGAAGTTTACTTTTAAAAAACATATAGCCCGAAGGGCACTTAACTCTCAGATGAATAGACTCACTAAAACATTGCTTTTGAAACTGAAGGGTGATATAAGCATTTCTGGACAATCATCCTAAAGAGTTCTTATTTAGAAAGTATTTAAACATGTATGTAAGTATATAAGAAATTCCCATGAAACTGAAGTAAAGGTAGATCTGTGATTATGTACTTTTTAACTTGTGGTCTATATTTGCATTTATTTTTACTGTAAATGCAAGCTGTAGAAAGAAAAATACTAAGTTATTTTCAAACTGAAAACATGATGCAAAAACTGGGGCAAAAATATTTTTTGGATGCTGGTAACATCAGTATGCTGCAGCCAGTAGTACAACTAGCAGGGACAGAACCACCGGACTAAACTAGAGATATCCTCTGACATGTGACAGAAGGCATTCTTAATAATTGGCCTAACATTAATCAAGTGACATGTGATTCCTGCATTTTAATAATATGTGCTGGTTCATAAATGGGCACATAATTGGAAACTACGGAGCCTTCAATTCTTGTCAGAAAATAAGGAGGAGGGACAGATGAGGTGTTTTAATAAGATACATCTAGCCATGAGATGTGATGTGACTGCTACCCCTGCTGTGAGAGCTGCCACCATTGATAACAGTGCCCACACACCCTCATTTCAGTTCCTTCCTAAGCGTGCACAGTCTTACCTAACATTGCCTATGACATGTGAGACAAAACTAAAGGTATTGTGAAGCTCTTTTGAATTTCAGCATAATAACTCAAAAAATAACCCAAGACAAGACTATGCAATACTTACTACAACAGACAAGGCCATGAGTGTTGGGGGTGGTGGTGTCAGCAAAAAGGAAAATCTCTAGTAATTTTTTTTTTATAATTCCCTATTTTTGCTCCCAGCTTCCCAACATCTTTATAACTCAGCAATAACAAGGGGGAGCTCTGACCTGCCTCCATCTGAACTCATGCATTCCACCATCAATGTTTCCTGAGACACTGTCATCAGAGAAAATGAAGATACTCTCTTTCAGCCTCCATTTTATTAAGCTACAGAAGCCAAACTTGTTTGTTCTCACAAAGCAGTTCTCTTCTTCCCTTACAGTTATGTGGATTATATTACCTTTTCATCCCTTCCCAATTGTGTGCCATTAGCAAGTTTCACCAACATGCTCCTAGCTATTGGGTTAGGTAAAAAAATTAAACATGATCGACTCTAAAAGTGATCTTTGAGGAACCTCTTTCCAACACAAGATTAATCACAAGCCTTTATTACTCTCAACACTCTCTTCATCAAAACTTGTTTGAATCTTCTGCTCTAAACAATGAATGCATGAATAAAAATTTCCTACTAGTTAATCAAGTACTCTTTTCAAGATGAACTAGTAAATTCTGTGTACCTCCATATCAAATATCCTGAAGTCTAGGTTCAGGGTTAATGTCTCTGTGTTAACTTAATCTACAAAACCAGTCATTTTAAAGAAAGATACCATGTTACACCAATATAATTTGCCATTGGTAAAACATTTTGATGGGTAAAATATTTGCATATATACATTTACAACTGTAATTATTTCTAAAAAATATATCCTAAAGTAATTCATGTTACCAGGTTCAGAATAACCTGAGTATTCAAATACCAGCTCTTTCAAAATCCTGACAGGATATTGTCCATTTAATCTAATTTGAGCACATGGCATTCTTTTTACTCAACTTCACAAGTAATCATCCATCTTTTTTTTTCCCTGCATTTTTTCATATTATTGACAATGCTTGTATCCTCAAAGGTGAGAACATTGTTCGATTTTATTTTGGAATTATACCTAGATTATCTTTCTCCTTTCATAATGCCATGCTCATGCTTCTTTTTACCTAAATGGCTGAAGAGCTTATTGCTATTTATTTTTATTCAGGTTGAAAGTCATAAGACTTTAAGCTGTCTTTTTATCTCCTCTCTGCATTACAATCTTATGCATTAAATGAATGTCAGTATCTATAGAACAATAACTTTATTAAACATGTAGCAGGAAGATTTAGGGAAAACTAAAGCACCAGAGGAAACAAATACATATTTTGGCAGCTTACCATTACAAAATTAATATCTTCTATATACTGTACAAGACTAACTGAACTATCATTTTCCATCTGACCCTGACTGATGTAGTCAGTGGTTCTTAAAAGTATTTGCTGTATGTCAAGAGCACCTTGTCCTTGTCCCAAACAAAAGTATTTGTTGTATGCCAGAGCACCTTGTCCCTGAGAAAGCATGAGCTAGTCTTTGCAGAAAAGAACATGTAAAATTTAGTTTCATTCAGAAGTCATCATATTAGAAGTCTGTGGATTTGTTTGTTTTGGGTTTTTTTGTTTTGTTTGTTTGTTTGTTTTTAAAATCAAATGCCCTTTTGTAATCTCTTAGTTCTCCTGTTTGTAAAAATGGATGAATGATACCTGCCTGTCTTCCCCAATGAGTCTTCTCACAGTGATGGCTGAAGAAAATCAAAGAAACACGAAATGATGGAGAAGTTAAAGTTTGTAATTTTATTCCACCTTTTAGTCAAGATCAACCTTTCTTATATAAAAGCTCTGTTCTTCCTTTCTACCCTCCTCTCATCTGGAAGTCAGTTGCTCCAGTTATTCTTCCTGAACATGAGTTAATTATGTGAGCAAGCACAAAGTTTTAGAGAATTTTATTGTGATAGATAGTAATAGACAAAACATCCCAAATTTCTAAAGGGAAAAATCCATTCAAAAAAATCCAAATCCCTGCTGCAAAATTCAAGGGCAACTTAGAGGAAACAGTTAACACCAGCAACAGATCCACAAACTAATTATTTTCAGCAGAACTTTTCAAAAGAAAATTTCAATCTGAAGCAGAGGTTTGCCATGGAAAATATCAATCAAAATGGTTAAAATTCAGGATTTCAAAGAGTGTTGTGGAACATTATTTCATCACCTGACATTTTCTAACACAAACTGAAAATTCAGTGGATCTTCTAATAGACTGCAACTAAAAATAGTTAATATAGTAGTACTCTATCCTTTAGGATTTGTATCAGGTAAGTGAATCACCACAGCTGCTGGGGTGTCCACAGTGATCATATGAGAGTTGAGAAGAGCTAACTCTTGGAAGCCAAGAAAAGGTCTTCCTTGCAAAGACATTTTTCAAAAGAGTAGCCAATAACAGAGGTAACGTATACCTATCTCGGGCAAAAATATGCACCCATGAAATCTGTGACTTACAAGTTCATTGCATGACCTTATTATTATCTCAATATTTTCCCTACAAACCTACAAGAAATACATATACAGAATAAAACCAAACAAAATAACCCTGGCTGGCTTTCTTTTCTTGTAAAGGGCTGCTATAATCACTGAATCAAACCAAGTATTATAAACAGATGATTACGTTAATTTAAAATTGCTTGGTTGATGTTTATGCAGCATTTATGCCTGTACTTATTTTATTATGAATGGTTTGTTAAACAGCTATAACTGGTCAACAACCAGCAAAAGTAAATACGTTTTAAGGATTATTGCCTGATAAATAATTTGCTGAGGCTTATCTAAGCCATATTTAATAAAATTCCTAACCCTTAAAATAAAGCAAATTCATTTGCAGCAATTACTGCGGGTTTATGTGTCATGTGCTCTGTGTGTTTCACCATATACTTTACAGAAGGTAATCAGATACCTACAGATAGGTAGCCATTTAAATTAAGCATTTTTATTGTGCTGTTAGGTTATTTCCAAAATGATGCATTTACTGTTTGTAGAAAATTAAAGCTGTGAATAATGTGTTCACATTATTTCTAGGATGCCTTGGTAAGGATATGTTACTTTTCTTCTGGAAGCGAAGAAACAGAAAATGCAGAAACAGCTAAAATATTCACCAGCAAGAGGAGAGAGAGAGACAGTTACACAGTTAACCCCAGCCGGCAACTAAGCACCACCCAGCTGCTCGCTCACTCCCGCCCTGCCCCAGTGGGATGGGGGAGAGAATCAGAAAGTAGAAGTGAGAAAGCTCATGGGTTGAGATAAGAACAGTTTAATAAATGAAATAATAATAACAATAACAATAGCAATAATAATAATAGTAATGAAAATGAAAATAACAGGAAAAAAGTGAAATAAAACCCAAGAAAGACAAATTATGCAAATGAAAACAATTGCTCACTACACTCTGACCGATGCCCAGCCTGTCCCCAAGCAGTGGTCCCCTGGCCAGCTTTTCCCCTAATTTATACTGAGCATGACGTCATGTGGTATGGAATATCCCCTTGGTCAGTTGGGGTCAGCTGTCCCGGCTGTGTCCCCTCCCAACTCCTTATGCACCCCCAGCCTACTTGTTGGTGGGGCGGTGTGAGAAGCAGAAAAGGCCTTGACTCTGTGTAGGCACTGCTCAGCAATAAGTAAACCATCCCTGCTTTATCAACACTGTTTCCAGCACAAACCCAAAACACAGCCCCATACTAGCTACTATGAAGAAAATTAACTCTATCCCAGCCAAAACCAGCACACAAGGTCATTTAGCTACTTTCTGCTAATTTCCCCCCACTCCCTCAAAGAAACCTATGATGTTCAAAATTCAGTTTGTATGGACAGTAACAAAGGTTCCTGCAATTACAAGGTGAACACTCTGAGAAGTGTTACCTGTTCTGGGGGTAAAATCAGAATACCTGAGAAATTATGATGAATGGTAGATATATGTGCTTTTTTTGAAAGAAAAGTACAACTGAATTACAACTGCAGTTGAAAAAAGCAAACTCAATTGATGGTATGTATGTTGTTAGACTCTCCTGAATATTTTATGATTGCTGCCTTAACCTGAATTTCCTAAAATCATATATAATCTTTAACGTAATGAGATATAAATGCAATGAACTGCCCTACTTTGTTAACTGAAGTGATAAATGAATTTACATATTCAATTATTATAATTGTATATATAAATTAATTGCAATTCTCCTACCTGGAGGCTGGTATTGATTAATAAGTTTTTTAGTCATTAACAAAATACTATCTTTTTTTTTCTTTTTCCCTCAAGAGAAAATTCTTCTGTAAAAATCTAAAGACTTTTCAACTCTTAACATCTTTTCCTTTCAGGAAAGTCTTTTAATAGCTAAACTTATTTCCTACAGAGAAAATGAAAGTAATACTACTTGTTTTCTGAAAGATTAATAATATCTTTTCCTTAAGACAAAGTCAGGAAACTTCTCTTAGGTCATTGCTGAGAAGTTAAAGGTTTTGAGGCAACTTAAAATTTTATAAGCCCTTATAGTTCTACAGTTCATCATTCCAATATCCAAGAACTAAGTGGGTAGGTGTAAGTTGTGGTTTTTTCTCATAATAGTGCAACTTAACTAGAAGCATTTGGTTTGCAGATTGATAGAAAACTGTATTTTCTTATCACTTCCTGGGTAGATAGTATATTATAAAGGGAAACTTTAAATGTATACTAAAAATATCTGCAAGGAAAGAACAACTAGTCATCCTGTTTTGGCAGTGGTATAAAATGTGCAAAAGGATCAGAGCAGACCAAGTAAGCAGTTTTCAAAGTAAAGTAATATTGCAGCTATCATCTGGTTTACACTGTTTCGGTAAGTGCAAATTGTGGCATTTGCCTATAAAATTATAAGAAGTGTTAATACAAAACACTGTTACATTTTTATGTTTATTTTCATGAATTAGAAATAATTTTTGTTATTTACCAAACAGATTGAAAACCAGATTTTTTCAGACTCTGAGATCTTGAAGCCTTTTTTTTTTTTAACCAACAGATATCACAGCTGTAACAAAAAGCATCTTCTTCACAGATAATTCAGGGCAGAAATCTGACACTTGTTGCGTTTCATTATGGAAACATATTACCCCATGCAGGCTATATGACTATATTTTTCCTTTGACCATTTTTAAGAGGGAATATTTGCCTTTTTAACCTTTGCAGTGTCATAACCATATTATGATCTGCAATATTAGCACTCCATCTGTTAAATTATGTGGGATGATTTAGAGGCAGAAAAAAATTTAAAAAAAAGTGTGTGATGCCTTTTGTAGGCTACAAGGGGAGACTACATTTTGTTCTCCAAATAGAGTTAAAGAAAACCCTGGGAGAAGCAGTGGTAAGAAATTCAAGCTCTCCACCAAAATTACAATGTCATGTAAGCAAGGAATCTCAGGCAACTTTCAGTGTTTTCGCTCTAGAGATAAAACTGTACAGGTAGATCTCAGTTCCATAAATCTTTACAGAGCTTTAGCGTTACATGTACAGTTAGCCTCATTAAACACAAAAAGTACAAGGCTTAGGAAATGCATTAACAATTTCAAGTGTAGAACCACATTGTTTAAATAATTCAGAGATCTTTAAAGATGAAAAATATTTTGTAGACATTTATTATAGACCGGGTATTTTTCTTTCCTCTTGTATGTATTTTTTCCTTCAGGAAAGTGCACAACAAAAATGCTCCTACAAAAATCAAACAGCAGAAGCTGATTACATTAACCCATAGACAGAAATGGCTAGCAATTTTCTGATATAAGATTTTTAAAAAGGAAGTATGGATCAATCTAAATCAAAACTTCTCTCACAGAGATTTCATCAGGAGTATTTTCTCCCACTGAAGGTTTCATTGATCGTCAGAATAAAAAGAGCTGGGGGGGAGAGAAAAATGGAGACAACAGACTTCTTGACCAGATCAGTGTGGGATATAGGAGATTCAGTTCTGTTTGGCTCAGATATACCTAAGCATCCCAGCTTGCATAGCTTAATGTAAATAACTCACTGTCTTACTACTGGAAGCATTCTATAGATATACATCTCTAATTCACTATGTATTGGAATATGTCTAATTCAATATATAATAGAAGAGTCGGCTTCATTGTTAGGTAATAGAGAAACACAGAAACATGGGATACTGAGGCTGACATCAGAAGATGATCCACTTTGGTCTTCTGCTTCCGGACATGACTTACATATCTCTGTGATACCTGAAAAAAGTTTATGCAGCCTCTTTGTAAATGATGAGAACCTTTCCACAACTTCTTCAGGCAACCGACCTTAATAGTTCACTGTTCTTACTAGAAAGATTTTCTTAAATTAAATCAATCTCCCTGACTGTGAATTAAACCTCTCAGTCTTTGTTCTCATTACCTTCGATTATTCCCTTCCTTATGACAGTAGCCTTTTACATGTTTGCGTAGTCATCTCACTTTTTCTCTCCTTCTGTGTCCATCTGTAAACTAAAGAGATGTAAGTCTTTCATTTTCTTTTCACAGGCAATCACTTACAAACCTATGATCATTCTCCCTGCTGTACTCTGGACCACAAATGAGCACCATCTTTATTTTTTGTGAAGTTTGATACCCAGAACTGGACACTTAGGATGTTGTAAACTTTGCCCCCCACGCTCCTAGTTCTCTATATTGACTGGGTGAAGAACCTGGAAGCAGCTGTGTTTTGCCAGATGTCAGCTTTACTCTTTCTCCTTTATTCAAAAGATTTGTTAGAGGTTCTAATATATCCATGTTGTCTTTCATTGGTTGTATTGCTATGCTTAGAAATCAATTGGTTATCATTCCAGTATTCCTGTTGGAACTAAAGTAAAGCTAAAGAAATTTTCTTGGCTTGCTTTTACCCCTATTCTTTCTGCTGTGACATAAACCTGGCCACACATTGTCTGCTCTGGATATTCATGTATACTATACGTGGATATTGAAGTGGAATTCTGTCTTTACCTCTCTGGCTATTATTACATGAGTAAATTAAATTTAATATTCTTCGCTAGTTAAATGGCCAGAGTTGTCTATATTCACAGTATACCATAAGAACAAATTATCTTTACTTTATTTATCTCCTTCCCTACCAACACTTTTCTAACCCTAGAACCCCACAAATAACAACTTCCCCTCCTCATATCACATGGTCTTTGAAGGAGATTTAAAAGGGACAAAAAGGTATTCCAATCAGTAGAAACACAGATTTGCTGGTTTTGCTTTCAACCCAGTGCCTTTCTAATATTAAAATTCTAACAGAATTTTTTCTTCATGCCAAGGTGTAATTCCTTGGCATGGTCCTCTGCCTTAGAATGTCCTTTCCCCCTTCCGTTCCATATGACTACTCACCTCCTAACTAATTCTCTACACTTCATAAATAATGAAACAAAAATAAATGACCTAACCACAACATTGCTGCCATCAAACACCATGGTTCCTACTTGAGTATTATACCTCTCCCATATTTCGGTCTGTTCTGCCTATTCAACATGTCATTTGAAACTACTGAAGTATTTGTGCAGTTTCTACCAAAATGTGTACTCATTCTTGGTTGATATTTAGGACCTAGTTAGTGTGATAAATATAATTAGAAATTAATCATGTTTCATTTTTCTAAATTGCTGTCACCTTTGCCAGTAGTGGAAGCATCCAAGGGGGGGCGGGGGGGTGGGGGTGGGAAATGGTCACTGAATGCATGGAATGCTGCAAGCACTTTGGCATTTTAAATTTTTTTCCTCCAGAATCATAATCTGTTCTCGTTTGCAAATAATATGGACAGCAAGGATAGAGGGCCCTTACTAGGACTAGGAGAAGATCAGGTTCAAGACCACCTGAGAAGCCTGAACATACACAAGTCCATGGGACCCGATGAGATGCATCCCAGGGTCCTGAGGGAATTGGCTGATGCAGTTGCTAAGCCACTTCCCTTCATATTTGAAAAGTCATGGCAGTCAAAGTCCCCTGTGACTGAAGAAAAGGGAATATCACATCGATTTTTAAAAAGGGTAAAAAGATGCACCTTAGGAACTACTGACCAGTCAGCCTCACATCAGTGCCCAGTGAGATCATGGAACAGATCCTCGTGGAAGTTATATTGAAGCATATGGAAGACAGAGAGGTGATTAAAGACAGCAACGTGGCTTTACCAAGGGCAAATTGTGCCTTACTAATCTGGTGGCCTTCTACGGTAAAGTGACTACATCAGTAGACAAGGAAAGAGCAATTGATGTTATGTACCTGGATGTTTTTAAGGCCTTTGGTATGGTCCTTCATAACATTCTTGCTGCTAAATTTGAGAGAAATGGGTTTGATGGATGGGCTGTTAGATGGATAAGGATGGATGGCTGAATATTGATGGATGAATGTGGCTGGATGGCCACATTCAAAGAGTTACAGTCAGCAACCCAATGTCCAAGTGGAAACTGGTAACGAGTGGTGCCCCTCAAGGGTCCATACTGGGACCAATACTATTTAATATCTTCATTAATGACATAGGTAGTGGGATTGGGTGCACCCTCAGCAAGTTTGTGGGTGACATCAAGATGAGTGGTACAGTCGATACACTAGAGGGAAGGGATGCCATCCAGCGGGACCTTGACAAGCTTGAGTGGGCCCATGTGAACCTCATGAAGCTCGACATGTGAACTTCATGAAGCTCGACAAGGCTACGTGCAAGGTTCTGCATCTGGGTTGTGGCAATCCCCAATATCAGTACAGACTGGGAAATGAATGCATTGAGAGCAGCTCTGTGGAGAAGGACTTGATGTCCACCATACTGGTGGATGAAAAATTGAATATGAGCCAGCAATGTGCTCTTGCAGCCCAGAAAGCCAATCATACCCTGGGCTGCATCAAAAGAAGTGTGGCCAGCAGTCGAGGGAGGTGATTCTCTCCCTCTACTCTGCTCTTGTGAGACCCCAGCTGGAGTACTTCATCCAGCTCTGGGATTCCTAGCCCAAGAAAGACATGGACCTCTTAGAGCAGGTGGAGAGGAGGGCCACGAGGAGGGCCACGAAAATGATCAGAGGGCTGGAATGAAGAAGGCAGCTGGGGTTGTTCAGCCTGGAGAAGAGAAGGCTCCAGGGAGACCTTGTTGAGGTCTTTCAGTATTTAAAGGGGGCTTATAAGAAAGATGGAGAGCCTTTTTACCAGGGCCTGTAGTGACAGGACAGGGGCAATGGTTTTAAACTGAAAGAGTGTAGATTTAGTTTGGATAGAAGGAATTAATTGTTTATGATGAGTGTTGTGAGACACCGGAACTGGTTACCCAGAGAAGATGTGGGTGCCCATCACTGGAAGTGTTCAAAGTGATGTTGGAGCAACCTGATGTAGTGAAAGATGCCTTTGCCCATAGCATGGGCTTTGGACTAGATGATCTTGGAAGGTCCCTTCGAACCCAAACCATTCTGTGATTCTATGACATTCTGACTTACTATTTGGAAAAAGTAGAAGTTAACCTTCTACTCATAGGAATTCAGAAAACTTTGTCAAGAGACAAAATCACAGTGCAATATAGGTAGGAAATCCTAAGACCAAACAAGTGCTGAAGTAGTTAAAGACTTCTTTTTCTAATGTTCCAGGCTTTGTTATGTACTAGATATAGTTCTACAGTCAGGAAAAAAACCCCTTTTAAAGCTGACATTCAGATGGTATACAGAAGGCAAGGACTACTGATTTGAGCTGGGAATATTTAGTCATTGACTAGAACAATGACTTTTTTTTTAAATAAGAGACAATATATATTTCATAAATTCATTCTGATACTACTGAGATGTAACAACTATATAATTATACAGTCCTATACAAATATATTAAAGTAGAGGGAGATTTGAGTAGGAAATGGCTTTATACTGCTTTTCTGTATGTGTGGGAGTTTTGCTACACGTATTTAAAAAATGCAAATTCCTAATGTGCCATTCAAGTTGTTGTATAATCTTCTTAACATAATTACATCAGCCCTTTGTCATTGGTATCAGAAAGCATAACAGAAGTTGCACGTCCTTGTATTCCTCAGTTAAGATAAACTGAAAGCTGTAATTAAGATAGCAGCTTCTTACTACTTTGTTAACTTGATTATTTAATTAGGATAGAAAGGCATACCATTTTGAAACAGAATTTGAATTTTAAAACTTTTTTTGGTTATTTTAGTTTGTTAGGTCACTCAACAACAAAACTGATAACAATGTGGATGTCTTTAAAATATAGCTTTTTTAAGATTGCCCTTAAACACCCTGATTCAGATAGCCATAACTTGGTGAGTGTTTGCAGTGCTAATTAGTTCTCATGTAAAAGATTTTAAAGGCTATGGAAAAATATGACCAGAAATTGCCCAGATCAAGGGGAAAATGGACATCACAGATGTCTGCATTTTTTTTCCTGTTGATTTTTTTATTTTTATACCCCAAATGGACACTTTTAAAAGTTTGAATAATCTATTTTCCCTTAGTTTTATAAAACCCTTGTGCTAAAACCCACAGAAGAATTTGATTTAGAAATTATTATTTTAAACATTATCTCTGGTTAAAACCTGGTTCCATAAACCAGTAAAATGCATTTTTGACTACACATTTTTAAATCAGGCTAATAAATCCTAAATGCAAAGTTTTGATTTACAAATCTTCCTTGCACTTGGGATACAAATGACAAATTTATAAATTGAGACTTGAAAGCTGTTCAGTTAAGATCAGCATTATAAACTCTTATCTAATTTGAGGTGGACATTACAAAAACAGTAGCTCTTCAATACTATATATCAAGACTCACACAGCAAGACACTTTAAAACAGACACTTGAAAAAAGCACCTGTATTTCAGGTGAGCTCTAACAACATTCTGTGTACATAAAATGAGGCATAAACCCACTTATAACACTGAATTATTTCTTTTCAAACCTGCAGTGTTTTAGAAAGCTGAAAGCACGGAAAACTTAGTATAAAATGAATTTTAAACAGCACTCTCCCAACCCTCAGTGGGTATTCAAGCTGGAAAAGAAGTAAGTTTCACAGGATATAGGGCACAATGGAGAAGCTGTGATTCTAGCTTTTGCTTGGGAATTGTTTGTTGAACAATCAAACTGTGGCAACCCCCATGTACCCTGCCTCGAATTATATGATATGGTGCTGCACTTCTTATATTCCCTTCACTCTAAATCTGGGTTAATAAATAGAGGATGCCAAAACTGTGTCACTTCAGAATCATTCGTACTGGTGGGGAAAGGCTGTGTCAGGTGCTATCCCTGTCATGTAATAAACAACGAAGGGGTTATAAACCAAAACTTCTGTAAGTTCGTTAGCTACCCAGTTTCTTTCTCATCATCCTTTCTGGGTCACTGAGAGTAGCTGCACACCTGCTTTTGTCTCAGGTACTAGCACTATACACAGACTGTGGCAGGGACAGGAAAGTACAAATGTAAAACTTGTGTCCTTTTCATAGAGGTGTTCATGAATATGTTGATTTTTGTTGATCACCTATTCCTATGTCTGTGAACCTCACAGAATCTTTCCTGTCTCTGTAGTATTTTGTGTAGCATGAAATACAATGAAGTGCTATCAGAGGCAGAATTCTGTTTCACTTGAACATGAATGCTGGTGGCACTGCAAGTGATATTTTCAGAATAAGGTGCTTGTTCTTGCTTTATTAAATTCAGTCTGCTAGGTGATTTTTCTGTCAGAGTAAGTGTTAGAATGGACTGCTGAAAACTGTGGTTATAGTCAGAAAAGTGGCTGTCAATGTGGAACTTGTTATTTAACATATTGGTTATTCTTTGTGTAAATCATGACTACTTTCCTGTCAAAAGTAGGCTTTTACAATAGCTAACACTAGAGTACTAATTCAGCTGTAGAAGATACTGGATTTTACTCCATTTCATGTAGATGTTATTTTTCTTGATATTATATTTGATTCTGATTCAAGAATCCTTATTACAGATGATGAGAGTCCAGGAAAAAGGAGACAGAATAGACCAATTATCTAATCTCAGATTGAATTCATTGGTCTGACAAGAAGGAAAAAACCCAAACCAAACCAGAAAAACCTAAAACCTGATCATTTTGATACTGAGCAAACTTCAATAGAAAAGGCTGAGTGAGGGTCAGAGAAGAACCCTGTGTTCTCACACACTGTAGAAACAGTCACTGTCTAGAACATAGTCTCGTTTCAAGATCAAAATAAGTTTAAGAATGTTTTGTCTAAATTCCCCAATGTTAAATCCCTAATTTCTCCTGTAGTTTACATCTACATTACTAGAAATGAGCCAGTCACCAGTTTTCATAAAATGCACTACATTCTCCCTCTCACCATGCTTCCTAAACAGGAAAAAAAATTGGTTGTGTCACCCATACTACCCAGTAAAAACAGCATTTGGCGCATAATAACCTCCAAACTATGCTCAGGTAGTGTCTGGGAGAGAGCTCATTGGCATGAGCCAAAACTGTGCCAGAGAAAAGATGGGGAGGAGTGAGATGGGGATATATATATGCAGCTTTATCAAATGTTAAATTAAACTGAGACATTTTTGTCTGCAGATTAAATCTTAGTGACATCAAAAGATTAAAATCTTATGAAAAATTTATTTTAAATTGAAGCAAAAGATTTTATTCAATAAAAAAGTCCACCAGATACCTGAAAGTATTGGGGATCAATGTCCAGCAGTGAAAGGAATTAGGAAGAAAGGAAAAAGAAAGACTTTCTGACAGAATACTAAGCATTTTCTCATAAAAGTTCACTCTGAATGGCTAAAGTAAAAATACTAACCAACAACATCAGAAAATTTAAGATAACTAACTGAAACAAGTTTTCCTTCTGTGGATGAAATTTTAGTTGCAGTGACTAGCTGGAAGCCATTGTGCAGTAGGACAACTATGACGTAGTCGCCATCACAGAAACATGGTGGGACAACTCGCATGACTGGAGTGCTGCAATGGATGGCTATAAGCTCTTCAGGAGGGATAGGCAAGGAAGGAGAGGAGATGGGGTGGCTCTGAATGTTAGGGAGTGTTTTGAATGTATAGACCTCAACGATTGTCATGACAAGGTTGAGTGCTTATGGGTAAGGATGAGGAGGAAGGCAAACAAGGTGGATATCCTGCTGGGGGTCTGTTACAGAGCACCCAACCAGGACGAAGAAGCCGATGAAGCATTCTACAAACAACTGGCAGAAGTCTCACAGTCGCAAGCCCTTGTTCCTGTGGGGGACTTCAACTTACCAGATGTCTGCTGGAAATATAACACAGCCGAGAGGAAACAGTCCCGGAGGTTCCTGGAGTGTGTGGAAAATAACTTCCTGACACAGCTGGTAAGCGAGCCTACCAGGGGAGGTGCCCTGCTTGACCTGCTGTTTACAAACAGAGAGGGTCTGGTGGAAGAAGTGAAGGTCGGAGGCTGTCTTGGGCTTAGCGACCATGAAATGATTGAATTCTCAATTCTTGGCGAAGTAAGGAGGGGGTCAGCAAAAGCAGTATGATGGACTTCCGGAGGGCAGACTTTGGCCTGTTCAGGACACTGGTTGAGAGGGTCCTTTGGGAGATGGCCCTGAAGGGCAAAGGGGTCCAGGAAGGCTGGACATTCTTCAAGAAAGAAATCGTAAAGGCGCAGGAGCAGGCAGTCCCCATGTGCCATAAGAAGAGCCTGGCTGAATGGGGAGTTTCTGCTGAGACTCAGGAAAAAAAGGAGAGTTTATCACCTTTGGAAGAAGGGGCAGGCAACTGAAGGAGAGTACAAGGATCTCGTTAGGTCATGCAGAGAGGGAATTAGGCAAAAGCCCAGCTACAGCTCAATCTGGCCACGGTCATAAGGGATAACAAAAAATGTTTTTACAAATACATTAATAACAAAAAGAGACCAAGGAGAGTCTCCATCCTTTACTGGATTGTCACCAAGGATGAGGAAAAGGCTGAGGTACTTAATGCCTTCTTTGCCTCAGTCTTTAATAGCCAGACCAGATATCCTCAGGGTATTCAACCTCCCTGAGCTGGAAGACAAGGATGGAGAGCAGAACAAACTCCCCGTGATCCAGGAGGAAGCAGTTAATGACCTGCTATGCCACCTGGACACTCACAAGTCTATGGGGGCTGATGGCAGCATCCACCCAAGGTTGCTGAGGGAGTTGGTGGAGGAGCTTGCCAAGCTCCTCTCCATCGTTTATCAACAGTCCTGGTTAACAGGAGAGGTCCCAGATGACTGGAGGCTTGCCAACATGACGCCCATCTAGAAGAAGGACCACAAGGAGGATCCGGGGAACTACAGGCCTGTCAGCCTGACCTCGGTGCCGGGGAAGATGATGGAGAGGTTCATCTTGAGGGCGCTCACAGGGCACGTGCAGGACAACCAAAGGATCAGGCCCAGCCAGCACGGGTTCATGAAAGGCAGGTCCTGCTTGACCAACCTGATCTCCTTCTATGACCAGGTGACCCGCCTAGTGGATGAGGGAAAGGCTGTGGATGTTGTCTGTCTGGACTTTTGTAAAGCCTTTGACGCTGTCCCCCACAGTATTTTCCTGGAGAAGCTGGCGACTCGTGGCTTAGACAGGTGCACTCTTCCCTGGGTAAGAAACTGGCTGGATGGCCGAGCCCAGAGAGTTGTGGTGAATGGAGTGAAATCCAGTTGGCGGCCCGTCACAAGTGGATTCCCCCAGAGCTCGGTTTTAGGACCGGTCTTGTTTAATATCTTTATCGATGATCTGGATGAGGGGACTGAGTGCACCCTCAGCAAGTTTGCAGATGACACCAAGTTGGGTGGGAGTGTTGATCTGCTTGAGGGTAGGAAGGCTCTGCAGAGGGATCTGGACAGGCTGGATCGATGGGCTGAGGCCAACTGTATGCGGTTCAACAAGGCCAAGAGCCGGGTCCTGCACTTGGGTCACAACAACCCCATACAATGCTACAGGCTTGGGGACGAGTGGCTGGAAAGCTGCCCTACAGAGAAGGACCTGGGGGTGCTGGTTGACAGCCAGCTGAAGATGAGCCAGCAGTGTGCCCAGGTGGCCAAGAAGGCCAAGGGCATCCCGGCCTGTATCAGAAACGGTGTGGCAAGCAGGATTAGGGAAGTGATCGTGCCCCTGTACTCGGCGCTGGTGAGGCCGCACCTCGAATACTGTGTTCAGTTTTGGGCCCCTCACTACAAGAAGGACATGGAGGTGCTGGAGCATGTCCAGAGAAGGGCAACGAAGCTGGTGAGGCGTCTGGAGCACAAACCTTATGAGGAGCGGCTGAGGGAACTGGGGTTGTTCAGTCTGGAGAAGAGGAGGCTGAGGGGAGACCTCATCGCTCTCTACAATTACCTGAAAGGGGATTGCAGAGAGGTGCGTGTTCATCTCTTCTTCCAAGTGATGAGTGACAGGACAAGAGGAAATGGCCTCAAGTTGCACCAGGGGAGGTTCGGGCTGGATATTAGGAAAAAATTTCTTTCCTGAGAGAGTGGTGAGACACTGGAATAAATTGCCCAGGGAAGTGGTGGAGTCATCATCACTGGAGGTGTTCAAGGAACGTGTGGACGTGGCATTGTGGGACATGGTTTAATGGGCATGGTGGTGTTGGATTGATAGTTGGACTTGATGACTTTACAGGTCTTTTCCAACCATAGTTATTCCGTGATTCTGTGATTCTGTGAATCTGTGACTATATTAGGAATAGCACAACTGGGTTTATGGTATGGAGCGAGACCTGACATTGTATGTCCAGTGTTTCTACATGCACTTAAGAATCTGGCTGGTGAGTGAAGACGGTTTAGTTCAAGAGCGTTGAGAAGGTTACCTCCTCTGCCAGTCATCTGTTCTGTCCTTTGGTTCATGGACAGCTGACTTGGTTGTAGATAAGCTCCTGACAACTAGAATTCTCTGCATGGTCTAAAGAGAAATTAAGATGGAGAAAAATAAGACAAATCAAAATCAAACTGACCTTTGAAAGGTTATATAAGAAATTTAAACAGTTCAGCATTTGATTCAAATGAAGCTTGGCATGGATGGAGGGCATAAACTTAGGGCATGACTTCGTCAGAAGCCCCAGGGTATGCTACTTAATTTTGTACAGACTAGTTCTTACCTAAAAAGAGCTCCTGTAACTTTCTAATCATTTTTTTTCAGTCATGACTAATAGGTGAAATAGTGCTGCAATATCCAGCATGGCCACCTTAATAAAACAATTGTCTGCTTTTTGATTGCAGTAACATTTGTACTACTCGTGAGGTAATACCTTAATCTAAGAAGTTGTTAAAGTAATTTTAGCTTTAATCCATTTTTATGTTGTCAGAATTGTACCAAAGGGCTCTTGCGTAAAAAGCAGTTGAGTCCTGGTAATGGTCATTGCTGCAAAGCTCACGTCAAAAGTTCAGTCTCTGAAGTACGTATTAAAATAATAATATATGGTATTTGTTATCAAAAGGCATTAGTTTTTTAAGCAGTAAACGTACATAGTTAATCAATGCTTAATTACTTTTACCTGCATTTAAATACAAGAAATAAATAATAGTAAAGTAGTATCTGAAATTCCTGTAGTAAAACATTGTTACAAATTATTTATGAAGTGTCTTGAAAGCTCTTTGTGTGGTGAAGTGACATTATATATCCATTGTTTTTCCTCTGAGATCAGTCAAAGTTCAAGCACTGTCAATAAAATAGCATTCACAGCCACTTACCCATCCTTCATGTAGTAGCAGACATCATCAATCATTTCCACTTCAAGAAAAGTTCAGATCTGTCTACGTGAGTTCTATTCAAGTGAACATCACTATTGTATTTGAGTGCCTTATAAAAAGGAACGTTAATTTAAGATATGGCTGAACAAGTGAACTGTATTTATCCCTGCTCTCTAAAATGTTATTCAGATGCATTTTTCCTTCTTTTTTTTTTTTCTTTTAGTGTGTATTTGTGTTTCAAGCTTCTCCTTTTGCTGCTGTTGCTGTGTTCTTGGAAGAATAAATAAGTATATCTTTCATTCTCTTCTGACGATCATGACATCTGGGACTTGTCCTCTTTTCACTAAAATGTTACAGTTAATTTTTTCATTTTTGTAAAATGAAGTTCATGAAGGAAATAAGGGCCACTAATCAACAGAGACTTTTAGGTAACTTTGTACTCATACATAAAGTACAAAGACTTGCAATAGCTTAGCAAGGAAATCATTAAGAAGGATACCCAGTTATTAAACAACAGAAGGATAAATAGTGTTTCCAGAAAACACCAGTGAAAGAAGGTAATTTTGATATCCCATACTGTCCAAAAGCAGAGAACTGGTGAGAGAAAGCTGGTGAAGGGTCTGGAGCACAAGCCTCATGAGGAGCGGTTGAGAGAGCTGGGGGTATTTATCCTGGAGAAGAGGAGGCTGAGGGGAGACCTTATTGCTCTCTACAACTACCTGAAAGGAGGTTGTAGAGAGGTGGGTGCTGGTCTCTTCTCCCAAGTGACAAGTGATAGGACAAGAGGAAATGGCCTCAAGTTGCATGAGGGGAGGTTTAGATTGGATATTAGGAAAAATTTTTGCACTGAAAGGGTTGTCAGACACAGAAACAGGCTGCCCAGGGAGGTGGTTCAGTCCCCATCCCTGAAGATTTTTTAAAAGACATGTGGATGAGGCACTTAGGGACATGGTTTAGTGCTGGACTTAGCAGGGTTAGGTTAACAGTTGGACTTGATGATCTTACAGGTCTTTTCCAACCTTAATGATTCTATGATTCTATGATTCTAACTTCAGAAGTTCTCTTTGATTACTGGTATTCCTCAAAAAGTACTGCAGATTAGTCATTAACAACAGATTTCAAGGTTTGCTGTACCACTAGAATCAATCATTGCTGTCCCCTTCTTTGGATTAAAATTTTCTCATTGCTTGTCTTCCATTTGTTGATTTCAGCCTACAGTGAAGATTAGTAGCTGATAGTGATATCCTGGCTACAGAGCAACCTAGTGCCTGTTGCTTGCTTGTGAAGAGAGTATGTAACAGCAGAAACTGAAGAGTCTTCACTGTAAGGAGAAGAAATTACATTGGAGGGGAAGCAACTCATCCCTCCTGTCATTGCAAAAGAGGTAATCAGATAAGATATTCATTCAACACATTAATTAAACAGTAGCCCTTACCACTTCTATGAAGTAATTTGTTCATGATACTGACTACTGTTGACTACTTTGGAAATACTCATGTCCTCTTCCTGTTGGTCATCTAAACAAGACCATTATCCAATGTCACCAATACTCTTTACTTTCTCTGCCCTAAACAGAAGCTTCCTTAGGAGTCATACCACACATGAGGGAAGGAAGAAAAACAGATAACTTATTGATCACTTTCTATTATTTCTTTTTTTGAAAAAAGGTTGGATATTCACTAGTTTTAGAGGCTCTTGGCAGTTTGTTGAGTAATTGTCAAACCACTGTGATTTACTACATGTTATTCTAAAAAATGCCTTCACAGTGTCTGTTGGAAAAAGTCAGATATGTCACAGATTTCTTCTACTAACCATAAGGAATATGTTTCTGAATAACACATGGTTTCTGTTGCTCTTGTCACTTTAATGGCCTTTTGTCTTGGAAAACTTAAGACTTATTCCTCACAGAATGATATTTGGTGACTGTTTTCCAAAAAGATTAACTTAGATTTGCACAATTTTCTCCAAGAAGCAGGCAGACAGTTTGTAACAATCTGAGGTACTGATTTTAGATCAGTGTACAAGTATGCGGACTTGATATGATTTACCTATGTTGACAGTGCACTTTAATTCTAGATCAGAGTTGTGCTGGCATTAGTTCAATGACTATATTGTTTGAGGATAACTCTCTCTCTGAACCAGGCTTAGTTTTGGACTAGGCTGAGATGAAATTCTGGTCAGCTGTGTCTGATTTGGTTTTTAATTTTCCTCGTTCCCTGTTTTCTCCTTGACCTGTTACAAACTATCAAAGGCTCCTAGTAGTTCAGGAGTCTAGTGACAGTCAGGATTTGTACAAATAACACTATATATACCATACCATACCATACCACACCACACCACACCACACCACACTACACTACACTATGTATTTATTTGATTTATTTTACATGTCCAACTCTCTTACTCATGCAAGTTGGTAGGATTTGGGGTACTTTTCCTGTAAAAAGAAATGCCTGTACAAAGTCCTTTTAAAATGTGTCTCCTTACTGCCCATCTACTGTTCCTCATTGAGAAAAAGAACATAAAGATTCTGGTCACATCCAGGCAGAGATGATTTCTTTATTTTGTATCCTAACTAGTACTGTATATATTGTACAGAGAGGGACCAACTTACTGTGTAAGGCAAGAAAATAGAAATACAGGAAATACAACCCAATTCTTAGAGAGCGAAGCTGATATTTATCAGATAAATGGAAAGGGAGGTAGAAACCTTCTCGGGTAACAGAAAAGAAGAAAAAATAGATTAGTCTGTGACAACAGATCTCAGATCATGCTTCCAAACAATATTTTAGTTTAAAAGGGTTTTTTATGTTTCTGAGTTTCATAGTTTTCTTTAACAGGACTAACTTGTCCAAGGCTGACTGTAATAAACTGAAAATCTTCCACCAACTAGAGCAAGCTTTGGAACAAATCCAGAGTTTGTGATATATGTTCATAATGTGCAGAGCTGAATTTCCCGTTCAGTGATAACATCTCATTAGCCAGATCTTGTTAGACGGGCCTGAAACTCGTAAGCAGTATTCATAAAACTTTTGAGCCCAACATGTAAAAAAAAAATCTCAGAAAAACAGCTGTCCTGTAACGTTTCTGAGCTGCAGCCGGAACTGAATCCTCCCCTTAGTTCTGAATCAGACACAAACACAGTGTGATGGGTCCTTGCATCAGTCACTGATGAGAGGCTGTGTGATTAGGGCCATTAGGGCACACGTCTGTCTCACATGAAATTTTATCCTTGCTATCAGAAATAGTAAAAATATAGATGCATCAATGACTTAAGTTGAAAGTGGATTGAAATAAATTTTTCAAATGCGCTGGGAGCTGGCTACTACCAATAGTGTGTTATAAAAACCTTCCTTATGATTTCTTCTTCTACTTTTAAATATGGCTTGGCAGCAGAATATCTGCCAGTGAACTGTGGCAAGTAATAGTTTTTTACATTACCCTCTCTGTCGGAGGTAATTTATAAAATTAATTCTTTAAAGAGTTCTGAAAAAGGGAAAATCCCATTGATTGCTTGCATTTAAAACAGGAAAGCAAACACCTGAATAACACAGCTTTTCCAGATACAGAATTATTTCTTTTCTTGTGTAAACAATACACAATTTGGCTGTACTGATAATTTTTTTACAACAATAATTGGTCATGATACATTTTGTTATATGAATTATGATTATATTTTTAAAATAATAACATGCAGCTTAGGATGTTCTTGCAATATAAGTTATGCAGATTTTATTAAAGAATCAGACTAATATCTTTCTAAAGATATGGATTAGTCGATTACACCATAATTTCTAATTATTTTGGTGAACTCTGAGTAGTCTATGCCTAAAATTATAATGATGTGTTGCTGCAGTCATTATGTGAAGATTTGCACTTTGATATGGGTGCACTGACCCTATTTTTATTATTGCTTTTCTTTTACTTAATGCCACCTTCCACTAGATATAACACACAGATGTCTTTATAAAAGGTTGGAGACAGGGAATTTATTTTTACCAAAGAATGAGATTTGTGTTTTTTTCTTTTTCATTCACATATCTTTTGACTCACCTAAATCAGTGTGATAATTACAACCAAACCCTCTTTAAAAAAAAATTGTATCTGTTTACTTTATATGTCTTGGAACAAGCCTTTCATTGACTCTTAACAATGGAATATGCACTGTATTCTGAGATAAAACTGCTTGCCTTTTCTTATCTGTTGATATGTAATTTACCTGTCTTTACTGTAATCGTCTGATCTGTATAACAGAGGCAAAAAGACTTCCCTGAATTAAATCTACCTTCAGTGAGAATATGTCAGAAAAAATATTTATTCATGATATTAGATTTACCATTGATATAGGATGCACCACAAAATCCGATAATGCAACATTGGCAATGTATACCTGCCACGGTTAATAGGTGTCATTTTTTAAAATCTTCAAGTCTGAACCTGTCCTGTTTCAAAATTATCAAGTAAGAGCAACATATTGATCTTCACAAAATAGCTCTGCCAGGATGCAATTGTTGAAGGTTGTATTTCAATTGATTTATTCTTTTATATACATATTATAGAAAAAACACAAAAATTGCTTCTAGGAGTCTGTAAAGAGTTGATGGCATTGTACAATGCTTTACAGAGGTGCAAGAAAAAAAATAGCATGCTAATAGCTTTAGGTATCTTTACACTGTATGAAGAGTTAGCAACATGTCTAAATCTCATTTTTGGGAATGGCAGGTGGTCTTTTTTTTCCTTTTTTCTTTTCTTCTTTTTGTTGCATGGAATATTTACTCTTTGTCACATAAGACACATTCAGATATGAGTTTAGAGAGTTGCACACCAATACTTATTTCCTGAACGTAAGCAGACTAATGATCTTCCGGTATAGAGTCCTTTACACTAAGGCACCTTAGCACCTTAACTAATATGTAATACCAGGAGACTGCAGTTTATTAGCATTTGGAAACTGAAATTTACTGGAACATAGATTAGTGAAAACACTGGGCAAATTCTTAGGCCATTTCGGTTTAGCACAGCCTGAATTCTTAAGCATGGGTCCCAGTGTTTCACTAAATAAAAATGTCTTCTGAATTCAGGTCCTTTCCAGGCAGTGATTTCCCAACCTGTGATCAGTGTCTATCACCCAGGTTCAGTCCAACTCACCCAAGATGATTTGATAGCTGAAAGAGTGAAAAATACATTCATACTATTTGCAAACTATTATCTCCCAAAGTTTTGCTTGTTCTTTTTAGATTTTAAATAAACACTTGTTATAGAAATATACAGTAGACAAAAGAAAGCAGTAACTTTGAATTTTTACTGGAAGGCTTTTCTTTTTCCCCTGATTATTATTTTTTGAGATGGGTAGCCATTTTCTCCACATCATCAACCTGTTCCCATGGGTACAGTGATGGTGAGCTATGATATATAAAGCACTTTGTAGGTTTAAAGCCAATTGTAAGTTTATTAATAATCCTTGCAGATCTACGGTATTGCTGACCTTAAGAGAGGCATAAAAGTTAGTCTGTTTCCTAGGAGTGTGCTGATAATAGGCAGTCATGACATCTCTTTTTCCAAGAAAAATAATGCAGTACTAATAATTTGAAGGTTTTCTTTCTATCATCAGAGCAAGTGAAGTATAAATAATATGTGTGGTAAACCACATAAAGGAAAAGTAAAATGACATCTTCCTAAGCAAATGATTTCAAAGCCCAGTTAATTAATAAATCTGTGAGTAATAACCAAGGACAAGAGAAAAAAAGTACTGTAAGCACAGATTCAAAAGCAATTTAAACAGTTTAAGATTAACATATTTGAGGCTCATTTCCCAGGCTAGTAAATAATTTTTAAAAAAACTTCAAACAAATGGGGATGCTACTAGTGTTAGAGATACAGTGAAAGATTATTTTTCCAAAAACTACATAAAATCCAGGTTTAGTTCTCAAAATCCAGTACAGGTTTAGTTCTGAGGGAAAAAAACAAACCAAACAAGCAAACCCTCCCCAAAAAACCCAAAACACAACCAAAAAACCTCCCACCTTTTACTCTGTGTATTTATAGAGAAATAGCTGTGTAGCTAGTTCTCCAGAGAATCCAGCACTTTGCTACAGAGCCATCACTTCCTAAATGAACAAAAGTGAAGGATATATGCTAGATGATATAAAGAGCTGAAGAAAAGGAACACATAACTACAGAAGGGCTCTTGGGGAAAATATAGAGAAGCTAAAGTTGAAGGACATGTGATCACAAAAGCTAAGACAGCTAAAAGCAAAGTTTGGTAGCAATGGATAATGAATATTCTCAAAGGTTAGCCCTGTAGAGACTCGTCATTAATTACTGGACTTGTTTAATTAATAAAAATATCCTCTGGCAAATAAAAATTCCTTTCAATTTCATAATTGAAAGTCCAAACCACTTTGTCTATAAGCAGCTAAATCTTCTGATTTTCTGAACTGAAAATATGACCAAAACCACCAATATTTTGCTAATAATAAACAGAGCAATATGAGCAAACCAGTTTAATTATCCTCTCATGTATTTTAGCATTCTCCATTTATTATAGTAAAAAGTAAGTATTTTGTTGTAAAAATGTGTTAATAGTGTGAAATAACATTTTGTAAGACTCAAAACCTGTTGAATGTAATAAGGGTAGGCAATATGTTAAGATTTAATATCAAGGGTATAATTTCTTAAAAAAAGGCATCCAATATTAGAGAATGAGCACCTGTCACTCTAAATAGTTAGTCGCCAAGTCTTCATAAGAGTCTGAAACACATAAAGAAAGGTAAGAAGACCAAAATCTGGATTTCCACATAGAACATGATACCATCAGTGCTGGAACAAGCAAACCTGAAAATTAATGATCTTCTATCAAATGGTTTAGCATACCAGGTTATTAAGAATATTCAGTCTTCTTCTGTCACCTTAATCTAAAAGAGTTAATGATACCTGATTCAGCAAACGTGACACTGAAAAAAATGAGTTGTAGTCAGTCATAGAAATTTATTTCCTCCCATATGGATATATGGATATATGGAGCTATATATGTATATCTAGAAGTAGGACTTTAATGAAGCAGATAAAAATCTAACAATCCACTGGGGAGGAAGACATGGATAAGGAGTAATTAAGCAATTACAAGGCATACGTCACAAGTCATAAGCCATATACAAGTTCATGGGACCTGAAGTGGTACATTCAAGGTGCTGAGTGGTCTGGATAATGACATTGGAAGGTTACCATCTACCATCTTTGAAGGCTGACAGTCACGGCAATCAAGGAAGGTGCTTGGTGACTGGTCCCTTCCAACCTACCTTATTCTGTGATTTGGAGTTCAGGAATTCTTGGTCAAGGAATTTCAGTCTTTGGTAACTGGAAAGGAAAATAAAATGTGAAGGGTTTCCCCAAAACCCTTGGTTTTTCATGTGAAAAGGGGTTTTTCCACTTCCATTTCCATTTTCTGTTGGATGGGGGCTAAATATGTTCTAACAATCTCTATTGTACAGAAGGAGGTACTAAATAAGTTATGAATAAGGATTGCAGTTCCTATCAAATTTCTGTACAAAGGCTTAAAGGAAAAAGTAGAAAATCAAGTTGTCAATAAATAAACTCCTTGTCATGCCTTTAAGGTTAATTTGTTTTGGGTGTGGCCAGATCTCTTGCGGAGCCGAAGAAAGAGCAAATATGGAGATGCTGGATCCAGCATGTCCCAACTTGCCAACAGCTCTAAATATATGAGGTTTGTTCTGCCTTCTAAACTTACAGAAAAGACAAGTCTTGTACAGGACTCCCTTACAAATTTGTGTGGTATGCCTATAAAAAAATTTCTCACTTAGACTCCTTCGGGAAATTTCTGTTGACAATCATTTGTGGGAAAAGCTTTGCTTTGTTTTTTGTCACTCTTAAGGTGAAGAAAAAATTATAAAATGCTCAAATATATGTATTAAAACAATGGAAATGTAGAAAAATCAAAAACTCTAGGGTTTTTTTTCTGAAGTGCCCTCTCAGTTACACCTAGAGTCAGAAATGCAAAGCTTTTCAAATCCATGCTGTTAAATCAGTCCACACCTTCCTTGGACTTACCTCGCTTCCCTGAAGAAATAAGCTAAGAATAGTAGGAGTACTGCATAACATTTACATAGAAAGGCTTATGTGTGCTTACAAAGACTGTATTTGTTTTCTTCTATGTACCCAAGTTTTACAATGAAAAATGAGTAGGCACTGAATCACAAAGTTCAACTAGAATCCATGGTACAGGGTCAAGTGACCATCTTTTTACAAATAGTCTAAATTATTTTATTATTGCTGCAGAGATTAACTGCTTAAGCACCAGAATGAGCAGACAGAAATCTGATTTGCTTTCAGAAATCAGGTTAAAAATGCATTTTTTAAAAGCAGTGTTTCTGTCATAAGACTGCTCCAATTTGAGCTGGGTTTTGGTTTTTTTTTTTTTTTTTTTGCAGCTGTGATAGGCTAAAGCTATCAGTAAAGCAAAGCTTATAAGGAATGATCTTATTTTTTTCAGTATGGTTCTTAGAAATGTTGAAAGACAATCCTAACAATGATGATATTCCCATACGTGAACCCAGGCAGCCAAAATATTCTACACAAATCTTCACCTGGAAAAGAAAAATGTCATTGATGCCATGAACACAGATAAGGACATAAGATTTTCCTTGCAAGACGCTTGTGCACAAGAGACATGGACAATAATACTTAAAAAAAAAAAAAAAAAAAAAAAAAAGAAAAGAAAAGAAAAGAGATAGGGTGGTTTCAAGAAAACTAAAAAAATATTTCAGGGGAAAAAGAATGTGGCAGTTAAATTGGTCTCTGACTTTTCCTTTTTTGAGAGCACTACAGAATTGCTTATTTATAATAGCCTTTTGCTGGATGCATACTCTGTTACTTTGCTTAGCTTAAACCTCTTGATCCTAAATGTTGATTCAAAAAGCAAAGCAAAACAAAACCCCAGTATTGATTCTGAACAGTATCCAGCTACTACCTCTAGAGTCTTTATTTGGTACTACTGGTATTACTTCTAGACATAAGCTATCCTGAGGTCTCCAGCCCAAACATTAGGCTAACTTCCCACATTTAAGGATTTGTTATTACAATATGCCTTCTGCGAATGTAAGACAGTTTAATCAAATGACAAACTGGAGGATGTCTATCCCAAGAGTAGGAGGCCTATCAAAACATTCTTTATTCTTGGTATGACTAGATACAGATTAAACCCAAGAAGTATACAATTGCATGGAAAAAAACGCCTGCCTTACTTTGTTCAAGACTTTTAAATTTTTCTTCCTTTAGTGAATTACTTATTTTTCATGAGGCTGAGGTGTTAACCTGCCATTTAATTTTTCTCACTTTAAGACTGGAAACTGCTGTGAGAGTTACAAAGTTGCTCTCTGTATCTGATGACCTTGTCTCTTCTTTCCTCCTTCTTCCACATCATTGTCCTTTGTTTTGCCTAGTAAGCTTCTTATTAAAAGCAAACCCTGCTTCTTTTTTAACTCCCTGTCCTTTTTTATGTGGCCATGTGATCAGCTTTAAAGCCACTAGAAGATGAAAATCCCACATCAGGAGATCAAGAACTTAGTTACTAGTCACCTTGAATCCAGGAGACAAAAAAAAACCCAAAACCAAACTAAAAATCCACCCCAAAACCAACCAACCAACCAACCGAACAACCAAACAGAAAAAACTTGAGCAGTCTTGTAAATTCTTCATCCTATTGTATCATTAAGTAAAAAGCATCAAATCATAATGCCTCATGCTCAATATTTATTTTCTCTATGTATTTCTGTTATCAATAGCATTGCTACTAAGTAGCATATTTGGCTGTACTTCAAAAATGGGATATTATAATAAAAGAAGCAAAAAAAAGTGCATATAGAAAAGCTTATTAAAATGCACATCAGGAGGTGTTTGAGGTTTTTGTGGGTGGATAAAACCACCAACATTTCAGCCTCCTAATGCATATCCTTCACTTTATTGCTAGAATGGAAGATTAGCAGCCTACAGAGTGCTCCATGAAAATTAAATCAGTGTTTCTTTCTCTAACAGATTGTTTTGAGTAAGATTTTATTAACATTTTAATTGCATTAGTGGAATGAATTGTATATATATTGTATATTATATTTCATAAGAAGTGAACTAATTTTACAAAGGTTATTTTTGAGACTGGAAAGGAGATTTGCAATTCATTCCTTGAGATGATGGATGACCAAATGTTATTTAGAGAAGTCTACTGAAGGAAAGTCTAGTAAATATAACATTTTTTATATGTATTTTATACTAAATATCTTTTCAAACAGTAAAAAATACATCCTTTGCTTACTTAAATTTAAGGGTTTTGAATAAGAGAACCATAAGAAAAATTATAGAGTTCGTGGCAATAAAGAATTGCCATGAGAATAGAGAATACAGAAATTGTAATTAATTGCTAGAGAATTGCTAGAGAATACAGAAATTGTAATTAATAATTTAAGATAACATACTAAAGGCTAAAACTCCTATAAATTCCTTTGAAAATATACAGAAGAATAATGATGGGTTTCATTACCCCTAACCTAGGAGGCTAAACATGACGTATGTATGTTAATCATTATAGATTCCCTTAATAGTTAGTAGAAAGAAATGACCACTTCCAGGAAGCCATTCTTCTCATCCTAAAATATATGCATATAATCATGGAGATTAATTCCCTTAATAATTTTTTAGTTCCTCATGCTGACTTTAGAAGGGAGTCTAAGGTGACTATCTAATTTTTAGAAATCTAATGACAGATAGAGGCACAGATTTGGAAAAAAAACCAACAAAAAACATAAACCATTTTTTTTAAAGACAGCTACATGAATGAAATAACCCAGTTCTCCCTGTTCTGTACAACACTAATATTTCAGATGCTTTTAATAATTTTATTGACACAGACATAAGCCTCTCAAAACAAGTTAGTTTATCTCTCCTGTTCCAGATTCGAGATATCTATATATTCATCTTGCTTCATTTCTGAGATAAATTCAGAAAGCACAGATAAATCATTGGATTTTGAATCCAGCTACAAGAGAGAAACCTACTTTTGTCAAAAAAATGCAATCAGTGCACATAAGCAATCTTGCCTGTATCTCAGATCTCATGCATATCTGGATCAAAAACTTGCATTCTAAGCCTTCCATATTTCCCCCATATCACAATTAAGCATAAGATCTTTATTTATACTTATATACTTACAGTTATTTATACATATGCATATTGTGGGAATCAAGACATCTGTGGACCTTTGCAGAAATAAAAGATTGAGGAGAAATAAGAGGTGGATAAAAAGCACCGAGTTCTGTTTGATCTAGTAAATGAAATAGGTTATGCAGGGATATGTTTATGTTCTGGTTTTCTGTTACGGTTCTTTGTAGAAACAAATGTCAGAATAGGAAATGTTAGAAGGAATTACATCTGTGGAGTTCTGGTCTTGGAATCTGTATCAGCATGAAAACCAGTATGGCTTTGGATGTACTTCTTTGCTGAAATGATAAGACTTCAGTAAGGAATAATTCATTAGATAACTCAAAGTTTTATTTAGTGTTAGTTGAGATGGGAAGGCCCTGAAGAGTCTACTAAGCTATAATTCTCATTAAGAAACACTCACTGGATATTTCCTCCTATAATTTACTTAAATGTAATAGTTCTATGTTGCTATGTTGCCCCTTAAACTTGACAACTAGCTGACTACCAGTGTAATAAAATTATGTCAATGATCTTAATGTTTCCTTGCTGTTCTCGATCAGTGTGCATCAATCCATTGTATCTTCGGTTTATACCAATATTCAAGTCTCTGAGACAAGGAGTATCTCTGCCTGTTACATTTGTGTTGCTTTTAGAAGGAATAATTTATCATTTGAGACTAAGATTCCTTGACACTTCAGCAGTTCAAATTATTATAACACCATAATTCCTTACGAAACAATACAAAATTACTGGCAAACTGTCTGCCCTTCAGTGCCTACAGGTATTGAACAGATTAATGTGAGGAAAGGCTCAGTCAGAGAATTCAAGTGATTTACTCAAACAATGCGAGATCAGGATGTAATTGCTGCCAGAACATTTGGCAAATGTGGCAAATTCCTGCGAGTTGTCCTAGAATAAACTTGAATGGTCCCTGGGCTCCTGCCTTGATTTTTTATGGCTAGAAAATGAAATTGATTCCTCTGTAAAAGGCTGGTATATAAGAGTGAAATAATGTTAGAAAAATATTTTGGGTCACGGGACTTTTGGAATAAATGAAGTTGGTTACTGACTTTGAAATATCTAAAATTACCTGAAAATAAAAATGAAAAACTAAAATTAGTAATGCATTTGAGCTTGTGCAATCAACCAGTGTTATTTGGAATATAATCTAATAAATCTTATAATAGATGACTTCAAAAACACAAAAGCCTGAATGAACTCCCCTAAAGTGCTAGAATTAAAGGTTTTAACATTAATATTTAACATGGACTAAGTTTTTTGCTCCCACTCCTCCAAATGATCATTTTAAAATGTAATAATCATAAATAACAACTAATAATAAAGAGACAACTATAGCCACACTTTCTGCTAAGGGATGTTGTAAGTGACTGATCATCTGCCTGCCTGGTGTCCCTGCCCAGACCTGGGACTTCCTGCTTGCCGGCAGGTCCAGCGTGGGTTTTGCTGCAATTGACACATGTGCACCCCTCACACACCTGGTTTTGGGGAGATACAGGCACTCATACCCCACCAGCAGCCAGCACCAGGCACCCAGGCTTTGTCTGCTGCCCTGCTCCAGCTGCCGGCATGGATACCCTCACTCGTCTCGCTCTTCCTGGCCTGCTGACACCACTGGCCTGAACTGGAGTTCAGGATTTTTATTAAAATAGGGATACCGTACTAGTTCCCTGCATAATACTTTTCACAGTGGCAGTATGATTTGGATGTGGCCTTTAACCACTACCCAAATACATATAAAATATGGTAATAAACATGTATTAGAAAATATTTTTATAAATAATTTGGTGGTTTTCCAATCTTGTCATTCAAAAATTAACGCTCTTGTGGAACAGAACAACTTAATTTCTATGCATTTAAATTAAAAGGATTAGTTAAAAACACATAGTCTATAGGAATCTCTTATGACACTTTGGAATGGAAAAATATTTCCCTTCATTTCCATCCCTTATGTATCCTGTAAAATTCTTAGACATATAGAAGCACATAGCAACCATAATAGCAGAAAATAGAGCTGGTATATTTGTATCAGAGTAGTTTAGAAATACGGCAAGACATCAAAACTACCTCTTTATGTCTAGAGTGACCTATAAACAAGAGAATACATTTTGTAGTCAAAATGATTTAACTTTGTAATAATCTTTTTCTTTCCTCATGTGTGATGAAAACATTGTCTTGGGAAGAACAAGGTACTTGGGAAATAGATCTTAGACAATACAGTTATGGAAATTTTTCTGTTCTGAATAACTGATAACTGAAAGACCATATTAGGCTAATATCATAGATTTCTTTTTGTTTCTGAGTTGCTGTCCTCTGAATTTAATTCAATTTCTTGGAATCTTCAATATTTTGTATATTGAGCTGCCCAATCTTGTACATTACAAGTTTTGCTGAGTAAAGAGAGAAACCCTCTTTTCTTTGCAGTGCTTCAACTGTTGTATGATTCCTCATTTGCAACTCAAAGTTCCGTAGGCTTTTTTGGCTGATGTCTTATACTCTGCTGCAGCTGCTTGAATATGTATGCTACAGTGTTTTTCACTATCGCTAGATAATTTTCTACACTCTCTTGCCTTTCACATATCCCTCTTTTTGTTATCTCTCTTCTACTGTTTTGCATTTTCCTGGCTAACTCTCATTTTGTTATCTTCTGCACATACTCTTCCAATCTCCACAGGTAACCATATTGTTAGTGTAACCAGGGACCTCTTTTTGCAATTTCAGCAAAATAATACTGAAACAGCACTGAAAATGGAAGTGATTTTATGATTTTTAGTATTTCTTCCTCTTCATTAATCAACATATTAAATAACACTATGCAAGCATTTAGCCTTGCAAAACAGCAATTCATGTTTTAATTTACTTTCTTTAGTGAAGCCTTATATTGTGTTCTTAATAATTATAGTAAGTAATGTAATACAGTTTGAAAGTCTTAGGGTTTGCAAACTGTTATGGGGCTGGGGGCAGAGGTAGGCTCACTTGTCCCTGGCCAGATGTTGTATCTGCTGCAGTTCCATGTCCCCAGGTCCATGCAACAGCAAGGGTGAGCATAGTCTCCACACACACACACTCGCATGCACACCCACAAGCACTCCAATAGCACAGCCAACCACAAAGTTAACACAGGCAGAGAACAGCGCCTTTACAGGCATCTACATAAACAGAAACAGCACAGATATTCCAGTCCTGTTTCTTTTCTCCAGATGATCAGGACTGAAGTCCACTCTAACACATACACATGCACATAAATTTCTACGTCTATCTCATACCTGGCCCCAGGTACCTCTCCCAGTTGCTGGCACCAGGACTTCCAAGCTGTGGGTATTTCATTGTCCTACTCCAGCAGCTGGTGCTCACATCTCTTCTCCTACTTGCTGGCTTGTCCATCCTGATGTTCATGAGTGTTCACACATGCTTGGAATAGACAGGGAACCCACACGAAAGAGAGGTAGGACTAGGATTGGATAAGAAGGTGGGACAGACTGCACTGACCACATGCAGGACTCTCACTCAAGTGTACTGACCAGCACCTATTTACATGCATCTGGTCCCTTTTATCCCCATTTTCCTCTGTTTTCCCACACTTGTTCCTCCCTTGTTGCCTCCCTTTTCCTGCCTTTGGTCCTTCCCCTAAACATCCCATAATAAGATTTACCCAATCTGGAAATGCACTTCTCTCCTGCATCCCATAGTAAGTTTTAAATCTCTTTAGGGGTTAACCCCCTTCAGTCTGGCATGTGTTCTGGGAAGTTTTTTTGGTTGACTTCTCTTGGCGGGTTACTTACAAAGCGATAATTGGTTCCCTTTGACAGTTGTAGGAGCAGCTAAGTCAATGTGCCCTAATTCGCACTGAAAAAGTTTTAACTAATAAAGCTTTAGGGTTCAGCCACCTATGGTTTCTCCTCTGATGCTTGCTAGGTCTCTGGTTTTAATTTGTTTAGTATTTTGTCAGATCCCCTAACCAAGGCATTTGATATTTTCAGGAGTCTTCATGAAGCATGTGAGTTTCCAGGATTCTTTGAAAATGTTGGCCATTAATACGAAGTATCAGGTGGTAGAATCATATCAGTATGAGCCGTGAAAGCAGAAGACAGTACTGTAGGGTTGGACATTTGTTTTTTTTCCTATGCATGTGTTTCAATGACAGATAGCACAAAGCTGCTGTATTACAACTGGAGAAGTACTCTAATAGACCAATCATTATTTCAACAATAAGCCTGTTGCTAATGGAGTTTCTGGCATGCAGCAATACATAACACTATTTAAAAGGACCTACTAAACAAGTTTCAGCAAATGGCAAGTGAGGCTTGTGATGTCTGAAAGCATGAATAAAACAACATATTTTCCCCTCTTTCTGCAGTCAAGAAATATCCTAACAACAGTTTAAAAGCTTGGGTTTACTTCAGGTTCTTCAGAGTGTGGGGACTTGAACACTCTCAACAATGGCAGCAAGACTGAGGCAGAGCACAGAAAGTTGTACACACACTTTTTTGGGTCAATAACATGATAAATCATTTTAATCTTCCTCCTATGCTTTTTTCTTTTATTCTTAAATGAGCTTTCAGCCACATGCTACAATTAATATTGATAGATTTCTAAGGTTCCTTTGGTCTTTCTCAACTGTGCTGCCAACCTTCTTCTCTGTGGTGCTAAATTAGCCCATGCCATTTTTGCTTTTAGCTGCCAGTTGTGCTTCCAGGGTTGCAGACATAGTGCAGTGATATACTTGGACTGATGCTGGTCAGGATCTGAAAAATCAAAAACAAGTTCAAAATTTGAGGACAAAACATAACCAAAACAAATATGTAAAGCATTAAGGGGAGGGAAGACAAAGAAAAAGAAAGAAAACAAAATATTTAATTTTATTACCCACCTGACAAATCTTCCTCGTTCAAGGACTGATTGACAGGAGCATCCCCTCCATTGACTTACAGGAGAATAGATTTTACAAAGAGTTTTCTTTAATTACAAGCATAGAGATTTACATGTCTTGATCTGAAAGCTGAATTCTTTTCCCAAAATCAGAATTGACCAATGCCACCAGTGGCACACGATTTTAAAAAGGAGAAAAAAATGTTACCATGTGTAGACAATTCAAATTGTAACCAATAAAATATGAACAGCAAGTATTAGCAATCTGATAGGAAACGTGGCTCTTGTTTTACTGTTGGTTTTCTCCACCAGGCTGGCCTGTACTGGTTGTTATATCCCAAACATACTCATCGGTTATCAAGAGTTCTTATCACCTTAACCTGAAGGCTGGAGAATGTTTTTAAAATCAGTAGCAATGTATTTCTGTGCTTAGATCTGACATGCAAATGGTGTATGGAATGGAAAGGCTCAAAATCAGAAGCACAAGTAGTGTTCCTTCCACTTGCAAGTAGTATCCTTCCACTTGCAGGAAATGATGAGGGAAGAAACAGGAAGACCCAGCAGATTAATACCAGCAGAATTTTGGGGGTTTTGATCATAGCTTGGTCTACAGGACACCAGGCCTGCTGGCAACAGATGGGGTATGCCTGTCTCAAAGGGAGAGAAAGGGTCTTTGCGCAGGAGTTAGCAGTGCTTATTGAAAGAGCTTTAAACTAGATTTGAAGGAGGGAGGGATAAAACAGGCTCACTAGAGATAAGCCCACGGGCAGCACACCAGTGTCTGAGGGACCGTGTGCTAGCAAGATCCTTCGGTCTGCCATCTCAGTGGAGGTAGGAGATGGAGATCCATGTGGCAGCAAAGCGTTATTGATATGCTAGAAACCACGGAAGCACCTGAGAATAGCCACGTAGGAATTGGGGATTCTTCCCAAAAAAAGGTGGTGGGATCAATAGCACAACTGAAATGCATCTACATCAATGCATGCAGCATGGGCCACAAAGAGGAGGAGCTGGAAGCCATTGTGCAGCAGGAAAACTACGATATAGTTGCCATCACAGAAACATGGTGAGATGATTCGCACAACTGGAGTGATGCAATGGATGGCTATAAACTCTTCAGAAGGCATAGACAAGGAGGGAAAAGTGGTAGGGTAGCCTTGTATGTTAGGGAATGTTTTGACTGTCTAGAGCTTCATTGTGATGAAAGGGTCGAGACTTTATGGGTAAAAATCAGGGGAAAGGCCAACAAGGCAGATATCATGGTGGGAGTCTGTTATAGACCACCCAACCAGCATGAAGAGGCAGACAAAATATTCTATAAGCAGCTGGGAGAAGTCTCATGATCGCTAGCCTTTGTTCTTGTGGGGGATTCCAATTTACCAGGTGGCTGCTAGAAATACAATATGGCAGAGAGGAAACAGACTAGGAGGTTCCTGGAGTGTGTGAAGAACTTTCTGACACAGTTGGTGAGTGAGCCAGGCAGAGAAGTTGCCCCACTGGACCTGTTGTCAGCGAACAGAGAAGGACTTGTGGGTGATGTGATGGCTGGAGGCCGTCTTGGGCACAGCGATCATGAAATGATAGAGTTTTTGATTCTCAGAGAAGTAAGAAGAGGGGTTAGCAAAACTGCCACCTTAGACTTCCGGAGAACGGCCTTTGGCCTGTTTAGGAGCCTGGTTGCCAGGGTCTCTTGGGAGGCAGTCCTGAAGGGCAAAGGAGTCCAGGAAGGCTGGACATTCTTCAAGAAGGAAATCTTAAAGGCGCAGGAGCAGGCCATCCCCATATGCCAGAAGACCAGCCAGTGGGGAAGAAGACCGGCCTGGCTGAACAGAGAGCTTTGGATGGAACTCAGGAAAAAAAGAGAGTTTATGACCTTTGGAAGAAGGGGCAGGCAACTCAGGAGGACTACAAGGATATTGTGAGGTTTTGCAGGGAGATAATTAGAAGGGCCAAAGCCCGACTAGAACTTAACCTGGCGACTGCTGTAATAGACAATAAAACAAGTTTCTATAAATACATTAGTATTAATAGTATAGTATTAGTATTAATAATATAGGAGAATCTCCATCCTTTATTGGATGTGTAGGGAAACATAGTGACAAAGGATAAGGAAAAGGCTGAGATACTTACTGCCTTCTTTGCCTCAGTCTTTAATAGTAAGACCAGTTGTTCTCCGGGTACCCAGCCCCCTGTGATGGTAGATAGCGATGGGGAGCAGAAGGAAGCCCCCACAATCTAAGGGGAAATGGTTAGTGACCTGCTACACCACTTAGACACCCACAAGTCTATGGGGCTCAATGGGATCCATCCAAAGGGTACTGAGGGAGCTGGCGGAAGTGCTCACCAAGCCACTTTCCATCATCTACCAGCCGCCCTGTCTAACCAGGGAGGTCCCAGTTGACTGGTGGTTAGCAAACGTGATGCCCATCTTCAAGGAGGGCTGGAAGGAGGATCCAGGGAACTACAAGCCTATCAGCCTGACTTCGGTGCCGGGGAAGATTATGGAGCAGATCATCCTGAGTGCAGTCACATGGCACATACAGGACAAGCAGGTGATCAGGCCCAGTCAGCATGGGTTTATGAAAGGCAGGTCCTGCCTTATGAACCTGATCTTCTATGACAAGGTGACCTGATTAGTGGATAAGGGAAAGGCTCTGGACATTGCCTACCTAGACTTTAGTAAAGCGTTTGACACTGTTTTCCACAGCGTTCTCCTGGAGAAATTGATTGCTCATGGCCTGGATGGGTGCACTCCTCGCTGGGTAAAAGACTGGCCCTAAGGGTTGTGGTGAATGGAGTTAAATCCAGGTGGTGGCCGGTCGCAAGTGGTGTCCCCCAGGGCTCAGTATTGGGGCCAGTTCTGTTTAATATCTTTATCAATGATCTAGACGAGGGAATCGAGTGCACTCTCAGTAAGTTTGCAGATGACACCAAGTTGGGTGGGAGTGTTGATCTGCTCGAGAGTCAGAAGGCTCTGCAGAGGGATCTGGACAGGCTGGATCGATGGGCTGAGGCCAATTGTATGAGGTTCAACAAGGCCAAGTGCCGGGTTATGCACTTTGGCCACAACAACCCCATGCAACGCTACAGGCTTGGGGACGAGTGGCTGGAAAGCTGCCCTGCAGAAAAGGACATGGGGATTTTGGTGGACAGCTGGCTGAATATGAGCCAGCAGTGTGCCCAGGTGGCCAAGAAGGCCAACGGCATCCTGGCATGTATCAGAAATAGTGTGGCCAGCAGGAGCAGGGAGGTGATCATGCCTCTGTACTCGGCTCTGGTGAGGCCGCACCTCGAATACTGTGTTCAGTTTTGGGCCCCTCCCTACAAGAAGGACATTGAGGTGCTGGAGTGTGTCCAGAGAAGGGAAACGAAGCTGGTGAGGGGTCTGGAGCACAAGTCTTATGAGGAGCGGCTGAGGGAAGTGGGGTTGTTCAGTCTGGAGAAGAGGAGGCTGAGGGGAGACCTCATCGCTCTCTACAACTACCTGAAAGGGGGTTGCAGAGAGGTGGGTGTTGGCCTCTTCTCCCAAGTGACTAGCGACAGGACAAGAGGAAATGGCCTCAAGTTGCACCAGGGGAGGTTTAGGCTGGATATTAGGAAACACTTCTTCACTGAAAGGGTTATCAAGCACTTGAACAGGCTGCTCAGGGAGGTGGTTGAGTCATCATCCCTGAAGGGTTTTTAAAAGACATGTGGATGAAGCACTTAGGGACATGGTTTAGTGGTGGACTTAGCAGTGTTAGGTTAACAGTTGGACTTGATGATCTTACAGGTCCTTTCCAACCTAAATTATTCTGTGCTTCTATGAAAATATGCACATGATTGCATAGCTTGGGTTCAAGTATTTTGTTTGTTTTTCTCCTAAAGTGTTGGGAAGATATTGAAAAAAATATCACCACACCCTCACTATTGACAAAGATAAACTGACTATATAAATTGGTATGTTAAGAAAAGGTGAAGAGATGCCAATGTCTTTAGGCCTGGAATGGGCTCTAACACATTGATAATTGGATGCTCGATCCTGATGAGTTTCTTTGAAAATCCTACTTAATAGTTCTTTTTATTTTTCTGGAGATTCATCTATTTGCACAAATTAAAAATGGGACATTAGCTGCTCTCAAATGTTAGATTAATCATTTCAGAAAACTGACCTAAATCATTGTGCGGAAGAGATTGTGAAGAAGCCCTGGCCATCACTCATTATTTGATTTGAACAACTTCTTATCCCCTTTCCCCGTTTCTTGACCCTCCATTTTACCACTCTTCTACTTCCCTTTCTCTACCCCAGTCGCTTCCCAAATAACCCACCAACAATTACTTTTTTCCCTTTGGTCTCGGTTTTGCTGCACCCATACCCAGATTTGTCAAGTCTGACACCGTTACCCAGGCAGTCTCGGCCTTATGTGGCTTTACTGACAATGTTAAACTGGCCCCTGCTGGTTCTGCAAGGCTCTGCATCCCAAAAAGGAGGCCCCCGCCCCCATCCCCTCCAGTTACAGATTTTGTCCATCTCTTTCTTGCATGACCCCCTCCTTTACCAGCTGTGCAATGTGGACATTCCTCGTGGTGCTGTCTGTAACGGTGCAAGTCCAACACCATTATCGGCTATCGATCCTGCAGCTTCTCCTCTCCTGTTATTTCCCATGTCCTGTTCAGTTACTTTGCCTTAGAGCCCAGCCAGTAGCCTTGTCATTCACCTGCCACCTTAACATATCATGATCTCTAAATACATTATTATGTAATATTTTTAAAGTATGAAATGAAACAGAACTATAAAGTGCCCATAAGCAGCACTTCTAGCAGTATTCCAGTAAATAAGGAATAATGTGTCAACGCAGAAAGAGATTTAAAAAAACATTGACAAACTGGGTGCTAATGGATTGGCAGGAGCAGGAACGCAGAAGTAGCTCCAAAGGAAGATCGCACAATATCCCCTAAAAACATCTGTGGGATAACCCAAGGCCCAACACAGTGTTGGTCCCAGAAGAATAAATAATGAGAAATGTAGCATCTATCTTCAAGATGTCTCCTAGAGCAACTATAAGAATTATATCTGTCATTTCTACCTAGAAAATTAATATAAAATGCAATAAACATAATTATTAAACAGTCAAATATCACACACAAAAATGTTTCTATAGACTGACCTAACAGAAGAGTATTTGAAGTGACCAAGATTGTTGTGGCGAAGATAACATACTTGGTATGACATGTTTGAATTTTGTGAGACAGAGCCTTATTTTACCATAAGTATTAAAGCAACAATGGATCCCTGCAGTAAGAGGTACGGTTTTCTTTTAGAGTAGCAGCTAGTTAAGACAGGCAAAGAAGTACAGAAGTAAGTGATCTGTTACCACCAGTGGAAGGCAGGTACTGCAGGGATCACCTGAATGTTTGGACTGGAACTTATGCAGTTCAACATAGCCCTACATTATCTGGAAAAGAAGGGTAAAAATGAAACAACAGAGCAAATGCACAAAATTGTTTAGGATAGCCATATCTAAAGATGATTGGCAGATAAAATTCAGTGTTAGGTAAGTACAAAATAATGCACCTCTGACTATTCACATAGAGTAACAGACTGTAAATCAACTTTTGCTACTTGTGAAAGAGATTCAGGGGCCGTTGCAGACAGAGCACTGACTACAACAGTTCAATGCTCAGTAATGGGGGAAAAAAAAAACAAAAAAAAGCTAAAAGAGTGGAATAGAGAACAAAAAGAAAATATAAGCATGCCACTTGCCATTCATCATGTATCCATGATTTTATCTTGGGTCAGTGTGTCCCAGGAGGATGTAGGACAGAACCGATAGTCTTATAAAAGTAGACAAGATATGATGAGATGTTTGCTGCTTGGAAATGGGGAGTTGGGGAAATATGGTAAGTATTTCTAAAATCACATGTGTAAAAAGTTTACAGGAAATACTAATTTGTAATTATAGAATATATGAAGTAGAAGGAAATAAATTATCAGGCAGATTTTTTTTTTTAAGAAAGATACTACTTCATCTAAGGCATATCTAACTCATGACAATTGTTACTGGACACTGTGAAGGTGCAAAATAGAAAGATGGTCTCAGAAGGATTATGAAGGTTAGCAGAGGGTTGGTTTAGGGCTCCAAAAGCTTCTAACATTGTGAATGCTGACATTTTTCAACCTGTCATTATGCTCAATATTAGCATTAAAATTGTCTCTTTGGAATCCAGCAAAGACAGAGAAATTGTATATAGAAAAGCTTCCCTTTAACTGCAAAAATATTTGATTACCGGTATGCCATATATACACACACAGATAGATATTTTAGGGGATGCGCTATTATGCATTACTGTGCACACACTCAAGAAGTATATCTAGTACTACTCCCAGATTGGAACTGTATGTTAATTGCTAGATTGGAAAATATTTATTAAATTTAAAAGAATTCTAAGTTAATTAGTGAAGACAAGCACCAAAAATTGCAACTGCAATTGATGGATTAAAGACATAATCAGAAATGTATCCTTGCTACAGATTAGATATAAATGTATTTAGGGGATTGGCATCAGTAGTACATTTGCCACCTTGCTCTTGGTTCAGAGATTAAAGTCCTTGCAGAAAAAAAATTCAGCATGCTGTCAAATGTGTGAGTAGGCTGTCATTTTGTTCCCATACAACTGCATGACTGGCAGCAGCCATCTAGATTGCTAAAATATTGCCCTTGGCAAACAGAAGATGGGATTTCTTCTCCTTTTCAAGTCCAACCTTATTCGAAGTGGTATCTTAAACTAAAAATGACATTTTTTCCTCTCAGAAACCTGTAATGCAGACCTCACAAGAGCTAAAAGAAATGTTCTGACTCATTAACACGATTACAGAAAGACTAAAAACTGTTAAATAAAATTTACAGGAATATTCATGTCACCTAAAATTTCTTGCCCTGGCAGATCAGTCGATCTAGTCATGGGTTTATCACAGGAAAATGAGAAAGATTGCCAATGTCATAAGCAAAAAAATGCAGTGTCTAAAATTTATCACAGGAAGGGAGGGCACTATCGATTTTTTTCTGGTTTAAATGTCTAGTAACCTTCACACCAGCAAGTATGTGACATAGTTATTTTCTATATGCTGAAAAATTCTATCACTGTTATGCTGCTTCTTTTCCTAAGTCTTGTCCACTGAAATCCTTTTCAAATCTTCAGAATATTCCTGAATGTCCTTATGTCTTCACTGAATTTTCTCAGGAGAACCTAACTCCATTCAGTCTTGATAAGCTTATCTAGATTGTTAAACTCTTATTGCCTGACATTAAAAAAAATATTTAGCAATGCAAGGTTTGGGGGGACAATTAATAGACCTAATGCACCTGGAAAAACAGGCTAGTTTTTTGGCCTGCAAGAACCTCCTTAGGTCTTGGGGCCTTGTGTGGTGCACTCCATCCCCGCCTCTCCTGGGCCACTCTACGATCTCAGGAATTCCAGCTAGATCTTGGCCTTTGTGGAGTGAGTTGGGCAGTTAAGTGTCCCTTGACCGTATCAGGAACTCTCGCATGGCTAAGGTGGGGAGCAGCAGTGACTGTACCAAGCACTCCTGTTACCTGGCTGAGGCAAGTAACGAGAGTGGGAATAATCAGTCATCCCCTGACAGCCTCGGAACATCCCTTACTTGGATCGTAGCCCAAGTCGAACAGTACCAGTGTTCCAGTACCAAGCCAATCATCTTGCACAACTATAAACAGCGGTCCTAAGTGAGGCCCTTTGAGCTCTTCTGTGTGTACGCATTTGTGAACCAATTTGAGTACCCGATAGTAAGTATAGTATAAATATTACCATTTCAATTTACCAACTGTAAAATTACAAATTCTGTTAACTCTTTTTCAAATGTTAAACTAATCAATGATGAAGTGCTGCTAAAATCTTGTGATCCACTTTAAATTGTGAATGAAACTTAGATTGCTGCTAAATACATATAATCCTTCAAATATAAACCATTGACCAAATCTGGGACTAGGAGTGGACCTAGCCAGTCTTCTCTGAAGCTCGTGACTCAATGGGAGAATTTCTTTGTTCCTTGTACTCTTTCCCTTAGACATGAACTGTTGACCGTTGGCCAAGTCTGGATTCAGCTGCACCTAGATTCCTCTCTGAGAAGGAGTTTAGAAAACAAGGCGGTCCATTCTGAACCTCTTGACTCAACAGGAGGGTCGTCTTTACCCTTTTGTTTCTCCGGTCTCTCTGTATAAATCATTCTTCTGATTCAATTCTAATTCCATCTTCCTTTTTATATTTTAGTAAGTAATAGAATGAACGTTGCCATCGCATTTTGTAAGTTGCATTTTTATAAACTTCTGTTAAAATCACTTTTGCTAATACTCTCGACGATGATTCTTTAAGCTGCCTAAACCACTCATTCGCAACAGGCCTCTATTTTCTCAAGATAGATATTTATTTTTTAATTATTATTTTGTACATTATAATGTTTGGGAAATAACTAAAATAGAACATCTAGTCTGCACTTTATTTCAATCAATGTAGCATCTATAAAACTTCAAAAACCTCATCATTCAAAGCTTAAACTGAAAAACCTTTGAAATAAAGCACCTTTGAAAGAATTCAAAGAATCTTTGAGATAGTCTTCATAATTAAACATTAACTGAGTATCAGTAATAAAAGCTCATTATCTTCAAATATCTTATATCTTCTGACTGTCAGCTGAATAAAAGTTTCTGGGACAGTGATGTTCTTTAGTATAGAAATACTAAAGGTAACAGAGATTTCCTTTCCCCTCTTTAATTATCCTAGAGAATTTATCCATTTTGCTTGGAAGTGAGCGATCCACTGGTTTTGGCTGGGGTAGAGTTAGTTTTCTTCATAGTAGCTAGTATGGGGCTCTGTTTTGGATTTGTGCTGGAAACAGTGTTGATAAAGCAGGGATGGTTTAGTTACTGCTGAGCAGTGCTTACACAGAGTCAAGGCCTTTTCTGCTTCTCACACCATCCCACCAGCGAGGAGGCTGGGGGTGCACAAGAAGTTGGGAGGGGACACAGCCGGGACAGCTGACCCCAACTGACCAAAGGGATATTCCATACCATATGACATCATGCTCAGCATATAAAGCTGGGGGAAGAAGAAAGAAGGGAGGGGATGTTCAGAGTGATGGCATTTGTCTTCCCAAGTAATCGTTATGCATGATGGAGCCCTGCTTTCCTGGAGATGGCTGAACACCTGCCTGCCAATGGGAAGCAGGGAATGAATTCCTTGTTTTGCTTTGCTTGCCTGCGCGGCTTTTGCTTTACCTATTAAACTGTCTTTATCTTAACCCATGAGCTTTCTTACTTTTACTCTTCAGATTCTCTCCCCCATCCTGCCATGGGGGGAGTGAATGAGTGGCTGTGTGGTGCTTAGTTGTCAGCTGGGCTTAAACCACAATAACATATCAGCCCCCTCCTACAAAATGATTGTGATTTATTCACTCTAAAATGAAGTTTATATCTTTAGTTTATCTTTGTATAAATAGTATAAATAAGGATGTCTGGTTTACTGCACATAGTGACCTGTAGTTAAACAAAAATGGCTTATGGGAATGTTTCACAACAATGCTTTGTTCAGTTCCTGATGCTTTACTGGATTGTAGAACTACTTTATGATCTTGATATTAATCTTCAGAACCCTTGACTAGGTTCAGTGCTAATTACATGTGAGACCATTCCTCAGTTCCTCAGTCCATGGCCCATATTGCCAATCCACACTGTGGTAATGCAGTTCATTCCAAAATTCAACCAAAATCTGAGTACAGGGAATCATCCAACATGTCTTATTATCAGATCCTTCCTTCAAACAAAAAGCTTGAGACAGAATATCTTCAGAATATAGTGGCAGATAGGCTTTGCTGTATAATATATTAAGTAGATCTTGAATCATAAGTGGTGAATCCTGCTTATATTTTAGGGCTCTGGCCATGCTTTATTAAAAACTGCTTTAGAAATACGTGAAATGGAAAAAAAGGAAACGAGTTGGGTGAATATTACCTAAACAGAACTGGAGTTCATAACTTCTTAAATTGTAAAATGATTGTGAATTATAAAAAACAAGACCAACAAAATAACACCTTTCCTATTCCTCTCTATAATGTTATCATAACAATTACTGAAAGATTAGAAAAAGAACCAGGAATTATACAGGTACCTTAATGGTACATGTGGAGGCCAAGTAGAAGTAAAGATAGGCAAACTATTCGTGGTCCAGAAGTTGGAGAGAATTGCTGAGATTTATGAACAGGACTAAGCTCTTCCGTCTCCTCTTCTGTCTCTAATTCGTAACTTATAGCAGAATTTTCTATGAGAGGTTGCCTTCCTAACTTGCAGCTTTTATGAATTTGATATATTAGGTATCTAATTCTCCACCGGCATTCTGTAGCTGTTCAACTCAGGAGTCCACACTGTGCATTAGGCCACAAAGATAGTTATTTAATCCGTGTTGCAACACATACATCATTTTGAGGATTCGGATGTAATGAGTTTGCTGCAAGTCACCAGGACTTTTGTGGCAGAGGTGGAAAAATACTTCAGCTGTTTATAATTAACCAATTAGGCCAAGGTAAAAAGAGTTTTTGTGCCATTTCATGCACAGAAAAATAAGAAAATAATGAACTGCATCATAGAATCATAGAATGGTTTGGCCTGGAAGGGACATTCAAAGACCAGCTAGTCCAACCCCCCTTCCAGGGGCAGGGATATCTTTCACTAGATCAGGTTGCTCAAAGCCCCATCCAACCTGGTCTTGAACACCTCCAGGGATGGGGCATCCACAACTTCTCTGGGCAACCTTTTCCAGTATCTCACCACCTTCATCATAAAAAAATTTCTTCCTTCTATCCAATCTAAATCTACCCTCTTTCAGCTTAAAGCCATTACCCCTTGTCCTATCACTACAGGCCCTGGTAAAATGTCTCTCCATCTTTCTTATAAGCCCCCTTTATATATTGAAAGTCTGCAGTAAGGTCTTCCTGGAGCCTTCTCTCCTCCAGGCTAAACAACCCCAACTCTCTCTGTCTTTCTTCATAGGAGAGCTGTTCCATCCCTCTGATCATTTTTGTGGGCCTCCTCTGGACCTGCTCTAATGAGTCCATGTCTTTCTTGTGCTGGGGGCCCTAGAGCTGGATGCAGTACTCCAGGTGGGGTCTTACAAGAGCAGAGTAGAGGGGGAGAATCACCTGCCTTGACCTTCTGACCATGATTCTTCTATATTACAGTCCGATTTAAGAACAAAAGATCTTGATGGAAAGAATACCAATGAGAGTTGGACTGGGTAGCTTTCAGATCATAAGGTCTTAATGTTGATGTTACTTGACTCACCATAAAGTGAAAGAAACTTATGTCATACAAAAGGAAACAGAATTGATTAGAAATCTCTAACAGGATTAAGATGTTAAATTAAATAAAGTAAAAGCACAACATGAGCAATTGAATCCACTGTAGTCAAATTATATTTGCTATATCATTTTAGAATCTTTATTCAACATGAAAGAAGGAATCTTCTGCTTAATAAGTAAGTTGCACCAGTAACTGAGAGCCAACAGTCAATTAGAGGTCTAAAAGAATCATAAACAATTTAACTAAGTTCTGGATATTTTAATTGCTTGTGCTTCTTTTTTATAATCACTTTCAAACATAATTTCTCTTTTTCCAAGTGTCTGAGCATTGTGTACATTCTCCTGGGAAATCTGAAGCCAAATTAAATTTTCAATTATAAATACAAACATCTGTGTCAGAAACACTTAAATTATATGATAGTAAAAGACTTGGAATTTATTGTTGATGTCTTTTTGTGTCTAAAAAAACAAAGCAGATATTCTTTACAAGCTTTCCCCGGTCATACACAGCAAACAACTTTGCATATTAATTGATTCTTGTATGCTGAAAATAAAATGAAAAGTAAGAGTGATATTTTCAAATACAAACATGACTGCCTGTAAATATTCCAAGCATCTATACCCAGTATTAACAAACATCTACATCATCAAAAAAGTTTGGTTTAGAAAAAGAATCAAGGGGCTCAGTTTTTAAATAGACTAGGCAAAATAACTTGTGCAACATCAGGACAATGTATGGAGAAAAGGAAATTAGAATTTTGTATTTTAGGAGACAACATGTGGAGGAGCAGTCAGAATAAAAGCTATTCAATGCCTGGTCACAGTAACCACAGGAAATCAGCATCTTTCCAGTTCTCTTGTTTTGTCTACAACTTGTTTTATGTACAACTTTCCAGTTTTTATCTACAATTCAGATATGGTGTCTGTTTTTTTTTTGAATGAGAATAGCATGGCAAGATAGTGGCTAGGGGTGTAAAAATAAGAACTGTCTGGAGCTAACAGTTATCCTATACATTTTTCTTTCATGGGTAGTTCCAAGTTGCAAAGTAGCATCATGTGGATGAAGAAGTTCCTTTAGCACAGCTTTGTTGTGCTATTTGAGTTTTAGTAAAATAAATCATAGTCTGTTAGTGACCCTCTAGAATTCAACAGACAACAACAAAAAAAGGAGGTGATGGGAATGAAAACAATAATTACAGCTTAAAGATCCAAAATTGTCACAGATGCAGTTTCCTAAAAGTAGACACCTTGTGGTCAGTACTCCATCCAACCACATTGCTGTACAAAGTAGATATCATATAGCCCAGTGAAGTAAGAGGTTGAAATTTTGTATCCAGGTACAAATAACCTATTTGTCTATGAATCATTGGAGTCTGTGTACCACACTCCCCTACATACTGTAACAGAACCTGACCCCTCTAGTTTTTTATTATTCCTTAGATTAAGGCTACAGGTAGATGAAATTTATAGTCTGAGGTTTATTCATCAAGTAGCATTACATTAACCAGATGTTGACTTCCTGATTTATTCCTGAATATAATGAAAAGGCCTGGAGGGAGAGGAAATCTGAAAAAGTAAAAATAAAAGATAATATAAAGTAATATATTTTGTTTAAAGTGAAGCAATTCCCAGATAGTTTCTTTCTTTCTGCCAAAGGAAAAAACAAACAAGTTCTTTAAAAAACTTGAGTTATAGCATTGCATCTGCACTGCAATCTGTCCAAGACATTTTAATTTTTTTTTAAATGTAAGTCTAAAATACATCGTTTGGGGTAAGTAACTTGCATTGAAAAAAAAATTGCATATGAAAATGTTTTTGCAGAGATGTAAACAAAATACTTTTGTCAGGACTCTCAAACATTGGGCAGCACAAGGCAGGCTCATAAATGGTTCTAGCTGCCATAGACAGCTTCTACTTCTCAGCATCCCTGTGGCCTCCATGCAGCATTTGAGGCCACTTGACAAACATGAAGCCAGATCTCTATTTGTTCATATGATAATGGTAATGAACATATACATTATGTGTTGCTGTGCATCCCATTATGTGACTGTGAACTTCTAATTTAGCAGGAATACTGCACTTTAGGTATATGATTTTGACGTGCTTTGCATTGCATTACAAGACAAGTCATTAAGCTCTCATTTAGCCTTCCAGTTCACTGACTATGCCGAGACAGGGGTACTGCCATAATACATATTAAAAACATGGAATAGTATGATTTAATGCTTTGAAGAGGTCACTGGAACTGGCATAGAAGAATGCTTGCACAGATATTGACATTAGCAGGCAGCTAGGAAAATACTGGCTGAGAAACTTTGCAGTGGCTCTTATGTATACAGAAAGTATATTTAAGCACATCTTACATTGAAGTATAAGACAGATGTAAATCCTTATCCACTTTCTTTTTTTTTTTCCAGAACAAGAGGCTACCTTCATTTAAATATAGATAAAACACAGTCACAGGTCCTGCTAAAATTTCTTAAGATCATGTGTGAGAAGATATTTATAAACAGACATTACCATAGCATGTTGTTAACATAACATGCATCAGCTCCAGCTCCCTTCCTATGAGCTATGAAGGTCTACGTAGTCATGGAGGGTGGATTACTTGCAGATTCCTGTCTGAAAGTGCTTGCTACTTGCCATGTTGAGTATGTAGGGTTATACAAGGTCCTGTGAGTCTGAAAGCATATGCTCCAGATAGCCCTGTTGCTGTGATTATGGGCTTTAAGTCTGCATAATTAGCATGCTCTTGAATACAATCTGTGCTATATTTATGAGAGAGAAAGCTACAGCCATAATTGCCTTGTATTATCCCTTAGCAATATCTATACACCAAGTTCAGAGCCTTAGTGATGCCTGAATAATGGAAGATAACACTAAAATAATTAGCCCCCTGATCTTGCATTAAACAGCATAACTTGAAAGCAACTCTTGACCTGCTCCTTTCCGCACATGTATTCCAGTAACTAACAAATCAAACTTAATGTCGTTGTGGAAAAAAATTATATATCATCTTTCTGCTTATGATACCTTTGTAAAGGTGATAGGTGAAGATGAGTAGCAGAGGAGAATGACATCTCTGCAAAGTAATTACCCTCCCCTTTGCTAAAAAAGTTCTCTCTTTTCAAGTCTACATCATTATCTCCTATATTACTTACAGTAGTTGGAGTGGTTTTACTCTTTCACTATAGTATTTTTCATTTGTTATTTGTTGCCAGATCATATCAGAATGTTAATAAGTATAATAATGACAAAAATATGTTAAAAAAGAATAATTTGATTATCATCATCCCTGTTAAGTTGTCATAATACTATGTCTGCATAATAAATACAAGTAAGTAAAACAGTCCAGGGACTTTCCTGTGCTACCAAGACTAGGTAGCATGATCTAGCTTGTGTCCATATGGCTAAGGCTTCTTCCCTCTCAGAGCAGGGTGTCAGGGTTCAAACTCCTTTGACAAGAAGGAGTTCAATTCAAACTTTGAGAAAAGCCTGTGGCCTGTGCAGTTTCCTGGGCATTGACTTGTGCCCACACTGCAAAGTACTTGAAACAGTGTCTAGCTGGGTAAATGATTGGAGGTCTCTGTGGCTACTTACATCATGCTCCTAGCACACGATGCATACCATATGTTAGGGCGTAAGAAATGCTGGAAGAAAGCCTTAGGACTGAGTTAGGTAGAGGGACTAAGACCTGGAATTGTCTGGTTCTTATTGCCTGCAGGAACAATTGCTTGGTTTTCTCAGAGATGGAGTTATCCCATTCCAGAAGGGATCCTGACAGTCATTTTGCTGTAGTTAATAGATTGACTTCAGTCTGAGTCACATTTTGAATGTACTGTGATACAGGGACAAGTCCTTCTGTGATATATATTCTCTCCTCCAGGAAGTGAACTGTGATCACAAAGCATCTCTGAAGTTAGGTTGCAACCAGACTCTGAGACACAGACAGGCACTACGGTAGGTGATGACATCTGAACATTTCACAGTGCTGAGACCAAAAAATGTCCTCCTCTGATCTCGGTAAGCATCATTACTAAACCTTTGAACAGGCAATCAGTAAGACCTGAAAAGCTGTCGGTGAAGTATATAGATCTGTCTTTCCTTTTCTACTAGAGACTTTCCTCTCTAGTGGAAGTTTCTGTGCAATAAGAAAATGGAGAATTATGACCTCATTCTGGGGCAGTATTGCTCTAAGCCACAAAACCCTTTATCACAGATGAACTCCTTACCTGGTCTCCTTCCAGCCACCTCCTCCAGTTCCACACTGACAGTTCGCATTCAGCAGCTCTCTTCCTTTTGGCACCTTGCTGGAGAAGATACCCAGTCCCTGACCGTTTCTCTACTCTCTAGGGGCAGAGGAAAAACCATGTGCAGGTAATAGTGTGGCAATTTCCAGGAAGAACAAGATGAGTGGAGGCATATAGAGTGTGAAGATTTGTTCCAGAAATACTTTATTATTACTTTATTATTATTATTGTTATTATAACTGTAATATCACTTTGTCTATACATCAGACAATGTGATTCTTCTTGTTACTAACATTGCAGGAAATCCCAATTTCATTTTTATTTCACAATAAATATAATTCTTGGAAAGACAGAGTGTCTTGGAAAGGCAGTCTAAGCATAGTTAATACATTTCTAGTTTTATGGAGAACCTGCAGTAATAACTCGGCAACCTCTTGCTTACTTTACTCTGTAATAGCTTTTAAGAGGGCAGGATCATTGGAAATGGATAAGGCCGCCATTTGGGTGTAGACCTGTAAGGAACCTCAAGTGAGCTACGTATTTCTGCAATTTGTCTCAGCTTCAATTTTGTTTTTAAGACTGGGAAACATCAGCTCTTCCCTCAGCTATAGACAACTTTTCAAAATTACTTTTTTTTGCAATTAAATATTCATTGCAATATTAGAATATCTAATAGGGAAGTCTAATTAACAGCTAAATTACTTCTCTGCTAGTATATACTATAATTCAAAGATACACTGAATTGCAAAATAAAAACAAAAAAATAAAAAAAACAGAGAGCTCCAAATAAAATTAAAAAAAAAAAAAAAAGAAAAAAAGAAAAAAAGAAAAGAGGAAACCAAACCAAAACCAGCATACAGTTCGCTAATGGCATTTTTTGTACAGATGAGTCGGATTCTGCAACACTTTTTGAGACAAGATGTGTAAAAGTACTGAAAACCCTTATCACTACAACTGGCTAAATTATTTTTAATAAATAATAAATCCACCAAAAATGGACTGTTGGGGAGGTTGAACTAGTATGTGATTCACTTAAATTAAAGGAGTTATTTCTGCCTTAATGAAACTGAGGGAAGAGCAAAAATTACACTGGAAATACATTTAACAAAGGAGATTGAATCTGTCCCTCTCTAAACATTTTTTGAATCCTTGACTTTAGTTATGAAGAACATTGAATTATAATACATCTGTCCATACAATTAAATGCATTACACATCTAAGATTGCATTATGACTTAAGTCTCTAATCTTTCCAACAAAATATGGAAAAATGAATGCATGATACAGCATGGAAATACATCGTTTCAGCCTCACTTAAAAAAAAAAAAACAAAACCAAAGCAAAAAACCCAAAAGTTACCCATCAAAGCTAAGATTCATAAATTGCTTGATAATTCTTGCTCTCGGTAAGATAGTTACAACTTGTTCTAGCAGGTAAGCTAAATCAATGGAGAGTGAAGCCATGAGACACAGCACATCCTTTCTTCACCTGAAAATGCTTGGAGAGAATAAAATACTCCCAATTATGGTAGAGCACCACTTATAATGTAACACTTAGAAGTGCTTTTTGACCTGTAACAGAGTACCTGTGTGAGTATGTATGTAGTAAAGGATGATGAATGAGTACATTTAGCTGTTGAGCTACCTTCTTTGAGCAGAAAATAAAAGATAAAATGCGTTTAGTTAAAAACCCTGCAGAATCAGAGGAATTTAACAGCCACAAATGAAGAATAAACTGGACTCCACAGCTACAGTCTCACTGGGTGAGGAGTCTGCCCACCTAGCTATGTCTTTAATGACTTTTTGAACAGCTAAACAAAGTGATTCATATTACAGAGTATTAAAACCAAGAATAACAGCAAAACCCTAAAAGCATAGCAAGGCAATACAGAGAAGCAAGGAAAATATAAAGTGAACACATTCTTACAAATAACTTAAAATCTATTAAACAATTAATAAATTTAAAAAAATCATAGGATCGAATCATAGAATCATAGAATGTCTTGTGTTTGAAGGGACCTTAAAGATAATCTAGTTCCAACCCCCCTGCCATGGACAGGGACACCTTCCACTAGACCAGGTTGCTCAAAGCCCCGTCCAGCCTGGCCTTGAACACTTCCAGGGAGGGAGCATCCACAACTTCTCTGGGTAACCTGTAACAGTGTCTCACCACGCTCATGGTGAAGAATTTATTTCCAATATCTAATCTAAATCTACTGTCTTGCAGGGTTAAAGCCATTAAAGCCATTACTCCTTGTCCTATCACTACATGCCCTTGTAAAAAGTCCCTCTCCAGCTTTCTTGCAGGCCCCCTTCAGGTACTGGAAGGCTGCTATAAGGTCTCCCCAGAGCCTTCTCTTCTCCAGGCTGAACAATCCCAACTCTCTCAGCCTGTTTTCATAGGAAAGGAGCTCCAGCCCTCGGATCATCTTTGTGGCCCTCCTCTGAACTCGCTCCAACAAGTCCGTGTCCTTCTTATGTTGGGGGCCCCAGAGCTGAATGCAGTGCTTCAGGTGGAGCCTCATGAGAGTGGAGTATAGGGGAAGAATCACCTCCCTCGACCTGCTGGACACATGTCTTTTGATGCAGCCCAGGATACAGTTGGCTTTCTGGGCTGCAAGTGCACACTGCTGGCTCATGTTGAGCTTCTTGTCAACCAACACCCCCAAGTCCTTCTCAGGACTGCTCTCAATCCATTCTCTGCCCAGCCTATATCTGTGCTTAGGATTGCCCCGGCTCACGTGCAGGACCTTGCAGTTGGCCTTGTTGAACTTCATGAGGTTCGCACAGGCCCACCACTCAAGCCTGTCAAGGTCCCTCTGGATGGCATCCCTTCCCTCCAGCGTATCGACCACACTACAGAATTTGGTGCTGCTGGCAAACTTCTTGAGGGTGCACTCAATCCCACTGTCCATGTCATGGACAAAGATGTTAAACAGCGCTGGTCCCAATAACAACCCCTGAGGAATGCCACTTGTCACTGGTCTCCACTTGAACATTGAGCTATGGACCACAACTCTTTGAGTGCAACTATCCAGCCAATTCCTTATCCACTGAGTGGTCCATCCATCAAATATATGTGTCTCCAATTTAGAGACAAGGATGTCATGTGGGACAGCGTCAAATGCTTTGCCCAAGTCCTGGTAGATGATGTCAGTTGCTCTTCTCTTATCCACCAACACTGTAACCCTGTCGTAGAAGGCCACCAGATTTGTCAGGCATTATTTTCCCTTAGTGAAGCCACGTTGGTTTTGTTTCAATCATAGCATTGCATGTGAAAACTAAATTTGGGGTGCAAAACATGCACTGATTTTTTCTTAAAAATTGAGGCGTGACAGCAGTTATATTTTAGGGAAGCAGTAGATTAGATAGGTAATTTACTGCTGCTACTTGCAGCTGGAAGATAAGAGTAGCCTAATCAGTCAGGATGTAAATATGGTCATGAAGAGCCATCTATTAACTGCAAATTATTAAGGTACAGCAGAACTCTAAACAAGGTTTTCATGAAAGAAGGCTGAAGATGCCTTTGTCACAGAAGATATTTGGTATGGTGCATTGTAGAAAGGGATAGGAATTAAGTCAAAAGGAGACTTTTATTCATGCAAACTGCCCAAGAACCTAGTACAAGTGTTAATATTGATAATCTACAATGAAGCTCCAGAAAATATCTTCCTAGCTTCACTGACTTGCATTTTATAATTTAAATCAACATTATTTTTCTTTCATTCTTCCCCCTCTCCCCCATCTTCTGTGAAAATCTTCACTTTGTCATTAGCTTCATATCTAAGGGGACTAATTGGCCATTGCCCTACTGCAATTGTGCAATGTCACTTAAGTAACGTGAATTAGCAAACTCTCAACTCACGTCCAATGACCACTTGTGAATGATGATACAAACAACAGGAATCCAAGACAATATGTTCAGACTTCTCAGATTTCATGATGTCATTTCTGCAATGTAACAAACCTAAACAGAAAAGATGTCTGAAAAGGGTGGGAGTTTCAAAAGCACTAAAGGGAATCTCAACACAGCTTTAAAGGATGCAAAGATGGATTACTGCTGAGATGCTTCGGTTGCACAGAACTTTTTTTCATTTTCTGGAGATTCATTTCTTTGCACAAATGTCGTCAATGACACGCTAAGACCCACCCTCAAATGTTAGCTTGTGCATTGTAGAAAACTTGCCTGAGTCATTGTTAGGAAGAGATTGAGAAGGAGCCACTGCCATCAGGCTGGCTGTGATCACCAACACTGGTCACACCAGGTGTTCCTTTCCCAGTCAGAGAAAGCACCCTTTCCCCTCTGGTCCTCCTGACTGGAAAAGTGTGTTTGACATATATAGTATGGTCAGAGTAACAGGCTGAGTTTGTTGCCGTGATTTTCACCGCAAGTACCAAGAGCAGGACTGCCCAGGGGGTACCCCAGGACGTCATCCGTCACTTGATTTGCCTTACTTCTCATCCCGTTTCCCCTTTCCTTGACCCTTCATTTTGCCACTCTTCTCCTTCTCTTTCTCTGCCTCAATCTCCTCCCAAATAAACAACCCACTAACAATTACTTTTGTCACTTTGGTCTTAGTTTTGCTGCACCGATACCCAGGTTTGGTAGGCCTGACACCACTACCTAGGCAGTCTCAGCCTTCCGTGGTTTTACTGACAGGGTTAAACTGGTCCCTACTGGTCCTGCAAGGCTCTGCACCCTAAAAAGGACACAGACCCCCATCCCCTCCAGTTATAGATTTTGTCCATCTCTTGCATGACCTCCTTTACCAGCTGTGCAATGCAGACATTCCTTATGGGGCTGTCTGTAACTTTGTGCAGCTCTGACACCATTGTCAGCCATTGGTCGTGCATCTTTTTCTCTCCTCTCCTCTCCTCTCCTCTCCTCTCCTCTCCTCTCCTCTCCTCTCCTCTCCTCTCCTCTCCTCTCCTCTCCTCTCCTCTCCTCTCCTCTCCTCTCCTGTTCAGTTACAGTTCAACTGAGGCCAGAGCCTAGTAATGACCTCATCATTCACCTGCAGCCCTAACATTCATTTTGACTTACCACATGGTTTGACATCCCAGAACCTTTCTGTAAATGATCAAAAAATTAATATTGTTCAGTAGTATAGTTTAGTTATACATTTCAAACTTTCACATGCAGATTGATCCTAGTAGTGAGTTAGATTATATTTAAATAAAAATATAGAAATTCTTTAAATTCCTAGCATTAATTACAAAGAAGTTATTCCTTCTTTACATTGATGCTAGAGATATGTATTAACTCTACATGCAATAACATTGAGCCTGTAAGCTATAAGCATTTTCTCCAGTGTAAGAAGAACCAATCTATCAAGCTTAACTTAAGCAAAAAACTCATGACACTGTGATTTGTGATAAAAAATTGTTAAGGGGCTGGAGAGTACAAGAAGTCCTGAAAGACCGCAACTCTCTGGATGCCAACACTGGCCTAGGAATAGCTTAAATATTTGATTGACAGGTGGTGGGAAGAACATACAAGAGGAGAATCACGCTGTGCTTGCTCTGTGTTCCTCTGCCTAGGCGATGGTTATTGACTGCTTTTGGAGATGGAGCCCTAGACCAGGGGAACTTTGGGTCCCCTTTTTGAGTTAACATTTTCAACATGAAGCCCACAGCCATTTGAGACACAACCAGTTATTAAGCAAAAACTGATTAAAAGCCAAACATAATAATCAAATCATGCAATCATCTCCCATGGATAGCTATCCCCAGAGGCATTTTTTTCCTTCTTCAGCCATCTAATTTTGTGTGAAATTACCCACAAAGATGATATCCACCTCTCCTTTCCAGCTGGGCAGGTAGTCCTTTACATTCCCCTAAGATTTGTCTCACCTCCCTTGCAAAAATTCCATTAAAAGAATTAAAAAATAAAAAATTAGTGTTATCAATTTAAATATTTAGTACCACTGAAATGATAATTACTGAGAAAAAAAAATCACATTCTCTATTACACTAAAACCTTTATATTGTGGATAATTTTAATATCAAACATCTGCTTAACTAAATAAATTTATTCTTTTGAAATATCTATGTCTCTTCTCAGCTTATTAATAATGTTCATACTTGCCCTTGAAATGCACCACACATTGCCAATTAGTTTAGAAAACTTGTTGCTGTTCAGGCATGTGTAAACACAATAGCTGATTTCCTCACATGCCTGGTCTCTCTTTGTTTATGTCTCTCTCATACGCACAGGCACATATATATATACTCATCCATTCTAAAAACTAGATATTGAGAAAAATGTTAGCTATAATATTTTTCATATGATCTTAAATAATGGTATTTATTTTATGTTTTTATAAAGATGAATGATAAATTCAATCCATCAAAAATACATCAACGTAATAAACAGAATGATTATTCTTTAATATGGAGAAATGCAGAAAATTATACAACAATGCATGGTATCACTATTATTAAATCTTCTTTAAATAACGTCTTTGTACTGTGATTTGCACACAAAAAATTCAGGGTTATATTTGGAAGTGATGTGGAATGTACAATGAATCACGCCCTTCTACAGCCAGTTGAACCACATCACACAGAGGCAGACTCCCTTATACTGAGAACCCATCTGACCTACTTAAAACTCAGTTACCATGATGCAAAGGACTACAAACATATCTGAAGTATTCTGACTTGAAAACTGACAAATAAAATAGAACAGTTTATAGTCCTGTACCCTTTCCTTTTAGCTCATGTACTTTCTTTGGTTGCCCCTTAACGCAGAGCTGCGTTACTAGGTACATATTATTATATCAAATGATACAAATGTAGATTTAACATATAAGAACCATTAAGGTGCAGGGTTAGGGGTAACGAGTATTTCTAAGTGGATATGAATATAACATTGTAGTGGAAAGCCACTAATTTTTGCAACTGGGAACAATAAGAGCAAGATTGTGCTTCTAAATGCTGGGAACTAACACACAAAAGGAGCAGGCCTTCAGTTGAGACATGAAGTAATAGAATATGGGAGCTTCTAAAGTCAAATATTGATTTTCAAAACCTAAAATCATGCATTTTGATGTATTTTCTAGGGATAAACATTAAGAATCTTTCTTTCTTTCCAGGTTATGATATCAATATATGAGTATGCTTTGAAAGTACAAATTAAAAGTTCTTCAGTGAAGTGGTTTTCCCCTCCTCCTTACTTTGAAGCATCTATAAAAATGAGTAGACACTTCACTAACAAGCACAAATCTAAAAGGAATACTTTTTTTACTTTTTTTTTGAACTTTTATTTTAATCTTATGACTTTTAGCAACAGGAAACATTGAAACTTTCATTTATGCCACTATTTTTTCATTTTGGTAGTTCTTCATCATAACTCTGGTATGTATGGATCACAGTTTTTCCTCTTTAAAATGGATATGATAACTTTTGAAGACAGGTTAAATCAATTGGAATAGTAACAAAAGTCATTTAGATTAAAACATCCAAAACAGAAACAGAGACATGCAAGAGCAGCTTGTAAAGCATTAGGGATTGATATCCTGCCTGGTACAAGACATTACATTTGCGAGACTTACAAAGATTGTAATTTTTCTTTTGTAAATAAATGATATAAGACAAATGACCAGCTGTAATGTACATCGTGGAAAAGATGCATCCAGTTTGCCTGGCTCTCTTAAGGGCTGATCTTGCAGCTGCGATTAGCTGACAGTAGCAGCACAAGAAGGGCCGAAATTAAGAATCGATTTGCTGGAAATTACAAATTCTATCTGCTCAAGCTATTACTGAAACAAGCCATTCTTACAGACAGCCACAGTCTTTAAAACATGTAATTTTATCAGTATTTACCATTCTTGTTTGCTTATTCGCATTTAGCATGCTTTTTGTGATTCCTTTTTGGCAGAATGAGTGAAAGTCAGCTTTCATTTTGAATTTCTGGCCTCTGTAATCAGTATAATACATATGAATAACCATAATTCCTCTGCCTTTCATTAGTTTTTACTGAAACTGTTCTACTTTGTTTATATAAATGAATATTTATTAGGTCAGAGAAAGAGACTAACTTTATAGTTTACTGCTAATAGCACTCACCTTGTATATAAAAGATGCAGGTTCAAAGTTACTGTTTGAAATCAGGCAGAGCAGGAAGACAAACGTATGTCTCCAGTGTTCCAGGTGAGTCACATTTGCACCCTTGGGTTAGCGATGGGTTAGGTTAGCTCTTGTTGCCCACTACTTTCTATCCAAAATTTCATTTTGAACTGGAAAATATTTCAGAGAAAAATTCTGTTGGAATTTGAACATACATTGTGTAGAGTTCTAGCTTTTGATGTGATGCCCTATGTTACTGAAAAAAACACTATAAAAAATTCCTCACCAGCATTTTAATTATTTTCTCATCCTTTCTTACAAGATCCTATTATGTTAAAAAGGTATGCTACTACCCTACAGCGTGTAGACCATATTATGTAGATGCTTCCTGTAGCAGCTTTTTAATTGGTACTCAACAAAAAGGAAAATGTCATATGCAAAACCTTTCAGTATTACCTGCTGATTAATTTTCTGCAAAGAAATAGGACCACCTGAAGAAACATTTACATAGCAGCCCAGCTCATTCATTTATTTAGCCCTTAACGGCATATCTATGCCTTAGCACTTAACAGTATATCTATGCCTTTGTCTGGTGGTCACCTGACATCGTTTTCTCCTAGTGTTTGTTCAAAACCACCCAAGAAACATCCCCTTGCCATGCATACCCAGCATATACTTTAGGAAGTGGAAAACTTTGCTGAGATTATCTTTTGTGGGAAGATCGTTTTACACTTGCACATGAGAAGAAAAAGGATAAAGATCTATTTGCCGGGAAATTTGCTGGATGTCATTATAAGGATTCTCAAAATTAGGAAGGGAGTTTGCTGTCATCCTTCTCACATTCCCCAACCATACTCACTCCCCCAGCTTCTGAGAGATACACAACAATGCACACACTCACTTCTTGTAGATGCAGCTTTCTTATCTCCAACTCTTGGTACGATTCTTCATTGCATACAATTTTAAGCTGAGACAGTAAAGTACTTTTATGTCCCTCCTATAAAGTTGTTTTAAATTAAATTTTTCTTGAGCTCTGTATGCATTTTAATCTTGGGAATGTTTTTGTTTGTTTCTTTAATTAGAAAGAACAGAAAAACTACTGAAGCATTATTCTATCAACTTCTGCTGAAAATTAGAAAAGCAGTCAGGATGTTTTATAGAATTCGATTTGTTGATATTCAAGACTCACGAACAAGCCCTGTAACATTTAAAATACTTGATATTCTTCTCTACTTTTGAAATATCATTTTCAGTTTTACTGTGTAAGAGGATTTTGGTTCGCTGTGCATCAATATTAAAGCTCATAACATGAGCATGAAAATAGTCCTAGAAGAAGAAGGTTGTACAGTTCATTTGCCTTAGATGTCTACTTTTCCTACTCCTCTCAGAACTGATTTGTTCAAACATTTATGAGGTGATAGAATGATTATTTTAAGCGTAGCGGCAAACCCTACTCCTGGTTAGATAAGCATGGTTCCTATTACAGTTTATAAAAACTTTACTAGGACAAGAGAAAGGCAAAGTCGTCATTCAAAAGTATGTGTTGCTTCTATCCCAAATACATACTCAAGATCATTCTTGACAGGCTAGATTTCTAAAAGTGTTCAGATCTCAGAGCTTCTTTAGTCTTTCAAGACAATTCTTTACCAGACCCAGTGTATATGTACATTATATGAAGATATACATTTAGACAAATTATGAATGCTCATATCTTATATAAAATTCTGCCCTTATACCATTTTCTGCAATGTGACAGACTTAGTACTTATTCAATCTAGTTGATTGTATCCTTTTTATTATTGATTTATTATATATTTTGTAATCACTGCAAATCAATAGTTCTTGGATAGTGTGTAGAGGCATATTTCAAATCTACAGTTTTATATAGCATACAATTTTCACAAAAAATATATCTGGTACAAAAAAATTTCCTACTCTCTGTCTCTCTCAGGAGATCTTCAGTTTTATTCTCTCCTTACATAGTTATCTAACCAATATTAAGGTTCTTATGGCCTGTTTGTATCAGCAAATGTACGTAAAAAAAGTTGTGTACCCAAACGGGTACTTATGCCATCATCCACCTCAAGCATCTTGCAAGATCAAGGATTTTAGTTCCCGTTCTTGAGACTGAACCTCTGAGAATTGCTCACCAAAGGTGAGTGAAACCTTCACAACAGCTTGAACGCTTGTCCCAGCAAAAGTAAAATTACCACTGATGAGGAAAATCCTCTTGATATATTATTTATATGAATTGCTTTATTCCTCAAAGTCCATTTCTTTTTTGATATATTCATTACAACATTGTCCCAGATTTTTACAATTCTGTGTTTTCTTTTTGATAGTTTCAGTTTTCCATTTTGTTAATCAAAAGAAGCTCTGCCTTCATCAGTCAGTGACATCATTTAATGGCCACGGGCAACATGTTGTCCCATGAGAAACAATTGCTTACAGGGAAGAGAAGTAAAAACTGCTTAACTCAAGCTTTAACACCAGCTAAAACTGTACCCATCAAAAAGAAACAAGTGTGACATTGTCTGTAGTATCTTACCGTGCTGGGTGTTTAAACAAGTCGCTTATTTCCTTCAGGTTTTCATTATATTAGAATACACTAAATTATACTAATTGACATACTATGTATGTCAAGCTGTGCTTATATGGACATTAAAATTCAGTGTAGAAAATGCCGAAAAAAATCCATTCAATTTGTACTCAACAAGTATCTTTTCATACATAGTTATTTGTAATAACTTACTAAACCCAGAACTTGAAAGAATGTTAAATGACTGATGAATACACTGCTAGAACAAAACAGATTTCTGCTGGAGTAAAGCAGGAGTAATTGCAAATATAACTTTTCTGTAATATGAGGGTGAAAAATACTGATATTTAGAAAATGTTTAAGATGGTACTAGGGATGAGATTTACTTCCTTGCTGCCCAGGGAGGTGGTAGAGTCACCCTCCCTGGAGATATTCAAGGAGCGTGTAGATGTGGCATTGTGGGATGTAGCTTGATGGACATGGTGCTGTGTGGTGTTGGGTGTGTTGTGGCTTGTTGTTGTTGTATGGTGGGTTTGGGGGTTTTTTTTGGTTTTTTGGGGTTTTTTTGTGTTTTTGTTTTGTTTTGTTTTGTTTTGTTTTGTTTTCCCCAGGTTGGACTTGATGATCTTACAGGTCTTTTCCAACCGTAGTGATTCTGTGATTCTGTGATTCTGTGATTCAGAATCACAGAATCACTTAGGTTGGAAAAGACCTGTAAGATCATCAAGTCCAACCATCAACCAACAAACACCATGCCCTTTAAACCATGTCCCACAATGCCTCATCCACACGTTCCTTGAACACCTCCAGTGAGGGTGACTCCACCACTTCCCTGGGCAGCTTATTCCAGTGTTTCACCACTGTCTCAGTAAAGACATTTTTCCTAATATCCAGCCTAAATTCAAATTCAAATGCTTATATTTAGAAGTCTATATGGGGATACCTGTATATGAGGTATGTGTTTAAGATCCTTTCATGGTCAACGGAACCATTTTCTGGACTGCATCTAGCCATACAGACCTGAGGGGTGGTTTAATTTACTTGCCCACATCTAAAGGTTTAGTGCAGTTTGGGATGACTTTGATTGTCGTACTTGGGGTTCAGGTTCACTTACAGAAGGGTATAGGTGACCTTCCAGTCCTGTGTCACATCCTCAGAGGACACTCGATACCCGTGTGTGGACAATCTGAATTGAACCCTTGACTTTGATTTACTTTAATGGGAGTTTGGACACTACTGGGATAAAGCCACCATCTCTGTAGATACCTAAACTTGGGATGTGAATCAGAAGCATTCAACAGCTATTACAAAGATTAAGAACAATGATATATACAATAAAACCAGAATGGAACCCACTTTCAGGATGGCTTTAAATCCACTCATGGTCTTTAGAGTAATTTAGTTGACCTTCTTTCCACAATTACTATTCAACTTAGAGAAGGAGGTGTGCAACTTGAGTAGATTTGATCTGCCTTGGTAGGTTTTCAGGGATGCCTGCTTCTCTCTTACTCAGTTTAAGAAGGTATGGCTGATAAACTGAGCTGCACTTTTTGTTTTAACAATTATATTTCAGACTGATGGTACACATTAAGCTTCTAAATTAGGCCCACTGTATTCTTTTTGTACATATATATATATATGCACACACACGTGTCCTGATATGTGTCCTCATATGTGTGTGCATATATATACATGTAAATGGTATAAAATATACTTTTGTTAACATGTCATGATTGCTTCCTCTTCAGCATATTAGATTTAACAACACTCCTACTACTTGAAATTAGACAATAACACAGTTAATGTAACTATATCAATCCAAACTGAATTCTGCCCTTTCATCACCTGATGATGCAGAGTACTCTGGAAATATGGCAAATGGCTGCTTATGGACAGACTATGGTGTTTTCCGGTTGCTAATGCAAACCTTGTGAGTGCTTTCAAACGGGAGCAATCTGTGTAAGCCCCAAACTCAAACACTTAGCCTATTTTATAGCAACAGTACCATCTGTGTTGTACTTTTCATCCCCTTTTCCCTTACACTGAGGATAGTATTTAACACCATAAACTCTTCTTTTCATTGTTAGTTCACAGGCTACCCAATGGTCTCCCAATTTCTGTTAGAATGCACCATAAATTTATGGCCCCAGTATGCTTCTTGTCTTACTTCCCAGTGTTTCTCTGGGGTCCCCACAATATGTTTTTTCCCTGATACCTTAAATCATACCATTTACTTGATCTTCAAAAAACCAAAACCAGAACAAAACAGAACCTGGGAGGAACAACTGCCTTATTAGACTAATATATATACTCCCAAATGTTGTAAATATTGGGTTCCAATTCATTACATTTGGAGAGGCTTGGAGGCATTTTTTGTTTGTTTTTTGTTGTTGTTGCTGTTGTTACTGTTTTGTTGTTGGTTTGGCGTTTTTTTGCTTCTTTTTTTGCTCTGTGTATGTGAGTCAAATGGCACTATCTCATTAATGACTTTCTTTCTCTGTGACCATAATTAAGGGTCACTAAGCCTATCCTGTAGTCCCTGAGGGACAATGGATTTCAAGACAATCTGAATGAATATGTTAATATCTGATTAGATAGAAGACTTGACCTTGATACAAAGGGGTGGTTTCATGCTCTACTATAGCAACGCTGATACTTTACTGTAATTTTCTTGTAGAAATACACAGCATTTCAGAGTTTGACCTCAATAATTAGAGGTGTTTGATCCCTAGAGATATATAACACACACCACCCCGAATATCATTCACCATTCAGCATATTCAGAGTTTTATATACTTAAACAATTGCAACAAACTGTGGCAAGTTTAAGTCATTACCATAAACTGTTTTGAAATTCAAATACAATCTCATCCTTGCTGATTCAAACAAAAATAAAAATAAAATGAAACTGGGATATTTTTCTAAATGATACTTAAAGTTCCTTTTTAAAAGACAGGCAGATTATATGCAATAATTATCATTAGCAAGTTTTTCTGACATTTATTCATATTTTCTTTCTTCAGAAAACAAACAGGCTGCTGAGCTTGTCATAGCCAAAGTAAAACATTGCTCTATCCCCTCAGTTTTTTCAAAATGTTGAAGTTGTCACTATTTTCGCAAAGCAGACAGACATGTTGTTTTCTACTACTTTCCAAAATAGTAGAGGAAACTAACCAAAACAAAAACAGCAAAAGAAGCTTTAAAATCTGCTCTGTATCAGCTACTTAGTGATCAAGGAGATGACTTTCTTCTACTGGAGAGTCATGCCCTATAAGTAATCATTTTTAATCAAGAAAGTAGATGCCTCAGTTTTTGACAGATTAGGCACTTCATATTTTTATGCCAGTATTTTCTTAATATAAAATGATTAGGTACGTACCATATTGATTTTTGAGCCCTGCTATTGTAAAGATTTATGCACTTTCTTCAATCACTCCAAGCAGTCTTAATACTTTGCTGGGAGTACTCAGAATGCATACAATTAAATACATAAGATCAACCTCCAGGATAGTACTTTGCATTGTTTTAATCAGCTTTCAACACTGCTGTAGCTTTTGATCTCTGCTTATACTTAAGACTTGGTTCTCTTGCAGGTTTTCTTTTTCTCAAAATTTGCTGTACATAGAACTTTTCTACAGCTAAGTTACCAATAAATAAACTGCCTTCAAATTTCTATATATTTCTTTTATATCTTTATATTTCTTGGAATCTTCTTTATTCTTAGTGATATAAAGAGAACACAAAGTCTAAGAAAGCAACAGCATAAATACATCCCACAGAGACAGTCTTTAACCCTGAGGTTTTAAACTTTTGATATAAGGCAAAGAGGTGACAGAATAAAACTAATTTATTCTGGTTTCTTTTTAAACAGCCACTAGATTACACATGGCCAGGTTCCAAATGCTCAGCAACATAATATAGCAACAAACATGTTTGCTGTTTGTAATTAATGGAGAAGTTTGCTTTCATTTAGTAGCAGAGTATATAAATGTATATGCGTTCATATATTCACATATGTATTTGTCATTATTTATTCAGCAGAAAACAATGTTGTGGTTACTGGATTTCAGTCATACAACTTGAAATCAACTGTTTCAGGAGATGAGCTTTAATGATTACTAAGATATAGTAACATCAGTGCAATAGCAAAATAAACTATTGATAGGTCCTAGATTTCTCACCCTTATGAGATTTAGGACAAAAAATTTTGTACTCCTTTCTAAATAAGTCACTAAACTTATTAAATTTAATAATTAAAGATTAAACGTTCTGACATTTTCTGAACATCATTCTGTATTGAAGTCACCGGTCACAATCAATGAACTTGAACTATTTATTTAAAGATGTAGATTTTGCAAAGATGAATAAATAAAATCACAGAAGAGCTTGACTCTTTGTAGTACGTGCCTATGTCTTAGTCACTTATTTGCATGGTTGCCAACTAAGTGGCCATGCCTTGAAATGTGCTTTCTAGAGAAGGGGAACTTTTGTCCACTCCTCCATGACCAACAAGGTCCCATGGAGTTCCCAGACATCACTATCCTTAGAATTGAAAAGTTATTCCTTTGTCGTCGTTGTCGTCTTCTTCTGTGAGGACCCCTTTCTGTTGCAATCCTGTCCTCCAGCATTGCTACTGTCCTTCCTAGTCTGCTTGTACCTAGAAATTTAGTACAACAGAAAGCAAGTCAGAGATAATGCCAGCAAAATGAGATGCAAGGCAGAACCTTGAGTACATCCTTTCAGTTTTATAGTGAGTGATTAGCAACTCTTCTCTGTTTTCCTCACTTGCTTACAAGGCTTAACACAGAATATATCTGAAATTCAAAATATGTGACAACTGTTTCTTCTCTGCCTAAAAGGTTTGTTGCCTTGAGATGGAAGGAAATTAAATTAACTCGGGATAATTTGTTCTTGAAAAACCATGTTGATATTACTTATCTACTTGTTATTGCTATAAACTAAAAATTATTTTCCCAGTTGTTTGAAAAAAAAGTGGTTATATCTGAACTTTCTAATGTAATGGGCTATGGCAGGTGTCCCCAAACCTTGTTGCTCTACAATTTTCTCATTGCTTTATTGTTTTACATTAATCACCACTAATGAGAAACACAAAGTAAAGCATAGGTAAAATCTGTACTCAACTCAAGGACCATTTAGCATCATCTTATAACAATCTTATATACACTTTTTGTGTTATTGTTTTCCTAATAACATGCAGTGTTTCTTATGAAAAACTCCGTATTTTTATGTTGAATAACACATACTATATGAAGATGCAGAGATTTGACGTTACTTGCTTAACTGTTTGGAATGTATCACTGGTTATGTATCATATGGTCAAATGAAGGATGGGGATTCATCTCACCTAATTACAGAATTTTTAAAATGTGGCAGCCAGGCTCCCTCTATAGTTACTGGAGAGAGAGGTGCCTCTCAAGAGATTACACACTTTAAGATTTACACCTCAGTTGCTCATCTCCACTTCCCAGAGAAGTAATTTTTATATGATATTTGACGAAAAGGTCAGAGAAATGAATGTCAAGATGTAATGTAGTACTTATCTCAGCTGATACAAAATCTAACTGTTGATTTGAACTAGATATACCATTTAGGCATTCCTAGACTTCATGTGTCATTTTGAGGGAACTTGTAAGACTTCATCAAGTTTCATTAAATTCATAAAAATATCATTTATCATGATAAAAATGCAGAAATTCTTGAAATAAAATGAAGATAATATTTTTTGACAATTCATTAAGAAAATCGGATATGGAGTCAATTTTTAAAATACTTAGAAAACAGAAGTTCTCACTATTTATTGTAACTGCATGTGTTTTTTATGTACCCTGTGTTGGAAATTTGCTCTTAGGTTTGCAATTCAAATTTTCATTTGTATTCATGTGTTTGTTTTTTACAAGATCTGTCCCTTCTTGAAAGAACTTTGACCTTGAAATGTCATTATTAGTAAACTGCAAGGACTTAAATATACACTTTTTACACATCGCTGCTAAAAGACTTGTCTATGGTCTTCACAGGGCTTCACAGTTATTTCATTTCTTTGGAATGAAGGATTAAAATACCCTTCATCTTCTCCATGGCACCATTCATTTGTGTTCAGTAATAATCTGAAGCAGTTCTGAGGGAATCATGCAGAATACTCTTAATCATGACTTGTAATTGCATCCAACATGCTATCATATTGCATTCCAGAAACTAAACAAGAACAGAAAAATACTGTTCATAGTGTTGTTCATATGGGACAAGAAATGGGATTTCCTTTTAAGTGTGTTGGTACAACCCAGCTGTTTACAGTTCAATTTGATAGGGTTGCAAGGGTTGGAAACACAAGCAATTCTGTTAAAACGAATACTGTAGGAACATGTTTTAAAATAACAGTATAGTGCATTTTGAATCTACTGTTGTAGAAATCCCTTTCCTAGAGGGGAATGTGGGAGTCTTGAAATGCCCAGTAGAGTTTAATTCAAGGTCCCCTTGTGATGCTGTGCCAGACTCCTCTGCTCGTGTTCCTGGATGCATTTAGTTTTGTAAAACTTGCAGTATATTATTAATAAATTATATAAAGTAAGAAACAGAGGAGAAAAGCTATTAAAACATTTATGCCACATGAAACTTACACATTAAGTAGAGAGAAATATCACAGAGTTCTTCTTACAGTGATTTTTTAAGGTTTTCCCACTAGAAGAAGTTTGAGAGAAATATTCTAACAAGTAGTCCTGTATTTCAATCACAGTTTTCTGGTAGCTTCAGTTATCTGCTTTTCACTAGGTTTTGGAATATTTACCAGTCTGTAGCCTTCATGTTAATTAAAGAATACAAATAGAAACGTCACCCAAGTATCTGATATGCACAATATTGGTTTTTGAAACTTGTAATAGAAAATGCTTAAACTATATAGTCTTCAAAGTATACTTAGATATACCTCATTCAGTTTTACCAATTCTTTGTTAAAACTTGAGCCAAAATTCACAGGAGGGAAAACAATCCCTCTGGTATACGTTGTTGCAGGGAACTGCTTTCGTCATTTTGGTTTACACATGTCTATTAAGGACTTGATTCTCTTGTATAGTTGTTTCCACCTGTGTCAAACAGATATCGACTGCTATCAATCCGACTAGGAAGTACTTTGCACAAGAGGCACACCAGCGGAAAGCAGGCATATATTAGTGGTACGAGGTCTGTTGAAATAAGTAAAACCACTCCTGGAGTAAGCAGCTACTGGCTTTGGCTAAAGGCATCAAAATGTAGTTGACTCTGACTTCATGCTTCTTTCTGTGCAGATTTGCACTTACTTTGCATCACCAGATCTGTGTATATCAGCCTGAGAGTATAGGCAAGTCTGGACTATATTTTTACAAATGGTGCTACTGAAGAAGACATAATCCATCACAGGAATCTATTATCTGTTTTGCCTTCAAAGACTTTTTGACCAGTTTTGTAGCCTTTGCTCATAACCTTAAAGAGATTTTTGCCTTCATAAAGAGTGAAGAATCAGAGATAGTTATTTATTTTGGTCCAACAAAATATTAACTTTGCCTCTAAAATGACTTTCCTTCTTTACTTAATTTCGTTTGAAAGGAATGTTAATTGAAGGAAATTACAAAAAAGAAGAGAAGCAAATTACTGATTTACTGATCTCAAATCCAGGCTGATACCTTGGAAGATATGCAATACCTTGTAACTAACAGATTCCAAAATTTCACTTGGAAAGCTGGTACTTGAACAGAAGTATGGATCTTCTGCTTGCCTAGAAATGAAAAAATATTGTACTTTAGCTAGACAACTATTTTACCAGCAGTGTAGGTAAACAATTTACTACTGTGTATTTCATATCTATGACTTCTAAGTTATCTTTAAAAGCAGCTACAATTCAGCAGTCATAAAATTTATCTCCCTGTGTGGTAATAAAACAAAAAGTTCACCTTAGGTAATGGCTACTCTCCTGCTGTTTTTGTAGAGGCTATCTGAAGACAGTGTTAATCTGAACATCTCATTTCAAGGAAGACTAGTTTTAAAAGGGTGGAGTTACCTATGATGTTGAGCACACGAAAACATGGAGTTTTAATACAAAGAGCAAAGAAAAAATACCAGCTAAATCAAAGTATATCCAATGCTTAGTTGTTTAAAAACACTGACTCTTCTGTGTGAAAAAAAGGTGAAACATATCAAACTCAAGAGCTTTTAAGGTTTTAAGAAAGAATAAATTACTTGACAAGGAACATTTGATTATGCAAGTGAAGAGCATATTACAGTTCTTATATGACAAAAGGGTTAGGACACCTTTAACATCTGGCTCCACAATTTTGTTGGATTTTTTCTTTTTTTGGTAAAGAGTTTTTCCCTTTCATATTTGAGAAGCAACGAGATGGAAAGAGTCAGACTATGATAAAGGCTGTAAGAGATGGACAATGAGTTACAATTCATTAGGAATTAAAAAAAAACATTCAGGCTTGCAACAGGACGATTCTATAACCAAGAAGTACTTTTACCTGAATCGTCTCTCCTAAACAGCTCATACGGTGTGAAGGAGAGAGACGTTTTTACTGGTTATCTTTTCAGGCTTTTGGGAGAAATGCTGAAGAAAAGCTCCTTCCAACCCTTTGACAGTATCTAGGAGCTCATTCGCAACTTTTAATTTTATAAGTCTTTCCAGTCCCCATATGCCTTGATTACTTTTTGTCAACATTATTCCTTACAGTTTTCACTGCAGCCATGGGTCAGGAATCTTTACTACCTGCATATTTTGGAAGACTAGAACAAATAAATTCTCTATCTTCTTTTTTTTGACCTTACAAAAATAAACTTAAAATACACACTTCTCAGTGGGGCCTGTTTCCATGGAAGATTTTGACTATCAAACCTCATAAATTTTAAAAATGTTTAAAAATAAAAAGTCAGAAGTTTGGAATAAAAAAGGAATGGCATGGACTACCTAATTTTGCTGAAATAAATAAAGGAACCAATCTCTTTCTAAAAAGAGACTGATCTTACAGGCCTGCACATGTTTGTGTTTAGAGTTAAATCTGTGCATAATTATCAGTTCCATTGAAATCATTGATGCTATCTAAGTTCACGATAAAGACCTGAGTTGAGACAACAGTTACAGAAAGTTTGACACAGAAGTCTGAATAACTACTAGCCAAGTCATGTAAACAAAACTATGATATATATTGCTTGATCTAAGTGGGGATGGTGTATAAGCAAAAATTTTTCTTGTTACTGTGGAAATAATAATAAAAGGAAACATTTTAGTACAGACTAAAGGCCTTTAAGATTTCCTCATGCTGATTTTTACGATTAGATTCTTATATTTACTAGATAAAGCTAGATATACAAATGAGGAACCAAATCCTTCCAAAGCCTTTCTCGTACCCTTAAGAATCAAGTTGCCTTACTCCAAACAATTGTTTTAAGTCTTAAATCTAAATAGCTGCTTTTTTTCATATCATTGTGTGCATTATAGTTAATGTTTCTTATAATTGTTTGTAAATGCAAAATACACAAACATAAGAAAAAACATGAAAACTATAATAGTTATATGTTCCTTCCCTAAAAAAAGAAAAAAAAAAAAAAGAGAGTTGAATTCCTCCCTAAAATTAGTAACTGGTTATTCTAAGTGATTGTTAGAAAGCTGAATGAAAGCTGAATGAACATAGGAGGCAGGTGCTGATCTTTTAATTAATCTGCATATAATATTGTTCTACACTGATAGACATTGTGCAAAAATATAACCTAGCACTGAGAAATCTTGCATGTCTACAAAGTGCACTCTAAAACAGGATGGCCACATTAGCACAAACATGCAGGAAAGCTGACAGAGTCTGTTTCTAATCAGAACTAATTAACCTGTGGAGCATACTGCAACAATTCAACTGTCGTGCTTCTGTAGCAGGCTATTCAGAGGTATCTCTATAATAGTGCAGGTAACAGAGGCAATCGACTGAAGCAGCAGTTTTTGCAGCAGTGTCTGGGTTCTCCTTTGGGATAAGAAATGGGCTGACATGAACCTCATGAAGGTCAACAAGAGGAAGTGCAAAGTCCTACACCTGGGGAGGAACCCTGTGCACCAATGTATGTTGGGGGCCACCCAGCTGGAAAGCAGCTTGGCAGAAAAGGACATGGGGGTCCTGGTGAACACCAAGTTGAACATGAGCCAGCAATGTGCCCTTGCTGCAAAGACAACTAATGGTGTCCTAGGATGCATTAGACAAAATACTGTCAGTGGGTCAAGGGAGGTGATTCTTCCCCTATACCCAGCACTGGTGATGCCACCCCTGGAGTATTGTGTCCAATTCTGAGCTCCTCAGTGCAAGAGACACACGGACTTACTGGATAAAGTCCAACAAATGGCCACGAAGATGATTAAGGGATTGGAGCATCTCTCCTATAAGGAAAGGCTCAGAGCTGGGACTGTTCAGCTTGGACAAAAGAAAATTCAGGGGGGATCTAGTCAATGTATATAAATACCTGAAGGGAAGGTGCAAAGAGGACAGAGCCATGCTCTTTTCAGTGGTACCCAGTGACAGGACAAGAGGCAATGGGCACACACTGAAACACAGGAGGTTCCTTCTGAACATAAGAAAATACTTTTTTACTGTGATGGTGACTGAGCACTGATGCAGGTTGTCCAGAGAAGTTGTGAAGTCTCCCTCCTTGGAGATATTCAAAAGCCATCTGGATATGGTCCTGGGCAACCAGCTCTAGGTGGCATTGCTTGCACAGTGGAGTTGGACCAGATGACCTCCAGAGATCCCTTCCAACCTCAACCAGTCCATGATTCTGTGATTCTTTTAGGAAATCTTCTAATTTTTATACAAATGTATCATTTAAGAAGTGAACCCACTACATCCATTTAAACATTTTAAAATGACAACTTGTGATTTTTTCTGGTTTGTTTTTCCAGATCTGCCAGGGACTATAGTTTTATGAACTATACCATGTTCAAAGACTAAAGTTTGGTCTGGATTTAAGGAAAAGAATGTAACTCCACAGATAAATCTATCTAAGTTTCCACATGCTGGGAGAATTAAAATTCAAGCTTTATTTTTTGCATTCATTATTTCTTTTTAAACATTGACTATTACCTCAGCTAGCACAGCTCTTTGATGCAGGATGTTTTGCTATAGGCTAAGTGTAGTAATTTGCATCATACTTTCAAGCTCAAAATGCTTCCTTTTCACTAGAATAAGGAATGTTTTTGTAATTTTAAAAATAAATACCAAACATTGTTTGTGCTGAACTTTTCACAAGATATATCTAATTAGGACAAGCAGAAATCAAAGATTCAAAAAAATATTTATTGTCTTTTTTCAGATAAACCACTCCAACTCTTTTACTTAATTTTACAAGACTTTCCTGTGAAATTTTATCCCAATTTGCTCCTCTTTCTCTGTCCTCTAGTACACATTTGTGTTTCATTTAATGCCACAAGACAGGTCAGTGTGATTATAAAGATGAAGTGTGAAATGGATCTTAAATAGAAAATCTTTCTTCATGCAGACCCTTTTCTAATGTAAAGCTGAATAAATAAATATCATGCACGTTCATTAATACAAAACACTATTATTATAGCATTTGTTTGTAATTTCATCAGAAAGATAGCAAATAGTCTGATCACATATAGGAAATACAGTATAATGCGGGGTCTTTATTATTTCTTAACACTTTCCCACTATGATTTTGCCTGTGGTAGGAAATCTATTTTGCCTGTGTTCTCTTCAATGTATAAAATCAGGCTGTATTTCTGGGTCACTGGGTCTCTTCTTTTTCCTCTATCTACCTTTTTTTTCCTTTTTACATCACCTTCCTTGTCTGACACTATCTAGTTTTTAAAACCATATGATTCTTTACCCTTCAATAGTTGACAGGGGCATGCAAAACACTAACAATATCCTCTGTCATTGTAGAAGAAAGCACGCAAGCAAGAAAAGGGAAATATAACTATGTTATCACTTTCCTTCTTCAATTACCTTAAAAAATAAAAACTGGAAAAAATATAAACACCTGTAAAACCAAACATGGAAAATTAAACATTCCTGCTTTTATATTTTTTTCTGTAGTGTTCTGGGGAGGGGAATAGGTCTGCAGCATTAGATCTAAAGCTGTTTCCATCTTTTGCTTCCCACAAGACTGTAACACATTTTGTCTCATCAATTTAACACGGTAGCCGACTTCTGAATACTCAGCACTTAGTTTTACTTGTTTTTAAACATTTTCTTGAGTGGTGCCTGGTGCTGATACACATTTTAGATCAACTGACTGCGACACCTCTGCTTCTGACTCCAGGGCCAAAGTCATGGCATGTATAAAGCCTGAGCAATTGTGCTTTGCAACTGAATGTAGCAAAGAGTTGAAAAGGTGAAACTCTATCTCTAAATTAGGTTTAAAGTGTAAGTCTACAATACAACAGTGCTTTCATCCGTTCAACCTGCTCACCCCTACGAATCCCCTGTTGTTAGTTTGGCATGTCAATTGTGCACAAAGCCTACCCTCCATTACATTACAGATCCCAAATTAAGTTCACATGACCTGAAGAGATGCAAGTCAGCTCTTTGCACCAAGCAGTGAAGTTCAAGCCACCCACATACAATCTAATTATTCAGGATGTACAGGGCAACTCATCTGAATAACGACATCTGTTGAGAGCTGGATTTTACTGACCAGGACTATTAGATTACCTCTCTGGACTGAAATCTTTCTAAGTAATAAAATGCCAAGAATATCTAGGGACCTACTTATAGTATCAGTAATAATTTCATTAATTTATTCAGCTTTAACATTGCTTTTTTTTGCATTCAAATTATATTTTAACCTGCTACATATTCTATATGATCCATTTTTTAACATGCTAACTCCTTTTAAGGACATGTTGGACACTGGAAAAAAGTACAGAAATACAAATAATAATAAGTACATGTGCATGTATGGAACAACTTACATAAAGGACAAGAAGCATATTATCCCCAGCATCTCAGTGCTGATTTGGACATCAAAAATAAAGTTGACATAATTTTCACAGATTTTACAAGAAGATGGCTATTTTAAAAAGCCAGTAGGACCAATAAGATGCGCTACTTGTGCTATAAGCATAAAAAAAACTATTGATGTGCTTTTCACACATCTGTAAAGCAAAATAAAGCACAAAACTCACTTATTAACACTGTTCAGCAGCGGGAGTGGAAAATCTTGTATTAGAGCTTTTCTGTGTTGCCAGCGTTCTCCATAGGCACCTCAAAAATTCGTGCATGAGAAATGAACCCACCCTCGCCTTAGTTTCTTAGCTACTGAGGTTTTTGAGCATGAGACCGTAAGGTAGGAACTCTAGCCACCGAATGCTGATGGTACCAGCAGAAAAGAGAATATAGTTTTCTGCTTGCAAAAAATGGTGCAAAACCATCTTCTTGTGCAGGTGAATGGGATTTAAAAGTTATGCAGACATATGTATTTAAGGACTGATCTAAAAGATTTGTACAATGGACTAGGCAGGAAAGTAACTTAGTATATGTCGTGTAGGCTTTTTCCCCATAATTTTCATTATTTTAAATAAAAAAGGTGTCATACTTTTTTAAAAGACCCGTAATCTAAAGAATATGAATTAACTGAACTTCAGATGAATTGCAGTAATGAGAGCGATAGGAACTATTTAAAAATGGTTTCTAAACTCTCAGGAAACATATTTAATTACTACTGTTTTCTAATTGCAATTAGCAAATTTGTGTACTCAGGCCTACACTATTAATTTATATGAATAATCTTTAGACTGTTCATTTGAAACACTGACTGAATTTCCTTTGAGTGAAGAGTAGGTTAATTTAGAATAATTCAAGAATACCTCATCTAAGTTAGTTGTTCATGTTTTAATGTCCATACATCTCTAATTTCCATTGACATTATACAAGCTACAGTACATTTGACAGTGAGCCAACACAATAACCTTCTTGAAGATTTCCAAGATATATTCTGTAGCCAGAAACTTTATATCAGTAATTCAGACCTAGAAGAATTTACGTACCATGAAAATGAATACATCTTCAGCTGAAATCAAATGTTAAGCCGTCTGCAGAAGAGATGCGCAATTTCAATGTTTCTGTTGTTATTCAACAAAATAAAATATGAGCTCAATGACAAATGTGCAAGCTTCTAAAAGATTTAAAAATAAAAATTTGGTTTCGGTTCCTTTTCATAGTCTTTGAGAAAGGGAGGTCTCTGTTGACTGGAGAAAAGCAAATGTCACAGCCGCCTTCAAAAAAGGCCAAAAGATCAACCCCAGGAACTACAGGGTGGTCAGCCTCATTTCAGTTCCTGGGAAAATCATGGAATGAGTCCTCTTGGAGCACATTTCTAGGCACATGAAGTTAAACAGGTGATCAGAAGTTACCAGCATGGATTTACCCAGAGTAAATTGTGCTTAACCAACCTGTTTGTATTCTATGAAAAAATTACTAGATTTGTGGATATGAGGACAGTAGTGGATGTTATTTGCGTAGACTTTAGCAAGATTTTGACACTGTCTTCCATGATATTGAAGTTGAGATGTTACAGTCTGCATGGCTAGACAACCAGATGGATCAAATATGTTTGGATGGGTGGGGCTCAGAAGATGGTTAACGGGTCATACTTTAAGGTAAACCTTGATGCCTGTGATGAGTGGACTACCACAGGGGTCTGCACCAGGACCTTTCCTCTTTAACATCTCTATCAATGAGCAGGAGGTGACAGAGCACACTCTCATCAACTTTACATATGATGCCAAATTAGGGGTACCAGTCAATACACTCAAGGATAGGGCTCCAAACAGGCTGAAGAAATGGGCCATCAAGAACATTATGAAATTCAGCAGGGACAAATGCCAAGCTCTCCAAATCCCAAGAAACTTTTCCCATTAACAGGGAAAAAACAGCCCCTATAACAACACTGTCTGGGGGTGGAGAGGCCATGAAGCAGCTGTGTGGGAAAGTCCCTGGGGTGGAAGTGGGCAGCAAGATGTACTTGGGCCAATGGTGTGTGTGCTGGCAGCAAAGGCAGCCAACAACGTCCTGGGCTGTATGAACAGTGGCATAACCTGTAGATCGAGGGAATGGCTTGACTCCCTCCACATCACACTCATCAGATGACATCTAGATATTGCATCCAGTTTTTCCCATTTTTATGTGACAGGAAAGACATAGACAAACTGGAAGGAGCTCAGCAGAGGCCCTCCGAGTTGGTGGGAGCAGGAGCACTTGCCCTGTGAGAAGAGATGGGGGACCTGGGTTGGGTGAGCAGGGAGGAGGGATGGCTTCAGTGCACCTAACAGACCCCACAGCTTACATAAGGGTCATCAAGGAGATGGAGCCAGGCTCCTCACAGAAGTTCAGGAAGGGAAGACAAGAAACAACAGGTGTACATTGAGACAAGAGTGTTTCAGACTGGATGTAAGGAGAAACTTTTTCCTTGTGAGGACAGTGAGGTAGTGGAGCAGGTTGCTCTGAAAGCTGTGCTGTCTCTATCCTTGGAGGATTTAAAGTCACAGCTGGTCCAAGTTGTGAACAGCCTGGTCTCACACCATAGCTGACCCTGCTTTGGGCTGTGAGGTGGCCTAGAGAACTCATGAGGCTCCTGCCAGTCTCATTTGTCCTTTGGGGCCATAGAAAAAAATTATATGCATTGGAATTATTCTGTGATCCTGTATTGTGAGATAAAGAAAAATGACACAGGGAACCACAGAGTCACTGGAGCTTAAAGACATAATAAATAAGAGTGGAAATACGGTAAATGACATGTATAAATGGTTATTTTCATAGCATTAGAAAAAGAGAGAGAAATGAATGTGGATAATTACATTTAGAATTTTGCAATATATATGAAGTACTCAGCACTCACGCAAAGAAATACTGCATATTTTCTAGTGTAAAATGTGCTCTGTGATTGCAGAAAATTATCTTCCTTTCAATTTCAGTTCTAAGTTATGCATTGTACTCCCATATGGAGATGTGCCCAGTGTTGAAGGCATTGTAAGAGTATATTATTTCTACAAAATATTATTGTGTTTTATCTGGCACAGGTGCTGAACTTTAATTGGTTTTGCTCTGTCCTTTTTAGTTATCTAGTTTTTATAACTGAAATTTGAGCTACATGACTGTCTGAAGACCAGTGGACCACAGCAGATTTGGCCCTTTAAAAAAACAGTAGTTTACTGCATAAGAACCTGTGTCATTTTAACATGGAGGGGAAAATAACTTGGCATGATACTGAGATTGATTGATCCTGGAAAGAGTTTGGGTTTTCTTGTGAACAGTTGGATTGGTAACACAAACAGATGGATTGTTGCTGCAAAGAGTTGGTGTGTTGCTAGGGAGAGTTGGAATGGTATGCTGGACAGGTGTCAAATTTGTGAACTGGTTTTCAGAATAGATGTTGCATTATCTACATACATATATATATGTATGGACAATGAACATATATATTGCTAACTTAACACTCGGCATTGTAATCACACCCACATTTTCACTGCATCCAGAATAAAAATGCTACATTCCTAAAAGCACCTTTTGACAAAAAACAGGACAGACAGAATTCAGAAGATGAAATTGTATATGCAGACCAGAAACTGCACCAATTCCAGTATGTACTGAAATCCCACTCAACTCTTATGATGTCTTCATTATCATTTAAGGTAGTATAGCTCTCATGCTGCATGTGAATTGACTTCACTATAGATAGAGCTCCACAACCAAGGCACAAAGACTAGTTATTGCATTCTATGTAGCATTACAAAAGGCAAATTTTGGCTGAGGGTGGTGATTGTTCCATGATAATGTGAAATAAAAATAAATCTTAAAACACCTTCCCCCCACCCCTCCCTTCTTTCCAGGCTCAGCTTCGCTCCTGGCTTCTCTACCTCCTCCCTCCAAGTGGTGCAGGGCAATGGGGAATGGGGGTTGCTGTCAGTTCATCACATGTTGTCTCTGCTGCTCCTTCCTCCCCACACTCTTCCCCTGCTCCAGCATGGGGTTCCACCCACGGGAGACAGTCCTCTATGAAATTCTCCAATGTGGGTCCTTCCCACGGGCTACAGTTCTTCACAAACTGCTCCAGCATGGGTCCTTCCCACGGGGTGCAGTCCTTCAGGAACAGACTGCTCCAGCCTGGGTCCCCTGCAGGGTCACAAGTCCTGCCAGCAAACCTGCTCCAATGTGGGGTCCTCTCCATGGGGTAACAGGACCTGCCAGGAGCCTACTCCAGTGTTGGCTTCCCACAGGGTCACAGCCTCCTTTGGGTGCATCCACCTGCTCTGGTGTGGGGTCCTTCATGGGCTGCAGGTGGATATCTGCTCCGCCGTGGATGTCCATGGGCTGCAGGGGGACAGCCTGCCTCACCGTGGTCTTCACCAGGGGCTGCAGGGGAATCTCTGCTCCGGCACCTGGAGCACCTCCTCCCCCTCCTTCTTCACTGACCTTGGTGTCTGCAGAGTTGTTTCTCTCACATATTCTCACTCCTCCCTCCGGCTACTGTTGTGCAGTGGTTTTTTCCCCCTTCTTAGATCTGTTATCACAGAAGCACTACCACCATCACTGATGGGCTCAGCTTTGGTCAGTGGCAGGTCTGTCTTGGAGCCGGCTGGCACTGACTCTATCGGACATAGGGGAAGCTTCCAGCAGCTTCTCACAGAAGCCATCCCTGCAGCCCCCCCTGCTACCAAAACCTTGCCATGCAAATGCAATACACCAGTTTCTAATAATTTGTTCATTTTTAAAAACATCTGTTTAATAGCCACACTTACATTTTTTCTAGCCTACCATAACGCTATCTAAACAAAGAACAATTCAGTAAGTCTATGTGTAACTAAATATCTCTCAATACTACAGCTAGGTTATGCCATTATAACTCTAGTGTTCGGTAACTATCCACTCACAAAATACAGATGTTGATTACTATGTATTTGAAGGACATTGTGTGTTTAAATATTTGCATAATGAAAGGGTAAAATGGCCGATGTAACCATAGAATGTGCCAGATGATGTGCTTTTACAGTAAAAACAATGTGTCTTGTTCTTCTAACAGTTTACAGAATATGTTGAATTTTCAGAGACTTTTCCTGCCTTTTATTTAAAAACTTTTGTGTTTTTTTAGTATTCTTAATCTTAGGTTGTAGTGCTAGATATCACATTAAGCCACAAGAAGAGGTCAGTCTAGAATATTTGTTATTATACTGTATTACCTTCACTTCCCCGACTGACTTTACAGAAAACCTATAAATTCAGACGCTTCATTAAGTATAATGGATTCTAACTTTTTAGACTATCCTGTGCACTCAGCCTTAAAAATAGCAGGAAATGCATCAGTTGCGTTGAAAAATACCTCCAACATTCTCTTTTGCAGTCTTTGTTCTTTTCTCTATGTAGTGATAAAATCATGAGAACAGAATAGCACCTGTTCGTTCTAGAAAGAGACCTGATACCATACATATATACACACAGCATGAAGTCATAGCAGTAAGAAATTGAAAAGTTACCTATTTTTTCCTCTGATAGTACTGGATCCCCTGATAGTATTGGATTAAACATTAATGTTTACATTAACATTAAATTCAATGTTAATTTATGAAAGCAATCTATGCTAAAAAAACTTTTGATAAGTACCCAAAGGCTCTGAAGAACAAATTTCTCGTTGATTTAAGGGATTTCTTTAGCTTCATTTTGGAAATGTCCATCAAATACAAGAAAAGTGTAGTTTTAAGCCATTTAAACAGTTACTGTCTTTACTACTATTAGGAAAGTGTTGAGTAATTATTCTCTGTATATGCAAGCTACAACGTACTGTTGCACTTTCTTACAATCTGTACTGAAGTGGTATGGTAAGTTCTTTAGCCATTTCAACAAATTTTAATTAATATTAGAAGTATATTCAGCAGCCATATCCATCTACATGGCATAAAAACAAAAATTCAAGGAAAAAGTTCATAGGACAAACATGCTCCTTGTGCCTTCTGTAAGTATAATATGTTTTCAGCAGCATGATCAATATTTTTCTCAGTATGTATTTTATCTGTGTAGGAAAGAAATAATATAAAAGATTTAATGAAAGATTTTTTATTTAAAAAAAAAGTGAAAATACTGATGTCCAAATTATGTCATTTCTTGCAGCTGTTGAGGAAGGGATCTGAAGATTTTGGATTTGAACCAAAGGGAAAGAAAAATCTCCTTCTAAGAACAGATCCAAAAATCTGTTCCTTCTTATTTGGCTACCCCTTAAAGAGAGTGAACGAATTCACTGTATAGAAGAAAATAGAAACAGATGGAAGAATACTCTCAGAAACTATTTACCCACTTTCTAGGGGGTTCCTATCTGCCCTAAGTTCTTTTACCTTGTTATAACAAACAGGGAACTGAGCAGAAAATCAAAACCGAAAAGCCCTCACAAAGTTGAGTTTGAAAACTGTCATGAAATGAGTCAGTCGTTTCTATTCATCTAACAAAACCTAAATTTGTTATTGTGAGTGCTTCCCAATCCATGTTACACAAACTGCAGTTCTTGAGATTTCAGTTATTTTCAACTTTTTCATTGTCACAGATTTCCATTCCACTTTTTCCATTTTTGCTAGGAGATATTTCAATAATTATGCCTATTATGTTCAGTTTTCCTAGTGATACAGAAAGGTCAAAGCCTTAGCTATGGGGTTGGTACGAATACACTAGAATACCACAACAATCACATTTAATTTTGCTGCTTGTGTTCTGTGTGATTATGAGAAGCTGGCACTTAACTAAGTTGCAGTATGAGCTACGCACAGATCCAGATCTTCTGTTGCTGAAATAAGAGCTGCTGCTGAAAGTAGGTCATACAGGAATTAATATGGGTCTGGAAATACGTTATTTTTTAACAATAGACATAAAGTAATACTTCTGTCATGCCAGGACTGGTTCTGACATTGCTGAAATATTGTTTCACTGACTGACCCTTTCTCATTTGCATGCCAGCGTTTATGGTGATACTATATAGAAATACCATAAGAAACAGTAGTGTGTTGATGACTAAAGGACTGGAGCATCTGTTGTATAAGGTGAGGCTGAGAGAGCTGGGACTGCTCAGCATGGAGAAGAGAATGCTCAGGAGGATCTTATCCATGTGTATCAATACCCCACTGGGGGAGCAAGGAAGACAGAGCCAGGCTCTTCTCATCAGTGTTCAGCGACAGGACAAGAACCAATGGGCACAAACTAAAATACAGGAAATTCTGTCTGAGTGTGAGAAAACACTTTTCTAATATGGGTGAACACCAAAACAGGCTGCCTAGAGATGTTGTGGAGCCTCCATCCTTGCTTATATTCAAAACTTGACTGGACACAGCCCCGATGAACCTGTCCTATCTAATGCTGCTCTGAGTATAGAGTTGGACTAGAAGATCTCCAGAGGTGCCTCCAGCCTTGGTCATCCTGTGGTCCTGTGTGTGACTCTTCATTCAGGGTATAAGATAGAGAGGGAAACTCACCTTAGCTGAAAGCCAATCTGACATTTCAATTCTCTTTTGCAGCATGGGCTTAAACAGTCATTTTGCTAACATCCAGCAACTTTGTAAAACAACAAAAAAGTCACTGATAAACCAGCTTAATTAAATTATCTTATTTCCCAGTGCGTAGGTGTAAAAATAAGCATGCAGCTCCTGCAAGGTCTTTCAGAATTTCAGAAGCACCCTTGTAAGTTAAAATTACATTGGTCATTGATTTTTAACAGAAAATGACTATTTATCTCTATTAGGAAATTAAATTAAAAAAAAGTTTATTTCCCAGACCATAATGTGCTGGACAGAACAATGTTCTGCATGCCCTCTCAATTGGTTAAGAATATCATAGTATTTTATTTTAGTGGGTGCAAGAGATTAATACTTGACATAGTATGCAATGTCTGAAGTACTTTGATCAGGAAAAAGACTAAAATTTGAAATATAGGCAGTGCATTTTCTAAGAGCTATGCAATTCCAAACCAAAGTTGGGAGAGGATAGTAAAGAAATGGGCATGGGAAGAGAAAAGGAACCCGCATTGAAGAGCAGGAGGGAAGAAATACAGTGTCTGTACAGAATTACAGCAAAATGAGGCCGTATGTACAATCTATGCCTCAACCATTCCCCTATTTCTGGAGAGTAGTACTATGCTAATGTGAGAAAACTTTTGTGTTAGCCAATGTACTACTATATACTATTACCCCATAAAGCATTAGACCAATAGTCTGTCTCATTTAGGATCATTCAGGATAGCACATAATTTTGAGAACAATAGTGTTATTAGCAGCATGATAACATAATGTCCTCCTGCTACAATATCTTTTCAAGAATGGAGGTATTGTTACCCTTTCAAGTGTATTCCTGTTGCCTTTTAAATTTTTTGCCTGATGTACTGTATGTAAGGACTATTTTTGATGGGAGAAAACTTAAATTGTTTCACATATAGTATTGGCTTTGTGTAAAAATATCTATTTATAACCTCAACTGTGTTTCTAATGGCAGAACTATGTGGAGTTGGCTGCAGATGACATTACATTTTTCATTACAGTATTTTAAAGGCTGTATTTGGTATGAATCATCTGAATTTGTATTTGAGATATTTCATTTTCATCATAGCTTTTTACAGGAATAGATGACAATGTCACCAGTGTTAGTTGCTTCCTGGAAACAGTATTATTTAGCATTTCTGGTTTGACAGCCTTGTTTTTTACTTCAGTCAAATTAGCTATCACATTTAACAATTATCCCTATTACAAGTTATATTCAGATCAGGTACACATGATGAAATTGGAAAATGTCACCTGTAAAGACACATGTTTTTACTAAACTCAAAATTTACATAGACTAGCTGTACAGTACAGAAAAATGTGTATCATCCAAAGGAGTGATTTATACTGCTTAGAAGTACCAAACAGCTGCTTAGCTAAAAGCTTGACTCAAAGCCCTCTGAAACAAATGGAAAGATTTTCATTGATTTCACTTCTTTTTGGGTCAGGCCCAAAAATGCAGATTTTTAGCTGAAAGAGACCAAGCATTCATTAAACTGGATATTATTTTATCAGGGAGAAGAAGATGCCCAATGCAAAAAAGCTTGTCAATACGGAAAACGAAAACACCACCCAAACAAAGACTTGTCACTGTGTTTCTTTTTAATCATACTGTTACTGCGTGTAGCAAATAAAATAAGCTAATGTAATTATTTAATGCTGTAGCATACAAAACTTGTCAGAAAACAATAATTTCACTTAAAACATTCAGCAGCCATGAGTTTTCAGGGAAAAAAAAGGTGACTGAAATAACACCATTTTCTAAAACTAAATCCCCCTTTTACATTATTTTTCATAAATTATTTCATTTATCATTAAAAATATCTACTCTGCACTGGAACGGAACAATTTTTATTTATAAACTTAATGAGGGGAAAGAAAAAATTATGTAAGTTATAGTTGCAATATTAACATTTTTAGTTTGTCCCTTCCATCACACACTCACATACATATAATTTGTCTAACACAAACTGTATCCTCAAAAGATGCTATGAAAATTCTACTCTTGTTTATACTTAATCTTCCTTGTTCAGTAAATTACTGTTAGTAAAATTGAAAAATCAAAACCAAGAATCTTATAGAATGGGTTTTTTAAGAAAAAAATCCTACACACTAATATTCCTAATTACCATTCAGAATATTTCACAGCTCTCCAAATTCTTATCTCTACTTGATTTTTGACTTGGCTGATCTGTAAATTTGTCCAAGTTCGTTGTCCTGTTATGGTTATGTCCAGAGTATAATATTCTACATGGAGCTGTATGAAGTTTGAATGGACTGAATGCTAGCTTAGACAGCAAAAGCATTCAACTCATGACATTCAACCCCTGAGAACAGAAAATCTGAGTGTGGAGCTTCAGGATGTCATATAGCTGGCTTATTTTTCTATGACAATGTCATTTCAAAAGAACATGTTTCTCTCCGAGCAGCAGCTAACTACACACATATTCGTTCACTAAAATCTTTCTTACACTGTTATGGCAGACAGCAGTCACTAGAGTATAGAAAGGCACAGAAAAGGGGGACACTCTTCCCTGCCTTCCCTTGGGTTCTCCTTTCAATGAAGGAGAGGATGAGGAGAGAGCTCCATGATTGTGTGTCTCTTTACAGGCACAGCTGTTTGCAGAAAATCACTGGCTCATGCTCCATTGGTCTCTAGCAAAAACATGATGCTTTATTCTTGATATTTTTTTAGCTTGCCTGCCCATTTTTTCAACCAGTCTGAACCATTTGTACTTCTCTTGAGAGTTGTACAGATTAAAATAATACTAAAAGATCAGACTTGTCAGAGCCAAATTTTTCTTTTTTTCAGAGATAGCCATGTTCCAAAAAAAGTTACATGTGAAAAAGTTAGAATTTCTATTTGAAGCCAGAGATGCACTTCACTTCACTATATACCAGTGGTCATGGTAGTAATTGATGACAGTTCCTGGTTGGAATCTGTTTGAGCTAATTTCAGACATAGTCTTTTATTTAGTGAAAGATTTTGAAATAAGTTTGTTTTGTCACAAAAGAATTTATTTGAAATAAGTCAACATGCACATGGTAATAAAGCTATCTCCCAAGTATCATTCATTGCAATCCAAAAATCACTTCAGCAAGAAATAGCACATCATGACACAGCATTTTCAAAAAGATTGTTTCTTGTTTCGCTTTATTAAGCAAGCTTATGTTTATCAGTATCTTTTAAAGAAGTATAAAAAAATCTGTATAAAAATAATAAAAGTCTAAAAAAGTAAAAAAACTATTGTCATAAAACAGTGTGAAAATACAGCTGCTTGAGAAAGATATGGTAGTAACTCCTGTATTATCCGTGAACTTATGCATTCAGTGAGCTTTCTTTTCCTGAAGATGCAGAGTACCCTCTCCTTTACTGTACACAGACTGCAATATGTGGACAAAATGTTGCTTAAAAAAGTGACTGTAATTAAGCCATTGTATCTGTGACAGAAAACATGGCTGATAACTATGTTAAAATGCATTATTAAAAATGCCTGCAACTGAGATTTGAATCTGTCATAGGAAACATGGCCAAAAGCTAATTTGGAATGCATTATTAAACCATACTGTCTTACCAGTTTCAATATTACCCCAAGTTTACTAACATGAGCAAGTTTGAAGTGGCAACTTAGGAAGTGGGTTTGCAGTACTTTAACTATTCACTGTGTTATTACCCATGTGCAGGTTCATCTTCTCAGCATTATGAGTGGAACAGGGATAAGCCATGCCACTTTTATCTTGGGATAACAGTTGTAGACTGGGGAAAGTCCTAGGCTAGTTTTAGGTTATCCCCTATCTTGTTTGTATAGACATACCATTAAAAAAAAAAAAAAAGGAACATATATCAACAATGCAATCACACAAATCAAGGAAGAAAAGCCAGCAAAGTATTTTTTAACGTACAAGTTGCTGGCTCACTGTGTGACTGTGTGTATATATTCACAAGACAGCTTAGTAGCATCTTTACATGGACCACGTGGACCATCATGATCATAAGACATAACTTTTCTTGTGATCTCCTGACATGGGACACATGCACCCTTTATTCTTCAAAGGCAGTACAACCATCCTTCTGCAGCTGAAGGATGTTTGTCTTAACAGTGTTTTCAAACACAACAGTATCTATATGCTTGAAATATTGAACTAGTTCTGGTATGATATGAGGATGTATGTGATTGTCAGTCTTACTGTCCAGTCACAATTAAATAGAAGGTATCAGCCTGCAGGTAGTTCAATAACTAATTTAACTTCCAACTTTGTATCTCTAATGATGCATCAATTGCATTGCATTTAACTTCAGGAGCTGCAAAGTTTTTCCACAGCCTTGGCATGCATGCAATGCATTTAAAGATCCTTCTACTTTACTACAGATAGGCTAACAAAGCTTAGGCTTGTTAAGGAAAAGCAACATAATCCACTAAGTTCTGATGCAAACTTCTCCAACATCTGTCAGTGATTAGAGTGGAGGTTTTTGTCTCTCTCATTACCTTGTTTTTCTAGGCCATCACGATGATCAGAGACAGAATGCTTGAGCAAACCAATTAATCTTGATTTATTTGATTTATTGAAAACATCACATTTTGCTCAAAAGTGTGATGGAAATTAAAAAAGTAATTTATTCATAATGGTCTTAAACTGTTACACAACCCCAAAATCTTAGTTATTCCCAGTGTGGGGAAAAAAATACCACCACTTTTTTTTTAATTGCAAATTCTGTCTCTTGCTGTTAAAATTCCAGTAATTTCAAATAGGAGGAAACAGAGAAACCAGTCAGAGGTATTAGAAATCTTAGTACATAGACTTTTTTTTTTTTTTGAGAAAAGTAAACCTCTTCAAAATGCAAGAGCTGATTCCATCAGTTTCTGTTAATCAGTACACTGAAATAAATTTTAACTAAAGGCAAGCCCCTGTACCTTTGTAATAAAGGTAGATTTTATCCTTAAATGCTTAGGTAAAATATTTAATGAAGATAGGAGAGCGATATGTGTGCAAATAAGGATGGAAAAATGCACTGTAATTTGAGTGAATACACATCTTTCCTTTTAAACAAAGATCATGAAATAAGGTGCTTCTTATTTCTCCCTCTCTTGGAATGTACCAGCAGCTTCATGAGCAACACAGCAGCTTATTTTTTTCCACTTCTTTCATTTATTCTCCCTCCCCTGTTATGAAGAGCACTGTGTTTAGAACACAATATACAATATTTTCTTATTTAATACATATTTTATTGGACAGATTCCTAAGAGGCGGACTGGAGAGACAAGGCTGTCAGTTTCAAAATGCCACATAAAATTTAACAAGTGGGTAGTTGTTTGGGATGCTGGCAGCTAGCCAGTGAACATTTGCATTTGGCACAGGGGCAGGAGGTAATGAACAGCAGATTTCAAGACTATGAGAATGGTTTTTAATATTTAATGGTTTGTAAATGGTCTAGAATTTATTTTTTCTGGAGAAGGTTTAGTTTGGCTACTGGGGTTCATGTATTTTTATAGTTGGAGAATTAGTAAAAACCTTTATATGACTGTAGATAGAGTTAACTTCATCAGAGTTGTGTATTTTTTTTCCCAGAATGTTCATGTACATACATACATTTATGTATCTTTCTCCCTCGATTTCAAGGCAGGAGGAAATATTGTCCTGGCAAATTGCATAAGGAAGAGAGTCTTTTTGCCTCACTTGTCAGCGACGTGTCCCAAACACAAAGAGTCCATAATAGCTTTCTAAAATAAATTGTATTTACAAAAACTCTTATATTTCTTGGGTGTCACCTTTACATATGTAAGGTCTATTTTCGGCTCTGAATTGAGGTTGCATTTCATTTAGCTTAATTTTGTTTACAAAAGTGATTAACAGGAACTAGAGCACCTGGGTTAATGGACCATTTTACTTAGAGAAACTATTATACCAATATGATTTTTTGAGTCACGACATTCATATGCTAAAATAAATTCAGATATGATATGATATGAAAAACTTTATAGAAGCATAGTCAAAGGGTAAGCAGTATAAATCACTTGCCATTTTGCCTCTCCTATGAATTGCAACCATCCTAATTCATGTAAATAATATTTTACATCCTATCACACAATTATATATATTTTGAATATACACACACAAGAATCAATGAGGAAAAGTTCATTTCTTGAAAGACAAATGTAATCTGTGAAATCTTTGGGTTTTATCTCAGTATTTTTCAGCTTCAGCGATGGTAAAAACAAATATTTCAAGTGTTTTATTTATTAAAAAATTTAAAGAGCATAAAAAGCACCTTTTGGGTGATTTTATCTAATTAAACCTTTTAAAATTATTTCAGAATCTTTGCACATGAAGACCTTTTCCGTTATACCCTGCAGTTCCTGAAGTGATTCTCAGGCTGTCTATACTTCTTCCTACTGTGCAGTGAGCAGATACCAAGAGCAGCTGCAGAAAAATCAGCTCCTGCATTTGTAGCTTGGAACATTTTTCATGTCATTTAACCTGCTTCTCTGGCACACTCCTTTGCAGAGAGCTTTACACAGACCTGCTAAATGCATTGCAGAAAGAATTATGATTTTTATGTGCATATATATTTTTTGTATCACGCCACTGGGGTTTTTATCTTGTTATACTGCATGTGCCAAGTTACACTGCAATAGTTCCAGAGTTACCTTGGTGAGTTCAATAGAGGCAATCCAGATTTACAATGGGATGATTGATTGGAATCTGTGTAATGACACCTTTCCTGAAAAGCTCTTAGTTTGAGGCAAGATTCAATACTAACTTCTGTTTAGATGGAAACTGAGAAAATATGATAAACACTACCTTTATCTCCTCCTGTATATAGACCAACCATACAACAGTTCCCTCCAGAAAATTATTTCTTACAAACAAAATTTTTGAACTATATTAATTCCCTCTGTCATTTTTTATTATTTATGTGAATTATCTCTCACTGACAGAGAGAAAGGAGGGCTACAATTTTATTTAACTAATTCTGTCTCATATCCTTAAGCACATAAAAATACAAGATTTCTGGTAGGGGATGGGTTTTGGTAGCCCTCCCCCTATAATTAGCATTATGTTTAAACATAATATAAACTCAACAGAACTATTCCATCTTCATGAACTTGAAAGACATTTCAAGAAATTAAAACCATGGTTACTTTTGTCTAGAACAAGTAATTAATTACAGATTCATATTGATTCGTGTTACTTAATATTCATGGGAACTCTTTTAATGTTTTCTGTTAGTAAATTAAGACTGCTATTGATCTTACCAAAGACAACATGAATGCAATTAAACATACATAGCTCTGTTTGGGGATGAAAATAAAGATATTTTAACTGGGTATGCATTCATACCAAACCAGATTTTATGATAATAACAGCATAAATAATATATAAGACTTACAGATATGCATATCTTAAAAATCTATTCCTTTTAGCAACAGCAAGTGTTATTGAAATTAAACATTTTTAACTGTGAAAAGAAAAACTGTGTCATTTGCATGAATTCCCAGTGTGTATTAACAAGCCAGTATCATCTTTGCCTTGAGTTAATGGAGAGTTGTAGCAAATATATTTTTGTTACTGAGGAAAAGTGGAAGATTTATCTCACTGCCTTGAATACTTACACTTCCTTATGATGTTCACTTATTCTTCTTAATGGGGATTTAGACAATATCTTTTACCAAACCATTGACTCAAGTCTGAGCAAACTCATTCTATTTGTCATGCTCCAAACTAAAGCAGTCCAGTAATGACAACAATGCTTAAAGAGTTGTTGCTATGTAACTTTACTGCAAATGAGAGACTTCATTGTATGAGCAATCCAAATAGCAAATCAACAAGTTACGGTTATGGACCTCTGAAGACACTTTCCAGAATGTGAATGATATCTGTGAACAGGCACACAAAATAGTATCTTCAAGAAATAAGTTTCCTACACTTAAAACCTGATGCACACAAGGAAACTATCTAATCGGGTTTCCTGATGTAGAGCATCTCAGAAAGAGATGCTGAAGGTCAGTCACACAAATCCACTGTTTACCTGAAGGGGTACAAATGAGATGCTTGTGCCTCATCTAAATCAGTGCATTTTTTCTATCAAGATGATGGCATTAATTATGACTGTTAGAGCAGGGTGCTTCAGAGACAATCTGCTAAGAGAAAGACTTCCACCTTGAAAAACACACATGCACATGCACACTTCTTTACCTACAGCAACAGGGGAAGGAGGAGAGCATTTTATACCTCACTGAGACCAGGAGAGATACTTTGGTAGTTAAGTATGTGATGACACAAAGAGGCATTTGAGCCATATAAGTAAATATGAATGACCAGAAGACATCTTGGATATGAGTGTGTTAAACTAAACCTGGGGTGGAAGATTAAAATCTTCCTGGAGGGATTCAAAGGCAAGATGGGATACTTCTAGCTCTTCCAAGCAGTACCCAATCTGAGCTGTAGTGTATGGAGAAAGAGGGGGCACAACCTCCAACAGGCATGAATTAAGAAAGATTACAATAGGTCTTTTGGAAAATTAAGCAGAAGAGCTTTCTGATTTTAAGATTAAAGAAGAGTTCCACAATGATTAGCACTGTTACTGTAAGAGGGAGATACGGTATATGCCCATCTCCTGTTTTACTTATGCACTCACTTGCTATAAAACCAAAGCATTCACGTGAATAGTTTAAGCATTCATTTTGTTTCTTCATCAGTGTCACAGTTTTAGCTGTGGTGATGGTTTTGAATATTGTGAATAAATGCTTTCCTCCAAGTTTCATCTAAACCTAACATAAGATGAGTCATTCCTCACCAGAAGAGTACTACAAAATATGAAGAAAGTACAGAGAAAAGGTGAGCAATCCTCAAGCTAGTCACTGAGACTAACCTTCTGTTTAAAGCATTGCAAAGCTGAATTCAGACCAGTTGCTTAGATCTTTGCCAAGCTGGGTCATGAAAGCCTCCAAGGGTGGTTTCCATGGGGTCTCTGAGCAGCTTGTTCGATTGGTTAATTGAAATACAATGCAGCAAAAGTAAAAAAACCTGTTACTCTACTTAAAACTCATGGCAGTTAGTATGTTTTAAAGACTAACGTGGCTTTCCTACTGGTATATAATTCCCAGGGTCATCTCCTGTGCCTTATTCTTTAACATTTCCTGAGATTAGTGTGTTAATAACTCACATTAGTGTTTCAGAGAGCTCTCAGATGCTCTTTTAAGATTTTTAGCATACATTTAATGGACAAGTTAGTTTGTAAACCTGTAATTTTAGCCATGATGTCTCTCACTTCTTTTCTACAGCATCATACAGAATCTATACATGCCTGTGTTTGATTCAGATGCAGCACAGAAGCATTTATCAAAGGTTTCTGAAATGTTTTCAGTATCTAGCAATGAATATATGTGACCTGTGATTTTTCTTGTTCTTAATCCATATTTAAAATTCTTAGCTTTGTTAACTGGTTCCCCAAATGATTATGTGCATTTTAAACATCTAATTTATAAATTCATGAGTTTTTATACAGCATTTTTATCAAATAATTTTTCATTTTAATTATTTCCAGTCAAGTATATCAGCACCAATTGTCCCTTAAAGCATATATATATACATGAGACATATTGTCTGTATATTTAAATATGTATATGTATATATAAAATATGTTCATAAACATAAACAATACACACGTATCGGAGTCTTATCTAGTGCCTCAACATCAAATTCTTACAGACCTCCATTTCTGTTGACCATGACCTTTCAAATCACTAAAGCTCAAGCAATATTTTTATGAAGGGAAAGACCTTCACAGTAACAGATGAAAAGTGTTGTTCAACAACTTCATCACATAGCACAGTGAGAAAATAAAGAATAAAGAAATATGGATATGACATGGCAAAGTCATTTGGTACAGTGATACAAAATGTGGACAAACAGAAGAAAAGAAAGAACAAATTTAAGAGAGGAAAAGTAGATAAGCAGAAGTCAAAAATACAGATAATTTTAAAGACTTACAGAAAAATTGTTTACTGGATCAGAAATTTTATTGTATTTTAAGGGAAGCCTCAATGCAAGTATAATTTTAAATATAGAGGAATTCAGTCAGAATTTTGGCAAATTTTTAATCCTAGTAGTATATCTTAATACGTATAAAATAGCGAGATATGAGAAACTTATTTCAGTCTAAACAAAGCAAATGTTAAATTGATTTACTACCTAGCACTCAACCTGTTCCTGCTAAATTTTGGCCCCTTGGGAGGCACAAGTTAATATCTGTCTCATACCTTCAATATTTGCTGATATTATAACTTATTTAGTCTAACTAAAGTACAATTGGTCTAGGCTAACTGATAATTTTGTGATATAAAAGATATGTAAAACTCATAGCAGCCTATTAAAACAATTAGAATTAAATGATCGGTCTACACATGTGTAAATGTGTACACATTTACGAACCACCATGATGTATTTACATCAGATATATGGATCAAGATCCTAATCAATTTGAACTTAACAACTGCAAAATTTACATCAGTGGTTAACCCTTTGATGCCTGCCAAAATGTAGTTCACTACTGAATTGGCCTTGCTGAATGCAAGACTTGCTGTAAGAAATTACTCATTTTATACCTGTAAGGAAATACCATTCTACAAACAAAAAACGTCCTCAGTAACGTATATAGAATAGCATATACAGAACTATTATACACAGAATGGTCGGATTCTTAAGGAGCAGTTTGTCATTAGCAGTTTTCATAGAACTTTGGCACTAACTGTTTTAAAAATTGCACATTTAATTTTTATGATTTCATGATCCTAATCATCTGTGAAGTAACTGTATCTTTAATGTAAATATGCTTTTCCCCCTTTCCTGTTATATTCCAGTAGTATGCCAGCTGTAACTAGCAAACCTACTATCAGCAATAAAAATTCTGCCACAATTCAGTTATATCAAACATGACATATTTCTTTGAACCCACATGCATCTCCAGCTTTTTCTTTATCATTGGCATAAGGAATTACTAAATATCTGCATTTGTAGTTTTGTTTGGGATTTTTCCAAGTATGACAACGTGAAGATTTTACATATTGAACTTACGGAACCATGACTACCCTGGCCCTAACCTCCTCTTTCTGATTAATTAAAACCTTCCAATTTCTTTGCTAATCTAACAGATGGGAAATTGCTGTTGGAGACAACACAAATCCATTAGAACCATCAAATATTCTGTAATGGATGCCCTGTGTTTGTTAAATTCAGGCTCTTACCCCTCTACCACTTATCTAAGGGCACTGCTCTTTTTCTTTTTACCTTTATTTGGAAGAATATTCAATAGGCATTGTTCACCTTCAGCTCCCTCCACAGATTCCTCAGTTCCTCTATGAACTGTGCAATGAGAGTAATGTCCACATTACTACTGTATATATTTTGCAATACTCATTTACCTGTCAAACCCTGAACTTTTTTTCTGTGTTTGGAAGTGTCCTTCTCCTGGCTGATATTTTTCTGTTCCTTCCAAGGCAGCTAAGGATGTTTATTTTCTTTAAAATACAGCACAAGTGTCTTTGCAATTGTTCTTCTGTTTGAAATCCTATTGGTCAGCAGGAGTAGGGAGGTGATCGTGCCCCTGTACTCGGCACTGGTGAGGCCGCACCTCGAATACTGTGTTCAGTTTTGGGCCCCTCACTACAAGAAGGACATTGAGGTGCTGGAGCGTGTCCAGAGAAGGGTGACAAAGCTGGTGAGGGGTCTGGAGCACAAGTCTTATGAGGAGCGGCTGAGGGAACTGGGGTTGTTCAGTCTGGAGAAGAGGAGGCTGAGGGGAGACCTCATCGCTCTCTACAATTACCTGAAAGGGGGTTGCAGAGAGGTGGGTGCTGTTCTCTTCTCCCAAGTGACGAGTGACAGGACAAGAGGAAATGGCCTCAAGTTGCGCCAGGGGAGGTTTAGGCTGGATATTAGGCAAAATTTCTTTACTGAGAGAGTGGTGAAGCATTGGAACAGGCTGCCCAGGGAGGTGGTGGAGTCACCCTCACTGGAGGTATTCAAGGAACATGTAGATGTGGCACTTCGGGACATGGTTTAATAGGCATGGTGGTGTTGGGTTAATGGTTGGACTTGATGATCTTACAGATCTTCGCCAATTTTAATGATTCTGTGATTCTGTGATTCTGTGGGTAGGTTAATCAGCTGCAATATCACAGACTTGTTCTTTTTATTTATATTCCTTTTCTGCCTGAGTATTCAAGCCCTCACATTCGATTTAAAAGCAGGGATTAAGACATGCAGTCTAAACTCAGTTGAGGCTTGCATGCATATTATTATTTATGTGAAGACTGCTTTTCATCTCTGACCAAATCATCTTCTCAGGTTATGAGATTCACCTGATCTGAGTTAATCATTGGTTAAAAGTTATTTCCTATAGTACAGAAATTCCTCCTCCCACAGGTTCTTATAAATTGGCTTTTTTGCAAATACATTTCTTAGTATTGGATAATGATTCAATACTTCAACATATTTAGGTATGCAGAGCTTGAAAAAACACCCTTCTTCATTGTGCAGTGAGTGTATACAGTTCATTTTTATTTCCATTTCCTGAAATTGTCTGTTGTCTTTCTTAAACAGATCAAAGAAGGCAGTTATTTCAGACATCACTCTGCAATTGTACTAAATTATAAAATGAAAATTAATGTCCTATTGATTGATAATGGCACAATAATACCTAATATTTCTTCTCTGTAAATTACTAAAAAAAAATGATGAATACACAATGTTTCTATTGCAATGTTATAATTCAAGGAATGTAAGTAAGATGAAACTGTGAAAATTTGAAGCAGTAAAGACCAGCAGTTTATGTTCTATACCTTTGAAAAAGCATAAACAATACTTAAGATTAGTTTAATTTAAAAATGCCGAACAAAACATGTTGTATGTTTCTGTGTAAGGTAAGACATCACTTGATGGTGGGGAGAGAAACTTTATTTGGGTTGGCATACTTATTTTTCACTAAAAGGACTCAACCTCAAAAACCTGGTTAGTCATCACCGTACCTATAGACAGTGATGGACTCTAGATTAAATATTACCACTTATAAAAGAGAATTCATAGTCACAGTTGCTTATCTCTCAAAATGTCAGCTCAGTTTTCCCCAGCAGTCAAAAAGACAACACAGTGCGAAAAATCATTAGGGAAGGAACTGACAATAAATCAGAAAACAACTGTGTGGCGTTAACAGTAGTGGGTGAGTCCACATCTTGAATATTACGCACAGCTCTGGCTACTCCATCTCAAAAAGAAAATCCTTTAACTAGAAAGGTATAGAGAAATTATTAAGGATGACGAGGCATTCTGTGCAGGTGAATTATTTTAAATTACGTAGACAGACTAAATATTCGAGAAATCAGATGTCCTAACTGAAGAGCCCAAGAGCCAAAGAAGTCTACATATCCCAAGCACATGCAGAGAATGAACAGGAAATACTTATTCACAGAACAGAACTGGGAAGACATCTGAAAAGGTAGCAAATCTCAAGAGAGAAAAAAAGGAAAGCAATTTTTTTTTTTTACACAGATGACTGCATTGTGCAATGCATTGCTGAAGTATACCAAAGACAACAAAACATGCCAGATATTAAAGGAGAATATCTATTGCTGGGCATCATGCTTAAACAGAATAGTCTATCTGCAGCTTCCAACTTAAGAGGCCTTAAACTGTTGATTCCCAGAAGCTGAGCAATATAACAGGATTACTTTTTCCTTAACTAAAACATAAGCATCTCATACTGTTTACACTCAGAATCACCATGCCAGATGGGGTGGTCTTATTGTCAGACCAACCAAGATACTCTTAAATATTCATGACAAAATGTTTTATTATATTAATTTGGCCTGAATTTCCACTTATTCCATTTGTCATGAATTTGGGTAGCTCATGGTAGTTGGAGTGCGCACAGCTCCTTTACCTGGAAAAGACACTCAGAATGAGATAACCCTGAACTGATGAGAAAAGTTCTTTAAAGCTCTCCTGCCCTTTTTTTTTTTTTTCTTAAGAAGTTACAAAAGTATTTAACTCAGAAAATAAAAACAGAATAAGAAGCAATGATTTCTTCTTGAAGTAGGCATGTCTGTATCTTCTAATGGAATACCTTCACTATATTCGGAAGTAGGTAACTCTCTTTCCAATAAGTATCTCTAAGCCTTGATATATCCTTCTGGTAGAAATGTATAAGGTAATTTCTATAGGCAAAGCATTCAGTCATTGCAACCAGCAGCTAATACACACAGAGCATACATCATCTTTAGACTGCAGAAATGGTTGATAGCCAAAGGAGAGCAGCATTTGCATTGCATTCATACCGAGATGTTAAAATATGAATGGAGGAGTATTGGAAAAATGTATTGGGAAAAAAGCAGATAACTACCTGGCAAGGCTCCTTGGAGTGCAGAAGGTGTATTGCTTTCTGTGAAAAAACATGTAACTCATAAAATTGATCACAAACATAATTTTAATTGTATTTTTTTCATTTACTTTCATATTGCAAGCAAGAAAACAAAACACTCATAAAAGGCTATTTTGTCTCAAGCAAATATGTGATCTTGTTGGATTTAGTTACTAAATTTGGTAGCAAGTGTACAAGATAAAGCATGATACTAGTAACAATGGCAAGGCTAGCATTAAGCTTGCATTAAGCTGCTACAGACTGCCGTAGCACCAGAAACTTCATGAGAAGCAGCAACAAACTGAGAAAGTGACCTACGTTCATACACAAATTAGGTGATCATTCATTTGAGAATACTTTGCTGATGTAAATTTCAGATCCACCCTTAAGAGCTGAAGAACATACGTGTCTAATCTCCAAGGTCTCTTTTAGAAATGAAGTTGTGATCAAATGGCATGTTTGATCATCTCTCAATGAAGTATCTAAATAAAACTTTGAAAGTTGTGATTTTGAAAGGATCACATAATCATCTGTTTTCAGAAGATATCTGTATTGAGCCAGAATGTCTACAACTAACCTATAGGAGGAAGGAAAAGTTAAGACTAGGTACTAAAATGGTTTTAGGAAAAAAAATATTGTAGAAGAACAGATTTTGTATCAATTGCTTTTAAATGTCCATGACAAAGAAATTTATAAAGAAGAAGTAATCTGTGCCCAGCTTCTTTCAAATAAAAACGTCACATTCCACCCCTATGCTATCTTCAATAGCATCAGGAAGTTTGGACAGTTTTTAAGGAATGTATGATGAGGAAGATGCTGTCCATGTTTATACAGACTTCTCCAACGCATCCATAACATGCAAAATTACTCATAAATCACTTTCATGATTCTAGTGGTACAACTCATGAGGACACCCTTCCATGGGCTGATCAGAGCAGTTGTGATGATTATAGCCCAGAGACTTCAAACTGTCATAAAGTATAACAGATAAGTCTCCTTTCCTTTTTTTTACAAGGATAGAATACCCTTGCTGCATGGCTGGATCAGATTCATCCAAATGATTTATTCTTTAGATCAACCTGAAAGACTTGTCTCTTTAGTAGGGAAGGAAAATTTTATCTGAGGGCTCAATTGTGAGAATAATGTATTATCATCCCCAGAGCTTTGTCGCACTGAAAAGTTAGAGTCACCCTTGCAGGATACCATGGAAAAAGTCTGAGCTAAGAAGGACCAGAACCTGACAGTTTTCTCGGGAAACCACCATTAGGGCTAAAAAAGCACAAGGTACTTGAAACTTGAAACAGATACACTTGGGAGTTAATATTTACCTGAAAAAAAAAGAAAGTTGCCGTTGAAGCCCGTATCTATACCCTATACACACTTATTGGGAGAAGGAGAATGTCTATACCACTTCTTGAGCAGAAGATTTCCTCAGATGTTTTACTATAGCAACCATAAATTTAATAGAAGTTACTTCTCTGTGTTGGAAGGGAAGTTGCTCTGAAAAAGATTAAATTACAGAAATCATCAAATCACTGTAGCTAAATGAAATTGGACAACATGTCTTGTTTGGATATCACTTAAAAAACAGGAATATTTAATCCAATTTATATTCATGGTGCCTATATATTTTCAAATGGCTAAAATCTAGGGAACTCAGTGTGAAGCACTTCTACATGGAAGGAAATTGACTTGAAGGGGGGTGCAGAAAGTGAAACATTTTAAAAGAATAATTGGTATGCATATGATATTTGCATTTCCTATTAACCTTCACTTGCACAAACAGAAAACCTTCTTCAAAATGGAGAAGGGCTCAGTTCAATTTGCCTGTTTATAAAATTTAATTTAACCGAAAACCTGCAAGAGAGAAGAAGCTGGAACAAAGTCTGTTGCTGATTGGTTTAATGTGAGAAACCTGAAATTGATGTTGACATTTTTCCAGCCTGGAGCAATCACTACACTGCCGCTCTTAATTGGCTACCCAAGCCCCTCTTTTTCTCTCACACAGCGGTGAACTCATGCTTGCAGCTGCAGGAATCTCCTATTGTAAATACTTACATGGACAAACCAATCAAGCAAACAAAAGGCTCTCCATCCTGGATAATCCAGTTAGTCTTTTAGATAACTGTGAGCTTCGCAAAAATTCTTGGTAACCTTCTCCATTGTGTGAGAGCATGAAGTATGACATTATTAGCTTAGTGTGCCAGCTTAGAAAATGTATAAGGCATTACGGTACAGTCACAGTATTATCTGCTAGATTGAGCCAGGTTTATTAACAGTGACAACCATAACAACAATAAAAGGCATGCAAAACCAAATTCAGTTTTCAGAACCTTATGGGAGGTTTGCAATCATATTAGAACTTTTTTTTTTTCTGAAGGATTTGCTTGATTTACATGAACATGACCTGGTGCTTTTGTTGGTTTCACTCAGTGTCTCTATTAGAACCTACAGAAGTTCAGTAAGATATTATATTTTTTTCGTAGAGTGCCTTTGTCTGATGACAGCATCTACAGTCACTGTCAGACAACATTGGGAGCTGCATTAGAAATCTTGTTATGAGATATTTTTTTTTTAAATCTTCCAAATAAATTCCTTCCTGTCTGCAAATTCAAACAAAAATCACAGTCCCTTGCTGTAGAGACTGTCAGTATGGATGTAAAATATGTCTCATGGGGAATGTCTAGAAATGATCAGGTTTGGGAACTGTCCCTAGGAAGAAATTCAGCTTCAGAATTTTTCATCTTATTGTCAATATAGATCTGTGCTTCCCCTCCAATAACAGCGAGAAAAAACCCAACCAAACAAAAAAGCCCAATATCTCCTTCCAATAAAAGGCTTCTTTTCTGGAAAATGAAACTCTGAATAGCTTTGAGATAGCTGCACTAGTAGAATTACACAGATACTTAACTGAATGAATGTTTGTGTGAATGTCCACTTACATCAGGTGTATGTCGTTTGGAGAAATACGTTTGGTCTAACCCTAAAGTATGTTTTTTCCAGAAGCACACGGATTGATTTGTTAATTTGTGAAAGTGATTAAGTTTAGAAAGTTACACCATGCAGTGGGGTCTAAAGAATTTTGTCACAGTAACCATTTAACCATTTTTTTGTTTATAATAGGAACTTTTGTCACAAAATATTTGAGTTTTACCATTTTAAAATGACCTTACTTAATAAATTAAGAAATTAATTCACTGCACTAAGACTACAAGAGGCAAATTAATTCTTCTTTGTTCCTGAGTGTAACTTTTCTTGGCAGCACTTTCTGTTCAGAGCTCTTCAGAACTTTACATTGCTTTGCAACCTCTTAGAATTAGGATTTGGGGATTTTCAGCAGATCTGCTTCACTATTCAGATATCACAAAACTTATTCAAGGTGTGGAAAAGACAATACAGACTTCTATTAAAACAATTGCCAATGTGCAAATGAAAATAGAATTTCAATAGTTTAAACTCTAGCTACATGACAGATCTAAAGAAAAAACTATAAACAGAACTTCCACCTGTAGTCATATATAGTAAGCTGCTTTTGACAGTGTCTACTGAAAACCTTATCAACAATCTGAAAGAAAATAGGAACACTGACAAAACATGTAAAGTTTGCAGACATTGCTGGAGTGGCAGCTAAAAAAGGCAGGTTATTTCCTTTGGCTGAGACACATTCATGGATGTGTTTCAAGACAGTTAAATGAAAAGGCATACATCTGGGAACTAAAAGTATCACCTGTAGAAAGTGAAACTGCGTTTCAGCTGTCATCAGGAAAGACATGGTGATTTTGATAAGTGCTGAGGAGGGTGGGACCATAATAAAACAATTTAATTTAGTCTGTAATTAGATTTTGAAATTACTGAAATGCATGTGCCTTAGCAAAGTGATACAGACCACTGAGACAATGAAGAGAAGGCATTGAAAGGAGCTGTGTAGAAAGTTTCACTGTGTGTGTAGGCAATTCCCAATTTGCTAAACCTAGACCCAGCCATTGAAATAGGAAATTTCCATTAGGAAATTGTAGTATTCCTGAATAAGTGTGGTGCAGTAATAAACCATTATAATGATCTTCATTATCTCACACCCATCTATTGGGATGCAAACTCCGAATCAAGGTAGGGTACATTTTTAGAAATGTGGTCTTGATTCACCAGATGTCATGAGCTTGAAACAGGAATCACTTGTAAGAGATTGCTAATAAACAAGAGTTCATGCTACAGTAAAACAATATTCACCCTTATTTTTTTAAATCTAATAATCCATGAAAGAAGGGTATGAAGCTAGTGATACAAATGATGTTGTTTAGGTAGTAAAGCAGAGTTCAAGAGAAGCACTTCATAGCAAATAGCTTATTTCTTCATTATAGTGATTTGGATTGTTCTCCCACACTTGTTCTTTCTTCGGCAAACTCAACCTCTTCTGAGTCTCCCAGGAAAATCTTAGAAACATATCATCCTACAAGTGTGACTGAAAGGAAGCCTCCATTGTTTTTAATCCTTTTGACATCTGTGACATCTGTTTCACAGCCTTTTATTAAGTAAGCTGTGAAAACCATTGACCTAAATGTGAGCTATATATATTGTCTTGGACCATGTTAACAAAACAAAGTTCAGTGACTCTGTCAAGAAATTTTTCTCTTCTTACCACAAACAATCACTTCAGCTAAAGCACTTCATCTAGAGCATATATAGATACACACAAAATAATTATATTTTTATATATATATGGGGAAAAAAACACCACCACCCCAACAGGTATTCTGTTTTCTCTTGCTGTATTCTAGAATTTTTGCCCAAGCCAGTGTCTCACAACTAGGCTGGAGGAATAATAAAATTAAGATGTTTACAAATTGTTTTAACTCCTGTAGCTTGGAGCTCAATTTTTGCATTCTTAGATGCAAAGATTTCTTTCTGATTAATTAAAATCAATTTTGATTTCCTAGATTATCCTCCATCCATGACTTAAGGCAGTCTGTGTTTTTTGTAAAAATAACTGTTGCCATTTTATATAGGTGATGTGGAAGGGGAGATAAAACAGAAGAATCTTTCAGAGTTCAAAAGTGGAACAGGAAGGAGGTAAGAAATGCAAAGGCAGTTGTTGGGGAGGAACAATCGTTACTGCAGTTTCTCATTCTGGAAGAGATACAAATAATGTCAGATGGGAATGACTACTGTATGAACTTTTTGAAGCTACATGCAGTTTAATGGGCTGCTGTTCTTAAAACAGAAACCCTTTTAAAAATGAAAAGTTCAGCACACCTAATGGCTTGTTCCTCCTTCACCCCAAGCTTTAAGCCATAGGTCTGTCATGTATGTAGTTCAACTAAGCAGAGCAGAGCTCATGAGAGAGATTCAAAGATCTTGACGTTTTATTACATTCCATTCTCAATTTCAAAACCAGCTCAACTCTCCTCAAGCCAAACGGGGTCTAGGATAAATATGCCTGAGAATACTTGAGATATTAAAGAAATCAATCCACAATTCCCTTGCATTCTTTTGAAAACAATTCCGAGCACGAAAAACATTAATCCTCACACATACTGTTTATTATGAGTAGTCTGTCTGAATTTAAATATCTTTCCTTTATGTGTGAGATTTTAGGTATTTTAAACTATACATTCTTTAGCAGGCTTCTCATAGCCCATATTCAAAAGCAAAACTGGTCAGCTTTTAATCCTCACAAATACCCTTCTGGTGCATATATCATGGCAGGGACTATGCCATGTTTATCCTGGTAAATCTGTATTAAAAAGATCTCTGTGGACTGAAACTTTTAATTTCAAACACGGGACAAAATAAAATAATCTTTGGATACCAGACATCAAGTAGATTTCATTGTGATTTTTCATGGTGAGGTAACATAATAAGACCATCAATGTTTCATTAACACTGAAGAACTCTCAGACATGCTGTCAGAAGCAGCGTCTTTTCTAAAGTACAAATGCAATTTTTTTTTTAAAAGTATTATTATTACTTAGTTTGGTCTGATGCACTAACAGCAAAATATTTCTTCCTGACGATTTTTTAAAGTCATAATAACAAAACGCAATAAAAAATAATAACAAAGAAATCTTCTACAGGGTAAAATAACATTCAGTGAGCTCTTACCTTTCACTTTACAGCTTTGTATTCACCAGTACCATCTAGACTTCTATCAATATTTTAATGAGTTTGACATGGGGGACAATAACAATATCAATATCAAAGGCTGAGATTCAATTCTAGTACAATTTCAGTTTCTCAATGTAAGCCATCCAAATCTGATAAATTTACAAATTTGGCCCGGAAATATTGTAAACAAAAGGGTTCCTTGTGACACAGGCAGTATTTTCAACCTTTCCATAAACTCAGAAAAGCACCTCTGGTACTTCTATGGTATCTTCTGTCAAAAGTCTCTATGCTTTTTAAATATACTATCCTAACTTACCTGAATATTGCAAAGGGGGTCTTTAATTTTAAATGTAATTGAAAGTTTGAATTATGTTCCTTTTAATTCAAATTTGTTTGGAAGTTGTTCTTGAAAGTGGAATCACAAAGGAAATACGAGATAGAGTTGTCAACAGAGCATATAAAATTGACAGTTTTCTATATGTACTCTGCTCCTGCAATTCTTGGATTTTTGCAAGAATAGGGGTTTCGTGGTAAACTTTGTTTCAAATGTGCAACTCCTGACTTTGTTATTTAAGACCATGGTAGACAAAAAAAAAAATAAAATTAATATAGATTGCCAGTTCACTTACTTAGTAAAATGACAGAACATGTAGCAAATTGTATGACCTACATAAAACTCTTATTTGAATTATGTGGCACAATAATTTCCCTGTGTCAGTCTACTGACTGGCACTTCTTTATGAAAACGACAAGTTGGAGTTCACAGTTTTATCTTCATCTGAAAGTAAGAAGCCATTTTCTCATCTTTATAGTTGCAAAAGACATTCTGAACAAATATGAATCAAGAATAACCAGAGAATGGTGTCTGTCAGTTTTAACCTGAGACACTAAAACGTAGTTATTAAAATGTTAACTCGTCCCATACCTCAGTAATTCTTTGATATGCAATATTAATTTATCTTAGCTTCTACAGATTCAAATGCAAATGTTTCAGACTCGAAATTCTCATCATATAAACTAACATTCTATTCTTGTACCATCCTCTTCACCTTTTAGCTAAGGCTAAGGTTTTATGAAAAAGCTGGGCTTGTTGACCAACTGGATAGTGACACAAGAGGCCCTTGATGCTCGTGTGACTATGCACTGAAGCCATTCAAAGGCATAAGGCATAAAAAGCTAACATTATAATAAAGAGTCAATAGTTTCTTGAATGTTTGGTGCCCTAAATCACTTCAGAATCAAATCACTGCCAGTGCCAGCAGACGGAAGGGGGTACGAAAAACTATCCAAGACTGCAGAGAAGAGCCAAAGGGATTGAATCATTCAGCAATTACTTGGTTTTGGATCAGCACAGCTCTGTGGCAAATCACAATAGGTTGAAAAGTCCTAGTTGGAAAATTAGTACCCCTTCAGTGTGGATTAAAGATAGGCAGGCTTCTACAGAATGATTCAGATCTCAGACGATCTCAATCAACTCTGAATGAGCCTGTCTCTTTCCTTACAGAGCAAGACTACCACATGCAGCTCTTGAATTTAGTAACTAATGTTGGGTGGAAGGAATTGAGACCTACTTTCTACTTCTGACTTTCAAAATGTTTTATTATCTGTGTTCTCTTTTTCCTCCATTACAGAATCACAGAATCACAGAATGATAGGGGTTGGAAGGGACCTCTGGAGATCATCTAGTCCAACCCCCCCACCAGAGCAGGTTCACCTAGAGCAGGTTGCACAGGAATGTGTCCAGGTGAATTTTGAATATCTCCAGAGAAGGAGACTCCACAACCTCTCTGGGCAGCCTGTTCCAGTGCTCTGCCACCATCAAAGTCAAGAAGTTCCTCCTCGTGTTTAGAGGAAACTTCCTATGATCAAGTTTGTGCCCGTTACCTCTTGTCCTGTCACTGGGCACCACTGAAAGAAGACTGGCCCCATCCTTCTGGCACCCACCCCTTAAGTATTCAGAAGCATTGATAAGATCCCCCCTCAGTCTTCTCTTCTCCAGACTAAAAAGACCCAAGTCCCTCAGCCTTTCCTCATAAGAAAGATGTTCCAGTCCCCTAATCATCTTTGTAGCCCTTTGCTGTACCTTCTCCAGCAACTCCCTGTCCTTCTTGAACCAGGGAGCCCAGAACTGGACGCAGTACTTCAGATGCGGCCTCAGCAGGGCAGAGTAGAGGGGGAGGATAACCTCCCTCGACCTGCTTGCCACACTCTTCTTGAGGCACCCCACGATGCCATTGGCCTTCTTGGCCACAAGGGCCCATTGGTGGCTCATGGTCATCCTGTGGTGCACCAGGACTCCCAGGTCCCTTTTCACAGAGCATCTCTCCAGCAGGTCAGCCCCTAACCTGTACTGATGCATGGGCTTATTCCTCCCCAGGTGCAGTACCCTACACTTGCCTTTGTTGAATTTCATAAGGTTCCTCTCTGCCCAACTCTCCAGCCTGTCCAGGTCACGCTGAATGGCAGCGCAGCCTTCCGGTGTGTCCACCACTCCTCCCAGTTTTGTGTCATCAGCATTATTTGTTTAGCCTGCAGAAATTAGGGTTTCTTTGAAGTGGATTCACTGTTAAATGAAAGTAATTCTCCATGTCTTCTCCGGAGAGAAAAACAGGTAAAATTTAGTACTGCTTCAAAATTTGTCATTAAAGTCAAAACAATGTTCATGACTGCAGAAAATCTCATACTCAGTATAGTGCTATAACCTCTTTCCATTAATAAACAGTACAATCTAAATGAAGGGCCTCAAGTTCAAGACTTAATTATTGTACCTTGTTCAGCAATTAAAAGGGAATTGCAAAAGAGATACTATGGCGTATGTCACAATTAAACATGCATTTTACAGTAGTATTTTTGCTCCTAATTCTTTCTTATAATGATGCTGATCAAAGCAATAGTAGGAAGTGAAAATTGTCTTTAAATAGAGGTCCCTAACCTTTAGCACAGACAACTTGCAGCTTCTGAAATCAAATCAAATCTTTATGCAACTAGAAAATTAATTATAACACTATGTTTTTATGGATATGAAACCTAGCAGTGGTGCTGTGGTGCATAATAAGACAATCTTAAGACTCTGGCTTATACACAGGCATCTTTTCCATCGCAGATGTTTTATACCTGTGGAGATAACAATCATATTCTGCTCTAAAAGCTTTGAAATTAGAGGCAACAACAGGCAACTTTAATGGCTCTGGGATAGTTTCATGATCACCCCAGATAAGAAAAAGTGAACTCATAATGGCAAAATTACACATCCTTTTCACATTGGAAAGTAACTGTTACATACGTGCACTACATTTATGTGTTGGAAGATGCTTCTCTTAAGCTCTGTTTCAAGAAGAGAGTGGTTATATTTAATCACCACTGTGGTTCCAGTTTGAGATTATTACTCTAATATCACAACGTTTCCATTGAGACCTGCAGTAAATTCTCCTGGAAATGCTCAGTAAGAGTCTTGGATTTTTTTCTATACATTGAATTCTGTCAGAGTTTAGTCAAATCCAGAACCAGGTTGAATTCAAATATCAACTACCTACATCCATATACTCACCTATGCAATTTCAGAAAAATCTCATGTTTCCTTTCTTTAAAGATATTCAGGGTTCTTTAGTAAAGTCTTTTAGCTTTAGTTGCTACTGTACAATCTCAACATCTTTTAAGAGTTTCCTTCTCAGCAAGGCACATGTCAATCAAACAGCAAAATTGCATGCTTCTGTGTTTTATCAACATCTGAATTAACCTTTATGTTCTATTGTACTCTGAAACAATAGAAGAGGGTTCCTGTGCCTACAGGGTTCATACAGTAAGGACTACCAAACAGATTATGTCAGTTAAAAATTGAGAAGTATGTCCTTTTTGTAGGATGGTGATGAAAAAGAGGAAGAATGTGAACATTTCTTTTATTGTATAACTCCAAAATATCATCAGAGAGTCAGGACCTCAGGGAACCTTTCTTCAAGCAACAAAGAAAAGACAATTAATGTTTTGTTGCATGTGAACCATCCCTATGTGCCACTGTTTGCTTCTCACAGTGCCAGCAGTATCATAAACTACAAGGTGTACTTTTTGTTTGATGTAGCACATTACTAGAGCCACTGAACCAAAACATCATGAGCTAAGCACTCTGCAGTAGGCTTTACTTGTTATCAGATTCTTCAATTTCTTCCAATTACTGAACAATCACTTCCTAAATTTCTTTAAAAAAAAATGTTAACACAAATAAACTGTTACTTAGAGCAAGTTTTAACTGTCTAATTTTCCACTTACAGTCTTTCATAGCTCTTGGATCAAACTGCTGTGACAAAAATCAAAAATTCTCTCTAATTCTCCTTCACATCACCACCATGCCACCAACTAACTGCAAATACAATAGTCAATATATTTCATCTAGGAAAAAATGAAAAGCCTGTAACTTTCAAGGTCTGGATTTTCTTTTTAGAAAAGTTATGCAGTGGTAACAGCAAGAAGATTTCTAGTAGAGATTCAGGAAAAAACCCCCAACATTTTCCTTTCTTTTTGAATGTCTTGCAAGAAACAATTAATCACGTGTTTTTTCTTTTTTTTTTTTGTTTATTTTTACTTTCAGAACAAAAGAAATAAAAACTGTTAAAGACAATCCATGCTAGTCATACAGTTCATGTAAGAGTAAGGAGGCAATAGAAACTAATGGACTAAACCACCAAGTAAAGACTCAAGACAAGGTATCTTTATTTGTGATTTTGTCACAACATGCTTAAGTAATTTAACCTCTGTAGCATGCTTTTGCATTAAAAACTGGCATATTAATTATTATTTTACAGGATCATTATGCTTTCATACTGACAGTGAAGACCTAAATATTAATTACTGTTAAGTATAGCCCTCACATCAGCAGTATCCAACCTCATAATGATCCAGTCCCATACAGGGTACACCACACCTTTAGCTCAGAGGCAGTAGTACCAATAATACAAGCCAGTGTGAAACTGTACTATCCATTTTGTGCATGTTTATGTCGATACATGTTCTGCATAAGCATAAATAAACCCAGAGCACAGTACTGATATGCAGCTGATGGTGGAAATGAATGTAAATATTATCACTAAAGCAAGCTACATCCAACTTATGCTGATGCACAACACCACTAAATGCACAACATTTGGAGGAGAAAGTGAATACACTGCCTAGCTTGAAATTGCCATTAATATTCATAACCAAATATAACAATGCATAAAACTAAACTTTAATCAACACTACACACCTCTTCACTGGTAAATGACCCTGCATGGAAAAAGCAAACCATTTTGTGAATTGAAAAAAAAGCTCCCTTTTATCTTGTTCATTTTCAGACCCACTAATGATCACTAAATCCTAGGCAACTAATGGTGTGAAACAATTTAAGTGCTAATCAGACATCAGTAAAAGGAAAAGCTTACTGACAACCTGTGGTGGTGATGTCTAATCTGTGTTCATTTGTGATCAAATTCTACCGTGACATTCCAGTATTGTCACTGAAAAATTAGAAAAATCTTTTGTGTGCAACATTAAAGCATCATTTACATTGTTTTTAGGGCTTTGTGCTAGTCAAGCAAAGGGAAAAAAAAAAGGAAAGGAAAAAAAAAAGCCAGAAAACCTGAGAAGGCATAAGAGAAAGTTCGGAATGGAAACGTGTCCCTGTAGATTTTACAACTGGGCTATGAAAATCATTTAACTGGAAAGTAGATTTTCATCTGGGTAATGTCAACCTGAGTTGTGGATGTCAGATTTTCAAATACTGATTAATAATATGTTCTGTGGAAACTTATCAGTTTGACAAACTTCTGAGCAAATCCTACTTACGCAGCATGTATCAAGTACCTGTGATATTCCTACTAATTTGCACCATGGGCTCAACAGGAAGCTTGCACTCTTAAAGCTGACGGAAGCAGAATGGACACACCAAACACATGTACAATGATTCTGCTTCAGGGCAAACTGTAGTAAACAGAATAGCCCTCAAGTTTTTTATAATATGTTGGAGGTCTTTGTAACTCCAAATGGAAAAAAAATCCATTAGAATTATTTCTGTTAAAGGAAAAAATCGTGGAACATTTAAATATTCCTCATTTTCATTCGAAATCAGAAATAGCTATAAAAACTTTGGTTAAATATCAGAATTTTCTACAGAATTTTGAGTTTTTCTAGCTCTTCAGCAGAACTTTCCTAATTTACAAAAACAATAATATCTGCAATCATTTGTATATTAATAGAACTGTATCTTTTACCTGAATTGACAGATTCTCCAACAGAAAGCAAAAATACAAAAATGTCACTCTTTAAAAAAAAATTATATTCTGTTTATAATATGCAAAGATCAAGGCTGTGCTACTGGAGAGGGAAAACTAGTATGACACTTACATCTCAGAAAAGGGTTTGTAGTCATTGCTGACTTCTTTGAAATCACCAGCTTAATATATAGTAGTAACCCCATAGTTAACAAATCTCAGGTATTAACAGAAATGGGACTAAGAACACGGTAGAGGTTTATGCAAAATTTTGGTTCACCAATATCTGTCCTAGTCTCTGATTTGTAGAGCTCTGGTCTTCACCTCTCAAGAAAGACATGGTGGAACTAGGAAGGTACAGAAAAGAGCAAATAAAATGAATAAGGGGATGAAGAATTTACCTTTCAAGAAGGGAATGAAAAGGCTGTGACTTTCTGCAGAGAGAGAAGGGTGAGAGAGTGTATGACTGAGGCTTACAAAACCAAAATTTCAGTGGGTAAAGTTAATGCAGAACTGCTATTCATCCAGTATCACAGCACTAGAAATAGAGGACATGCATTGAACCTAGTAGGAGATCTATCTAAAATAGATTTTTTTGTTAAAAAGTACATTTTTAATACATCATGTATTCAACTTTTTGAATTTACTGTTACAGCAGATTGTGGAGGCAGGAAGAGAAGCTTCAAAAGGGATTAAATTTCTAAATAGATCTGTAAATAGTAAAGGGAGAATGTAGGAATGTATTGTCTGTTTTGTCTGCACTATTGATAGTAAGCTCAGGTAGTTGAAAAAACAGCTAGAAAATTTTGGTGTTCCTAAATAAGTACTTCTAAATTACAGATAGACTATTGTCCTAGGTGGACTGCTGTTTTGACCTAGCAGGCACTACAGTTCTTATCACAAAAGTTTCTATATAAATGAAACACAGGGAAATCTTTCCTTGAACTACAGAAATGGAAGAGCATGCATTTCCAAAACCAGTTCTAGTAGCTTTAATTACATCCTTTTGAAAGTTTTTTCATAGAATCATAGAATATGCTGAGTTAGAAGGGGCCCATGAGGATCATCGAGTCCAACTCCTGACTCCACAGAGGGCAACGTAAAAGTTAAACCACATATCTAAGAGCGTTGCCCAAACAATTCTTGAACACTGACAGGCTTGGGGCCATGACCATTTCCCTGAGGAATTTATTCCAGTGCTTGACCACCCTCTCAGTGAAGAACCTTTTCTTAATATCCAATCTGAACTTCCCCTGATGCATCTTTTAGTTATCCCCTCGTATCCTGTCACAGGACATCAGAGAGAAGCTATCAGCACCTCTGTCTGTGCTCCCCCTAATGAGGACATTGTAGACAACAGTGAGGTCTCCACATCCGTAAACTGAACAAACCTAGATTCCTCAGCTGCTCCTCGTAAGTCGTGCCCTCTAGTCTTTTCACCATCTTTGTTGCCCTCTTTTGGACACATTCTAACATTTTCATATCCTTCTTATATTGTGGAGCCTAAAACTGCAGACAGTACCCAAGGTGAGTCCGCACCAATGCTCAGTATAGCAGGACAACCACTTCTTTTGACCAATTAACTATACTGTGCTTAATGCACCCCAGGGTATGGTTGGCCATTTTGGCCACGAGGGCACATTGTTGACTCATATTGAGCTTGCCATCAACCTAAACCCCCAGAGCCCTTTCTGCAGGGCTGCACTCCAGCCTCTTGTCCTCCAATCTATACATACATCCAGGATTACACCCTCCCAGGTGAAGAATCTGGCATTTGTCCTTGTTAAATTTCGTACAGCTGGTGATTGCCTAGAGCTCTCAACTATCAAAATCTCTCTGTTAGGCCTCTCTGCCTTCGAGGGAATCAATATCTCTTCCTAATTTAGTATCAGGCAAAATTACTTAGTCTGCACTCAACTCCTGTGTTCAGGTCATTAACAAAAACATTGAAGAGAACTGTTCCTAAAATTGAGCCCTGGGGATCACCACTAGTGACTGGCCATGAGCCAGATGTTACCCCATTTACTACAACTCTTTGAACTTGACTCTTCTGCCAGTTGTTCACCATTGTATTTTGTACATGTCTATCTGTATGCTGGACATTTTGTCCAGAAAAAAACTATGACAGACAGCATCAAAAGCTTTGCAAAAATGCAAAAAACCCCACATCTGCTGCCTTCCCTTCACATACTAGGTAGGTAACCTTGTAATAAAAGTTAGTAGAAACCTTGTAATTAAGTTAGTAAGGCATGACTTTCCCTCCCATCAATCCATGTTGGCTTTAACCGATGACAGCATTGTCTTGCAAGTGTTTTTCAATAACTCCTAGAATAATCTTCTCTGTCATTTCACTAGGCACTGAAGTGCAACTCATGTCATTGGTATTAATGAAACTGTTTCAGAGCTTCACATAATATCAGGCACTCTGGTACATATAGTATACTTCCCAGATCCTGAGGGGAAAAAAGACACCCCCAAAAAATCCCAACACTCACCTCGCTAAAGTTATAGAAAAGAAAAATCAAACAAAAAGCAATAAAGTAGAATGGAACTAAGGAATCTCTTTGCAGCACTGAGATACATTCTGTCTGATGATTGTCTTTTGGGCTTTCAAGAGACTATACTGTTCGAGCAAGGTTATCTAATAATATTCAGTCTAGCTCTGATGAAACAAAAGATTCAAAGAAAAAGCAAACTAAAAATGAAATAACAAAACACAGGGTTTAAACATATTAAAGGAGAAAATGGGAAAAGATTTAGATGTTCACCTACAGATTTTTGTAGTCACCTCTGTTTCAACACTTTCATAATATTTCCTGCTCTACTATTACTTTTTCAGCATTTATGAATAAGATTTATTTTGCTGGTACTTACAGGTATAGCATTTAATACTCTTAAACAATAAACTGTGAGTATTTCTTATATGTCTAATGGAAAGCTTATCAAATTTCAAATAAAGTATCAATGTCATATACTTTATTCTTTTTTTTCTCATTTAAAAAACAATATGCCATGGGACTTCCACTGGAGCTGACAGATTTTATTTTCCTTTTTTCTTAAAGAACTGATTTCCAAGAGGGATGTAAGCAGCATTCAGTCTGGTGTTCTATTTGGCAATCTCTTGCACCAAGAACAGAAATGTCATTACTGTTTCAGCTGAAAACGAACACTGAAAGGTTAAAATAAGATTATTAGTTTTCAGATGAATCAATTAACTGATTCAGCTCACCACAGAGCTGACTTCTAGAAATAAGAGGGTGGTAGCTCGGTATTAGATCCTGAAACCCCATCTGTTAACATACTATGATGGGGACAAGCAGATTGAAGGGGTACCAGACATGAAATGAAGGACATGGACAGGAGATAGAAAGGTAGGCAAGCAAAAGACAGTGTATGGACATACAAATCTTAGGTACAAGATTTCAGTCATGCAACAAGTAACAACCATACTTCTCTGCAAGGAAAATACTATGCTGCTTTTGATTGTCACAATACACAGGTTGCACACTATCAGACTATTCATAATACTAAATTGCCTGAATCTGTTACTGAGGCAAGTTACCTAACCTTCATCACTGGGTATCTTTAGCCATGAGCTAGACAAATGTTTGTAGAGAGTCATAAAAGTATAGTTAATCTTGCTTTGGGGAAGGAGAGTGAATCAAGTGACCTTTTGAAGCCCACTCTAGTCTTATGATTGCACCGCTTTATGTTTTTCAAAATACTCCTTTTTTGAAAACTACTTTTTTTTTTTTTTTTTTTTGCTTACCATCTGCAGACACTGTAAAAGGTAAAGAAAAGCTCATGGTTTTGTACATGAGGGAGAGAGAGATTTTAAGCCATTCTTTGTTGGACTTCCAGTTGTAGAATGTTGTTTATCTTATGGCTTCAGTGAGAATTGCATGTTGGTCAATACATTTTAGGACATCATTAATTTAAGTAAGTACTGGATATTCATCTAAGAAGCAACACATATACAGTCTTGAATGCAAAGGAGTTCATTGCAACTCCTTGTTTCTGTAAGGAGATAAAATTACCTTTTATTTTTTACTCAGAACGAATTAAAGAAATAATATTATAATGGATATAATAAAACCCAGAGTGCTCAAAAAATATGTCTCCTACAAACTGACTAAAATGTTATTTTATCATAATGTTCCTGTGTTTCTATGTGACTGTTACTCTTTGGTCATTGCCAATGGTACTGCCTTTCAGCACAGGAGAATGCATCTGGGAATATATCAAAATTATGCAATGTATAAAAAAAAAATGCAGTATTTATTTATTTGTAGAAAATACTGTTAGTGACAATAGTAATCCTTTATTTTAATTACAATGACCTTCCTCAAATATTTATGTAATCTTTCAAAAATTAGAAACTTGATAAGCATTAGAGTTGTGTATTTGATACTTTTTGTACTCTCCTCAGGGAGTGAACAACACTTGTTTTTCCAGACTGATCTGTTTAATGAAGATGTTCTTGAAGTGAATTTCACTCCCCACTGAAGTTGGGAATTTCACTTCCCACTGAAGTTGGGAATAGCAACTTTCTAACAAACACCTGTTTGTTGAATCACTTCCTTAAAATATTCACCTTTTGTTGAAGTTTTTTGCAGCCTGACCTCAGGAACTGCTTATAAATCTGAACAAAGACAAACTCCCATAAGTGACTCTCAGATGTAAGGAACACAAAGAACCTGACAACGAAAGGCTCTACTTACTTTTTCTCAGTTTCAGTTCTTTCTTGGTATTTTCTATGGAAATAAATCCCATTACTTATCTCTTTCTTCAGCCTTTGATTCAGAACACTAACTGCCAAGCAAAGCAAACACACACATTTTTCCAACTATTTTTTGTTGATGCTTTTAATTCTACTGGAGGATAAAAGCACTTTATTATTACTCTGGAATCACTATTGCAAATGTTATTCAATCTGCCCATACGTTCATATCACTAGCTTCACTTCTGTTCTGCTTCAAAGGTTCACAGAAGAAAGAGAACTGAAGGACTGTGCTTCCCCACAACACTGTAAGTAGTAGTCTTCAGACCACAGAGAAAAAGAAAAAAAAAACAAACACCAAAATACTAACCAAACATCAGATGGGTCTGGCACAATTTCTTATTACTCAGCTTCATATTGTCAAAGCAAACCAAATATGCTTCAGAACAAAGGCTCTGACATCCACTGCTAAATTTTTCAGACCGTGATGTATGATCAAAGCAGTGACAGATACTTTTCAACACTCCCCAAGTATCATTGGAGAGATACATTACTAGAAAGTTGGGAATCCCTCTTGGTACACCAAGCCAAAGCACTGGTTGTACATGAAAATAAATAGAAGATGGTGAAGCTCCAAACACCATGGCATGTATGACCAACAGTAGCCCCAGCATGTCCAGGCACTAAGGCAGTATAGTTTGAAATGGCACAGGTACTGATAATCATGCAATAGAAGTGAACAAAGACTAATACTCATCTACCACTCAGAGCAACAGATAGTCAAAAGCAACCCCTCTGCAAGTATTCAAAATGTTGCTTCTGTGCTCTGTGACAAACACTTTGATGTGACAGTCATGCAAGGTGCCAGCAGAGAGAATGTGAAAAGTCAACATTAATTATGGTTTTCAGAGGCACGTTCCAGATGGTGAACCTTTTTTTTCATTTTTGTTTTGTAAAGCAGAACAGAACCACAACCCTTGGATGGCTAAAGAAGGATATGCCCAGACATTTGGGAAAGCAAATAAAGTACAAATTCAGTGGCTGGATGGAAGAAAAGAGAACTGCATCCACTTGCCTACCATTAATACATCCAATACAATCTTTGACTGCACAACTATGTAACTTTTCCATAACCAATGGTTATGCAATCACTAGCTATTAAAGAGTATAAACCAGAATAAGCCAGTGTTGGCTAAATCAAGGAGGAATATTTATAATAATATTCTGGTTTTTATAGTTTTCAATATAACTTTCAAAAAAATAAGGCTATTTGTATAGCTAAAATAAATTTCAGTTTGAAGCTCAAGCTCAACCGAATCAATATCTAGCAGGCAAATTATTATTTATGTTACTGCCCCTAAGATATTAATAATTCCTTGAGCTTTTTAAATGGAGAAACGCATGATCTGAAGATAGAACACTCGATCATTTTCTAAGACAGGATTCCTGATGTGTACAAAAAAGCTGTACCAAATAATTTATTTCACAGCTTTTGTCATGTTTTGTCAGGTTTTATTCTTTTAATAAATAATATGATTTTCTGAAAAGTTAGCGTGTTTACAAATGAAGCAGATAATTCATGTTCAGACAAAATTTTTTTGCTAAAATCATGTTGTTGGGTATGATAATTAAAATGTAATGCACATGAATTCTTTCTGAAAAGCTTTAGCTTTACCATATATATTTTTATATAAGAACTACATTTTTGATCAAATAGTAGATGACAAATTACTTCAAATGATTTGTCATAAAAGGGAATACATTGGGTAATAAAGCTAGCACTGTCTGTGCTGAAGGTCAAACTTTTAGTAGAGTGTAAGAAATATATAAGTAAAAGTCACTGAAAATATATCTTACTCATCCTTTCTGATAAACTTACAAATGCTAATAAGAGACACCTAGTGTAAAAGACAACACCTTGTAATACACAGAGCATCTTAAACTTCTTTTCAACATGAGCACATTGAGCCAAAAATAGTAGAATGACAATATCTCAACTTTTTCAAATATTTAAAGGCGTTCTCTGATTGCAAATCTCTCTTTGAAAGAGTGTACCACTTTTATTACACAGACTTCAAGACCACGTAAGGAATCATAGATAGTCTGTTCTGTTGTATCATATGATAAATGATCTGGGCAATTACAAAAAAGCAAATAATCATTTGCATTTTACTGCGGGTATGTGAAGACAGAACAATGTTTCCCAAAGTTAATATTAGCCCTGATAACTACAAACAAGGACACAGTGTCACAGTTCAAAACATTTGATTTTACTACTCTTTCATGTACTTTAATACTTTTCCAAATATTCATAATGAAATTTCATTACTGCCTTGAAAAGTCAATAGACAGTTCACCTTTCAGTTACAAAGTAATGAGAAGTTATCAAAATATTTTGATATTTTAATGGCTTTGGGCATAAGTGGCTACAGACCTGCAACAAACAAAATAGATCCTGAAATTTCTTCTCATAAAGCTGAGTTTTCTTAGGCAAATTTTATATCTTATTCAATACCATGTATTTTGTCTATCATAACTATATGGGATAAAAAAATCATCCCCAGAAAATAAGGCTTCGGAATAGAAGGTAATCTTATTTTCAGTCATTTTTTATAATCTATCAGTATTCCTAAAATATATTTCACAGTTTTTTTCTTGCAGTCCAATGGCAAAGCAATTTCTGTATAGAATTTATGAATTCAAAGATTCATTAAGTTCTTTATATGCATTACATAAATGTGAACTATAGACTTTTGTGATCATACGTACAGGAGTTTGCCTCAGAAAAGTTTGTTTTTGGAAAATGAAATATCTTTCCATAAAACACAGGCCCAGATTTAGTCATTCAGAAAACTGCAAGAGGAAGTCCCTGCAATATTTCACTCACTTGTTCGTAGTTCCTTGTCTCATTCTATCCAGATGCTAAACAACATATAGTGTATGAAGAAGAATGCTGGATAGTTTCCTTTTCAGTTTTGGTGAATCTAACTTTTCTAAACCGTAATCTTAAAGGAAGGCACTTTCTCTGTTCAGTTCTACTGTACAGTTCTGAGCCATTTTTCTCACGGTCATCTGGGCTTCTGCAGCCCTGTCAGTAGCTCTTTAAAGCACAGGTCCTCCTCTCCTCTTTCTCCAATTTCAGCCTACCTTGAAGTATTGAAATCATTCTAGAAAATGCATACTTGATAAAACATTTCAAACCCTTTCCGTTCATGTTTTATTGAACTTGCAGTGAAAGTGTAGTTGAAATAAAACATACTAGTTCCCATATGTGGCAAGCATTTGCTACTTCAAATAGATTTTACATTCCATGTATTTTTTCCTTTGTTCAACATTTCATTACCAGGCTGCTGAGCCCTAAAATCAAGGCCTGGAGCATTACGACATTTCAGCAAACAAAGTGAGATATGAAGTCACATTATTGAATTTTATTTTAGGTATGAAAATCAGTATAGATCAGAACAACTTAAAAAAAAAAAAGTACAGATTTCTTCATTTAGCTTTTCTTTATTTTAACTAGTTTTTGTGGCTTAAACTACCTTGTTATTGTGCCCATTAATATGTCCTTCACCTTCTTTTGAAATAGTCCTAATCCCCTTCACAAAATCTCTCTGCCTCAAAATAACCATTTATATGAGAATTACAGCATGAAAGTCCATTATTAGATATGACTCAGTTTACCCAGCTTTAAAAAATAAAAAATGTAGTTTTGAGCACCTCACCAGTTCCTGAGTCCATCTACCACTTTCTTTTTACCTATCCTGTTTTTTTCTACACCTACACAGTAAACGGAATAAACACAACTGTATAAAAGGCATAATTACAGTGATTATAAAAGTTTAAAAATATTGTAAATGTTTAAAATAGTATCCTGAAAATCAAATTATGGACTAGAGGTGAAAATGCACTATTATTTGCAGTACTTTCATGTATTAGCTGTAAACCAGGAAGGACTTCCGTATTGCTTAGTAGTCATACTGATGACAGAAAATATGGAAAATGGCAATGAGAATTATCTACCTCTTAGTCTTCTACCTGGCAGAGTACTATGTACTTTTCTGGCACACAACGCCATATTACAAACACTTGTAATTCCCCTGCTGCTCTATGACACCTGAGATCAGGTCATTCTAAAGGGCCTAGCTGTCTACCAAACATTAGCTGAATAATTTTAACTTGTCAATGTGGGAGATTTTCTAGAGAATTTGGACAAGCAAAAAGTTTCTACCCCACCTGCCTCAGGACCAGGTTGACCCAGCCTCATTTGGAAGACAGTATCTCCAAAACAGAGTCTTCTAATACTATAGGAATGCATCAGCTGAAAAGTCAGCATTTCACTGGCTAAACCAAAAGCCCTAGATATGTTCAGTAACCAGCGCCACTCTTCTTGCAGCTTTAAGTGTGTATCAAAAGACTTGCAGTTTACAGGGACCTTGCCAAAAGTTGTCATGTTATCTGAGAGCAAACATACTATCAGACAAGCAAGATTTGTGAAAGAAAAATCTATTAGTGATTGATAAGCACAATTGTACTGCTTCTAGCCATAAAATCCATACAAATTGGATTTTGAGATGGTTGAAGAATATACTGATGGATCTATCACTGTGTATCAGACCTTTCTCCTATACATTGCCTAGACTTCACTAGTTCGTGCTGGTAGTGAAAGAATTATGGTCAAGGTGGACCTTCTCTATGTCTCAGTGAAACCATTCCCACAAGAAGATGAAAGCTGTGAAGACTTAAAATTTGTTTATAATGATCCTGCAGGACTTTACAGACACAAGGAGAAAATGCCTGAATATCCTAGGGGTAGCAGGAAAGAAGCTAGTGGTAAATGGAACAAGTCACAGTGTGAAGCATTTCAGCACTGTCTTTACCAACTAGTGCATTATCTCTTAAAGGTTTGAAAAATACAAAGTCTATAAAAAAAATTACAACTAAAATTGAAGTTCTCTTGTAAGACATTCTAGAAAAGCATTTTCTCTGAGTGACTTCATGTAACTGGCTGTGCCTGAAGAAGCACCGTGCAGGATGAAAGTGGTAGAAATGGAGCAGGACATTATACTTTCAGCCTTATAATTTGGGGAGAAACAGAACCCCCCCCCCCGTGATACGTTTCAGTTGGTCAGCATATCACTGTGACCTGTTTGTAATATACTCCTCTCAATTGGCAAGGAACGCAGCGGTGGCAATGGTAAGTTCCATGGCTGGGCCCTAGAGTGAGGCAGGCAAGGGGGTTCCCAGAGCCAGGGAAACCCGAGGAAGAGCAGAGACCCGCCAGGAGCCAGAAGCTCTTGCGAGCGAGGTTGATGTGGCTTGGGCATTGCCAGGAGCAACCGCGGGAGATTTTAAATGGTCCTAGGGAGTGCTAGCGACCACGATTGCTGCAAACAGGGCGTGGTGCATCAGCCAGGGCATGGCGCAGCAGTTTGCGTGGGCAGGGTGCAGAAAGCTCTGCCGGCTCAACAAGGGAGCTATGGTATCCACCCAGTAGAAAGCCATGGCCTCTCTAAGCTCTACACCCACCATGACTGATGCAGCCTCCCAGACAGACTTCTAGTGGGTACACACTGCCACCCAGGAGTCAGGCTGCAGGCTGTGCCCTACTCTGGCACCAGTATCGGACGGCAGCAGCAAGCACACCTGTGGGAGGTGCACCCAGGGAGCGGAGCTCCTCCACTTAGTGGCAGAACTGTGGGAGGAGGTGAGTACGTTGAGGAGTATCAGGGAGTGCGAGAGGGAGATACACCACTGGAATTGCAGCCTACTTTCCCTGGGACAGACCCAACAGGCAGACAGGGCACAGGATAAGGAAGACTCCCTTTCCTCTATCCACCCAGCTGAACGAGGTGACTTAAGGGTTAGAGGGCAATGGCAAGAAGTTCCTGCCCAGTGCAGCAGGCGAGCCTCCTCTGTCACTGCCCCACCTTCTCAGGTCCTCTTGCATAATAGGTACAAGGCTCTGCGAGTGGAACCAAACAACAACAAGGATGAGGGTTCACCTAGCTTGGAGGTGTCACCAAAGTTAAGCTGGCCTATACCATGTGCGAAAACAGCTTCTGTAAAGAAAAAAAGACTGGTAACTGTCATAGGGGACTGTCTCCTGAGGGGAACAGAAGGCTCCATATGCAGACCAGACCCACTTCTTAGGGAAGTCTGTTGCCTCCCTGGGGCCCGTGTTACAGATGTGACAAGAAAACTTCCTACCCTGGTACGACCTTCAGATTATTATCCATTATTGATTGTTCAGGCAGGCAGTGATGAAGTTGTGACAAGAAATCCGAGGGCGATCAAAAGAGACTTCAGGGCCTTAGGATGACTGCTTGGGGGATCAGGAGCATAACTGGTGTTCTCCTCCATCCTTCCGTTGGAAAGCAATAACGAGGGAAGAAACAGGAAGAGCCAGCAGATCAATACCTGGCTCTCAGCCTGCTGTCACCGGCAGAATTTTGTGTACTTTGATCATGTGTCACTCTATACGGCACCAGGCCTACTGGCAACAGGTGGGGAATGCCTGCCTCTGAGGAGGAGAAGGATCCTGGTACAGGAGTTATCAGTGCTTATTGAAAGAGCTTTAAACTAGATTTGAAGGGGGAAAGGGACAAAACCAGTCTCGCTGAAGATAAGCCTGGGAGTGGAATGCCAGTGTTTGAGGGGCAGTGTGCTAGCAAGGACCTTTGGACTGTCATCTCAGCAGAGGTAGGAGATGGTGACCCATATGGCAGCAAAGATGTAGGCGTTGTTGGTATGCTAGAAATCAGGGAAGCACATGAGATCAGTCACATAGGAAGTAGGGCTTCTCCGCCCAAAAAGGTGGCAGGTTCAATAGCGCAACTAAAGTGCTTCTATACCAATGAGCGCAGCAAGGGCAACCAACAGGAGGAGCTGGAAGCCATTGTGCAGCAGGAAAGCTATGATACAGTGGCCATCACAGAAACATGGACTGCTCCACTGGATGGCTACAAACTCTTCAGAAGGGACAGGCAAGGAAGGAGAGGCGGTGGGGTAACCCTGTGTGTCAAGGAGTGTTTTGATTGTCTAGAGGTTAACAATGGTGATGATAGGATTGAGTGTCTGTGGGTAAGAATCAGGGGAAAGGCCAACAAGGCAGATATCATGGTGGGAGTCTGTTATAGACCACCCAACCAGCATGAAGAGGCAGACAAAATATTCTATAAGCAGCTGGGAGAAGTCTCATGATCGCTAGCCTTTGTTCTTGTGGGGGATTCCAATTTACCAGGTGGCTGCTAGAAATACAATATGGCAGAGAGGAAACAGACTAGGAGGTTCCTGGAGTGTGTGAAGAACTTTCTGACACAGTTGGTGAGTGAGCCAGGCAGAGAAGTTGCCCCACTGGACCTGTTGTCAGCGAACAGAGAAGGACTTGTGGGTGATGTGATGGCTGGAGGCCGTCTTGGGCACAGCAATCATGAAATGATAGAGTTTTTGATTCTCAGAGAAGTAAGAAGAGGGGTTAGCAAAACTGCCACCTTAGACTTCCGGAGAACGGCCTTTGGCCTGTTTAGGAGCCTGGTTGCCAGGGTCTCTTGGGAGGCAGTCCTGAAGGGCAAAGGAGTCCAGGAAGGCTGGACATTCTTCAAGAAGGTAATCTTAAAGGCGCAGGAGCAGGCCATCCCCATATGCCAGAAGACCAGCCAGTGGGGAAGAAGACCGGCCTGGCTGAACAGAGAGCTTTGGATGGAACTCAGGAAAAAAAGAGAGTTTATGACCTTTGGAAGAAGGGGCAGGCAACTCAGGAGGACTACAAGGATATTGTGAGGTTTTGCAGGGAGATAATTAGAAGGGCCAAAGCCCGACTAGAACTTAACCTGGCGACTGCTGTAATAGACAATAAAACAAGTTTCTATAAATACATTAGTATTAATAGTATAGTATTAGTATTAATAATATAGGAGGGCTCCATCCTTTATTGGATGTGTAGGGAAACATAGTGACAAAGGATAAGGAAAAGGCTGAGATACTTACTGCCTTCTTTGCCTCAGTCTTTAATAGTAAGACCAGTTGTTCTCTGGGTACCCAGCCCCCTGTGATGGTAGATAGCGATGGGGAGCAGAAGGAAGCCCCCACAATCTAAGGGGAAATGGTTAGTGACCTGCTACACCACTTAGACACCCACAAGTCTATGGGGCTCGATGGGATCCATCCAAAGGGTACTGAGGGAGCTGGCGGAAGTGCTCACCAAGCCACTTTCCATCATCTACCAGCCGCCCTGTCTAACCAGGGAGGTCCCAGTTGACCGGAGGTTAGCAAACGTGATGCCCATCTTCAAGAAGGGCTGGAAGGAGGATCTGGGGAACACTCAGCCTGACCTTGGTGCCGGGGAAGATTATGGAGCAGATCATCCTGAGTGCAGTCACATGGCACATACAGGACAAGCAGGTGATCAGGCCCAGTCAGCATGGGTTTATGAAAGGCACGTCCTGCCTTATGAACCTGATCTCAGGTTCATCAGGTTCTATGACAACATGACCTGCTTAGTGGACAAGGCTGTGGACATTGTCTACCGAGACTTTAGTAAAGCCTTTGACACCATTTCCCACAGCATTCTCCTGGAGAAACTGACTGCTCGTGGATGGGCACACTATTCGCTGGGTAAAAAAATGTCTGGATGGCTGCGCCCAAAGGGTTGTGGTGAATGGAGTTAAATCCAGTTGGCAGCCGGTCACAAGTGGTGTCCCCCAGGGCTCAGTATTGGGGCCAGCTTTGTTTAATATTTTTATCAATGACCTGGCTGAGGGAATCAAGTGCACTCTCAGCAAGTTTATAGATGATACCAAGTTGGGTGGGAGTGTTGATCTGCTTGAGGGTAGGAAGGTTTTACAGAGGGATCTGGACAGGCTGGATCGACTGGCCAAGGTCAACTGTATGAGGTTCAATAAGGCCAGTTGCTGAGTCCTGCACTTGGGTCACAACAACCCTTGCAACACTACAGGCTTGGAAAAGAGTGGCTGGAAAGCTGCCTGGCAGAAAAGGACCTGGGGGTGTTGATTGACAGCCAGATGAATATGAGCCAGCAGTGTGCCCCGGTGGCCAAGAAGCCCAACAGCATCCTGGCCTGTATCAGAAATAGTGTGGCCAGCAGGAGTAGGGAAGTGGTCATGCCCCTGTACCCAGCACTGGTGAGTCTGCACCCTGAATCCTGTGTTTGGTTTTGGGCCCCTCACTACAAGAAGGACATTGAGGTGCTGGAGTGTGTCCAGAGAAGGGCAATGAAGCTGGTGAGGGGTCTGGAACACAAGTCTTATGAGGAGCATCTGAAGGAACTGGCGTTGTGCAGTCTGGAGAAGAGGAGGCTGAGGGGAGACCTTATTGCTCTCTGCAACTACCTGAAAGGAAGTTCTAGTGAGGTGAGTGCTGGTCTCTTCTCCCAAGTAACAAGCGACAAGACAAGAGGAAATGGCCTCAAGTTGCACCAGGGGACGTTTGGACTGGATATTAGGAAAAATTTCTTCACTGAAAGGGTTGTCAGACATTGGAACAGGCTGCCCAGGGAGGTGGTTGAGTCCCCATCCCTGGAGGTATTTAAAAGACGTGTGGATGAGGCGCTTAAGGACACAATTTAATGTTGGACTTAGCAGTGTTAGGTTAACAGTTGGACTTGATGATCTTATAGGTCTTTTCCAACCTAAACAATTCTATGATTCCATGATTCCTTTTATAACCACCAGCCAGTACGTCAGCTTTCTCAGGGGCCCAAATTAAATGCCTTTACGCAAACGCACGTGGCACGGGGAATAAACAAGAGGAGTTAGAGATGTGCGCACGCCTGCAGGGCTATGATCTTATTGGTATCATGGAGACGTGGTGGGATGGCTTCTATGACTGGAGTGTTGGAATGGAAGGATACAGGCTCTTTAGGAAGGACAGGCAGGGGAGATGAGGAGGGGGTGTGACCCTCTATGTCAATGACCAGCTGGAGTGCATGGAGTTCCACCTGGGGGTGGATGAGGAGTTGACTGAAAGGTTATGGGTCAGGATTAAAGGGAGGGCAGGGACAGGTGACATTATAGTAGGGGTCTACTACAGGGCACCTTACCAGGAAGACCAAGTGGATGAGGCCCTCTATAGACAGATAGGAGCAGTCTCATGTTCACAAGCCCTGGTCTTCATGGGGGACTTCAACCACCCTGATATCTGTTGGATAGACAACACAGCAGGGCATAATCAGTCCAGGAGGTTCCTGGAATGTGTTGATGATAAATTCCCTCTCCAAGCGATAGAGGAGCCAATGAGGAGAGGTGCTATGCTGGACCTTGTTCTCAGAAGGAGGTACTAGTGGGGAATGTGAAGCTCAAGGGCAGTCTTGGCTGCAGTGATCATGAAATGGTGGAATTCAAGATCCTTAGGGCAGTGAGGAGGGCAGACAGCAAGCTCACTGCCCTGGACTTCAGAAGAGCGGAATTTGACCTCTTCAGGGATCTGCTTGGTGGAGTACCATGGGCTAAAACCCTGGAGGGAAAAGGGACCCAAGAAAACTGGTTAATATTCAAGGATGACCTCCTCCAAGCTCAGGAGCGACGCATCCCAAGAGGACACCAGGCAAAAATGCCAGCAGGTCTGCATGGATGAACAAAGAACTCCTGAACCAACTCAAACACAAAAAGAAAGTCTACAGAGGGTGGAAGCAAGGACAAGTAGCCTGGGACAAATACAGAAAAATTGTCCATGCAGCCAGGGATCAGGTTAGGAAAGCTAAAGCCCTGATAGAATTGAATCTGGCCAGGGATGTCAAAGGCAACAAGCAAAGCTTCTATAGGTATGTTGGTGGTAAAAGGAAGACTAGGGAAAATGTGGGCCCTCTCCAGAAGGAAACAGGATACCTGGTTATCCAGGATATAGAGAAGACTGAGGTAGTCAAAGACTTTTTTGCCTCAGTCTTCACCGGCAAGTGCTCAAGCCAGACCGCTCAAGTCGCAGAAGGCAAAGGCAGGGACTGGGAGAATGAAGAACCACCCACTGTAGGAGAAGATCAGGTTTGAGACCATCTAAGGAACCTGAAAGTGCACAAGTCCACGGGACCTGATGACATGCATCCGCTGGTCCTGCGGAAACTGGCGGATGAAGTTGCTAAGCCACTACCCATCATATCTGAGAAGTCGTGGCAGTCTGGTGAAGTTCCCACTGACTAGAAAAGGGGAAACATAACCCCCATTTTTAAAAAGGGATAAAAGGAAGACCCAGGGAACTATAGACTAGTCAGTCCCACCTCTGTGCCCAGCAAGATCATGGAAACTATGCTAAGGCACATGGAAAACAAGGAGGTGAGTGCTGACAGCCAACATGGCTTCAGTAGGGGAAATAATGCCTGACAAATCTGGTGGCCTTCTATGATAGGGTTACAGCATTGGTGGATAAGGGAAGAGCAACTGACGTCATCTACCAGGACTTGGGCAAAACATTTGACACTGTCCCACATGACATCCTTGTCTCTAAATTGGAGACACATGGATTTGATGGATGGACCACTCAGTGGATAAGGAATTGGCTGGATGGTCGCACTTAAAGAGTTGTGGTCAGGGGCTCGATGTCCAAGTGGCGACTAGTGACGAGTAGCATTCCTCAGGGGTTGGTATTGGGACCGGCGCTGTTTAACATCTTTGTCCGTGACATGGACAGTGGGATTGAGTGCACCCTCAAGAAGTTTGGCAATGACACCAAGCTGTGTGGTGCGGTCGACATGCTGGAGGGAAGGGACGCCATCCTGAGGGACCTTGACAGGCTTGAGTGGTGGGCCTGTGCGAACCTCATGAAGATCAACAAGGCCAACTGCAAGGTCCTGCACGTGAGCCGGGGCAATCCTAAGCACAGATATAGGCTGGGCAGAGAATGGATTGAGAGCAGTCCTGAGAAGGACTTGGGGGTGTTGGTTGACAAGAAGCTCAACATGAGCCAGCAGTGTGCACTTGCAGCCCAGAAAGCCAACTGTATCCTGGGCTGCATCAAAAGACATGTGTCCAGCAGGTCGAGGGAGGTGATTCTTCCCCTATACTCCACTCTCATGAGGCTCCACCTGGAGCACTGCATTCAGCTCTAGGACCCCCAACATAAGAAGGACATGGACCTGTTGGAGCAAGTCCACAGGAGGTCCACAAAGATGATCCGAGGGCTGGAGCTCCTCTCCTATGAAAACAGGCTGAGAGAGTTGGGATTGTTCAGCCTGGAGAAGAGAAGTCTCTGGGGATGCCTAGAGAAGCCTTCCAGTACCTGAAGAGGGCCTACAAGAAAGCTGGAGAGGGACTTTTTACAAGGGCATGTAGTGATAGGAAAAGGGGTAATGGCTTTAACCCTGCAAGAGAGTAGATTTAGATCAGATATAAGGAAGAAATTCTTCACCATGAGCATGGTGAGGCACTTGAACAGGTTACCCAGAGAAGCTGTGGATGCTCCCTCCCTGGAAGTGTTCAAGGCCAGGCTGGACGGGGCTTTGAGCAACCTGGTCTAGTGGAAGGTGTCCCTGTCCATGGCAGGGGGGTTGGAACTAGATAATCTTTAAGGTCCTTTCCAACCCAAACCATTCCATGATTCTATGATTTGGCAGTAGGCTGAAATCATATATAACTGTGCAGGAGGTTCTACTTCATCTGTGATTTAAGAACTAAGATTTATATTTTGTAGCAAATTAGTTCTGTCTGTAATGTTCAGTTTAGTTTCTTGCAAATGAGTCTAAAAAACCAACCATAACAGGGCAAATGGACTGTGCCAGTGGTATACTGCCTGTATTTACAAACATACCATATGTAGTACTAAACAAAGCTGAGGGATAGAGGTTGTGAACCCTATTAAGACCTGAAAATTTTCTCATGCAGTTTGAAGTGCTGTGAACTGACAATAAATACTTTTACCTTCTTGCTAGATTGAAGCAAGAGAGTTTACAATAGAAGGCGGTGATTGACACATGATCCAAAAGCTCCACTGAAGATCTCCTAACTGGACATGATGACAATGTTGTGCCATTTGCACTCCAAGAGAAAATTATTATTATTATTAGCTTCTTTTCTGTACATTCTTTCATTTTTTGGTGGCTTCAGTACACCTATTATGTAGGGGGAGAAAAATTATCCTCAGCAACTTTCTTCAAGTTTCTTAACCACATCCATGGAAAAAAAAAAAATCCTTCAAACTTTGGTTATTCCTTGTGCAATCTTAAAATATAAATACTGAATCACAAACAGAAAACAAACAGAAAAACAGAATGGTAAAATATCACAAGGTATTTATTTTACCAATATTTCCCATGGGAAGACCACAGTATGTGTTCTTAACTAAACTAGAGTAAAATTAGGATAATTGTCTCACAAAGTTATTGAATCAAATAGGTACACACATCATTAAATCAATAAAGACAGTGTAGTACCAACAACAAGATAGAGAAGTAATGTGTAAACTGGTACAAAGGCAAGTCAAGACTATAAAAATGATGTGTTTCAGAGGCAGAATGCAATGTATTGGTGTTCTTGCTTTTTATTCTGACATGTATACAGCAAACGGATGCCAAATGGAACCAGGTTCATTTAAAACAGATGAAGAACCTAAATGATTCTATGATTCTAAGAATGCTATCAAAAGTAACATGCTCTTTTCATAGAGTAGAGCATGACTATTTGTGTCCAGGTATTAAGACATTTCCACGTAGAGTAGAAAAAAAATTGCAATAGTCTGAGATTCTTTAAGGAAACTCTGTTCTTGGCTGCTTGTTTTGAATACTGTGATGATACTAACTTCTCATGAGCCAGTCTCTTTTAAATGACTGTAGTTGCAGGACTGTCAATTTTTACATGGCAAGGGTCTGTTCTCCAACCATAATGTGACTTGGGTTACAAAGTCAAGTATGAATTTTGACCATAAATCTAAGTCCTGTCAAAGGATTTTATATTCTCCTAAAGCATCATTAGTAAATCTTAAAGCAAATTCTGTAATTCCTAATTACAGAAATACCAAGGGAATTAAAAACAAGCCAAAACCTTCAAAATCAAGAATTTGCTTGAATGCAAATAGGAATGTGGGGCTGCTCTTCGATTTATCAGAGACTAAGGATTTGACCACTTCGTATTAAGTATGTCAGTGTGGATGAAGAACATTTTTAGTTATTAAACTTGGAAATGATTATGATATAGTTAAGAGCATATGCATACAATATTAAGAGTAAACTGTCAAGAAGTAGGACTTAATTTTGTCTGTTTGTATTAATGAAAACAAAAATTTTAGATAAAAATTGTATTTATCATTTAACACTTCCTATTTGCCAAAGGTTTATTGAATTATATCTTTTTGAGATATGGAGATCTTACATTAGAACATCTATTTTCCTTAAATAGAAATCTGAAATGATAAAACTGCTTGCAGACACAAATTTTTTCATGTAGATTCCCTGGTTCCCTTGCTCTAATGTTAATGAATTGGGATATTTTTCCAAAATATATTTATACTTTAGGCAACTATTAGGCACCTTAACTCTGTCCCTGCTCCACAAATATATTTTAACTACCATTTACCTCTGATATACGCTTGTAGGAGTCACATTTTTCATTGGCAGTGAATATATTTCTGCCTTCATTCTAAGAAATCAATCCCAAGAAAGCTGAAAATTAAGCTTTCTCCCCCTCACTTCACTGGTGGACCCAAACTAGTAGGCTTTTGCCACTAACATAACTAGATTTTACAACAGATCAGGAATAAAGGAATACCCCCCTCATACCAGACACCATAGCAGTCAGAGCACTTTGTTTTGGCTTTGATATTAGATATCTGACTTCCAACATCTAAAAATCCTATTTTGCTATCTTCAGATCTTAAATTTGATTAAAAAAAATGAAAAAGAAAAAAATTACAGTTATTGAAAGTAAGGATTTGTCATAGCTAACAAAAGAAGAGTGGATACTTACTTGGGGATACTTACGACATCAAGTTTTATGTGAAATAAACTCTAAACTCCCTTCAGGTCTTTCCTTTTCTATCTGTCATGGTTTAAGCACCACACAACCACTCGCTCACTCCCCCCAGGTGGGATGGGGGAGAGAATCAGAAGAGTAAAAGTGAGAAAGCTCATGGGTTGAGATAAAGACAGTTTAAAAGATAAAGCAAAAGCCGCACAGGCAAGCAAAGCAGAACAAGGAATTCATTCACTCTTTCCCATCGGCAGGCAGGTGTTCAGCCATCTCCAGGAAAGCAGGGCTCCATCACGGTTAACAGTTACTTGGGAAGACAAATGCCATTACTCCGAATGTCCCCCCCTTCCTTCTTCCTCCCCCAGCTTTATATGCTGAGCATGATGTCATATGGTATGGAATATCCCTTTGGTCAGTTGGGGTCAGCTGTCCCGGCTGTGTCCCCTCCCAACTTCTTGTGCACCCCCAGCCTACTCGCTGGTGGGGTGGTGTGAGAAGCAGAAAAGACCTTGACTCTGTGTAAGCACTGCTCAGCAGTAACTAAAACATCCCTGCTCTATCAACACTGTTTTCAGCACAAATCCAACAAATAGCCCCATACTAGCTACTATGAAGAAAATTAACTCTACCCCAGCCAAAACCAGCACACTATTCTCTTTTCTCTTTATCCCGTTTCAAAATAGCTTAAAGGCTATCTTCTGTCCGCAAGGAAATGACGTCTCACCTGGATTTCTATACAGATTTTCAGAGCAGTGATACATAATAGGTCTCACAAATATCAACTGAAAACCCATTTAATATAAGACTTCTTTATCTCTTAATAAAATCTAGTTTATCCCATCAAGCTTTTAAAATTAGCTTTGATTTTTGTTAATTCGGGGAGATTAAGTCCCCTTCAGCAAAACTCGGGGATAAAAAAAACCCAAAAAGGTATTTGGATTTATCTAGTTGTTAGAGAAAGAAAGGTTAAATTATTAATGTCTTACACACAACTATTTGGAATGCCCTCTATATTCAGAAGTTAAAAGAAAAAAGAAAAGAAATTGTAGTATTTCCTCACGTTTTGCCAAAATGCTGTCACTTACTCTCACTTGCATTTTCCCACTTACAGATTGCTGATACTTGGGATATTGGGTTTCATGAGAAACATACAGGAGCTATTCCTTGATAGCAGAAAAAAACACATTTGGGAAGGTAAAACAGCAGTGTGTAGTACATGAGAGGTTTGAAGATCCTTCTCCACCTGAGGGATTAAAACTTTCCTCATCTAAACTAGAACTGGCGGTACATAAATATAATGTGCATTAACATAAAAAATGCATAATAAATAAAATTATCCTTGCAAAAATATTCCCTCCAAGTGGTTTTGAAATTATACATGGTTCCAATTCTTTATCAATAAGCTATATAAAATTTACATGAAGGATAATTTTTCTCAAAAATACCTCACTTTTAAACATACTTTTTTAATATACTCATTCTGATTTGTAATTTCTTGGCTTGTATTTTACAGGAGCTATTTCAAAGCTATTTGCATAAACTGTGTGGTACTTCTTTTATGAGTTTGCTATAACAGGGTCCAAATATGTATATTTTATTATAAGGGAAGAAAGAATACTAAGTTTCTTTATTATTTTTGAAATAGAATTAGGAAAATAAATCCTCTGTTTATTCACCACCATTTTTGGGAATGTCATATAAAAGGTATTAAGGAATCTAAGATATTTTTTCCTAAATGTAAACAAAAATATCTGTCAGGTATCACATGTTCTCATTCTCACTTAGATCAAAGAATAAATATCAGAGGTATAAAAATACCATGTTCACCCAGCAGCTTGAGCCAGGCAGGTACTTCCCTCTCTCAAATAGGGGTACCCATATTATATATGCTGAAGTAGAACAGACAAGCTGGAAAGAGCCTGTAGAAAGATAATTATTCGTCTATTTCAAGTTTAACTGTTAAATTTAGCTAGAATTTCTTGTAGAAATTACATTCATATCCCCATCATTCTGTGCTTCTGTGTTGGCATGGCTCTTACACAGAGCCTCTAATCAATGTTCTATCATTAAAAGGATTTCCATTTGCTCTATTAGAACAGTAATCATAAGCATATATCCATTGTAAAGAAGCCCATCTAGCATAAATTTATCCCACATCCACTTGGAGATACAGCAATTTAAATTAGATGCAACCCAGATACAGAGAAGATAATTTTTTGCATTAGTAGAAAAATAGTTTCATATTATCACTACTGTCTGAAGCAAGGAAGAAACAATTCAAAGAAAACTCACTTCACTTTCAGAATGCATCTCCCTGAACAATTTTCACCTTTTCAAACTACCAAGTATCTTATTTCTCTAAATTTATTTATTAAGGCTCCTTAGATTCCCCAAGCAATATTTCATTGCTTTATATTTCCACCATCAGAATTATTCATTAGCTTCCTCATACTCAAAAGAAACTCCTTATCTCTGTGGTACATCTCTAAGTGTTGAGTTATTAAATATAAATGTGATATCAAATATTGGGCAGAACTCAAACCAGAATGTATTTTTATTTATATACTGTCTTTTTGACCCTGTTAAAGATGTTATAGATTAAGTGTACGTGTGTCTGTGTGTGTATGTATATAACGGCACAGTTTCAAAAGGAGGAAATAATTCCCAATTCTCTCATCCGAATTAGCGTAGGAAGCAAGATACTGACTTTCAATCTAGTAAGCCCAAACAGGAACTTCACCTGGCGTCTCCCATTTCTCAGATAGGAACAGCAGCAAGAACACCTCTCTGTCTATCACAGCGCAAATATCCAGTCTTTGAAAAAATACTGTCAGTGAAGTCTACATGAGAAGACGGTTTGCAGATTTCAGGTAAATAAAAGCGAACTTTCAGAAACATCAGCCAAATATAGATGAAATGAAGAGGGGTGAGATTACAGAACTCGCCCTTACCAGCTAGCTAGCACACTGGCTGCTTATAAACAACTGTTTTTCAGCTTGCTGGATCCTATTCAACAGGCCCTTCTTCACTGGCATTGAACAGAGAAGGCAGACAACTAGCGAAGGTGATAGTCTCCTTTCCACATAGGCTGGCAAATCCCAGGACAAGAAGAAAGAAGGTGGTGGAGAAAGACTTCCTCTTAATGACTTCACTTGTATGGATTCAATAACCTGTGTAAACATTATTTGTATATTATGCATAGGAAAAATAGAGCTACAAATAATAACATTTTTCAAATTCCTATTAATTTTTCATTAGTTGATTTAGGACCCAGAAGGGCTACAGATAGACTTTTTTGTTCTTGTAACTCTGCTAAGACACCTTTTCTCCTCCTCTAAATGGCACAATTTACTCTAAACATAACCCTGTGCTGCCTCAGGTCACTGAGGTACAGTCCTGTGACAAACAACTTCTCTGTATTTAGAAACATGGTATACTTTCAAGGCATATGATCCCATGACCTTTCAAATCTAGAATACATGACTGGAGATTCACTTTAACTCTCAAGAAGTTCTGAGATGTCAGATTTTTCTTTACTAAAAAGAGAATTTGCAGAATTTGTTTATATTTTAGAGTTTTGTATAACTTCTTTGAATATTCTGCATTTGAGCGTATTATAATTAAAGTTCCAGACTGTGTGCACAAGTAAAAAGCCCCTAAGTATTTTCAAATGTTATATTGCACATGCAAAAGAACTAATTGGCAACAGTCCCATGCAAAAGTGAACCATGGTATAGTTATGATGTAAAAATGTTGCTATTCATGTGGATTGACCTATATCTCTCATTACATGGCTTTTTTCATGCCTGAGGAATAAATAATATAGTATACTACTGTGTATCTAAACAGAATAGAAGTTACGCATGACCTCTGTGTGTGCATATCTTCTCATTCTCCCTGTATAATCAAATATAAGCATCAGTGAACCATCTTGCTATATTGGTAACTTAAAAACTTTATGCATCCTCTGATTTTTCAGAGACATAAAAATTAAATTTTACCATGGAAAACCGTAAGATACATTCAGCTTTAAAAACTGTTCTCTGTTTCCAGTTTCCTATTTTTCATTTTGCATTATGCATTGAGATGCCCCTAAGGAGCTGCAGCATGGATGCTGACAAGACCTTGCCTACTGGGGCTACCTCCCTACATAATTCTGCAGAGCCATCTGAGAGAAAAATGCATTTGTAGCCCTTGTGAATTAAGGAGCTGAGAGAATTCAGACACCTAGACAAGAATAAAGAAAAAACATTTTTATTTCCCAAATCCAAATCCCGCTTCTTCTCTTGCAAAAGAAACATCATAACAAGTGGTTTATAAAATCCCAGTTTTGTTATCCTAAGAGATCTTTACTTAATATATATGGCATAAGAACATATTTCCCTATTCAATTCCCAGAAGTTCATCAATATAAATCAGAGTTTTCCCAACTACTGTCCACAAAGACATGGTAAACTATCTGCTTCAAGGAAACATTTTAAATAATATTTCTAGTATTGACTTCAATTAAAAAGATACATAGTTGGCTAGGAGGAAATTTTCAATATTGATTGTTTTCTGTTAATTTAAGTCTGGTAACCACTTCTGTTGACCAACAAATAGCGTCTATCTTGCTTTACATTTACATTCCATTTTTTTTCCCCCCAAATACTCTTTTTTTATTTTGGAATTTTTCAATATTTTTTAACTAAGCACTCAGCATCTTAGCTCATACTTACAGCTATCATTGTATCAGTGCTCTCAAGTTTCACACATCTAGGGAGCTATATGTGTTCATTCCTCTCCATTACAATCCCTTTTTTTCCTGACAATTTTCCTGCTATTTCCATCATAACAAAGCAGAATTTCAGATCTGATATTAAATTCCTTAGCCTATTTTCTAGGTAGAAAAATCACTGGGCTTTCCAGCTGCTATGCTCTCTGACAAATCAGTTACTTTGATGCTATAAAATGATAATTTTTCCCAATCATTCAGTTTAATTTCAATTTAATGAAATGGTTTCTTATTTTTTAATCATAATCATAACATTTCTAATTTTTAAACTGAGTCACACAGTTATAAAAGTAGAGAAAGTCTCTTTGGAAAGTCTGTCTGCTTTCGCTGGGGTGACGGGTACTATTAGGACAAAATTGTAGTTTATTTTCATTAAAGACCTTTTCCCATCTTTTTTCACCATGCGCAAACTGGAATAGATTGATTTTTTGTTCCCCAAGAAACATGAAGAAATATACATGAAATTGTTATACATTTTCTTGTTCGGTATATTCAGCAGTTTTGTAGAAGACCGTTGCCAACCTCATATTAGTTGCTATGTGAAATTATATTGCCTTTGGCACTGACTGCTGCATATTAAACTTTAATTCTGCAGAAACATATGCTAGTATAACATAATAGATTGGGGATAGTTTTACTGATTTCACAGAGCAGGGGTTTTCTCAAAGTAGTTTCATGATTGTTAATCCTACATCTGTTGAACCACTACATCAAACATCATACAACATATAAACATCTTTGATCCACACTGTGTTTCTGTTGAAATAACTAGAGCTTACACAATACAGTATTTTTCTTCTCTTTATGTCAACTGTAGGAGGACAGACAATACCTGATTTAGCATAAAGTTAAAAAGCCGTGAACAAACAATATTTGATCTTGCATAAAGCCTGACAGCACAATGATAACCCACCATAAATTTCTGAAAGGATTTGAACCGGCAGAGTGCTTTTATATCAGATCAGCATTTTCTATCATGCTGCTATGACACTTTTGATACAGTACTGAAAACTCTATAAAAGATTTATTGTAAGACTGACTCATGACCTTCCTGCTCATGAAGTTAAGCTCATATTTATTTTCAGAATCAAATTATTTTGCATATGATTTTTTCAAACTTCTATATATAACTTTATTAAACAGCTAATAAGCAGCTCATAAGGTTCTTCTGTTTGCTTTGTGGGAACAAGGAGTCAAAATTATGAGGGCCCAGCGTAAGCGGAGGGGAGAATCAGGCTAGAAAACTTAATCCTTTAAAAATCCCTTCCTTTTCTTTACAAATAAACCAAATCTTACTACTATAAAAAGCCACCTGTGGAGAGGTAATAATTTTAGATTTACAAAAAAATCTTCCCAATTTGAAAAGAGAAAAAAATATAATTTTATTAATTTTTTTATATAGTAGATCACTTTCATACAGTTAGTTATTGTTACACAATAGGCAGGGCAGGCGAGGTGGAGGAGTTGCACTGTGTGTAAGGGAGATGTTTGACTGTACAGCCCTTACAATTAGGGATGATGTGGTTGAGAGCCTCTGGGTGAGGATTAGTGGGATGGAAAACAAAGCAGATGTTGTAGTGGGTGTCTACTACTGATTGTCCAGCCAGGATGATAGCACTAATGAGTTATTCTAGAGGCAATTAGGAGAAATCTCTGGATGGGTAGCCCTTGTCCTTATGGGAGATACCATACTGCTGTGACAAGCAACTCTGGGAAATTCTTGAAGTTTGTCGGCGATAACTTTTTGTCACAAGTACTTAGTGAGTTAACTAGGAAAGATGCCCTTCTAGACTTGTTATCTGTGAATAGAGAAGGACTCGTGGGAGATGTAATGGTAGGTGTCTGTCTTGACCACAGAGATAGTGAAATGGTTGAGTTGAAAATTTTTGTTGTAATGAGAAAAAAGTTCAGCAGAGTTGCTAGCTTGGATTTCAAGAGAGGAAAGTTTAAGCTACTCAGGGAGCTGCTTAGCAGTACACCCTGGGAATCTGCTTTTGAGGGCTTAGGAGTCGATGAGTGGCGGTCAGTTTTTAAGAACCTCCTTTTAAAAGCAAAGGAGCAAGCAATCCCATGATGTTGAAAGTCAAGAAAGCAGGACAAGAGACAAATTTGGCTGAACAGGGAACTCCTCATGGAGCTCAAGAGGAAAAAGAAATTGTATGACCTCTGGAAGCAAGGGCACGCTTCACAGGAAGATTACAGTGCTATGGCTCACATATGCAGGAAAAAGACATGTAAGGCCAAAGCTAAACTAGAGCTAAAAATGGCCAGGGTTGGGTCAGACAACAAGAAATGCTTTTTAAGTTCATTAATAGCAAGAACAGGTCTAGGAAAACATTGGACCAATGCTTGATGAAGAAGGTCACATGACAAATAAGAATGAAGAAAAGGTGGAGGCTTCAATGTTTTTTTTTTTGCCTCAGTCTTTAATAATACTGATAGACCTTGGGCCATCCAGTCCTCTGAGTTTGAGGACCACAAGTGCAGGAACAGTTGCTTTCCTTGTGTGGACACTGAAATGGTAAGGGACCAGCTGTATCAGCTGAATGTTCACATGTCTGTGGGGCCTGATGGGATTCATCCCAGAATACTGAAGGAGCTAGTGGACGTTATGGCGGGACCCCTCTTGATCATCTACCAAAGGTACTGGGAGTCTGGGGAGGTCCCTGCTGACTGGAAGCTAGCCAATGTCATTCCAATTTTCAAGAAGGGCATGAGGGAAGACCCAGGGAACTACAGACCTGTTAGTCTAACCTCAGTTCCTGGAAAAATTATGGAGAAGAACAGATTGGGTACTACAGAAAGGCATTTAAAGAATAATGCAGTCATCAGGCACAGTCATCATGGGCTCACAAAGGGAAAGTCCTGTTGAACTAATTTGATACCCTCCTATGATAAGGTCACCCGCCTAGTGGGTGAGGGGAAGGTAGTGGATGTAGTTTTTCTGGATTTTAGTAAGGCTTTTGATACAGTCCTTCACAGCGTCCTTCTGGACAAGTTGTCCAACTGCGAGATGAGCATGTTCACAGTGAGCTGGTGAACAGCCGGTCTCAAAGGTTGTATTGAATGGGGCCACATCTGGTTGGTGACCAGTTACCAAGTGGTGTTCTTCAGTGCTCAAACCTAGGGCCAGTTCTGTTCAATATATTTATCAATGATCTGGGTGCAGGAGTTGAATGCACCATTAGCAAGTTTGCTGATGATGCCAAACTGGGAGTGGCTGTTGACTCTCTTGAGGGACAAGAGGCCTTGCAGAAGGATCTAGATAGATTGGAGCATTGGGCAATGATTAATGGGATGAAATTTAACAAGTCCAAATGCTGGATTCACCTAGGATGGAGTAGCGCTAGGCACAAGTATAAATTGGGAGAGGAGTGGCTGGAGAGCAGCCCTGCAGAAAGGGATCTGGGGGTGCTGGTCGACAGCAGGCTCAATATGAGTCAGCAGTGCACCCTGGCAGCCAAGAGAGCAAACTGCATTCTGGGGTGCATCAAACACAGCGTAACCAGCTGGTCAAAAGAGGTGATTATCCTGCTGAATTCAGTGTTGGTGTGGCCTCACATCGAGTACTGTGGTGCATTTCTGGGCCCCACAATTTAAGAAGGATGTGAAGGTCCTTGAATGCCTCCAGAGGAGGGCAAGAAAGCTGGTGAAAGGGTTGGAAGGAATGCCCTATGAGGGAGGAGTGGCTAAGGATTTTGGCCTTTTTTAGTTTGGAGAAAAGGAGGCTGAGGGGCAACCTTATTGTTCTCTGCCGCTTCCTGAGAAGGGGAAGTGGAGAGGGAGGTGCTGAACTCTTCTCCCTGGGATTCAGTGATATGAAGTATAGGAATGGTTCAAAGCTGAGCCGGAGGACGTTGAAACTTGACATTAGGAAGCATTTCTTTACTGAGAGGGTGGTCAAATACTGGAACAGGCTTCCTAGAGAGGTAGTCGATGCCCCAAGCCTGTCAGTGTTTAAGACATATTTAGACAATGCCCTTAATAACATGCTTTCCCTTGGTCAGCCCTGAATTGATCAGGAAGCTAGACTAGATGATCGTTGTAGGTCCCTTAAACCTGAAATATTCTATTCTGTTCTACACGAAACACATGAGGAAAATCTAAATATCTGCTTTTAAGATTAAAGACACAAACTGCATCTGAAGAAATACTAAACCTACTTCTTATTTTCTAATCTAGAAGAAATCCTCTTCAGAATTCTGCAACTCTTAATTACCCATTCGCTCATATAAAAATGACCACTGCTGTGCTAAACCTATTGAGATATTAAAACCCAGCTGAGATCATCTCAGAGTAATGTTAAATGAGATTAATAATGATTATCATACATTTGTTTTATATAATAAATTAGATTGAAAACAATATTACATGGCTATCACAGAAAAGCCACAATGGGTGTGTATATCTTTATTTATCTTAAATATTTCTATTGAGACATTCTATTGCAGATATTTCATGAAATATGAGAATATTTTTCTCTCTGGTTGCACTATTCTATTTTAAAAGGTCTACTGAAGCTAGGAATATTTTTTTTTAAGCTGACATGGGCAAGCAAAACTTTCTAAAGAGCTGTGCAGGGAAAAAGATATTTAATCATTTAGATTTACTTAGATATTTAGATATTCTTTAAGCCCATATCAACAAATGCAGATAAAGCAGTCACGATTTCTGTCTCAAGTAGACTTAAAAATAAATGTGTCCTATGACATGGTCACGTAGTGTTACACCTGCTCAAATGAGCATGGAGCATTCGTGCAGCATGGTTCTTTCTTCAGTGTAATTTTTGACTGTTCTTAAAAATGGAGCCCCACAGTCAGAGCCCGGCTCCTACTTATGGGGACAGACAAGAATGAATTAGCAGTACTACTTTTGGGAAAGAAATGTAACTTTAGTGTTGACATCCTATTTATCCCCTGTTGAGAAATAAAGTATCTGCATGTATTTTGTGTGTTGAAATGATGAATTATAACTGTTAAACAAAAATGTAATGCGTTTGTTACAGCCACTGAGTAGACAAATTACCATTACGCTATGCAAGTAATGCTTTACAAACCCATTTGTCACACAGGAGAGGTGTCATTTGCAATCTGATTCACCCTGCTTAATGTATGAAATGATACTTTAATTTTTTTCAGCAGATATAAACCAATAACAACTAGCTTACATTCCAGAACCGGTGATAAATACTTTGTTTTCTTAAAAAAACAGACAAACAAAAATTCAGCATCTCTTGTGCATTTGCAAGAAAAATCTAGGGTTACATTTCATTTTAATTTGCGCTAAGCATACCGAAAGCTTCTACATATCACCCAGTTCACAGCAATTACCACGTTACGGTTACCAATTCAGTAGAACTCACTAAACTTTAAATAAATTCAGCATCATAGAACTTTTGCTGATGTGAATCAGCAAAGATTTGGTCAATTTAAGTACAGCTACACTGTCTTATAACTGGTTGAAGTGACAGTACTTCTATCCATGTCAGTACAATTTCAACTCCAATTTACAGCAGTGGATGAAAAGGCCATAGGTATGATTTCCAGTATACAGGGCATTTATTATGATCTTAAGATGAATTAGGATAAGAATTTCAACAAGTGCAAGAGTATATACTTTCACACTGAAAATGAGATTTAGGTAAAAATTAATTTCTGGGTTCAGACAAGGGATCTAGAAAGATCCCTTCAACAGCACCCTCATTCTGGAGATGCCTAAATCACCAGCTTCCTTGCCCTGAGTATCAGCTTCTAAAGTCAAGTGCTGCCCCATGTAGCAGAACTCCCTGCTGCCTACTCAGGCACCTAGTTTTACCCTGAACTCTCCTCGTATTTAGAAAGAAGGACTAAATACAGACATCTATACTATGGACTTACACATCAAACTTATTTGTCTAGATTATTCTTTATTATAATTAAAGAAAAATTGGGATCTAAAGTGAAACAGCAGATTAATCTCACTCTCTTATTAGCTCACATTCTATGTCCTTAGATATCCTGAAACAGGAGGCTAGCTCTGCACACAATGGATGCAAATAGAAAACTTTATATGTGTTTAGCATGGTATATAGTATGGGTACTTCAGAGAAAAAAAAGAAAAAAAAGGGTTTTTACAACAGATAAGTAGATAGAGTACTCACATGTACTTGTTTTCTTTTCCAGCTTCAGGGTACAAAACATCACCTATTTTCTTTCTTCCAGCTGGGCTGCCAATACCACAAGCGTTATGGAATCAGAAGAGAAGGTGCAGTTTGACAGTGCAAGGCTGAATATAATTGCCATGTCTATAGATGTTGAGTGGCATCTGAAAAGCCTCAAGATATCCCAGACCTCTGCATGTGGCAAATACGACACAGGAACAACAGGTTAGCAGTCTACCAGAAGAACACCTGCAGAATGAAAAATGACAGTAGATGCCAATGTCTATGTACATATAGTTGTCCTGAAGCGACTTTAACTAGGACTCTCAAGAAGACATTTCTAGACTTGGATCATTATTCTTACACTATGTGTCTTTTTAATTAAAGACTTAAATTGTGTTCTGGCTTTTGCTGTTGGAACTTATAAATACAAGCATGTTTCGAGTTGATACTTCTTGAAATAGAGCCTTTTGTTTTAAGCTCAAGGATGGCCCTTTTTATAATGCCACACCAAAAATGCTACTTCTTTTTTCCCCCGTAAAAAAAGCTGCTAGAACCACTCATGAATAGTGACTATTGTCCTTTGATTTGGGTCAGAGATGAAGTAAAAGAAGACTAACCACCATGTCAGTGGCCTTAAGAGAGAACAACAAAAACTGTACATAGATTACAGCCCTTGAACAAATGCAGTAGCAGAAAAAAATAACATTGTAAATAAAGGATACTTATTCTAAAAAGTCATGCCTGCCCCTGAGTCCTATTGATGTGAATGAGAGCTTTGGCATTGAGCTCCAGAGAAGCGTAATCCTTGTGATATTAGCAAGTCATGTAAATCAATGTCTTTTGGAGACTGCTAAGCCATGGTCCAGGAGCCATGCAGGAATTCAGTAGACTTTATGTTACAAGAAATACAAACCAAACTTTATATGTACATGTATATATGTATTCATATATATCTTTGCCCTCCCAACTTAGCTGAAACCTCAGCTCTGTTGAGATTGAGAAAAAAGAGCTAAATACAATTATCTCGATCTCAAATTTTTATACCAAGCCTATTTGTCTAAGCATATCTTTATAGTCAATATACAGAAACCTGTACCTAGACTAGCACTGAGTAGATATTTTAGCAGATAAACCTTATCTAAGGATTCTAGTTATGCCTTTGGAGAGCCCAGTGCAGCAGGTTTGCTCTGTGCTAAGTGAGAGGGAGAGTAAAAAAGTGATCAGAAAACCCCACCATTTTAAGAAAATTATGATTTAGAAGTCCTGTCCATATAACAGCATGGAACAGGTCAGGGTAATAACCACACAAAAGCCAGAAAGAAAGAATTACTTATGCAGAAAGAAAGGTCATTCTGTCATTTTTTTTCAATAGGAGAGTTCCTGTGAATGTGTGAACAGGATAGAGAATGTGTATGTTCAAACAAGGAGGAAAAGAAATGTCACTGTAAATAGTCAGGGATGCAAAGAGTTCAGAACAGGAACTGAAAAATCACCTTTGCAGGCCATTATATAAAATTATCATGAATCAGGATGCTGGCATCCCGGAGCATACTGTGAGTTTACAGATTTCCCATCCCACCAACCTGTGCCCACTTTTTTTAACAGCAGCTCCCAGCAATTTTGTGTTCTCATCACCTGATTTACGGCATCCTTAATGGATGTAAAGACACAGAACGGTATAGAAAAATATATGATAGGATCTACGTAGCAGAGTCAAAATATTTGGTGGTCCTGTTCCCTTTCCTGTAGCAGATGATGGCAAAAAGAAATTAATCCCTCGTTGGTAGTTTTGTGGTTTGATACTTTAAATGTGAATTTCATCTTTGACCTTAAGTTTCCTTTCTGACTTTATAAAACCCCTAACTTTTTCAAGTGTTTTAATTCTTCTTTCATTCCTTTCTGTATAACGAGAACAGTTCCATGAACTGATCTTGGTTCTCACAGATTACTTAAACACAAACTTCAGGAAGGCATTCAGTGCTCTGTAAGACAGGCAAATTAATTCCGTTCTAGGAATTCATTGAAACAATCTTTCATCTGCTTTTCTCGTCCCAGAATGAATTTCTTCATATAAACAGGGTTAACTCCTTATTCTTGGCACTTTTTTATATATCAATATATATTGGGTGGCCTGATAAAGCCTCCTATCCTCTCCCATCACTCATTTTGTCATGAAGAAGGTTTAAAAAAAAAAAAAAAAAGAGCTTCATATTTTGGGGTAATTATTTCTAAGTTTTTCCAGAGTTCTCTCTCTGATCCAAGACAGATAGTTTTACCCTGTGCAAAACTGAATAAGCATATAAAGATTAAAGCATGCCATTTTGGCCTTTAACCTGTTCTTCTTGCTCCTTTGAAAAGGAAATGTTCATTGGCAGCAAGTGCACCACAAATAACTTGTTCTTCAGTAGGACCTCAATTTATTAACTTTTTAACACTGATACTGACACAAAAAAAAAGTCATAAATAATGTTATCTTACGTTTTCGTTAGTTCTTATTATGGTTTCTCTAAAGCAACTTGAAAACTATATCAAGAATGTAAGAGGAGTTTACTTCACCAGTCTGCAGCTCTCTTGGGTTCCTGTTCTCTTTTTAGCACCACTGTGGAGGTCCAAATTGAAATCCCAGCAGCAGTGAGCCAGAGCAGTTGTCTTGGATTCTCAACCCTTTGTTCACAGCAGATGCCTTCAAGGCAGACCTTCTCTTTTCAATTCTGACTGGAATAAAAAAGCATCTATCTTGACTAATACCAAAGTTGATACAACATTATTTTTATAAAAAATACAATGCCCATTTCCACCCAAAAAATAGAAATTTCAAAGTATAAAGTCAGTGTCAAGTTAAAAGAGTGGGTAAATCTGTATTGTGCTATACGCATTCAAACTTTTCTGACTTACAGCATAATAGAATACAAAATCTATTTCTTTTCAGTGCATTAATGAAGAATTTTATGTTGGGAGGGGGGCTTAAATATAATGGAAAACATGTTATCTACACCACATTATTAACCTGAGGTGCTAAATTCTGATTCCTCTGCAAAGTTCTGTATTAACATTTTAGAAATTATATGAGCATTACATTCCTCTCTGAGTACAGTTCAGTTTGTTCATATCATAAAGTTAATGGGTGATTCAGCTGTACTTTTGTTTTCTAAAACATCTAATAAAAATAACTACAAAAATTCATTTACAGTAACTACACATAACAATCCTGGGTGCCTTTAAACTGCTGTCTACAAAAACAATTAGTGTGTATTTTTAAGGGTAAAAGTCCTGACTCTATAAACCACATAGTTAAAAAAAAAAAAGTCTCATCAAGGTAAAATGAAATTATACATAAATTCAACCTTCTTTACATTCAATAATTACAGAGCAGCAGATGTTCACATGCTAATGAACAAACAAACCTGCAGGTCAGGTAAATGGATCCTTACCATTTACATTTTTAGGGACTATGGAACTGGTTATCGCTAAATAGAAAAAGAATAACAGTAATACCATGTATTTTTAAAGATAGGAAGATAGCAATTTTCTGATAACCAAGAACACTGATTCTTAATATTTTTTTACTGAACACCCCTTACATGCTTACCACCACTTAAATGCTTATAGTTTATACTTGGGAAAAGGCACAATATTAGAATCATAGAAAACTTTGTTCAGCTTCTGTGGAACTGTAAAAAGGAAGATTTGTTGCAGGAAATTCAATGTAAATAAAGTAAATCCTTGGAATATTTGCTAGTTTCAAGTTGTAGGAGAGTAAGTACACAAAGTGTGAGAAGACTAACTAGTAAGAATAGTTGCTTCCTGGCAGAAAGGAACAGTATGGTGCAGGACAGAACAGCAAAAGTAAAAGCATAGCTGCTATAGAAGTGAATTAAATTGACACAAAGTAAGGATTAGACAAGAAGCTTGGCCCCTTTTCCTACTTTCATAGATATGTGCATAATGTAATCCCTTCATAAATATAAGAAAGTCCCTTTTCAGAATCAGCTTTAGGCTAGGTGTAAACTACTTCATAATATTTGTGGAAAGCAATCATGTTCTTTCTCAAGCTTTCTTTTACCAAGCCAAAGAAGGAGCATTTTTTTAGGTACTACTGTAATATAAGCTCTATATGACCTAGTAACCTCTTCTGAATCTAGCCATGTTTAACCACTTTCATCAAAATGAATGACCAGGTCTGTAAATAGTATTTCAGATAATGTATTATTCTTGCCTAGTGACATGGTACTAATATTCTGATAACCAAAAAAAGAAAGGTAATTTTCTAACTGCTAGGTTTTTATAAGAATGCATGAAAAGTTTTCAGTGACTTCCCAGATGTTGGCATGGAATATTCCAGAATATTTCTACTAATTTTCATATGCAACAGATTAAAGATCATAAGCATAGTGGAACAAAACAACAGTTAAAACATAATTGGAAATATGAATAACATTAAAGACAAATAACATGAAATAACACGAGTAACAGGAAAACATGTTTTCAAATGTAGTTTTTTTTGTAATACAAACACTCTAAAAGAAAGTTTACAGGATTATTCTGACTGGACATGCTGAATATCTTTCCGTCAATCCTCTTCATAACTTGTTTCACTCTCAACCAGCTTTGAGTGAAAAGCCAAGGAAGGAAAAAGAAGTGCTATTTAATTTTTACCTAAAAAAGTAAAGGATGTCATAGATTTTCAAGAACATTGCTGAATAATCAAACCCACACACACACTTTTATAAATCTCAATCTTAACAAAACTCCTGCCAATGTGAGTAAAAAGTAACAGAAAAGAAACAGTTTGCTCATTCTACTTGCAACTATTTAATGTGCACATTCATATCTGAAAGCAGACAGGCATTTTGTGGAAAGCATTTGGAGGAAGCGTGATCTGGGAGAGCTCTCGTTTGGTGCTGGATGCCAGGTTAACAACACATCGAGATGAAATGGAGGCTGGACTACTACTAGTTGTGCCCTGATAGCAAACACCTGAGTTACCTTCACTCTGATAACCACCATGTTTTCTGTTAGTCAACAATTTTCTAATGCTATATCCTTCGAAAAATATATCAAAGACTTATAACTTCACTGATGTCTTCATTTCCGATCTTTTCTTTAGCAATAAATGCTAGATTTTCTTTTTAATTTCATCTTTCACTGGATGAAAATTAGCCCTTTTTCCAAATGCCAAAATATTCTAAGTTTCTTGTTTGTTAAATGTTGAAAACCCAGCTTTGAGGAAAAAAAAAAAAAAAGAAAAAAAGAAGTCCTAAACTTTTTTTCTCTTTTTGTTTTTTCTGTAATGGCAAGAACATGTGTTTCCCACCTTCTGACTGATTTTCCTAGCTCCTTCTCACAGGACAGTCCTGGAACCAATTCCAACCTCCCTGAAGCACCTTTCCCACCTGCTGCAGTATTTTTTGCCTTGAGCGAGAGTTCTCAAACCTTTCAGTCTATAAGTTCCTTCTCTGTAGTATTTACTCTTTAATACATTAAAAAAAAAAAAACTTAATTAATTTTTGCAGAAAACAATAGTATAGCATACCTACAAGGATTTTGTATCTATTTCTTCTACCTATGTCGGTTTTCTGAAGGGCGGTGAAAGGATATTTGGAGAGAGCGTATGCCTCTACACCATAAGGTAGCTCAGTCAGGAATAGAACTGCAATGTAAATTTAAAACAAAACTCTAGTACTAACAGTGCTGACTTGTCAAGCAAACGATGTTACCACAGGCAGTGAAGAAATAGTAAATGCTTAACTCCTGTAAAGTCTGAAAGTCACAAGAAAGACACTAAGAAGTCAGGAAAGTTAAATAAAAACATTTAAATCCCATTATCAAAATTTCTATAAGAGGTGCTTCAGGTGTACTTTGAAGAATTTGAGAATAAAACATACAATAAAGGTTCATGGACATCAAAAATTGTATTCCTATATTCACCTTCCAGGACACTTCAATACCTTTACCTCTCACAGTACTCACCAGATCTTTCTTCTAGGTACTATCCCAACCCAGTTGTCTGCTTAAAATATATTGTAGTTTTGTGATCCCTGTGCCCAGATTGTTCTTCCGTAACCAGCGTCAAGTCATCTCAGCCCTGAATCCTCCTTCCCCCTTTTTCAGTGCACCATCCAACTGACTCCCTAGCAGGTGTCTCCACAGATATATTTAGTGCATTTTTTCCTGACTCTGCAGGGAGTAACTTTGTGCTTTACTTCTGCTCTTCATATATTTCAGGCTATGCCCTCCAGTGCGCTCAGCCAGAGACCTCCTCTACCCAGCATTAAGCGGCAGGGCAGGAGCCTCTCCAGTCATTGCTGCTGGACCCCTGCAGCCATGCCCTCCAACAAAGTGGTACCACCGCTATTAACAAATCTATGTCATCCACTAGTAGTCAATCCTAATCAATTAATAAAAAAATAATTGTTATTAATTAAGTGCCTAAAAGTTAGGAAGCTGGTGTGCCAGTTCTCACATTAGACTCAGGCTTCCCACAGTTACATTAATTTAATTGCCTTACACAGACATAAGAACAGTTATGAAATATTCTCTACTGACCTAGGTTAAATAATTTACTGTTATGAGATTGTGATCTCTTTTCTTCTTTCATTTGGAAAAAATAGACAAGAAAATCCAAAAAGAATGGATCTCACCCAAAATAGTTATAATCTGTGACATGCAATATGCAGGTTTTTATCTCTCTGCGTGGGGATTAGGCTCTTTCTGAGTTATTTCTTGAGGGAGAAAGCTAGCAGAAAAGAGATTGTATCTGTCCTTACAGCCATAGTCTGCATTTGCTAACCAAAGCTAGAATCCAAGCATGTGTCTCTACTTTCTCAGGTGAAGGCTTTAATTACCAGGCAATTTTCCATTCCAATGTAATTCTGCCTCTCCTGTCTTGGATCTGAGAAAGCTTCCTGATTAAGATGTTATCAAATCAATATGATTCTGCAACTGTTCAGATACATTTGTACCTACATTTTATAACAACAAAATGAAAAACAGGATATTCTTCAAAAAATATTCTGACACCTTTTGCTAACCAATAAACAGAAACCCTATGGTAGTGTCTAAACAAGCATACGAGCACCACCAAATACTAAATAATAAAAGAGTTTTCATCCTGGCCCTATTAATTTTAAATATAGATATTGTTACCTTTGGCAAAAGCGTATAGTCCCTCCATCTCTCCCAGCTGTGTAATAGAGGAGCATTTTTAGTATTCATTAATAACTTTAGGGGATTATATACAAGGAAAATTATAAGCTTTATTATAAAATCTGAGAGACAAAATATTATATAAGTCAATATAGCAGTTTTAATGTTGGTCTGATAACCGTAATTGTTTATCTAACTTTTAATGATTAAAATCTTAAGTTCCATTGACTTTTCTATTTTTGTTTTACTGTTAAATAAGGAATTTGCATAATGAAGCACAAATCCAATCAATTCCTGAACTTGCCAATGAGGAAAGCTTTTCTGTTTGTTTGTTTGTTTTTCTTCAAACAAAAAATATCTCTAAGCACCACAGATTTATCTTTCTAATAGTCCTTGTTACTTTTTTTATTACCTTAAGGCTATTCAGGTGTCTGCATCTTTTTAAGTCTAGGAAGAGCTGGCTACTCGAACTGAAATAATAGGCATGTGTTTAATTAGTTACTTTGACAACTGAAACCTTTCAGACAGTGACTGAAATGGACAGGTACCTCCTGCACTAATCTTTTGACCAGAAATTACACACATTTAAATTGTCAAATAGATGAAGTCCCACAGTGACAAAGAACAACAGCTTGAATTTCTTTACAACATAGTTGCATTGTCATTACACATGAAAGCAGAAGCCCTCACTGCATTTGATCAACATTCTATTCCTATTTTGACCAATTTATCGCAATAAATTAAGATTTTTTTTTTAATTCATAAACATGTAAAAAGAATTTAGTAGTACTTTAGCATATGATCTTCTAATTTACAATACATTGAAGTGTTTTATATCAAACATCTAATACATACTTTATGAATCAAGATATAATTCCAGTGTTGTTCTCATGAATAGAAAATGTAGAGGTCAGACTGAACTCTCCTGCCTTTTTTTATTCTTTCTAAGAATAATTCTAACCAGTAGAACTGTAACATCTAGCACAAGCAGACATAGAAAAGATGTTAGCTATAACTGAATATTTTGATGATGCTACGTAACTTTGAACAACATTCAGCCTTAATACAATCTTGTATCTTTTCTTTTCATATTACTTTAAATACATGTGAGTCATATCTTTAAATACATTACTCATCCATGTGGCTAGTTCTCAGAAGTAGGCCATTACCATGGAAAAGATAAAGACCTGTATAATGAACAGACCAAAGCAGAGAAGACAAACAGCTTAAACTGAAGAGCATCACTATTTTTAATCCTTATGATTTTTTGTACTGTATTATATTTTTATTTCATCCTTCTCTCTTTCCATTAACAGTCTATAAAAAAATGCCCGATACTCTATCAGCAATATTGATTTTTTCACACCTAACCGTAATAACCTTAACAATAATATTCATTTAATTATAAGCTTAATGAAAATACTTATTTATTTAATTATCTAGTTAGTCTGTGAGAAAAAACTTTATGAAAAATGATAGGCCACCTAAAGTTAGTTGATGTGTCTTATTAGACAAAATCTCACTGTGCAAGTTGTCACACTCCTATCTAGTGAAACAACCTGTAGTACTATCTCTGGAATTAGATATATTGCTCTTACCACTTCTAGAAGACCCAGTGGGATATTTAGGGAAAAATAAGTACCTCTGAATTGGAACTAAAACAGGCAAGAGTTAGCTCTCAGGCTTCATCATCTTGCCCAGATTTTCATTGACACGATTATGTGCGCTTGAAGTTTGTGTCCTCTGAAGTTATCCTTATGAGTCATTTCTGTTGGAAACTTGGAAGTGAAGAAAAACATCTGCACGAGTAGGATAGTACATCCTCAAGTACACCTGGAGGAAACAGTAATTCTTCTTCCCTTTGCATGGTGTTAAGAGATGAGAGCATTCACCCATTCCTGAGCTGAGTGGAAGCCTGCAGCCCCTTCCTTCCTTCCTTGCCTTCCTGAGAGGCATGTTTGGTGAGACGGACAATGTGAGATTAAACCTTGTCATCTATTCCCTGTCAAAGGGCTTTGTTCCAAATGATTAGAGAGGGTCAAACAACCTTTCAGCCATTGCTTCGGGGTGCTAGGCCAAGAGCGCAGACAATGGAGACAGTAGCTTGGGCACAAGGACACACAGAAGTGGGGCCAGAAACTCTGCTGAGGGCAGCACACACAGGCTCTGCAGTAGTGGTGACACACCACAGGCACTGTCCCTGTCACGAGCCCTGCAGCAACTACCACTGGCACAGCTGAGCCTCAAGCCAGAGCAAGCTCCCAAGGGAGGATGCAGCTCTGCAGCTTTGGGCTGTGAGGTGTCTGGTGCCTCTTGCTGAGGCAGAGGGTTTCCTTGTCCACAGGAGGTGCGTACTGTGGGACCCTCTGTATAACCAAGGAAAGGAGTTGTGGGCGGAGGTCAGGAGACTGTATGATGCCAGAGATGACAAAAAGAAGAGTGACCCGAGCTTTTCTGAGATCCTGAAGGTACAAGAGCCTGAGTCCCACAGCTGTACCAAAGGAGGGGCAGGCAAGGTCTGTGCCTGTTGGGTTGGGAAATGAGAGTAAAGGCTGGAAGCTCATAACTTCTGGCACCAGGAAGACAGCTCCTGTTCCACCTGCAGATCTGCAGCTGCTGAATAGGTTCAGTGCCCTGGTAGCAGGCAAGGAGCTGGGAGCTGGGAGCTGTGTCCAATGAAGAACCAAAGTCAACTGAAACTAAGCCCCACAACAGCACCAAAAGGAAGCAGCGAGTGGTGGCAGAGGGCAACTGCCTGCAGTGGAGGATGGATGTTCCCATCTGCTGACCTGTCAGGCAGTTTGGCTGCTTGACAGGGGCTTGGGTATTGGACATTGTGTAGAGATCACCAGTGCTTGTTCATCCCTTGTACTATTATTGCCCTTGCTGCTCTTCCATGTGGCTACCAACAATATGGCTAGGGGCAGCCCAGATCATATAAAGTGTGGCTACATGGCTGTGGAGCCAGTGGTAAAAGGCACAGGGGCCAGGTGGTTTTCTTCTTGATCCTGCCAGCAAAGGGGTACTACTTGAAGAGGAGTGAATGTATCCTGCAGGTCAACAACTGGTAAGTTCAGCATGTCAACAACAGTGATTTGACTATTATGGCATTTGGACCCACTCTGAGGATGAAGGTCTGTTAGGAAAAGATTGGATCCATCTGACCAAGTAGGGCAAAAACATCTTTGTCAACAGGCTGACCAACCTGTTGCAGAAAGCTTCAGACTGGGAACAATATGGGAAAGAGATAATGAGCCACAATCCAGAGGGAATAGTAGACCCAATGGACCAGCAAATGCAGTCTGATGTGGACAGGAGAGACCTCATAATCAATACAACAGGGCAGAAGGGGCCCACCCCAAGAGTGTGCACACAAATAAGGAAGTGCAAAGAGGCCAGCATTACTGGGAAAGCTCTCATACCTCTTCTGGGAAACCATCATGACTGGGTACCTTTCTTAAGTGCTGCACACTAATGCCTACAGCATGGGGAACCAACAGGAAGGATTAGAGGTATGCGTGTGGTTGCAGGGCTACAGCCTCATTGGGATGAGGGAGACATGGAAGGACAGCTCACATAACTGGAGTGCTGGCATGGATAGATACAGACTCTTTGGGAAGGATAGGCCAGGATGACAAGGAGGAGAAGTTGTCGTTTCTGTGATAAAGCAGCAAGGACGCATGGAGCTTTGCTGAGGGAAGGGTAATGAGCCAGCTGAGAACTTGTTGATCAGCATTTGTGGGAAGACCAACATGGGTTTCATGCGCTGCATGTCTGCTACCAGACCTTTTGATCAGGAAGAGGTAGATGAGGACTTCTTCATACAACTGGAAGAAGCCTCAAGTTCACAGGCCCTGGTCCTCATGGGGGACTTGAAATACCCCAACACCACAGAAGGACACAGGAAATTCAGGAGTTTTCTGGGCCTTAATGAGACCACATCTGGAGTGACGTGTCCAGTTATGGGCTCCCTGGTAAAAGAGAGACATAGACACACTGGAGCAAGTCCAGCAAAGGGCCACAAAGATCATTAAGGGACTGAAGCATCTGGCATAGAAGGAGAGGCTGAGAGAGGTGAAGCTGTTCAGCCTGGAGAAGAGAAGGCTCAGGGGGATCTTAACCATGCTGGTATTTATACCCTTTCAGTAAAAATATCCAAAGGTGGGATCAAAGGAGACGGAGCCAGGCTCTTTTCAGTGATGCCCAGTGAAAAGACAAGACATGATGGGTGCAAATTGAAACACAGGAAATTCTGTCTGAGCATAAAACCCCCCTTTTTTTAACTGTGAGGATGATCAAACAATGAATGTGATTGAACTGAATAGCGCAGAGGGATTGTGGAGTCTCCATCATTGAAGATACTCAAAACCTGACTAGATGCAGTCCTGGGGAACCTGCTTTAGCTGACTCTGCTGTGGACATAGGGCTGGGCTAGATGATCTCTAGAAGTGCCTTCCAGCCTCAGCAATCCTGTGATTCTGCCAGTCTGACCTAGCTTACTGAGGGGTCAGATGTGCCTGCCCACAAGAAACATAAGAAAGAAATGTCACCCTGTAGCCAGGAATGGAGGATACCTTCCCCACAGCAGCATGATTTTGGATCATTCAGCTATGTCATGAAGCCTCAGATTAAAAAAGTGAAGCCAGGGTTCCTAAGGCATACAAATAGCTAACTGAGAATGATAGACTCCTGCAGAAGTTTGTGGGTGTACATATGTTGCAGAACACTTTGCAGAACATCAGATGTGAAAGAGACATAGACATGAAAGGTTCAGTGCAGGCTACACAAAAATTTTAAGTTGCAAAAGGGAGGAGATGATGATAGAAATTTGTCTTAGACATGATTAGTTTGAGGGGAGGGGAAAAGAGATGAGGAAGAGTTACTACTCTTGGAGATGTTTACAAAGTTAGTAGTTTACTTACTGGAGAGTAGTGTTCAAGGTGGATAAGCTGTTCACAATTAGATTGATGGCTTTATCAATGCCTGTTCATATTTCATAAGTAGTGTATCAATATTAGCTGTCATTGTGTACAGATGCATGGAAAGATGGACTAACTACACTTACCAATAATGCTAACAACCATTTTCTGAACATTAGATTATCACTGCTATCAGTTACAAGAAAATATGCACTAAATAAATATGACTATAAACTAAATACTGCAAGAATTAAAAACCGGCCACCAAGTTTACATAAAATAAATGTAAACTTTTTGCCAGGAAATCTCCATGGGAATCCATTTTCATTCAGTACTTCTCTGTGTACACACTGAAGCATTTCATTTTCCCAGTGGGTAAACTAATTAAAATCACAGAATAATACCAATTCTTGAGCACAGAACTCACTATGAAAAAAAAAAAAAATAAATAAAATTAATACACATTGCTTAAACAAAGGATGCCAAAAAGAAATTATAAAGCTGAGCACACACAGGTTTTGTGATTTGCAGATACCATAGAAATGTATCCTTATAATTTCTTTTTGTCCCTTCTCTTGAGAACAATCTCATAATATAAATATCAAAAAGGACGATGTATAAAGATCATGCCATTCAGATAGGTGGTATGGATAATCAATTTACAATTAAAGAAATAAAAATAATAATTACTTGATGGGTCTTTTAGAGGAAGCATTTGGATTATCCACAGACAATTCTCTTCTACAGTTCATTCATCACCTGTTCAAACATCTGGAAAATTTATGTGATAAATTATGAATGTACTCTGACCTTGTGTTATATATAGGTGATACAGACCTTTCAATTATTTTGCAACAGAAGTGCTTTAAATCTGAAAAGATCTTGAAAATAAGAGTCAACAGAGGAGGAAGTTTGTCTAGAAATTTTTTTATTTCCTATTTTATTAAAATGAAATTTTTACCTTTTGTTTCAAAATTACAATGACAACGCTAAGAACTAGAGCTGATAGTGTTAATTCTCAGGAGTGTGATACTCAGGCTCTGTGGGAGGCAGCACAGGAAGTAGTCTCTCAAGTGGATTAATAGACGACAGAGAAAGCAACAGCATATACAAACACAGACCAGCAGAGCGATTTGGAAAGAGTTAGGGTAAATATGTGTACTCTGTGAAATTACATGACAGAACTTAAACACCAATTTACCTGATAGCAGTTTGCTTTTCTGCAAGTTCTTCATGGTGGAGGCTATAATCAAAGTCCTAAATTCATCAGGCTTAATTTTACATTTCTGAAGTGGCCAAGAGGGCACTTTTAAGAAGACATTATTATTTCAACAGCTTTTTTCCGCCCTTAATGCTGTTAACCATTGTCTCTCACTGAGACACTATGGCCTATTTAATCAGTGTAGAATTTACCTTGAGTCCATAACAAGACCATTTACTTCCCATTTGGTTCTACTCTGAGCACTCAAATGGGACCTAAATGTCCATAGACCTTATACTTGCCCTTTGAAAAGGATGAATTCACTGTCAACTAAGAAGAATAAAGATGCCCTTTAGACAACCCTCTAGCATTAGAAGATACTCTTCTGAAATCATTACACAGGGGTGAACTGTTTGTATAGCTGCAGCAGAAGAGAGTTTTCCTAGCATTGATCCATTATAGGTTACTGTGAAACTATTTTTGTCAGTGCATGTAGCTTTAGGTGCTCCCATAGCCTTATAAAGTGTCATGTCCTAAAAAACACAGTGATATTAGCAAAAGTAATTCTCCAGTCCTACATTTTGTTCTGTCTAGGTGGACCTTTGTAATGGCACTGATTTCCACAGATATTAGTAGTACTCTGCAAGTAATAAGGAATCAAAAGATTGGTAGATATAATTATTTGGAAATTTAACTACTTCAAAGCCGTAACGCTTTATTCTTGGAGACATAATAGAAAAGCAAGGAGTATGGAGGCTCCATCTGACCCCATTCATGTTTATTATTACTAATGCTGGAGTCCTTTGACTTTTATTCCAGAGAACAAAAAGCTTTTCCTTTGTTGCTCTCTATATTTCATACTATTTGAAGTGCCACAAGGGAAATCAAATGCAACTAGCCCAGCACTGAAATGTAAATAGAGTGTAACAGATCAAATGTATTTCACTGTAATCCAGTAAAACAGGACACGAAGGTAAGAATAATGCAGGGAATTTATACCTGTAGAATGTGTTTACCCCAACCTAAATACAGCTAGAAATTCAGCATACCTATCTATGAGAAAAGATCACCCCTTACTGACCACATACAGCTTGTGTATAGGGTGTGTATCTCCAGTAGATCCAGTGTCTCTTGCATAGTATCTCTTCCAGGATTACTATTTTAGTGTTGATTCTAAGATTTAGACACATCTGACACGTTCTGTGCCAGCCTGTGAAGATGACTTAGAAACCTCAGGATATCTAACAAGGGACTAGGTATCATCACCCCAGGGTGATATCATTTGTTATCAAAGGATAGAAATAGGCATTCCTCATGGTAAAGGATAACACTGCAGAAGGGAGGGTGGATGGAATCTTAAGCAACTCATTTTACCACTGATTATAGAACAAGAACATAGCATGGGCTCAGATGTGGATGCCTACATTATGGATATCTGAGTTTGGATGATAAAATTGCAAACCACATACTTTGCTATAAAAAGATCATGGCCACTAGATGAAGAGAAGTTGTTTTCTCCTTCTGCTGGGTACTGGTGAGGCTACACTCATAGACTGTGTTCAGTTTTGAGCTCTCCTGTTCAAGAAAGACATAGATAAATTGGAGATTGCCCAGAGGAAGTTACTAGGGCGTTCACAGTCTAGCTGCCATCACCTAGGAGGGGAGGCCAAGAAAGCTGGGCTTGTTTAGTCTGGCAAAGAGGAGGCTAAACTGTGTTCTAGCACAGGCCGGCAGTTATCTGAAGGACAGTTGCAAAGTTATGCAGATAAACATTTTTGGTTAGTGCAAGGGGCACTAATAGAAGGAACAACGGCTGCACATTGCAGCTTGGGAAGGTCAGGTGAACATCAGGAAAGAAATTTCACTGTGCACTGTGCAGCTCTGGAACGGCTTTCTCAGAGAGGTTATGAAACCTCCCTTCCTGGAAACCTTCAAGTTAGACCAAACCACACTGAATGAACCAATCTACTCTTGGCAAGAGTCCTGCTTCAGTCAGAGCATTGGGATAGTCATAATGTCCAGACATCCCCTTCAGCCAACATTTCCACAATTCCGTGATGTTTAAAACCGTACATAATAATATTGGATAAGCTGTAATAAAATTTATTGATTTATATTTTGTGTTCAATCTTAATGGTGAAGTCCTGGCCTCATAGGAGATCAGTGGGAATTTGTCCCTGACTGTTTGTGGTGGTGCATTCCTTCCTTCTCTCCCCTGGACCACCCTACAATCTCAGAAATTCCAGCTAGGCCCTGGTCTTTGTGTAATGAGTTGGGTGGTTAAATGTCCCTTGACCGTACAAGGAACTCTTGCATGGCTAAGGTAGGGAACAGCACTGACCATACCGAGAACTTCTGCTACCTGGCCAAGGCGGGTAATGAGAGATGGAATAACAGAATAATCAGTCATCCCCTGACAGCCCTGGAACATTCCTTATCTGGATCATAGCCCAAGTGGAATGACACCATTGTTACTGAAACTCCATCATTTTTGCTAATGACTAAAGCTGGTCATCTTGCAAAACTATAAACAGTGGTCCCAAATGAGGCCCTTTGAGCTCTTCTGGACCGCAGTGGGCTGCAACCAGCATCTCCCTCTAAGTGGGACGCCTCTCAGGATTTCACAAACTCTCCAGTTTGTGAATTTTGGAGGACCATGCCAAGCTGGTGAGAGGACTTGGGCTAAAGCCCTCTCCTCCTTTATGCCCAACCCTAGCCCACTGAGAAATGCTGAGACATTTGAACTGAGGGGACATTTGAACTCGAGGGGAATTTTTAACAGGTATAACTCAGTGTGTATCTATTTGTATATTTGTCTGACTGTCTGTCTGTCTGTCTATCTATCTATCTTTATGTCTGTGTGTGTGAATTAATCTGTAACCAAGCTACTGTTGTGATTGTAGTAAGTTCTACCAACTCACTTTTCAAATCTTAAACTAAACCATGATTAAGTGTTGCTAAAATCTTATGGTTTACCTCAAACTGTGAATTTGTTGTAAACTGCTGATAAATACATACAATCCTTTAGATAAAACCTGTTGACCAAGTCTGAGACTAGGATTGGACCTAGCTGCACCTGAACTCCTCTTTGAGAAGTTTAGAAAGCAAGTGGGTTTACTCTGAACCTTGTGACTCAATGGGAGGATTTCTTTGTCCGTTGTACCCTCTCTTTTCCTTTAGACATAAACCATTGATCAAATCTGAGACTAAGTCTGGATTCAGCCTCATCTAAACTCTTCTTTGAGAAGTTTAGGAAGGAAGAGATTCCATTCTGAACCTCGTGACCCAACAGGAGGATCTTCCCTACTCTTTACCCCTTTTGTTTCTCTGCTCTCTCTCTCTCTCTGCATAAATCATTCCGATTCAACTTTATTTTCCTTTGTATGTTTAAGTAAGTAACAGAGTGAACCTTGCCATCGAGTTCTGTTTAGTCACATTTTATAAACTTCTATTAAAATCGCTTTTGCCAATATCCTTGATGGTGATTCTTTAAGCGGCCTAAACCACTCATTTGCGACACTGCTGTGGGGCTGAGAGGCAATGTTATTTGTTGCTAAGCAAGAGGTGAATCATGCTTTAACTTATGTTATTGAAAAGACAAAGTCAGAGAAAAACTGGAAACCTTAATAATGGCCATCTTTCCTTTCTCAGTGTGCTGGTTTTGGCTGGGGTAGAGTTAGTTTTCTTCATAGTAGCTAGTATGGGGATTTGTTTTGGATTTGTGCTGGAAACAGTGTTGATAAAGCAGGAATGTTCTAGTTACTGCTGAGCAGTGCTTACACAGAGTCAAGGCCTTTTCTGCTTCTCACACCACTCACCAGCGAGTAGGCTGGGGGTGCACAAGAAGTTGGGAGGGGACACAGCCGGGACAGCTGACCCCAACTGACCAAAGGGATATTCCATACCATATGACGTCATGCTCAGCATATAAAGCTGGGGGAGGAAGAAGGAAGGGGGGACATTCAGAGTAATGGCGTTTGTCTTCCCGAGCAACCGTTACGCGTGATGGAGCCCTGCTTCCCTGGAGATGGCTGAACACCTGCCTGCCGATGGGAAAGAGTGAATGAATTCCTTGTTTTGCTTTGCTTGCCTGTGCGGCTTTTGCTTTACCTATTAAACTGTCTTTATCTCAACCCATGAGTTTTCTCACTTTTACTCTTCTGATTCTCTCCCCCATCCCACCTGGGGGGAGCGAGCGAGCGGCTGTGTGGTGCTTAGTTGCCAGCTGGGACTAAACCACGACAGTCCTTTTTTGCGCCCAACGTGGAGCTCGAAGGGTTCAAGATAACGGCAGGTTTGACTGGAATGTGCTAGATCGAATTTATAGCTGTTATTGCTGTTCAGCTGTTAATTGACAGGCTCCTGTGCTTGTCATGGGGCTTGCTTGCCTTACTGTATATTAGAGTCTAGTGCTCGTTAGTGGCTGCTTTTTGCTTTCGCTGCGTGCTGTACTGCCATACTGCTTATCATCTTACTCTGCTGTGCCTGGGAACATTTTGATAAGAGCAATGGCCATGCGCCTGGGCTGGCAGATGGCCAGGGCATCGCTGCTCTTTCTGTGCTGCTGTACTGGACATGCTGGAACTCCAGTGTGAACTCGAGTCAAAGGGACTGTGACCTGCGGATGAGTCCGTGCGGGAGCAGGACACCCCAAAGCGTCTGTGGCCGTGAGTAAGTCCACATCAGAGCAGGTACATCTCAAAGCATCTGTGGCCATGGTTATGTCTGTGCTACAGCAGGTGTACCTCTGAAGGGATTGTGGCCCAAGGGTAAGCCCACGTAGGAGAAGGTACACCTCGAAGCATCTGTGGCTGTGGAGAAGTCCATGCTGCAGCAGGTACACCTGGAAGCTTCAGCGGCTGTGCATGAGGTCATGCTGGAGCACCTCAAAGCGTGTGGCCATGGATAAGTCCACGACAGAACACGTACATCCCTGGAGACACTGCAGCCATGGAAAAGGCCATGTTGGAGCAGGCTTACTTCTGAAGGGACTGTGGCTGTGGGTAAGGCCATGCTGGAGCAGGTATATCTCTGAAGGCATTGTGACCCATGGATAAGGCCATGCTGGAAAGGATGGACCTCAAAGCGACTGTGGCTGTGGATAACTCTCTGCCACAGCAGGTATACTCCTGAAGAGACTGTGGCACACAGATAAGGCTCCACTTGGAGCAGGTACAACCCTAAGGGACTGCAGTCTGTGGATAAGTCCAAGCTGGAGAAGGGGCAAGGGGAGGAGTTCATTGCAATATTAAACCCTATGGTCTGGTCCAAAGGGACCAGGGAGGTTGTAATGGAAACACCTTTAAATTGTTGTAACCCGGGATTTGAGTTGCATGTTATGGGAATTACTATAGCAAGAACCCCTTGTTGCTAGCCAGGCTAGGAGCAAGGGGAGGAGTTCACTGCAGTGTTAAACCCTGTGGTCTGGTTCAAAGGGACCGGGGTAGAGATTGTAATGGAAATACCTTTAAATTGTTTTAACCCATGATTGGAGTTGCATGTTATAGGAATTACTATAGCAGAAACTGCCTGAAGCAATGGAGGACAGGCCTTACAAGAAGCAGTGCAAGTGCAGCAGTGACCAGACCTGAGCTGGCTTTGGTGCCCAATAACTCCATGCAATACAACATCTCGCCTGTCCTGAGTGACCACCGTAACAGATGGAGCCCAACTGACCAAAGGGATATTCCATACCATATGGTGTCATGCTCAGCATATAAAGCTGGGGGAAGAAGAAGGAAGCGGGGGACATTCGGAGTGATGGCGTTTGTCTTCCCAAGTAACCGTTACGCATGATAGAGCCCTGCTTTCCTGGAGATGGCTGAACACCTGCCTGCCAATGGGAACGAGTGAATCAATTCCTTGTTTTGCTTTGCTTGCCTGCCCAGCTTTTGCCTTACCTATTAAACTGTCTTTATCTCAAGCCACGAGTTTTCTCACTTCTACCTTTCCGATTCTCTCCCCAATCCCACCTGGGGGGAGTGAGTGAGCAGCTGTGTGGTGCTTAGTTGCCAGCTGGGACTAAACCACGACACTCAGTCACACTTTGATAAACGTTAGAGACAGGTGTTATACGATCTAAGAAATAAATCCAGTTAGTAGATTTGTTTGACAGAGGTAACTATCTATTCAACACCTAATCACTATTCAAATGTTCCATTTTATGAATCTCATAGTTGATCTGCTCTTGCATACTGTGTGTGTTGGAAGGGTAACTTTTTCAACTAAATAAAACACAGATATATAAGTCTATTTTCTGTTCTCTGCTCTAACACACTTAAAAATAACTAATACTTTATATTCTATCTTAAAAAAAATCCCATAACTTCATGCACATTAACAGCATTATTCATTTAGTACCTGGAAAGTGCATATTTAACTTCCGACTAAAAATACTAAAAGAATCATCCCCTGAAATATATCTAAATATAGATTGCTTCATTACCTGTAAATCAGTCTCAAAAAGGATGCAGCATGTGAAATGCTAAATCAGAACCAACTGGTTAAGTGCTGTGCCTCTCGCAATCAGAAGAAATAACAATTACAGCACCAACTGCTAATCCTAAGAAATCAAAACACAGTTAGGCAGCCACTAAATTCTATTATAAAGTGTAATTATTATTATTAGACTTCTTTCAGAAAATGAAGGGATGGAAACATTATGCAAGTACTTAACCTTTTTTAGTAGCTAGGGCATTGTTCTTTACTGTGCTACTAAATATGTTCATCTTTAAAAAGAAAAAAGCCTCTAAGTTCTTAAAACACTAGCTGGTTCTTCTCTCTAATGTTTAATCAGAAATGTTGAGATATTCTAATTTTTCTCCTGAAGTGGATTAGATTGAAAATGAAGATATGATAAGCAGGAAGAATATGTAATAATGTTTTGTAATTAACACAATCTAGAGCTAAATGTATTACACTACTGATGTATGTATTTCTCATGTGTGGGGTTTTTTTCAAATACCTAACATATTCTGTCACTACAGTGTGAAGAAAAAAAATCATGGCTATGATGTGTATACAAACTTATAACTTTGGGTATGAAAATATGTATTGAAGGCATAATTCTACTAACTAAATTGGAATAATATTCACAATTTTATTTTATTGTCAGTTTTTATCCATATAGGTAATTAAATAGTTCTAAAGATAAATGAATGGATGCTACAACTATAAATCCTGCCCTGGGACTCAGGCATACCTCTTTTCTTGCCTAAGGAGTATTGATATCTGTGATTCCTTGCATACCACAACAATTTTATTTCCTAGCCATTTATCTATGCAGCGAGTTATCTGTCCCCTTATCCTCTTGTTCTGTGTTAGCCCCAGTGGGCAGCTAAGCACCACACAGCCACTCGCACACTCCCTTCCACTCCTAGTGGAAGGGGGAAAGAGGAAAGGAGGAGTAAAAGCAAGTAAACTTGTGGGTCAAGATAAGAATTGTTTAATAAACGAAGGAGAAGTGGAAGAAGAGAGAAAGAAAACAAAACAAATCAAGTGATGCAAAGGCAATCACTCACCACCTTCCAGGGGTAGACCAATTCCCAGCCAGTTCCCAAGCACAGGATGGCTAACCTCCCTAAAACCCTGTCTTTTCTGTTTTTATTGCTGAGCATGAAGTTATACGGCAGGACTGTCAACCTGACCCCGATGCCAGGGAAGATCATGGAGCAGATTACCTCGAGTGCCGTCTCGTGGCACGTACAGGACAACCAGGTGATTAGGTCCAGTCAGCATGGGTTTATGAAAGGCAGGTCCTGCCTGACCAACCTGATCTCCTTCTATGACAAGGTGATCAACTTAGTGGACAAGGGAAAGGCTGTGGACGTAGTCTACCTGGACTTTAGTAAAGCCTTTGACACCGTTTCCCACAGCATTCTCCTGGAGAAACTGACTGCTCATGGCTTGGACAGGTGTACTTTTTGCTGGGTAAAAAACTGTCTGGACGGCCGAGCCCAGAGAGTCGTGGTGAATAGAGTCAAATCCAGTTGGTGGCTGGTCACAAGTGGTGTTCCCCAGGGCTCAATATCGGGGCCGGTCTTGTTTATTATCTTTATCGATGATCTGGATGAGGGGATTGAGTGCTCCCTCAGCAAGTTTGCAGACAACACCAAGTTGGGTGGGAGTGTTGATCTGCTCGAGGGTAGGAAGGCTCTGCAGAGGGATCTGGACAGGCTGGATCGATGGGCCGAGGCCAATTGTATGAGGTTCAACAAGGCCAAGTGCCGGGTCCTGCACTTGGGTCACAACAACCCCATGCAACACCACAGGCTTGGGGACGAGTGGCTAGAAAGCTGCCCTGCAGAAAAGGACCTGGGGGTGTTGATTGATAGCTGGCTGAATGTGAGCCAGCAGTGTGCCCAGGTGGCCAAGAAGGCCAACAGCATCCTGGCCTGTATCAGAAATAGTGTGGCCAGCAGGAGTAGGGAGGTGATTGTGCCCCTGTGCTTGGCATTGGTGAGGCCACACCTCTAATACTGTGTTCAGTGTTGGGCCCCTCACTACAAGAAGGACATTGAGGTGCTGGAATATGTCCAGAGAATGGCGACAAAGCTGGTGAGGGGTCTGGAGCATAAGCCTTGCAAGGAGCGTCTGAGGGAACTGGGGTTGTTCAGTCTGGAGAAGAGGAGGCTGAGGGGAGACCTTATCGCTGTCTACAACTACCTGAAAAAAGGTTGTAGAGAGGTGGGTGTTGGTCTCTTCTCCCAAGTCAAGTGATAGGACAAGAGGAAATGTCCTCAAGTTGCACCGGGGGAGGTTTAGACTGCATATTAGGAAAAATCTATTCACTAAAGGGGTTGTCAGACATTGGAACAGGCTGCCCAGGGAAGTGGTAGAGTCCCCATCCCTGGAGGTGATACCTCCATCCCTGGAGGTATTTAAAAGTCTATTTAAAAGATGAGGCGCTTAGGTACATGGTTTAGTGGTAGACTTAGCAGTGAGTCTATGAATACCTCTTTGGCTAGTTTGTCATCTGCGTGGTTGTGTGCTCTCCCAACCTCTTGTGGACAACCCCCCACCCCCCATGTATTCACTGGGAGGGCAGAGTGAGGGTTAGAGAAGTCCTTGACACTGTACAAGCACTGCTTAGCAACAGCTAAACATGAGTGTGTTACCAGCATTGGTTTTGGTCACCAACCTAAAACACAGGTCCATACGAGCTGCTATGAAGAAAATTAACTCCATCGCAGCCAGACTCAGTACACACCCGGTATTGACAGCCAAAATGCTGTTAAATACAAACTAAAAAATTGCCATATATTTTATTTTCTGTGTTGACTCTAACAGTAATTTCTTTGAGAAATTTTACGTGCTAAGAAAGAAATCCAGCCCCTCTATTTTCTAGTATATACTTCTTGACTATTTCTAGCCAAATCACTCCTCTTAAGATATTTCCAAATTTCATTCAAAAAGTTGCTTCTAATATCTTCCTCACCAGGAAGTGAACCTATATTGGTTGACTATTGATCCCTTTTCTGAGCTGCATATTCCACTGAATTGTATTTGCCTTGAGAGTCTGAGCCTAGTAGAGGTGGAAATGAGATTCAGGTGTTTTCCTGAAACATTGTTATACTGACAGGTTTTCCTTGGACCTAATTTGTGATGACTGCCTCCTACAGTCAATCCTATCCATCTTCTTGAACTGATGGCTGCCATTTGTTACTTTATTCCATGCATTTGTTAATTAGCTTTATTCATTCAGAAATTTCTGTAAGTAATTCTCAGCCTTTCAGCTGCTTGAGGACAGCCTGGCTCTGACGGAAATGGCATGCTCTCCTGGCTGGTGGCTCTGCCTGGAGCTGTCAGGGTGCTACTCTTCACTGACCAAAAGTGCTCAAACAGTCACTTTTTTTTTCCCTTTACACCTGGCTGTGAGTGCATTAACGTGGGTCTACAAGATGAAAGGTTTACCCCTACCCTGGATTTGATTTTGTTTCTCCTGCACCCAGATCTGTGCACTTTGGCCATGTTGTTCCTCAGCACTGCTGCTGACTGTTTGCTGCTCACCTGGAAGCAGTACCTCCTGTGTGCAGGTCTAAGTCGCTGTGTCTGGTCTTCAGTGTTTAGGGGGTTATCTTTTCTCATACTCTACTGTATAGTCTAGCAGCTACTCTGTAGTAGATTTACGCAAAGTCCTGTAGAGGACACATAAATACAATGAAGAGTGATGGAGAAATAGAGAAAATGCAAGCTATCTTAAAGCCCATGTCCTGATCACAAAGTCTAATTCGCTTTTCTGACAAGTACTCCTTTTAGGGAAGGACAAATCAGGGTTAGAATAGAATAGAATAGAATAGAATAGAATAGAATAGAATAGTTCCAGCTGGAAGGGACCTACAAACACACCGCCAGGACAGTTGGAAGTGGTTGCAGGACATACATTAATTTCAACACTTTTGAAAGCCAGGACTTCCTTATTATTCATTATTTTATAGTACTTCCCTAGTCTTCAAGAATCTCAACAATGTCGTGGACGATCCTGAAATTCTACAATATTACCTGCAGTGATGAAGTACTTTTTAGTACACTATGACAAAGAATAATGTATTTTATTACAGGAAATGTGTTACCTAATATTGTTATCTTGCACGCTGAGTGTTAGAACCAAGTTTTAAGATGTTTAGATGCACATCTTCCTCTTACTGATTCTTAAAAGTTCATTTGTTGGTTTTTTTCTTTCCCAGTGGATTTCTTGTTCTCTCCGTATTTTAACTGCTCTGAAAACCAGTTCGCATTTTATCTATATAGTAAGCGATAACATTTCTCTTTTTAATAACTAGGTTTATAATAATAGAGTTTGTTATGGAGGGAAGCTACTTGTTATGACAATGGTAAGAATTTAAGCTACTTACTGTCTATTAAAGGAAAACAAATTTATTCAAGTGATTCTATTCCTATAAGCTTTCAGTTAGCAGAATTGCATAAAAAATCTTATAAAAGATGGGACAATCATTCTAGAAGGCCAGAACTTTTCTTGGAAACTGTAATTACTTAGATATAGATTGGGATAACAGGTATGAAAGTTTAGGAAAACCTGATTCAAATATAATACAAGATTGTTTCTTTGCATAATTTACTTAAAATCTATATTAAAAACAGAACAGCAACCAAAAAGCTACTCTGTGTTTTGGGCTTGAAAACATCTCTTGTTTCAATAACAGAAGAGGAAGACCCATCTATTTTATGAGCATAGCATACATTTGATGCTTTTAAATAAAAAAGAGACTGTGTTATTTGCTTAATAATGTATTTACTCTTTTCTTGAAAGAGTAAAATCAATAAAGCAATACACACATACACTCTCATATATATAGGTAGCTGAGAGTATATCCAGACTACTAGTCAGCATGAAAATATTTCATATTCAGCTTTGTCCTGACTACCCTTGTATAAACATGCGTGAAGCATAAGTCAGTTTAGGCAATGGCTCCCTGGACATTTTCGTAACATTAAAGCGGACTCTGTAACTCGTCTCCTCTGAATTAATCTTGCACTACTGTTTTCTCTGTTCTCCAGATTTTTGGTTTTTTCTAACCAGGGTTCCTGCTCAAATTGTCTAGTGAGAAATGCAAACAAATGTGGTTAACACAGTAGTTAATATGAATGGGAGGCTGGAGCCCTGGGAAGGCAATGGTGCTATAACTTGCTTGAATAATAGCAAAATAACTCGTACTTTGCTGTTTGGTTTTTTGGGGGTTGGGGTTTTGTTTGGGTTTTTTTTGCCTAAGAGTAACAAATAAGTGTTGTTTATTTAGTGCTTTTCTTCAGTGCTGATGGCATGGGTAGGGTGTTTGTAAAATAGAGACAATGGAAAAAAAGCAAAAGAATGACATTGTTGTCTTAAGAATCCACACTAAAAAATGATGTAGGCAGCAACTGCTCCTGGGGAAGCTCTTGAAGAGCATGGACCTGAATCTCTTTTGTTTTGCTCCTCAGCAAGCCAAGTACACTTACAAATGCCAGGTGGAAGTAAATTTTTTCCCATTTTAGCCCTGGGAACATCTCATGACTAGATTTCACCACTATAAGATTGCTTTAAAAAGTATTAAGTATTGGAGAAAAAGATGTATTATTTATGAGTGCTCCAGAAATCTGAATGACAACTTTCAGAAGCTTTTGTGGATCAGTCTGTGATTTGAAAGAACTGTTAGTTTTGCCTTCAGGTAACAGAATCACAGAATCACTAAGGTTGGAAAAGACCTGTAAGATCATCAAGTCCAACCATCAACCAACCAACACCACCATGCCCATTAAACCATGTCCTGCAATGCCACGTCCACACGTTCCTTGAACACCTCCAGTGAGGGTGACTCCACCACCTCCCTGGGCAGCCTGTTCCAATGCTTCACCACTATCTCAGCAAAGAAATTTTTTCTAATATTCAGTCTAAACCTCCCCTGGCACAACTTGAGGCCATTTCCTCTTGTCCTGTCACTAGTCACTTGGGAGAAGAGACCAACACCCACCTCTTTGCAACTGCCTTTCAGGTAATTGTAGAGGACGATGAGGTCTCCCCTCAGCCTCCTCTTCTCCAGGCTAAACAACCCCAGCTCCCTCAGCCGCTCCTCATAAGACTTGTGCTCCAGACCCCTCACCAGCTTCGTCGCCCTTCTCTGGACACGCTCCAGCACCTCAATGTCCTTCTTGTAGTGAGGGGCCCAAAACTGAACACAGTATTCGAGGTGCGGCCTCACCAGCACCGAGTACAGGGTCAATTGGGCCGAGTCCCAGAAAAGCAAAGCCTTGCACTGTCAGTCTCAGTCTATCGTTCTACAACAAGGGATGCCTGTGAAGGTTCCAGTGCAAGGAGTTCCGACCCTCCCGTCAGCCCTTGGCTCCTTGTTGCTGGTCGCAGAGCACCACTTCTCAGTTGTTCTGACACCAGTATTTGTGGGATAAAGTAACTGATCTATATAAAAAAAGGAAAACCTTTTTGAAAGAGAGGTGGAAGTGGAAAATCTCTTTTTAAAATGTATCAGCCCCTGCCTGTATCACAGGTTGAACTCAGAAGCAGTTCTGTTGGCACAACTGGGAGGTGTCACACAACAGCGTGGGAGTGAGAAGCAAAGTGGTAGTCACTGTGATAAAGTGTTGTCACTGAACACTTCAAATGGTGAAACTATGGTTCCTGTTCATCACCTGTAGCTCCTTGAAAACAAATGTGTTTGGGCTCTGGAATTTCCCAGAAAGCTTTAAGCTATTTAAATGGTGTATCTTACGGAGGTTTTTAGTCAAGTGTGACTAAAACTTTAAAGTCCCTTAAGTCACAGATATTTAGCCTACAATGTTTACTTGTTCTGCCCAGACTGTCTATGGAGATTTAAGTTCCTTAAACCATAGCTAGAGTTTTTGGAGCTTATGATCCCTGTTGTCTCCAGCAATGAAATTTTTAGACTTTCTAAAGAGCAGCTGCTAGGAGCTAGGAGATTTTGAGCTTCACTGTGTCTTTTGAGTTTTTTGAAGGGCTTGCATCTGAAGGTTTTATAAACTTTGCTGAACATCACTGTAAAGCTTCTTAGCTCTTCATGAGAGAAATAAACATTTGTTTCCATTGGTATTATCAGTGAAATTTTAAAAGTATCCAGGAATTGAAGGTATGTATGCTGACATTCTAAGAGTAGGTCTTCAATATCCCTTGAAAAGATGTAGACCACATGGTCACGGATATGCTTATGAGGTTGATGATTTGTGGTAAGTACCTATATAAAATATCAAAAATAGCATTCTGTATTGGGCAAAAAAATATGTAACTAACAAAATTTATTAATTTTAATTATTTAGTTCCAACAAAGGCAGTAGGTCTAAAACTTCCAAGATTTTTAGAATGTGATTCCTCTCAGTCTAATCTAGCTTATTTTTCACTAACGGGACATCTTTATTTTGCAGATATCTGAACCCAAATTCTGTATCTCGACAGAAGTAAACGTCTTAAAGGAAATGCCTAATTTATCTTCACTGTCACAACAGGGGAATAAATGCCTGTGTGAACCTCCAGAGTAAAATTCTAGTCACTTAACTTAAGTTCTTAGCTTCTGTAAATTGTTCCTCTGTAGTTTATAATTTAGACCATTCCCTTGGTTGCCTTTTAAGCAAAGTTACTTTATGCTGTACCTAGATGCAAAGTTTTGGAACTTTAAGACCAAGTAGCACTAGAGTATGTGGCAGGTACTACAGAAATAAATAGTATGTTGATTTTTGCAATTTTAAGACGAACATAGGGAATGGTGTTACTCTTAGTTTAACTTATCCTGTTTTTCTATGATAAGCTAGAATAAATTGCCTTCTGGCATTCCCATGTTTGTCTTTAGAGAGAGCAAGACAGTGAGTTTAATTTTTAAAACAGAACTGAGAGCCATAGTCAATCCCAACCAGCTAATTAACAGAAATTTCAACTTGGTTGGCTGAAAGGAACCAACATCTACACAATGTGACTACTGGTAACAATTTCTGAACAGGTCCATTGTGAGATGGAAACTATAGTCTATACAAATAGGAAAAAAAAATTGTATGGAGTGAATCAGAAATATTTCCTGTACAGCAGTGAATTTAGTATTTCAATGATAACTGAATAATATCTTGAGTAGTTTATTAACAACCAGTGATGTATACAGTAAATACAAGTTCAAAGCTTCTGTAAATGGTCTTTCAGTATTCTCAAGCATGTAAGAGATTATATTTGTGTATGAAGAGTATGAGAGCATTGCAAAGTATCTCAACTGAAGTAATAACTCATCTTCTTATGAAGCATATCCCTTCTTTGGTTAACTACCTCAGTGTTCAAAAGAAGAAGAGTGGAGTTAAGAATCCACAGGTTAAGTGGCATGATGCTCATGTTAGCAATCTAGATAGATTACCTTAGCAAACAAAAAGTTTGGTTCAACTCCCTAAGTGGCAGAATCTAATTATATATGCGATACCATGCTGTATCCAGGATGTCAGTATGGCAGAAGTAACACAGGACCTATGGGAGACCAGCAAAACCAAGGTCAGACAGGATACATTAGGTCACTACAAATATCACTAAAAGCCTATGTTTAGGAGGTCAAATTGAGTAGTAGATAACTGATTTAGTGTTATCTGATAGCTCTCAAGATTACATTATCTGTTTTAACTATATCTCCGTTGATACAGAGCTTAGACGCTTGGCTCATATGTTGATATCTTCCTACACATACCTAAATTAGGGCACCTGTTCTCAAGTTGAATCCTAACGCTATGACATAGACATCTGAAGAAGTGATTCTGCAGCCTAAGCCTGCGCACTTAGTGTTGGTACCAAAGACTTCAGGATGGCACTGACAGATGTCTGCTAGAAGTGTAACACAGCTGAGAGGAAACAGTCACGGAGGTTCCCGGAGTGTGAGGAAGATAACTTCCTGACACAGCTGGTAAGCGAGCCTACAAGGGGAGATAACCTCCCTAAAACCCTGTCTTTTCTGTTTTTATTGCTGAGCATGAAGTTATACGGCAGGACTGTCAACCTGACCCCGATGCCAGGGAAGATCATGGAGCAGATTACCTCGAGTGCCGTCTCGTGGCACGTACAGGACAACCAGGTGATTAGGTCCAGTCAGCATGGGTTTATGAAAGGCAGGTCCTGCCTGACCAACCTGATCTCCTTCTATGACAAGGTGATCAACTCAGTGGACAAGGGAAAGGCTGTGGACGTAGTCTACCTGGACTTTAGTAAAGCCTTTGACACCGTTTCCCACAGCATTCTCCTGGAGAAACTGACTGCTCATGGCTTGGACAGGTGTACTTTTTGCTGGGTAAAAAACTGTCTGGACGGCCGAGCCCAGAGAGTCGTGGTGAATAGAGTCAAATCCAGTTGGTGGCTGGTCACAAGTGGTGTTCCCCAGGGCTTAATATCGGGGCCGGTCTTGTTTATTATCTTTATCGATGATCTGGATGAGGGGATTGAGTGCTCCCTCAGCAAGTTTGCAGACAACACCAAGTTGGGCGGGGGTGTTCATCTGCTTGAGGGTAGGAAGGTTCTGCAAAGGGATCTGGACAGGCTGGATCGATGGGCCGAGGCCAATTGTATGAGGTTCAACAAGGCCAAGTGCCGGGTCCTGCACTTGGGTCACAACAACCCCATGCAACACCATAGGCTTGGGGACGAGTGGCTGGAAAGCTGCCCTGCAGGAAAGGACCTGGGGGTGTTGATTGATAGCTGGCTGAAGATGAGCCAGCAGTGTGCCCAGGTGGCCAAGAAGGCCAATGGCATCTTGGCCTGTATCAGAAATAGTGTGGCCAGCAGGAGTAGGGAGGTGATTGTGCCCCTGTACTCGGCACTGGTGAGGCCGCACCCCAAATACTGTGTTCAGTGTTGGGCCCCTCCCTACAAGAAGGACATTGAGGTGCTGGAATATGTCCAGAGAAGGGCGACAAAGCTGGTGAGGGGTCTGGAGCACAAGCCTTGCAAGGAGCGTCTGAGGGAACTTGGGTTGTTTAGTCTGCAGAAGAGGCTGAGGGGAGACCTCATCGTCCTCTACAATTACCTGAAAGGCGGTTGCAAAGAGGTGGGTGTTGGTCTCTTCTCCCAAGTGACTAGTGACAGGACAAGAGGAAATGGCCTCAAGTTGCACCAGGGGAGCTTCAGACTGGATATTAGGAAAGATTTCTTTCCTGAGAGAGTGGTGAAGCACTGGAACAGGCTGCCCAGGTAGGCGGTGGAGTCACCCGCACTCGAGGTGTTCAAGGAATGTGTGGATGAGGCATTGTGGGACATGGTTTAATGGGCATGGTGGTGTTAGTTGATGTTTGGACTTGATGATCTTACAGGTCTTTTCCAACCTTAGTGATTCTGTGATTCTGTGATATAAAACAGGATTTACAGTACACCTGCACCATTTTGGTACACAGTCTGGAGCCCAGGTAGAGTATGCTAGTGAGTCAAACATAATGTTAGATAACTGTGTATGCATACTTGTGTCTCTTTCCTCCCCAATAAACATCTGAACTCAGGTGAGATGGAACACGTGCACAGATTCATAGTAACATTATTATTTTAACTACTTGAGACTATATGTTTTTTTACTATGAAAATTAAGCATCAGCTTAGTTTTGGTATAAACACAGTGTGCAAGGGAATGCTCTTCCACAGAAATGGACATGATTTTATGTGTTTTGTATTACTTTCATCTAAATGCAAGACTACTTTTTTTCTTTTTCTGAGAAACTGTTTTCCCAACACTTGATTGTGATCTTTTATTCTTTTGCTCTTGATCTGGTGTTTATTTCAAACATCATTATTCTAATTTCTGTTAAAAAAGAGTTGTACAACTAATTGCATTTTATGGACCTAGGGTTAATAAGCCAAAAGGCATGGAAATACTAATATAATCTTTGTTTAAACAATATTAATATGATCTTTAAGCTAATAGCACTATGTTCTTTTATCACAAGTCAGAAAACAAGTTTGCTTTACATAACCAACCAACAGTATCACTCAAACAATTAAAAGTTCTTCGCTACAAAACCTTAAAACACCTTTGTGTTTAACAGCGAACTCATTTCTTAGATGCATGGTGCTAAAACCAGTTCAGATAGGTTTTACTATAAAACTACTACCTGATTCACAGAAAGTATAGTTATTGCTGTGCTGAAAGCAGGAGCTAAATGTCCTTTCATAGTTGTACTCACCTGCCTTATATTTATATGATATACCTCATTCAACGTATGCAACTCTGTCACTTTCACTTGGAAAATAACACATTTTGTAGTTACACAAATTTGTGTAGAAATGTTCAGCTCAAATATTTCCAAAAGCACAGAATTGAAGCCACCTCTGGGAATGAAACAAGAATCAAAAGGCAAAGAACTGTTGGAAAACACACTATGAACGGAGCAGCAGCTTGGGACCTTTGATATCTGAAAGATCAGAGTAATTTACTTTAATATATTCACTGCAAGGATGAAGTAGGAGACTGACGAATTTACATATATGAGAAGAATGGCATCTGATTTAGATATTTGAGCTTTATTTGTATTATGAATATGTACTACAAGTGGTCTTGATCAAGAGTCATTCTCATTAGGATTTTGATGAAAAAGTAATTTCCTATGTTGAGAATGTGTGCTTTTTCCTATGTTTTTTAGCTTTAATTAAACCTTCAATTTTTCTGATTAACTTTGATTTTTTTAAAATTTTAGTTTATTATTTTATTGACATTAATAATTTTCTCTTAGTTGACAAAATTTTTCATCAATGTGTCCTTCAGGAGTACAAGTTACAAGCTTAAAGCAAGACTATAAAACAAAGCATATAATTTGTATTATATGAACTTTCAGAACCAAAGATCTGAGTAGCTTAACTTTCCTGATCAAGTTGTCAGGGTGAAAATTCAAGAAAGAGACCTGTGAGCCTTTGTCCTGTTTTGAAACACAAGAGCATATTTTTATTGTTTAGCTGAAAAATAGGAAAATGCCACAAAAATAATTCTCCTAAATGTATTTCTGAAATAAATACAGTAGACAACTTTAATGTTTGAGTTAGAGAGAGATGGGGACAAGAACGAAAAAGCACTATCTTACAGCTGTTGGTTAAATTAAGATTATATTCGACATTACAGTCATAATAGTTTAAACAATTTCTTACTGAAGAGGGATTACACACATATGAATGTGTATTATACATTATGTTATATTTGCAGTACAATAGACCTAGTTAACTGAGCAATGATTTTGAGCAACTGGATTCTTTGCAGTCTCAGAGTTTCAAAATAATGAAAATATCGTGTAAAATAAAACCCCTAAATAATGAGGAAATAATGATATTTTGCACTGTTTATTAAATTTAAAAAATCAATCCATGCAAAGACTCAGAGTTATTTAATGATATTTTATAAATACCACAATAGTGAAATATCTTTGTGCAAAGAACTCAAAAAAGGCTTTTTTCTTAATCCATTCCAATACACCGTGGCATTTGTCACTGTCATTGTGACAGCTGGGGATTAAGGTCCTGTAAAAAAGGCAGGGCTATTTCTCGATATTCTGTATCAGAACTGCACTGTGTCAGAACTGGTTCTTAGCTAGTTGCAGTAAGCATGCATGCGTTGACTGCAGTAAGCGTGCACGGTCACAGTAAGTAGAGAAGGAAGGAGAGGGTATTTGTAATCAAAATACTTTCTAGGTGAATAAATCTTGCTGCTTCAATTAAGCAGGAATGCTTGTTCCATGAGTGTTGTAATTGTATTTTAAACAATATGTGCTAATTCTTCATCCTTCATCCAAACTTTATAGCATAAAAATGCAATAAACATCACCTCTGTTACGAATTATTTTTAAACCACAAGGTGAAGGCAGTAGTGCATGAAGCAGATGAGTAAAAGAGCTTAGGAGAGTGTGCACATGCAAGTACAATCTGCAGTAATATGCTCTGTAGTCTGAAATGAGACTGGGACTGGGATGGCCTGGAGGTACCTTAACAACATGTCATGTTGTGGTAGAAAGGGCATTGCAGTGTGGCACATTCTCATAAATGATTGTTGTTTCTACTGCTTTGGTCTTCATGTTCTATTCGTGCATTTTTTACTGAAGTCAATAACTTACTTCCAAGAATCAGAAATTTAAAGGTAAGCATCAAGGCATGTATGGAAATTAATATAGGCAAAGAGAGGTAATTAATAAAATTATTGGATGGCACTCAACAACAAAGAAGAGAATGATCCGCTCTTCCTTCTTCTCTCCTTCACATACAAGGCATTCAAGTGCATTACGGGGGATTATCAGGCTCTAGTCGTATCATTTCTATGCCGTTCACTGAAACCTCAGGGCTCTTATATTTTTATGACCTGGCTCCTTTGCCCACACTGAGCATTAGATACACATTATAAATAACTAACAAGCCTATCTATCTAATTTTAATCCTAATTGACGAAATAGTGCTGAAATTGAGGTGGAAAAAAGACTGACAAACAATTAATTTTTACCAGTTTGATCCCAGTAAGGAAAAAAAATATTTATTAAAATATTTATTAACCCAAATAGATAGCCACACCACCAGTATCTTCAGGTCATGGCCGTATAACATGATGGGGGATCACAAACTATCAAGAAGCTGTGCCTCTCCTCATCCTCCAGCCCTGAATAATGAAATTACTATGAAATGGAAGCCAAAAGTGCACAACTGCCATATTGCTTTGACTGGTCAGTGTGAATCAGATGTCTTGAGGAGGAACAGGAGGGTCTATTCTGAAACATTTCTCTTTTTCCTAGCTCCATCCTAGTCATCCTTTGTAAACCACACCATTGGTCAAAGTAGTTTCCCTTGTAATGAAGCACTGCTTCTATTTTGCAAAAACAAATTGGGTTTTGAAAATATTAAGCAAAGGTCCTGAGACCATATTTTTCTGTGTGGCTAATCTGTTTTAGTCAGAAATGGAAGCTTGGATTAATAAGGCCATTCATATTTTTAGATTTAGGTTCTAAAAGTATTTGTAACTGGTGAATGGAAAGCCATAAAATGGTCTAGTTGCGTAAGTAGTCAAACCTTCAATGGACTGATTGTTTTAGCCCATGTCTGCACTACCGTAGCTGTGCTGAAGTCAGTGGAATTTTTACCTGCACAGGGAGGAGTTATGCAGTTGTAAAACAAGCTAAGATATTTATCCAGAATATTCACACCTCTTTCATGGCTGTCAGACTTCTATTGCTCAGTTAAGTCAAAATACTAGTAACACCCAAATACATTTTTGTGCTTTTTTTGTCTTTTTCTCTCATGTAAGTAAAATAGGAAATAAGGATGAAACTGAACTTGTAAAAGACTCCATTAATCTGTGATTTTCATCTTCATTAAAGTTCAATTTATTTCCAGCTCATGAGGGGAATATATCTTTTTGCATGTTTCATCTGAGCAGGACTCTGCAGGACTCTGTGCAGGACTGAGAGAAATTAGTCCAGGGAGTTTACTGCTAACTTAAGCGTTCTTTAATCAGAGCTTACTTCAAAACCGAGAAAATTAGAGAACTAGATTTGTCCAACTGTGTACAGCTCCTATTTTTCCATACATAATTTTAACTTCTGAGATTTTTCTAGAGTCACAGAATATTCAGTTTAAAAGGATTTATAGTAGGGATTTTTTTAGTGAATCCTTCTGAATTGCTAGGGGATTGATTTCTCTGATGGGGTTTCTTGTCTTGCCATAAGCAACTCCAAAGACATTGATTACACATCAGGTTGTTGAAGTACCTTATATTTATAAAGTTTTTCCTTGACGTACTGAGAAACAAGTTATCTTTTCTCCTGACTCATCTCTATAAGCTGATCACTTCTCTTATTCTGTTAAAAAAATAAAAGAGTTAAAATATAGATTTGTGCACTTAATTCTCAACTAAGTAATTTGTGTTCATATCCTGTACTTAATTTCTGCAGTATTTTCTTTTTCTGATGTTTAGAACACAATCTGGTAACCACCATAAACCTTTGACAATAATTTTTGACTTATTTTCTAATAAGTTCCAAATATTATGCAGCAGCTACTAAAAAAAAGTAGATAGATAGATAGATAGATACTGGTTTTGAGAACGGCATTTTGCTCCTTTAGAATGGGACCACCTTAGTGAAAAGGTCTGAAAGAAAACTATTGAACTCCGGATTTTCTCTTCATTGTTCTGACACGATATTTTTTCAAAGCCAGAATTTTGGCAATGGAAAGTTCCCCTCTGCATGTAAATCTTATACTGCATATGTTAAGATATTTCAACTCTTCAGTGCATTTCATTTCAATAACTTGAATTGAGTATCCTTTTATTTACTTTAAGGTATTTTATTTCTAAATATAAATACTTTTTCCTTCACTTTTGTTTGGAATGAAGATTGCACAGTGTGCCATTGGTGATGTACATCTGTTGACCAATAGTTAATAATTAGCAAATGTGTTAAGCAGTAATTTCTTTTAGAGGCCAAACAAATTTAGTTCCCTTGCACAAAGTACATTTTACTAACTAGCAGAGGTAGCAAAATGCTAAAAGGTGAACCATGGATGTATCAGGTGTCATTTCTCATTAGTCATTATGAATTATCTGAACGGCATGAGTTTTAAGGCTCTTCTGATCTGGACACATAATGCAATAAATTATATAATAAAAATATATTACTGTTTTTATCTTTATCTAACAAAAAGGAAGCCCTAGTTTCATTTCTGAAGACTGTAGAACATTTTTTTAAGAGGGTGGATGTTGATTTGTGACTAATTGCAATTCTTGCAAATATGCTTATCACTTTTCACTTGAACTCTGCTCAATAGTCTACTTCCAGTGGAAGTGTAACAAGCTAGTATGATGCATTTTTTCCTGCTTATTTTCTTTTTCCTTTTCTTTTTCCTTTTCCACACTTACTGTTGTTCCCAGACAAAATGTTTCTTCCCATGTATGTCACAACTCTGAATTGCTGGATTAGCCATACTTTAATGTGTTTAGCTGATGAATGATGAAAGAATGAAGTTGAGCCTGGAAGAAGGAGGGTGGCGGGGAGGGAGAGGTATTTTTAGTTTTGTTTTTGTTTCTCACTATCCTACTCTATTTTTAATTGCCAATAAATTAAATTAATTTCCCCAAAGATGAGTGTGTTTTGCCCAAGATAGTAATTGGTGAGTGATCCCCCATCCTTATCTCGACCCATGAGCTTTTAATCTTATTTTATTCCCCTGTCCTGCTGAGGGGCGGGAATGAGAGAGTGGTTTGGTGGGTACCTGGTGGCCAGCCAAGGTCAGCCCACCACATCATAGCATGGTATATATAGTATATATGATATGGCATTATAGGAAACATACTTTGACATTTTAGATATGTCTGGAGTGGAGAGGTTCAGATTGTTTTTTATTATGACAATTTCTTTGTTCTAAGCAATAGTGAGATCAGAGAGATTCAAATTTTTTATATGAACGAATTAAGGCTTGCCCTCTACTTTCATTAGCTTTTCAAGCTAGGTAGGTGAAAATCAGTATCTTTCCTAGTCTTTTTATAAGTACTAAGTTCATTATGTGCTAACGTGGAAAGGGTGACAGCTTTATGAAACCTGCCTCTCCTTCTGCTCTGTCTTCCTTCTTTCATTGTCCCTCAAGTTCGTGAGCTACAAATTGTTTCACTTGATCTCATTGCAGCAGGGTCATTTTGCAGACCACGGGTGGCCGTTCAAGGGCCCTTCACCTGGAGCTCCATGATGGGTTTATGGCATAGAGGCAAATGAGTTCAGAGTGAATGATGACTAGCAGAGCTGTTCTTGGACACTTCAGAGACTTTGGGGTAGCTGGTGGGACCAGACACATATTGTTATGTGCAGCAAAGAAGCCCCTGGGAGTCTCTGGAACTTACTTTAGGGACTGCAGTATTAAGGCAATCCAACCTGGTGTACTTCAAGTGGGCAGCTTTCAGGAGCAACTCCGCAGCAGTGAAGTTGCCTGTGAATATACCCAATACATTTCACTGCTTTCTAAGTGCCAAAGAGGGGGAAGCTTTACCATGAATATGATAGATTGTTATGGTTTTCTAATGATTACAAATGGAAATTTGTGCAATAAAATGTCATTTTTCAGTATGCAGATTTCAGGACAAATCACCACGTGTAACCTATAGGAAGGCCCACATTACAAAGCTTATGAATCAGTGCCTACATTTTCAGTGGGCAGCATGGCAAAAGCTTAAGATCCTGAAAACATAATTCCATACTCCCAAGTACATTCAGAGCTGTTAAATGTTTAAAATAACAAATGGCTAACTAAAATAAGAATAGAAATGTGACATCATCCAGATAAGACTTACAGAGTGAAGACACTAGAATTAAATGTTGGGGAAGATAGACCCTAAATTCAGTGAAGCTAATACAATTTGATTTCATGTATAACGAGTAAAATACTCAAAGCAAATACTACTTGCATGGTGTGAGGCATAGTGTTACCATCCCTCTTTGAGGGATTAGAGTCTTGAAAGCCTACTCTGAATTTTATAGCTTACATCCATTTTCAAATTAGAAATGTGTGAGTACAATCTCTTTTGAGTCAGTGACAATATGATACTTAGAGTGTTAATGTATTAATACACCATTCAGTGCCAGTAGTACTTCAGAAATACAAACTAATACCATGCAGAACTTCATACGCTTATGCAATCCAGTCACCTTTAACAATGCATATAACATTCCTTAGAAATGTAGCCCAGAAAATTAGTGTGTACTTGAGTGGATGTGAAGAAGTTAAATTGTAGCTGCACACTGTTTTTTCCCAGGTCAGTTATCAAAAAGTACACATAGTGTTGAAAATTATACGTGTTTTATAAAAAAAAAAAATTGTTAGAAGCATCACAGGAATCATACAACTTTAATACGCAAATTTTAAATGGAAACTTGTAGCTCCAAGACATGGGGGAAGGGCCAATGTATTTAAAAAAATCTCAAAAAAATGGTTACTATTTTTAATCTGAAGAAGCATTCAAAGTTTCAAATACTTTCAGCTAATGGAAAAGTTTGAACTCCACAGAGCTTGTGGGTTGCTATTCCCTGTGACATGTACATTCCTGATGTTCCACAGGACATCTCCTCCTGCCGGAGAGCTTGGCCTCCTTCTGTGGGAGAGGTAAAGGCTAGCATTCCTCCTTAGTGCTAGCAAGCAGAAATAAAAGCTGACTGACTGAAGCTGATGTGCTTACTAATTCAGTCTTAAAATGTGGGCTTTTATGAAGACATGGTTTCTTGCAGAATAAATAAAATCTCTTCAGTGAAGGGTGATGATTATTTCTTTTTCACTTCAGAGAAAGACTTCAGTAAGTCAAAAGCACCACAAAAAGTGGTAATAATCACCCTTCACAGAGGAGATATCCTGTAGATATAAAATGCACAGTTGTCACCTCTCCGAGTCTTCAGTTTTGGAGTTGACAAACAAAGAGAAAGTCTAAGATTTCCCTTCCATGTAGACACATCCTAATTCTTTAAAATTCTCCCCCTGCCCCCTTTTCTGTTCCCCCCCCTCCCCCCTTTCCTCTTGTAGCCTTTAAAGAGCAGATTTACATGCAGCTTCAGGAGGAGATGTCTCTGTTGCAGGGAAAGGTGAGAGATTGTCTGAGTGGAATCTCCCCTGGACCAACGGAGCTTCCTAAAAGGTCTGGATGAAGGTCCTTTTTTACTGTGAAAGGTCTACTTTGTCTCCCTTTGATTTCTGTGGCAAGCAGTCATGCCAAAAGGGTGGCACAGTATCTCAGTGTTAAGAAGACCTCCTCCCTTTGTCAGGATGAAAAAATTTCCATAACAAAAGGGCAGTCTGACATCAATATTCAAATTATTTTGACAACCAGCATAGTCAACGGGTGTAGATAAATGGAGGTGACACCCATAGCGTTTTAGAGCAACTTCACGGATTCTTTGAATTGTACCCAACAGCCAATTTCCTAACCTGGGGGCTTGCATGTGGTAACTCCCTGGCATTCTCCAAAGGAAAAGCAGGTAACATATTAACCCGACATATGAACTTTCTGGCTGCTGGAAATCCTCTTCTGCTCTGCACGGAGGGGAATTGGAGCCTTATCTTTCCTGAATTTAAATAAATAAATAGATGGATAGATGGATAGATGGATAGATAGATAGATAGATAGATAGATAGAAAGAAAAAAAGAAAGTGAGTATTTCTTTTAAATTTAACATATGGAAGTTCTCAAACTGTATAATTGTAAGTTTCTGTGACAATACAATTCATCAACAATGTAATTAGTTTTCTCTTTTTCTGCTAATGACAAGGTGCTTTCAATACTGAGCTTATATTAAGCACAAGATGTGGATGAAGACCTATGAATCTTTAACCTCTGAATTCTCTGACTATGTTTTTCTTTCACCCTGAGTCAAGACATTTAATGTTGGGGAGTATTTTTTTAACAGTTTTATTAGCATAGAAGCATTCATCTCTCCTTCAAAAATGATCCTGTGATGGTTAGTCAGTGTTTGTAGGGCACTTTGGAGATTTTCATCACCAAGTACAAATTAAGTGCTGTTATTTCTTTGTCTATTCTTATAAGAGTTTTCCTCTCTTTCTAAGCCTTTGAGGGAAGTAAATAAGGTCAAAGCCTTTTTTAAGGAAAGTCTTTAGGAAAGCCTTTGGGGAAGTTATGAGGACTGCATGTTTTTAACAGCTAGATAACTCATCCCCTTAATTCTCTCTTCTCATGGCCGCTGGTATCCCACTCCTTTCTCCAGTATCGTATGAGACTGATGTAACAAACATGCAAGAGTGATGAGTTGTTCTGCATGTTATTTGAATTGCCTCATTTTCCAACAGTTTTTGTGGGTCTTGATTCAACTTGGAGAATTAAATTCAAAGCTGGTCAAAACTCAGAATTCTGCAAGGAAAATTCAGTGGTTCTCATTTCAAAACATAACATTCGCAATAATTCCTTTAAGAAATTTGTAACATTAAGAAATATCTTCTGTCCTGAAAAATTTTGAATTTAATAAAAGTTGGGTTTGTTTTATTTTAAGTTATATAACTGATTATGTTTTCACTATTTCTTAACTAGTCTGTGGCAGCATTACATAAGACATAAAATTGTAAATTACTACTAAATTGTCTTTTTATATAAATAACAAAGAAATAAACATACCAGCTACTTACTTTGAAATAATTAATCTAATTTTCTTCATAAAACTGATTTTTGTTTGTATTGAAAAAGTTTGACAGAAATGAAAAGAAAACAACTGGAAAAATATAGCTGTCTTCAGTTTTCTTATTTTATCTTCCAATCATTTTTCTAAGTCAATTAAAATAGCCTAAATGGATTTCCCCCCTCCCACATCAAAGCCAAGATTATTGGTGGCTGTGATAACTTTGTTCCTTCCAGTAATGTACTACTCTAGGGAAGGAAGAAGCCTCTGGTTATATTATTGCAAAGCTAAATAAGCTGCCATCTATGGAAGATATAAAGTTTTCATGAGTATAGCTCCATCTTTTACAATATGTATAAAATGAGACCTGAGGAGGTTTTTCTAAGACAAGAAGCAAGCCAATGGCTCTTGAGGAAGGATGGTTACTAGAGCAATCTATTAAACATTGCTTTATACTATCAACTAAGCATATAAGTTGCACTGCTGCTCATAATTGTTTTTACTTATAACCCAGAGTTTATTTATATGGAAATCTCATAGCATATTCTGCAATCTTGAAAAATGTGTAACTTCACAACAGCTGCCAACAGCTAAGGAACAGCATGGCTGTGATCCTGGAACCTGAACTAAAAAATGTTGTCTTAGGGGGACTTTAAGATTTTAGGCCTTTTAAGTCATGAAAAGATCAGAAAATTGAGGGAGAGAACGTACACCTCTTTGAAATAAAAATAATACCTCTTTATTAGTTTGGAGGTTAGCTTTCTCAATGCTTATAAGATACTTGAATAGACTGAAACTTTATGTTTTAAAATGCTTCCTCATTCTCAACTAAAATACAGTCTTAAAAAGTATCTCAAGTATTCACATCTTGTCCAACTTCTGGACACAAAAGAACTGACAAGACCCTTAGCACTGAGGGTGCTATGAACAGCACTCTGTGGGTCTTCCTCACTGCAACAGGACTGTTAACTGATTTGGGGAATAATCAGAACTAACTGTGTTATGCTGCCATGAGTCTCATCTTCCCAGTACCACATGCACTGGTACAGTTCAAGAGCTCTAACAACCCAAGTTTATAGTCATGTTTGTTCTAATATCATACAGCCACCAACTAACTGGTGAAGAAAAAAGTGTATAAAATTTCGAACTTCTGTAAGCTATAATTTAGGTAAGAAGTGCAGATAATACAGTAGTCAATAGGACAGGAGGTAGAAACTGCCACTTCTGATAGAGTTTTCATAATAGGTCCCATTGTTATATCACACTAATTGTTCTAGCCCCAGTTTTTTTCATATCTGACCTGTGTGTTTTCCTTTTGGAAGGAGCTCTTGTTGTGCTTGTCCTGCATCTGCTTGTGTATTCAGTGTGGACAATTCCTCTCTTTGTTTTGCCAGTTGTTTTTGGCCTCAGTCAGAGACAGCTTTTAAGTTAAATGGCCATCTGGCAACTTCACTCCTCTTCAAACTTCTCTGAAAGGAAACTCATTTAGCAGGTGCACACTAAGCCATTGGCAAGTTATTGACAAACGAAAAAAAGAGGTCAGCCTAGACTAACATGAGCACCCTTCTGAGCAAGACCATTACATGCCTTATAAAACAGAAAATTGACAGTCAGAGGACACAGTCTCAGAAACCAGACACATATTTCTAGATGTGCTATTTCATTTTTTTTTAAACTACAAAGATTAGTATGTCAGAAATAGAAACCAAAGACAAAGATGTACGAGTACTGGGTTTTCCATTTATACTTTTGTACTCTGCTACGTAAAGCATTTGTCTGAAAAAAAAGAAGAAAAGAATGGTCAATAATCTAAATGAGGCATCATCAATTACACTACATTTCTAAGTTAATCACTTCCAGGTGTGTAAACTACCTTGTGCTGGTTTTGTCTGGGATAGAGTTAACTTTCTTCATAGCAGCTAGTATGGGGATTTGTTTTGGATTTGGGCTGGAAACAGTGTTGATAGAGCAGGGATGTTTTACTTACTGCTGAGCAGTGCTTACACAGAGCCAAGGTCTTTTCTCCTTCTCACACCGCCCCACCAGCGAGTAGGCTGGGGGTGCACAAGAAGTTGGGAGGGGACACAGCCGGGACAGCTGACCCCAACTGACCAAAGGGATATTCCATACCATATGACGTCATGCTCAGCATATAAAGCTGGGGGAGGAAGAAGGAAAGGGGGGATATTTGGAGTAATGGCGTTTGTCTTCCCGAGCAACCGTTACGCGTGATAGAGCCCTGCTTCCCTGCAGATAGCTGAACACCTGCCTGCCCATGGGAAGTGGTGAATAAATTCCTTGTTTCACTTTGCTTCTTTGCGCAGCTTTTTGCTCTGCATATTAAACTCTCTTTATCTCAACCCACGAGTTTTCTTACTTCTACTCTTCCGATTCTCTCCCGCATCCCACCTTGGGCGGAGTGAGCGAGCGGCTGTGTGGTGCTTAGTTGCCAGCTGGGACTAAACCACTATAAGACAGAATGTGCCCAGTTATTTATAAAAGATGAGTAGGAACAGGCCGTCTGAGTTTGGTAGACAAAACTTTTTTTTAGAATGGTTAAGGTAGGGAGAAAACAAAATTTAGAATAATGTTTTTTTAAAAAAATAGCTAGTATAAGAAAGAATACCTTTAATGATGCAGATCTCTGATCATAAAAAGCATAGTTTTAGGTGAAATGATTATGCCATCATGCACACTGTTTTCAGTGAGTTAGTCAAAATTTAATAATAATTAGGCAGGGCTTCAGGCTTTGATGTTTGGAGTATGTAGCATCAGATCCTGTGGTCTGTTTTTAAATTCTTAGGCACTAGGACTGTGATTCAGACACACACATTTGCTTCACCCAATGAAGAAAATCAGATCTTCTTGTAATAGGCATGCATTGACACTGAGGAAATAAAGCAATTATTGTCATGCTTTTCTAGGATGCTACAGAGACAACTAATATTAAAATCCTGCCTAATAATGCTCGCAAGTCCATGTCTAGAACAAGTATTTTGAAATTTCTGAGTTGAATGAGAACATTTGGAGCTGTGATTCATTCCCAAACACTGAGTGCTTAGAATTATGCACAAATGTCTCCAGATGAGCTAACAAGATCAGAAGGTTGCATAAAACTTCATTTAGAGTATAATTTAAAAATATTTACACTGCACAGATGATACAGTCTGAGACCTTACACTGGCAGGAGTATGATCAGTCAAAGGAATATATATGTCTTGGACTCTGAAGGATCAAAGCATATAAGCATTTTAAACTATTTGAATATTTTTCTGTTTAGAGATAAATGTCATAGGCCCAGGAATAACTTCTCCTAGATGTAAGCAAACACAATTTTTGAACAGGAAAAGGATGGTATCATGAAGAAGACATTGACACCTTTCAGACATAAGCTCAAAATGAGGCTAGAGAGAGCAGTGGAGAGTGGTAGGTAAAGGTGGTAAGAGAGTCCTTGTGGATGTCGTTTCCACAGACAGGGACTGAATGACATGCTCTCTGAAGGACAATGCACATCTAAATGAGTCAGGACTTGTTCTAAACCAAAGTAATCCCAAGGTAAATATCTTGTATTTCTATCTGTAGACACCAATGTCTCTATTATCAATATCTTGACACCTTCACCACTAAATGGAAAGGAGGAAGGGAGCCCGTAAGCATGGTAGCGTGTAAACACATCAGGCATTCATGAGATGACCCAGAACCAAGTGCTATGCATGTGGCTCTCACTAGGCTGCACCAGAGGGAGTTATCCTTAAGCAGTGAGAACATAAGGTCCTCTGCTCCTTTTTGGGCCTGTAGGACCAAGGATGATCTTCTGAAACCTACACATTTAGCAATGTAGTAGTCTGGTATGTTTGTGATATGCAGACTCAGAAAAAATAAAGGACAAGTTAAATATCTTTGGGAATGCAAAGTGTTTTTTTTAAAACACTTTGTGAAGTGGGACTTTGTGAAAGAGAGAACTGGAAATGGAAAGTTTTAGAAATGTAATAACTAAAATTAATTCAAATGGACATCTAGAGTGCAGAGATCTACATCTGAGCTAATCGACCTGGGCTTCCTTTAAAGACAATGGAGAAAAAATAGACACTTCTAGAGAATGTATTATAGAGTCTGTTCCAATACCTCTTTAAAATTAAATAAATCATGCTTTAGAAGTGTTTTATTCTCTCCATTGACTGTAGCTCAGAAGTCTACTATATACTTTTACATAGCGAAAACACAGAATATATGAATAACCCCATAGAATAGATACGGAGAATGAATTGTCCTCTCGGACAATAGCTTGCTAGACTGTTGTACTAGAATATTGCTGAACTATGGTCCTGAAAAACAATCTTCTGCTGAAGTTCCTAATGAATCGACTGCATAGTAGCGGCGGAGTGTCTGATGATGCTCTCATTAACTGCACCGTACGTGTACTTCCTATAATTTGAATGAGTTCAATTGCCTTTTCGTTTTGTCACTGCAGCAGACAGAAAATTTTGCAAAATTTGTCTTCTGAAACTTGGTTTAAATGGGTTTTGGGGGACTTTTCTTATGGAACTTGTATCTGAAAATTCCTCAGAAAGTTTCTGCAAACACATGTAACTGTTAAGGTTGTCTCAATTCTGAAACTAAAATCTGCAAGTTCTGAATGGCCATGAGTCACAGAACCACAGAATCACAGAATCACTAAGGTTGGAAAAGACCTGTAAGATCATCAAGTCCAAACATCAACTAACACCACCATGCCCATTAAACCATGTCCCAAAATGCCACGTCCACACGTTCCTTGAACACCTCCAGGCATGGTGACTCCACCACCTCCCTGGGCAGCCCGTTCCAGTGTCTCACCACTATCTCAGCAAAGAAATTTTTCCTAATATCCAGCCTGAACCTCCCCTGGCGCAACTTGAGGCCTTTTCCTCTCGTTCTATCACTAGTCACTTGGGAGAAGAGACCAACACCCACCTCTCTGCAACCTCCTTTCAGGTAATGGTAGAGAGCGATGAGGTCTCCCCTCAGCCTCCTCTTCTCCAGACTGAACAACCCCAGTTCCCTCAGACGCTCCTCATAAGACTTGTGCTCCAGACCCCTCACCAGCTTCTCTGGACATGCTCCAGCACCTCAATGTCCTTCTTGTAGTGAGGGGCCCAAAACTGAACACAGTATTCGATGTGCGGCCTCACCAGAGCCGAGTACAGGGGCACGATCACCTCCCTACTCCTGCTGGCCACGCTATTTCTGATACAGGCCAGGATGCTGTTGGCCTTCTTGGCCACCTGGGCACACTGCTGGCTCATCTTCAGCCGGCTGTCAATCAACACCCCCAGGTCCTTTTCTGCAGGGCAGCTTTCCAGCCACTCGTCCCCAAGCCTGTAGCGTTCCCTGGGGTTGTTGTGACCCAAGTGCAGGACCCGGCACTTGGCCTTCTTGAACCTCATACAATTGGCCTGGGCCCATCGATCCAGCCTGTCCAGATCCCTCTGCAGAGCCTTCTGACTCTCGAGCAGATCAACACTCCCACCCAACTTGGTGTCGTCTGCAAACTTACTGAGGGAGCACTCAGTCCCCTCATCTAGATCATCGATAAAGATATTAAACAAGACCGGCCCCATATTGAGCACTGAGGGACTCCGCTTGTGACCAGCCACCACCTGGATTTGACTCCATTCACCACAACTCTCTGGGCTTGGCCATCCAGCCAGTTTTTTACCCAGCAAAGAGTGCACCTGTCTGAGCCACGAGTCACCAGCTTCTCCAGGAGAATACTGTGGGAGACAGTGTCAAAGGCTTTACTAAAGTCCAGGTAGACAAAGTCACTGAAGACTACTTTAATCTCTATCCATACTTGTATTTTAGACATAACTGGAACTACTATATGGAGAAAACACAGTTATGGACTCAGTGGGACTAAATTATTATGTTACCACTTTGCTTTTTTCAGTGCCTGAGAGTTTCTTCTCAGATGTGCAGTATCTATCTCATGCACTTGTGTTTGGATTTTGTCACATACCGAGATAACTAATTCAGTGACATTGTCAGGATCTTATATGGATAATCTTCACACTTTTAATATTATATAAGTAGCTGCAATTTTTTTTTATTCACCTCTATGCTTCTTTATTGGACATAAATATATTTTCTTTAAATAAAATGATTGTATTTCATTACCAGTTGTTCATAGTAAAATAACTAATATTTTACATTTAATACTTTTCATACTGTAAACAATTCTTTAACAAAACTCTTGTTCTGAACTGTTATGGAGTTATTCAGTTTCAAAGAATTAAGTGTAATGATTGCCACATTTTAAATTACATTATTTTGTCTATTTGTAACTAGTTGATTTATCTTTATTGGTTTGGGGTTTTTGTTTTATATATGTTAATCACTGAGATCAATAAAAATTAATAAACTTACATGATGCATGACTTCATTGAAATATTGTTCAGTCAGAAATATATCTATCCAGGAAAATAATGGCCTAATGGTAGAACTAGGCATTAAGTCCTGATGCAGTTTCTTGAATACAGTATTTCTGCTGGACCTTGTGCATGTCCATAAGGCTCAGAGTGTGACTACAATGAGAAAGCTGCCTTCAGTGTATTATAGACAGAGCTTTCTGTAATCAGTCTTGGGCACTAGTAGCAGTACAGCTACACTCTTCAGAGCTTACACTGGGCTACAAAAGCCACTGAGAAGGAGACTAAATTAGCTTAAGTCAACCTTGATGTTGCTGTAGCTGTAGTAAAGCCATCGGAAATTTACATTGTTTGTACTGTTCATAAAAGATCGTACTGTTCAAAAAAGCAAAACATGTAAAGTATTACATTCTGGATTATACAAAAATTAATTTAGTGAAAAATAGTTGGTAGACTTATGATGCTAATAAGATCATGTTATAGGGAAAGATGTGATAGTGTCTAAATTCTGTGTATGAGGTATTGTCAATACACAGAGAGAAATGGTAAAATTTAAATGTGCATATTTAGTTACATAAGAATCTATGTGATTAACTTAAATACAGTTATCTACATGGTATGCGAAAACAGAGCAACCGTACGTGAAATGATCAAATATTTTGGGATGTTTTTAGATAATTCAAATTATGTTGAAGTATTAGTTTCTTGTCTTAGGTTGATTCTTTTTAAAGATTTACTAAAGCTGAGGTGAAGAAATGTTCACAGGACTGTAAGTATAAAAAAAAAATTAAAAAAAGTTGACAACAAAATCCACAAAGTCTCAAATCTTCTGTAGTGGTCCAGTTTGTTGTCATGCTACTACTACAAACCTGTCCTGTGTATAACATCATGATCTTGAAACAGAACTGTCTCTACTTGCTCTAAAGGAAGAAATGCCCTGAGGAAAAAAAAGCCTTGCACTAAGCCTAATTTTCCTAGCAGTATGAATTTTCTCACAGTACATACTTTCTCTGCAGCTGGTACTTCATTCTCAGGGCTTAGTTGGTTTTGCTTAATTACCATTTGTCTTTGTTCATAGGAGTCCTTCTTAAGAGAAAAAGACTACATTGTGTGAGACAATATACAAATAGAAAGCACTAAACCTCAACTAGACCTAGACCTGTGTTTACAACAGAACTTCAGGAAATCAAATGTATGGGAAAGTTTCAGTTGCCTCATTTTTAGTGTGTTAACTGTCCAAACACTTGAGTGGGTATACTTTTCATCTTAATACCTCAAGAGCACTTTGATAATGTGAGAGGGGGGCCCAGTTGAGGAGAATGATAGATCTTTAGCCGTAGCATTTGCAAGTATGATTTAATACACTTGATGCTGGGAAATGAATCCCAATAGCAAATTTTTTCTTACCGAAACAAGTGATTATTTGTATGAATACACAGCCCATGTGCTAAAAATGCAGCTTTGGGAAACTTAAAGATCATGTGTGGTCTGCAAATAATTTTTGACCCAGAACAAAAATGAAAATAATTTGTAAAACTTTATATCATTCAGTTCAATAGTTGATCAAGCAGTGTGACTCATTTCTCCATGTTTGATCATCAAAGACAGTTACATCTATATCCCTAACAAAACTCCGAAAATACGCAAGTGATGGAAATAGGAAGCTAATTCAGAACTGAAGAGAATTCTTAGAAACATGAGGGATTACTCTAAACACTTAACCCCCAGCTATGCTGTTTGGACTATGCCTTAAATTGTAAGGATGAGAGATTTAGCAACTCAAGGAGCGTATCGTTGTAAAGCTACAATTAAAATACCATATTTTATTAGCTTTCCATGTGGCTTTTTATTTCCAATCTTCTAACCAAAGGTTCTGAGGAATCTTTTCTTAGTTTTAATGTAAGGCTTATGTTGAGATGGACAAGGTGAGTCAGGGTGAGACTGACAAACCCATGCTGTGTTGTCTGCATGGAAGCAGCAAATCCAAGCAAAGTAGTGTGTGTCGGCATCCTGGATTGACTTGCACATGTGCCTAGGGAATTAAAAGAGCTAAAAAATATTTCCTTCTAAGCTGCAAAGAAGCAACTTGGGAGCTTAAATTGCCCCTACTGTGCTGACTTCTGGGAAGTCATTTCCTGTGGCAGGTGTAAACCATTGCTTGTTTCTCTCCAAGTAGCAGGTGGCTGAGAGTCAATTCTGGATCTGGATGTACCTCAGATGATTAGCTAACTCTCTCCTTCTCTCTTGTCTTGTCCTCTTCACTTCTAGTTCAGTTCTGTTCTACTTGCTGAACTCATTTTACCTATTCCTTCACTCATTAAAAGATAATATGCTTGCTACAGGGGATGTTTATATTAGTGGGGTTGAAAAATGTATGATTTTCTTGGCAAATGTAGCAAAAAAGCACTTTCACAAAGCCTGACAAGATAAGCTGGTTTTTGTATCCATTGTCTGTTGCTCGTAAGAGCAGGGATGGACAGAGGTCATTTCAAGGCATCTGGATTTGGCACATCAACATACGGCACAGCATAATAAAAGTATTTCTATAGTCTCCAGTCCTTTACATCTACTTCCTTATACCCTCCTGATTTGACACTATGTTAAAACACAGTCCTCCAGAAAATGAAATGTTAGGACTTTCCCTGGTCTTTTTTTGGGGAAACAATGATGATTGATTTGTGTGTGAGACTATACACACAGTGATCAGTAAGGCTGTATGACCTGGTATTTGTCAGAATTTATAAATTGGTTGACAGAGAAAAATCTGAGTGCATAGAAGCGGTCTCTACAAGGAATTGTTGCAGGCAATTATAATTTTGTACACGTTTCTCAATACCATCATGCCATATTATTTCTCCATAGGAACTCCATTTACAGCTCATTAAAATTCTACTTCAATGACATGTTATTACTGTATTTATCTTTTGTAAAAAGGCTAGGATAACTTGCATGTTTTCTAGCAAGGCATAACTGAGGCAGTTATCACAGAACCACAGAATCACTAAGGTTGGAAAAGACCTGTAAGATCATCAAGTCCAACCATCAGCTAACACCACCATGCCCATTAAACCATGTCCCACAATGCCTCGTCCACATGTTCCTTGAACACCTACAGTGCGGGTGACTCCACCGCCTACCTGGGCAGCCTGTTCCAATGCTTCACCACTCTCTCAGCAAGGAAATTTTTCCTAATATCCAGCCTGAACCTCCCCTGGCGCAACTTGAGGACTTTTCCTGTTGTCCTATCACTAGTTACTTGGGAGAAGAGACCAACACCCACCTCTTTGCAACCCCCTTTCAGGTAGTTATAGAGAGCGATGAGGTCTCCCCTCAGCCTCCTCTTCTCCAGACTGAACAACCCCAGCTCCCTCAGACGCTCCTCATCAGACTTGTGCTCCAGACCCCTCACCAGCTTTGTCGCCCTTCTCTGGACACGCTCCAGCACCTCAATCTCCTTCTTGTAGGGAGGGGCCCAAAACTGAACACAGTATTCGAGGTGTGGCCTCACCAGTGCCGAGTACAAAGGTACAATCACTTCCCTACTCCTGCTGGCCACACTATTTCTGATACAGGCCAGGATGCCGTTGGCCTTCTTGGCCACCTGGGCACACTGCTGGCTCATATTCAGCCAGCTGTCAATCAACACCCCCAGGTCCTTTTCTGCAGGGCAGCTTTTCAGCCACTCATCCCCAAGACTGTAGCATTGCCTGGGGTTGTTGTGACCCAAGTGCAGGACCTGGCACTTGGCCTTGTTGAAGCTCATACAATTGGCCTCGGCCCATCAATGAACTACTCCCTCAATTTGCATTTAACATTAATACAATTAATCAGTAATATGCAGATATATTTATGAACACAGAAGGATATCAGACACACAAATATGTATCAAGCAGTTAAATGAACTCAAATGTCTGTTAATGTTTCAAATTTTATTGGTAATTAATATAGCTATTAATACTATGTTGTAATTTACTGTAAACTCATAACAAATGATATCTTTATTTTTAAAAAAGTTATTTTGTTTTAAACACATTCATAGTGAGATCAATAGAACTGAAACAATTTGTTTACAAGGGACCAGAAACCAACGTTCTGTACTTTATATTTACCCATTCATTGATATTGTTTAACAAAATTTATTGCTCATTTTTTGTAATTCCAGTTTTATGATTTTTTTTGTAATTAAGAGAGAAAACAGTTTTCTTATAATCACTTATTGTGGACTTCTAAACTGTTATTATCCAAGATCTCTGTATTACACAAATCTCTTTCTGTTAGGAAGATGATGTTATATCAATATTCATGGAGCTCAGGTCTTGAAAACACATTGTGACTGACATTCATATTCCTTATTTCACAGGCTAAATTATTTCACCCCACATTCAATTCTATGCCAGGCAAAAGCATGACAATAAAAGAAGATTAAAAAAAAAAAAATTATAAGAAATCATATTGGAAATGATGTGGTGTTGGAAAATGATAAAGTATTTGGGTATAACTGTAGTTGCATCTTTTTGTCGTATAGATATTTATGGCTAATTATACAGAGAGGAGGCTGTATGAATTTGGTACACAAATGTTTGGACAAGAACGTGTGATGTGGAAAAACTGTTGTTCATAGAATAATGCTAAAATAATGTTGTTGAAATGGAAGGATTGTGTGGGGCAGTCAAAATATAATTGGCATTTCTTACTGATCACCGTGAAAATCAGTTTGCGTAGAAATGGTTTGTGTGATACAAAAAGGTTAACATAGGAATCTTAGTGCCCAGAAATGAGGACTATGGTTGCGTCAAGCCAAACCAAACCCTAGCTAACAAGATCTGCATGACAAGGTATTGTGGAGATTATCATAAAGAAGAAAAATGCAAAACTTGGAAAATAAAATGGCTCTGTTTTGACCATGTTAGGTGAATTCATAAATGGACAACTAGAACAAGGTATTTGTGGGGGAGATAGTAGGAACTAATGGAGGTAAAGCTGTGGTGATGGGGAAAATCTGCAAGTCCTCAAAGCCAAACCCTAAGACTATAAACATGAGTTCGCTGAGAGAGAAATCTTGACAAGAAAATATGAGAATCTCCTGATTCCCAAAAATAGGAGCAGAAGATTGTCAAAATATATGCAGAAGAGAGAGATAAGAGTGAACAATGATGCTTTTAAAAAGTTGATAAAAGGTAGTCATATTCTCTATTTCAGCATTTCTATGCTACAGTGTTATAAACAGTTTAAGAGACTGAAGAGCCAAGAGAGGAAAACGAAATGTTCTTCCAACTTCACAGTTTAATGAAATCTGATACTGAAAGCCACTCAGCACAGAAATTAAAAAAATATGTGAATAAACTTGCTTTCTCTGAGGAATGTTGGCAACAAGTTACATGCTCACGGAGATAGGAGAATAGTGCCAATGAGGTGTAGTTTCTATATTCTACAAACATCAATTTTTTGCAAAAAGTATTGATGGCATGGAGTTGTGCCCACAGCAATCCCACATACAAAATATAACTTGCTGACCTGAAATATGGGATTGGTGAATCTTAGTTTCTTCAGAAACTAAAGAAAGCAACCTATATCTGAAATTCTACGATATTCAGATTGCACATTACAGGAATGGTATCTTGCCACTAAGTGTCCAATTTGAGGCTGAGCTACTTGGGTGAAATCTCTGATGCATTTGGATTTACTCTTTTGTTGATGCTCCAGCAGTGTAAAATTTAGCAACTTGTTCTTACTGTCATATGTGTCTTTCCTTTTGATAGTGAGAATGAAGTTTTATTAAGTTTTATGGTAGATTCACATAATGGAATCCATAAAGGGAAAAATTCAGAAGCATTAGTGACTCTTCAAGCAATTTTCTTAATTTTAAAATTACTATGACACCTCTATTGGAGTACTTCATAATAGCAAAGTGACTATGACTCAAGTAAAGTAGAAGTAAAGAATGCTGGAAGAGAAGACCATTTAAAGATATGAATAAAAATGTTATCTGTATTTTTTGCTACAGATATATAACCTATTTTAACCCAAAGGCTTTCGAATGGAGCTTCTGACACTGCTATGCCAGGGAACTCAGACAAATGTTAACTAAAAATAATATGTTTATTTTATGCTGGTGTTATTTATGTATTTCAGTTTAAAGGAATAATTCAAATTATTCCAATAATTAGTATTTCATAAAAAAATCCATTCTACAGTAAATCCAGCCTTCATAAGACCTTGGCCTACACTTTACCTATATACATTTACCTTGTATGTTAAAAATATTGAATATTCGCCTTCTCAAGGCCCTTGCATTTCTGTATCTTTTCTGTGAATAGGGTTCAGATCATGCCAACTCATCCATTTAGGGGTCACATGTGAGCTAAGTCTCTAAGGTTCTTTCACAGTTCATACAAACCCAGTCATTGTGGTCAAAAAGTTACTCAGTTAACCGTGAAGTAGACAGTGAATGGCAGATTGGTTGCATTGCTCTTTAGCCAGTTTTCCTGAGCAGAGCTGTGGTACAGAACAGCAAGGAGGCATTTAAAAAATATGGTATTTAGTTCAATTAGTATATAGTCAACACTTGGTTGCTCCTTGACTGGGAACTCTGTTTTCAATTGTTTGCCCCTTATGCATAGCAAGCCAACCACTGTAGATACCGTGAATTTGCAGAATTCAGCAGTCTTTCATGGTTGTTTGTTGTGTCTCCCTCCTTTCTACTGTGCAACAGGGCTGGAGGTTTTAGGCATTTTTCTGAAGAGAAAGCTAAAATGCTGCAAGTCACTTGACTTAGAAATAGTCTTTAATTGCCCCAAGATTCTGTCTTTGGTGAATTCCTACTTGTTGTGAGAGAAGTTGCTGAGAATCTAGAAATGCTTTTGGACTAACTGGCTGCTTTCTTTCTGATACACAGAAAGGTGTTAGTCATGGTATTTTTTAACCCCTGGATGGCCTTCTCGTTCTTATGCTTGCTACAGTGAAACGTTATTGGCAGGATAGCCCATTATTTCAGTTCCTTAAGCAAAATGCTCTTGAACTGAGCCACGAACAGACTTTCAAGCAAATTCTCCAATAAGAAAATTTTATAGTCTAATGTAATGGTCAGAGCATCCATTGAGAATATGGGAAATAAAAGTTTTTATTCTGCCTGAGGAAATTCACATTCCTTCTTTATCCTGGTGGGTCAGCTTATCAGTAGGCTACAGGGTTTTTTGGGATGTTCGATATTAGAAGCAGTCAATATTGCACCAGCTGAAACTTCACAGAGAAGGATACAAGAGGCATTCAGAGATAGGAAACACAAGGATTAACAGTCTTTTGTTGTCTGATTTACTAAGTATTCACATGGAAAGGGGAATAGAGCTTTATTGGGTGATCCTAGGATTGTTCATGTATTTCATTTGTGCAAACTACCAGAGAAAAATGCATAAGAAAGTAAGGAAGCAGGGACAAGCACTCAGAATGCTTGAATCTGTAAGTAGCATCCCTAAGGGTAGATGACTATACTATGTATCCTTCTACTTGCCTAATGTTTTGTTCATCTATTGATCCAGATATGTAATGGATTTTTAGAAAATACTTCACAATTCATCACATTGAAGAAGAGGTGGGTTGGCTTGTTCCCTCTTCCAGTATTAAAAGTTTTAGAACAGGCTGACTTTAAGAAAGATCCCTTCTGTTTCTAAGCATCCTGAAGTCTTTAAAGATGATGATAGCATGAAACACTTACTATTAGTTATTTTTAGTGCTACTGACTTTTATGTCACCTTCTGATAATGAGAGGATAAATATAAGTCCACCACATCTACATAGCTAGAACTAATCAAGCAGGAAACGTAGTGTATCATGGTAAGTCCATGGCTTTATTTGAGTGTGATGAGTTGTATTTATTGCAGTAATCAGCACAAGAGTGTTTCCTCCTTAAATTACTTCCATCATGACTAGACTCTCCTTTTATGATGTGAAAGACTTGTTTCAATGAAGAAAAAGTTCTTGTCTTAGGCAACATTGTGCTTTAGCTTGTGCTAATGAGTTAGGGATTTATTATCATTAATTTGCTTACTTTTATACATGAGGCAGAATGTTGATCTTAACACCTTTCAGAATAGGACAGAGCCTGTTGGCCCAGGCAAGTCCCTGCCTCTCAGTACTTATCTCCTGAAGAAATATCCTGGGAAACTGAATGGGTCAAAGAAACAAAACAAATAAACAAAAAAACACCCACCACATTTTTGGTGCAAAATCTAGTCTTGGCAAAACCAAAAAGAAAAAAAAAAAAAAAAAAAAATTTTGGAAAGCATTTTGGAAAAATTGTACTAAAAGACAAGACTGATTTGAGACAGAGCCTGGGGTAGAGGAGCTGGCAGCTTGCCCTGGTAGATGCGGTTGCTGATGTCTCCGCTGTGTGAGGGCTAGAGACTTCAGTTCCATTGAGCCTCTGGGTGGTCCCAGGTATGACATGACCCAAAGTATTTTTTTCAGACCTGTCTTTATGACACCTGATGCGTTCAGTTCTCCAGAGAGTCTTCTAGTTAAAGAAAGCATAAAGAGTTTCAAAATAGTTTTTTGGGGGCATGAATATCTTATATAGAGACTTTCTTTGGACTTGAAATCAAAGATTTAAGTTACATTCTCGGTGTTTTTATTGTAATTTTCTTGGGTTTTTTCCTTCCACATTTTAGGTTTCCCTTTTCATTACAGTCAGAAATTAACACTTTTTCAAAATGTTAGAATTTTCCATACATGGAAGCTTCGACCACCTCTTTGGGGAAGCACAGCTGTATCTTTGCAGATTGAATTGGCAGAGATACCAAAACAATGATTCAATGGATTCTCCTTCAGACACTTATTCATTCTCTCCAATTAACATCACAGAGCAAAAGAACGTTTCCCCATTTGCAGAGAATGTATGAAGATCATGAGACCTGAAATGCAGTTTTTAAATACTTTTGTGCATTTAAATATATATTAGGATCAGAAAAGTCTTAATTAGAAACAAAAACAACAGACAAACCTGTAATACTTAGGTAGAAGAGGAAAAATTAAAAGCAGAAAGAACAAGTAGTGGAGTAAAATTCTCATGGCAATAGAGGAGCTTGTTACAAGATGTACTTTAATAATTTTAAGCTAATCCTATAGACACAACAGAGAAAGAGAAATATAAATTTCAGATAGAAAATACAGATAAGTAACCATTTAGGAATTTTCAGCTTACTTCTTGTTGGCTCTGCTTTGACCAGCAGCACATGGAAAAGTAGTACTAAAATAGGCAAACTAATTGTGCTTTACAAAAGATACTACAAAATCCAAGGGATGTATTGTTACTCTCCTGCAAATTATCTTAAGTTTCCCTTAACATCTATTTCCATTTGTTATTTCTTCATCCTTTTAGATCTGCTAACAGAAATTTATGGCAACTGAGATCGATTAGGACCCCAGCTTTTACTAATAAATGCCATAGGACTAAATGAATCAATACCATATTCTTCTGTATTCAAAAGATTATTTTCAATTCCTTCTATTTTTTAAGGTCAATTGTTTTATTTTTCTTCTTGGTCGATCAATACGTAAAGGAACACAATCTTCCTATTTTCTGACTCCTACACATGTAGCAATTGTGCATATACTTAATTTCATTTTTACTCCTGGACTGCTTTCTACAAAGCTTGCCTCTCAGGTTTTCTTACATTTTCTCAACTTTCCTAGTTATTTTTCTTTTTTTCCTTTTTTTTTTCCCCTTGACCTTTAAAGCAAAGACTTACTGTTATTAAACCTGTGCTTTTTGAAATGTTCTAAAAACCTTTATTTTCTACAGGCATTAGAAGCTGTTGCATGACTCTTAGATATGATTTCTCAGTCATGCTTTACATTCCAGCATTACAGTTCTGGAAAACATGGCATAGATGGGTTTTGCTGTCTTAGTTCTTTGCATGTCTAATATTCTCTACACATTATTTTCAACAGTTTTCTTCATACATAATTTCAAATATGCTATTTTTTTCTTTTTTAAATTTTATTTTAATATCTTTACTAGATTCTGATTACACGTCAGCATTTGTACATTCCTTCCTGTTAAATATCTACAAAGAATCATTGGTTGTACAGGTAAAACAGGTTGGAAATATTCCATTGAACTTTTTAAACAGAAACTGTGTATTTATAAAAAGAAAATCAGCTTGAGAGAAAGACTTCATTTAAGTGAGTGTCTGAATAAAAGAAAAAGAAAATCAAAGAGGAAAAAGTAAATATTTTCTGAAACATTCTATTCTAACTTTTGAAAGTAGAAGTTCCATTCATCAATGTGTAATATCTTCCTTCTGAGAATGACATTAAGTTATATTAAGAAAAGTTAAAGAATATTTCAGACTTGAAATTTTTCAACTACTTTGATCAATTTTTCTATTTTGAAGTGTGTTTATGAAAACCTAAGTTATTAATTTTCTGTACCATTTCATCATGGGAAAAAAAAAAATCATAATCTAAAGGACTTTCATGGAGCAGGAAGCCTTTTTCTGTGCGGAAATAGGTCAAAATAGGCAGCTATAGCCAAAAGTTCAATATCACAGCTTAATGCAGTGCACAACTTTGGCACCTCAGAGTACACTGGGGTTTGCCAAGAAGGGTAAATATGTCGTATTTCTAATGGCAGCTGCTCCTGACTTGATGAGATAAGAAGTAGTCTGTGGCAATGGCAGGTGTAAGGAGCACGAAAGGCCAGTGTAGTCTATGGGGCTGAGAGGAAGAAAGCCCTGGAGGCTGGAAGGACATCTTGAGCAAGAGAGGAAAGAGCACTGGTGTGGGAACTAGAGGTGCCCAGCTTGCCAAACCATATTGCTGCAGTTCAACTTCTCATTAGCAGACAGAATAGTACAACAATGGACAAGCAGAAACAAACAGCAAAATACAAGTAACATAAAAAAATCCAGGGCTTTATGCAGTGGCCATCAAAATCAGAAGGCAATTTCCTATCACTTTTAGGGCATTTTGAATTAGATCTATTCTATATGTATACCATATTTGGTTTTATATTAGTAAGTAGTATAAAAAAGCGTATATAAAAGTATATTTTTAAATATACTTTCAGTCAACATTTTAATAGCATAGAATTAAGATTCAGGTTTGCATGTACTTTTTTACTAGAGAGGTGTTAACACAGCCTTTTAGTTTTTCATCTCACTTTTACTAATACAAATCTTTGCATATGATACAATGTCGTGCCATAAAGATTAAGACAAAATAAAAAGAATAACAAAAGAATAAAGATGTAGACATAGAAATGTCTCAAGAGAATACTCAGGCTGCCAGAGAAAGGCATAAACTTGTAGATAATGTAGAGCTAAATCAGATTTTTTAGAGTACTTCAAAGGATTGAGCAGAGCTCTAGCACTACAAGGAAGTTATCTTTTGCCTCTGGAAACAGTGATGCATAATGCACGTTCTGCTCAAAAGGCTGATCATTAACACACAACATCATAAATGCAACCTACTGCTTTCACGCAGCCAGCTGACTTAAGTAGCTTAAGCAGACAGAAGATTGAAAGGGTAGAGAAAGGGGAGATCGTGCATTGCATAAGGGTGCAGGGATGGTACCATCACAAAATCAGCAGTGGGGTTTACGATTGTGGAGGTATTTTCAACATCATTATTGAAGGACTGTGCCCTGGGAGAGGAGAGACCGAAGACAGTGTGAACTAAACACAGCTGTGGTATTTGCTCTACTTGAGTAGTAAAGGAACTGCAACGAAAGTGGAGCTAGTTCTTTATGCCCCTATATATATATGTTGTATCTCTCTACACAAGACTGTTGAGGAAAGTACTGGTGTTGGTTGTTTTGGCATGAAGAATGAATTACTATTTTTTTGTTTAACATTAGCTTGGTGATACTCATTAAACCTAAAGAGTTAATTATTAGATGAGCCTTATTAATAGAAAATCATGCCACCTGTTATGCCTACTTTCCAAGGCAACTGTTCCAGCAAATGCTGCATATTCATTTATCCACCTTTTCAGACTATATTAAAAGGGTTGTAATCTGTAAGTACAGAATACTAGCTTTTAAGACAGATATAAAAGACAGAAGGAAGGATACCCAGCACTACAGATGCTTGGACATGTGCTAAACTCTTGCATGGAACTGCTTGGAAAGATAAGAAGAATTTGGATCATGTGTAAATTCTATAATCCAAAACTGAAAAGGCTTAAGGCTTTGCTAAGACAATTTTGAAGATAGCCTCTGATAAATTGAAAAGATTTATGATGATGCAGGATTATATGTCGGAAGGCAGGAAAAAAAGAAACTTTGTGGAAGAAAAAGTAGGTGTTTTATACCAACTGTCATACAAAGAAATACTATACTGTGCAGTCTCAATGAAATGAATCCGTAGATCACGGGTTTAGGTTGGTTGACCCTGTGGATGTAACTGTGTTGACAGTGATTTACCTCCTTAGAAAAGAATGATCAGGTTTGTCAGACTCCACAAAAACAGTCAAAACTGTTGGGAAGGTCATGGAAAATAGAGCTTTCTACTTAGCTGAAAAGAATTAAATCACAGAGAAAAATGTATAGGCATAAATTGCATTTTATTTAATGAGGTGAACTGTGTAACACTTACATGCAAGGGTGTTTGTATGTCTCCTCAAACTTACTTGTTCTAAAAAAATTAGGAGTACATCAGCTCAGTGAATGTCAAACTTCAATAGTCTGTACCTTTAACTTGAAGGTCCCCTGTTGAGTTTCCAGGCGTTGTGCAATATGGCAGCCATGATAGAAGTGGGGCTTTTGAGGGATTTCTGTTAGCTTCAAAATTCCACAGGGTATGTTCTTTGAACTGGAAAAGTTTTCAATTCCCCGAAGTCTTTGGGTCATAATCTCCATGTTGAGCACAATATTCAAATGATGACTGCGAATGCACAATCATGTCATGATGACAAAGAAGGTGCAATCTCCCAGCTATGCAGACTTTTTGTGTTAGCTCTAGTGGCAACAGGTCTTATTTTTAATTTAGTGAGATGGAAACACTGTTCCAAATTTATTAGTCAAGATGCATTCACCAAAAAAATTCCTGCTAAAAAGATGCTATGTAAACAACTAATCTTACCCAGAAATTACATTTAGAGACAATATTTCTATTTGAAGGTAATAACCATCAGTATTACTGCTAAGCAATAGTCACTTTATTGACTGATGTCTCTTGAGGTGCAATGAAGTGATGGATGGGGATCAGGAAACACGCAACTTTCTAGTGGAGTTTAAAATACATCTTTCCTCCTTCTGTAAATATTTCACTGGCTATAAGGGAAAGTATTATATCAAGAGGCAAATTTATAAGCTATATTCAATATATGAACTGACAGATGCTAAGATGAAGTAATTTATTTTTCAGCTTATCAGACTACTTTTCATCCTTCCATCACTCTCATTTACATTTTCCTTTCAGATTTCTTGGTACTTTTCTACTTAACATAATAGAGATCAATGTTTTACAATACAAAACATTTGTATTACAAGTGTACTCTTTGTGCATCTGAACAAAAAATATGAATAAATGCAATATGTTTTTTCAGATTTTAGAGGAAGAACTAGTAGAGTAAGTAAAAGGAGCAAAATCAGAGTTTCCCTGTGGGTTTGTGAGGGGTGGGGTGGGGTTTTTTTTAACATTGAAGAAAGAGTGAGAACAAAAAACTGAGAAAAGGAAGAAAAAAAAGATTTAAGCTGAAAACTAGAGAATTGTGGTCATCTAACAGTCTGCACAAAACTTGCTTTGCCAGAATCTCTATTGGTGCTAAAAAAGGATTAGCACCACTATTATCCCTGAAAACTCATGGAAAACTCTAAACATCATTTTGCAGTAGAGACATCAGAATAAATTTTGACAAGAGACATAGCAATTCATGAAAGACAGATGACAATTGAAAACTCTTTAGAAGCTGCTATTCACACTGAAAATGAACACTGAGAAAGGGGGAAAAAAAAAAAGACATTTACATCATAGAATAAAACCAGGGGGGAAACCCAAATAATTTAGGCCTTGGGATAAAATATTATGAAGAAATAAAGAACTGTAGAAAAACCATTCATAGGAAAATTCATTAACTTTGTTTCTCTAGTGAGGATGCTACACACTCTGTGTTGTTTTAATGAACAGGTTGCCAAGGAATACTTAACAAGATGATGAGAAAGTAAGATATAAAGCAAAATCACAGAAACCAAAAAATGTAACTAATTTGTAGTATCCACATTGCTGGCCTTTGAAGGAATATAACTTTTAAAAAAGAAAAGATAAAGAAACCGTCACTGTGGACAGACATCCAGAGATAAAGAAATACATGAAGTCAGTTCATTAAGGTTTACATCCGAAATGATGAAGTTGGCAAGAATTCTGCAAAGTTCAATATTCTCAGATAAGAAATAAAACATAAATATGTGCCAAAGCAGCTGTCCCATGCTTCAGAGCTGAACATGCTGTATTGAATATAATTTCTCTGGAAATCCTGATGAAATATTTCTGGAAGGAAGATTTTTATTCCAATGAGTTTCTGAAATAGTCTTTCATGACTCTTGCATATTACTAAGGTCTTCTGTGTTCATCTAGTTGTGTAGCTATATTACAATTAACCTTCTGCAGGACAGAAAGCCAAGAAACTGAGCATGCAAAAAAAGCAACCCTTAATTGCATTCTCCTAGATACAAAGAATATCTGTGGAGACATTTTCAATACTCTTCACTCTTTAGTGAAGACTCTTGGGAACTGGGCATCCTAATCTCTTGTGCCTCTCTGTGAAGAGGAATATTCTGGCTAGTGCTTTCCCCTAGAACTTTCCTTGCACGTTTGGAATTTACCTTACCAATATCCCAACAACGCTGTGCAAGTTAGTGTGGAAGCATTGTGTTCCCTCTTCAGCATCCTGTTCTGGAGTGATGGGCATTGTGGTAGTCGGTAATGATGGCAAAATAAGGTTAAAAGAGACATATTTCAAATCATAGCCCAGAAACAGTATGCCTGTAACTTACCGGTCACTGCAAACTCGAAAAGTCAATACCCATCAGATATAGCTGTACAGAGACATGTCTCATAGGTAGCAAAGGAAACTCCATCACGAGCTGGGATTTAGCTTGATTATAGAAAATAGAGTGCACATTTTTGACTGGAATGTTTTCTGAAGACTGGGAGGCAAATTAAAGCTCAGTATGTAACTCTATACTGAAAATATTTTTTACACAAGCTACAAGTTCTCAGATGCATTTTACACAAATATACAAAGTGAGTTAAAAAATTTGTTTCACTGTTAGTTTCTGAAAAACCTCGTAATACTGAGTTTGAGATGAGTGACATAGCTTTTTAGGATTGAGGAATGTCATGATGAGTATCCAAAAGATTTTGACAGAAAATTCTTACTTGGTCTAATAACACAGTATGTATGCATTACTATCAGTAAAAAGCTCAGATTGAATTGATGGTGAGGACTAAGGGCAATCTTTAGGTTTAGATTTATGAATTCCTACTTAGGTTCAAGCTAGCTCTTATGAACACATCATTGGTCAGCTAAATATTTAATAATTACGTTGGCTTGTAGAAATAACTAGAACTTTTCAAAACACTCATAGCATATAAAATCAGTATAGCTTTGTTCCATTAAAACTTATTAGAAAGGTTATGAATTATATTAATAAATATGAAGTCAGCATTCTTAAGCAATATCTCACCAGAACAACTCTAAATGTCTGGTTAATTTTACCTGTTATATCTCTGCTTCAAATATATTAATTGGGAAAAAAATATATATATATATCAATCCCTTCTAATACCAAAGGGTACTGTCATTCATGTTTTGACCCACAGAGCCCTTCCCATTTTGTTACTGCCTTCATTCAAGAGAGATAATCTATAACAGATTGAATAAACTTCTTAGAAAGGTTGGTTTTGTTTGGGTTTTTAAACTCTTGTTATAAAAGAAGGAAGGAAAAGAAAAAAGGATCTGCTAAGAGAGGAAATGCCTCAGATGTAAAACGCTAAGGAGTGCCTTAAAGATTTATAAATCAATTCCTATATGAAGTGTTTTTTCTTAAGCCAAAAATGCATTGAAAATACAAAAAACATGATAAGAATAGGTAAAGAGATACAAATATGTACATAACATAACAAAATTAAGATAATATACATTTTCATGTAGTGGAGTGAAATTAGGCTGTAGATACCAATTACTATTAATTTAAAAATGGCCTGCATAAAAAAGTATATAAAGAGGAAAAGACCCTATATGAATTATAGAGCTGATAACAAGAAAGATCAAGAAAGATGCTAAGGTGTCAGTGTAATTGGATGTGGGACCAGATTCTTGTCTTCTTTTGACTGCTACTTGTTTATGGTAAAATAATATGAGTCCAAACTCCATTACTTCCTTTGTGTTAAGGACAACCTAAACCCATGTGCTCCTTCTAGGAAACAGCTGCAGGATTTTTTGGAAACCACTGAGTATAAGGAGTGAAAATTACAGCTGTGCTGCACTTTCATTTACCTTTGTTGCTCCTTGAATTGCAGTCACTACTTATTTAAAGTGAAGATGTATCCTGAAGTATAATACCATTTTATTAATCTCAGGTGTATTTTACATATCGTTTCATAGTATAAAACACTTCAGTATATAGTAATGGCTTTTCTTTAGGAATGCATTGCACATTTGACAGAAGTTATTTTACACAATGAATTCAATCTGAATAGAAGGAAAAGGGAGCAAAAAAAAAGTTATGGAAAAATACACCAAAAACGCTGTGACACCAGTATAGAAAATTATTTTGAACTTTTAACTTTAAGGTTAAGCATGCCTAAATCCCAATAATCTGCACCTCCAATAATAATTTTTGGTGATCCTATGTGGAAATAGACAGCTACATTTATTAGAGAAACTTAGTGAAACTTAGTGAAATATCAATCTGTGATATAGCTTATCCCTATTGACTGTTTTGAAGCTGAAGTGTTAACACATACTATATTTTCCCAATTGCTTTATTCAGTGATAATAAAAGTGAGCTGTTTTGACATTACAGCCTCCTCCATTATGATCAGTCATCTTGCTGCAAAATAAAGTACTTAGAGACTGTGGAGGAAGAGGAGATTACAGAGGAAGTTTTCATCTAGCTAAAATTTTTAGTATCATTAAGAAGAAAAATATTGACAAGCATGCTAAAATGAGAGAGAGATATGAGCTCCTTCACCTAGGTGGTTAGGGTGCTGAATTTTGTCTGCAGTAGATAAACAAATATTTCCAGAAGGTTAACGATTCTCTAGCATTGAGATCCATTGACATGCAGTGGCCTGCATCTGTATGGTTAAATTCTCATAACTCCCAAAAAAGCTTACTGTATGCAGATTGCATATTGAGGATTATCCCTTGTCTCTGCTAATGCCTGCAATGAGTCCAGAAGATGCCTGTGAGAATGCCTTTTGGTCCATTGCAAAAACCATGCCAGGGACCATTCTAACAATATAAGAGCATGGATGGTTAAGTTTCAGTGTCCAGGAACATTCTCTGACATTATCCGATTTACTAGTATAGAGTAGCCAGTAAGTACAACTGAAGGACAAGCTCTGCTCTCTTAAGTGTAGCTGTGGGAAACTTGACTTTAATAGGATATATAATGGTTTCCTTTGTGCAAAGGTGAATGGTTTGTATGCTGTCCCTCAAAAACAGTCATGTCAGTACAGGAGGAGGGGCCAGGGCCATGCCTCATCCTGTTTAGTGCAATATAATGAAACTCTTAGGGCAAGTTATGGAGAAATATTCTTGCCTTATAATAGAAAAGGGCAAAGAAAATCAGTAGGACCTTTACTGTTCACATGTTCTGTAAAGTTAATAGAAGAAGAAACTAAGTTTGTGGGTGTAGCTCATCTGGTTAAATGTAGACATCTACATCTGAATAGTCAAGTTATTCTCCCTTTTTGGCTAGCAGAAAGAAATAAGTGTTTATAGATTGTGGTTTGTATCATCCTTAAATAAGCTTCTAAAATAGGTTGTATGAATCATATTCCAAAAATGTCAACATATGTCCCATTGACTGTAAAGACAGCGTAGGTGGCTGGTTCAGTAGATACTCAAGTTAGGTAACCTGATTTCCCACCTTTCCTCCATGCCAGTACCTTGCCTGAGCTTTCATGAAACAACAGCTTACGTTCCATCTAGGCATGCTTTTTTAAACTGTCAGAGTAGGAAAGTGATACTCTCAGGGCTTTTTGTTTTGTTTTTCCACCTTGCAGTATTAATGTAAAGAACACCTAAATTCATGGTTGCAATAGGAAGCATATTTTTCCTCAACATTTTTATCAGGAACACATATCATACCCATCCTATTTTCCTGTCAAATTTCTTGTAGTTTCATTCATAAGTACTGCAACACACAAAGCAAATAGAATGATAAAAATGCAGCAATGAAGATTCAAAAACATAGGCGAAGTATAAACTAAAAACAGAAAGGAATAAAGGCAAAAATTGAAGTCTTATTCAGCTTATTATATAAGCATCAGATAATGGAATATATAAATATGCTACTATTGGCATTATTGTTTTTGTTCAGTTCCTCTGTACTACCTTTTAATATTACAACACATAGTTTAGAAAGTAAGAACAAAGAGCATTGATAGATTTGGAATCCCATGTAATTTTTTTTATCTAATTTTTTTTCTGTTTTCTTCTGTTTGTTGATTTTTTTCCCCGCTGATCATTTTTCTGATGTTTTTGATATATTATCTGACAGTTTGAGCTAAAAACTCCCAAAGAACAAAAAATTGGAACTGCAGAGGTTCATGCAAACTATAGAAGTTTCATTGGTACAGAGCTAAGAAATGACCTTTGATACTAAGAAGTGTCTGTTTTCCTTAATTTTGCTGTTTGCCTCTTACCATTCATTAGTATGTGCTTCCTTAAGTAGTTCTGGTCAGTTCTTATCAGCTTTAAAATCAGTAACAAAAATTAGGACTTATATTTGAGAATGTAATATTAAAAAGAACAATCATATGAACATAATACAATGTATAGGAAGTGGGAAGCAATCATCAGCCAGAAGCTTGAGATAAACATCAGAGAAATGATGGTATTGCTGTGAAAGCATTTGACTGAGACTTGTGTAACCTGGACTCAATATTAAATTTCCTAGCAGTCTCCTGGATTATCTTAGGAGAGCATTTAATGTTGCTAGCTATGTCTACACTGCCTATTTTCAACAGTCTTAACTACATGCCCAAGGACCAATTTCCTGGCTCTACATGATATTTTGGCCTTGGAACATGTGAGCCATAATCAGAGCACCCAGGAAACACCTGTTAGAGTATCTGCTTCAGAAACCATGCAACAGTCATGAATATCCTTTTCATAAGATGCCTTAGATACTTAAAGTATCCCCAGAATAATGCACAACAGAGTTTGTACCATGCTGTCATATTATGTTAATACACACAGGCAGAAGACTAAACTGTATCACTTACAGAGCATGCATCTATGATGCCTATGCAGCAGGGTAATCCCTTTCATACTGTAAAGGAATCATATGCCATGTAATCAAAAAAACTGTGAGCACAATGATTAATAGAGCCAGAGCTTTCCTTATATATACACACTAATAAGCAGAGAGCTGTTCTTCTGCCATAGCAGGACCCCTTTTCCTCTCCTGTGGTGGCTTTGAGAGATAGGATGTCTCATTTTCTCTGCAAACTTTATTGCATTGCCAGTATTATGTTGACACCTGCGCTGCCCAATAATGCAGACTTTCCTAGCCAGGAATTATGTCAGAATATCACGAGCCCATTACACTTTGAAGGGTAATGTAGTGCCAAACGTATATGTATTTCTGACATCCTTGGTAGCTGCTATTTTGACTGTGTAAATGTAGGCAGTGTGCAGTACAGAAACACAATGGAGAAAAGTGTAAACTGGAGAGACATGGATTTGATGCATGGACCACTCAGTGGATAAGGAACTTTCTGGATGGTCGCACTCAAAGAGTTGTGATCAGTGGATTGATGCCCAAGTGGCAAATAGTGACAAGTTGTGTTCCTCAGGGACTGGTATTGGGACCGGCGCTGTTTAACATCTTTATCGGTGACATGGGCAGTGGGATTGAGTACACTCTCAACAAGTTTGCTGATGACACCAGACTGTGTTGATCTGCTTGAGGGTAGGAAGGCTCTGCAGAGGGATCTGGACAGGCAGGATCGATGGGCCAAGGCCAATTGGATGAAGTTCAATAAGGTCAAGGGCCGGGTTCTACACTTTGGCCACAACAACCCCAGGCAATGCACAAGCTTGGGGACGAGTGGCTGGAAAGCTCCCCTGCAGAAAAGGACCTGGGGGTGTTGATTGACAGCCGGCTGAATATGAGCCAGCAGTGTGCCCCGGTGGCCAAGAAGGCCAACAGCATCCTGGCCTGTATCAGAAATAGTGTGGCCAGCAGGAGTAGGGAGGTGATCATGCCCCTGTACTCGGCTCTGGTGAGGCCGCACCTCGAATCCTGTGTTCAGTTTTGGGCCCCTCCCTACAAGAAGGAGATTGAGGTGCTGGAGCGTGTCCAGAGAAGGGCAACGAAGCTGGTGAGGGGTCTGGAGCACAAGTCTTATGAGGAGCGGCTGAGGGAGCTGGGGTTGTTCAGTCTGGAGAAGAGGAAGCTGAGGGGATACCTCATCGCTCTCTATAACTACCTGAAAGGCGGTTGCAAAGAGGTGGGTCTTGGTCTCTTCTCCCAAGTGACGAGTGACAGGAAAACAGGAAAAGGCCTCAAGTTGCGCCAGGGGAGGTTCAGGCTGGATATGAGGAAAAAGTTTTTTACTGAGAGAGCTGTGAAACATTGGAATAGGCTGCCCAGGGAGGTGGTAGAGTCACCCTCCCTGGAGGTATTCAAGGAGCGTGTGGACGTGGCATTGTGGGATGTGGCTTGATGGGCATGGTGCTGTGTGGTGTGGGTGGGTTGTTTTGGTGTGGGTTGTGGTGTGTTTTGTGGTTTGTGGGTGGTTTTGGTTTTTTGTGGTGGTTTTTTTTTGTTTGTTTGTTTGGTTTTTTTGTTTTTTTTTTTATGGTTGGACTTGATGATCTTACAGGTCTTTTCCAACCTTAGTGATTCTGTGATTCTGTGATTCTGTGAGGTCAACACACTGGCAGAAGTCTCACAATCGCAAGCCCTTCTTCTTGTGGGGGACTTCAACTTACCAGACGTCTGCTGGAAACATAACACAGCCAAGAGGAAACAGTCCTGGAGGTTCCTGGAGTGTGTGGAAGACAACTTCCTGACACAGCTGGTAAGTGAGCCTACCAGGGGAGGTGCCCTGTTTGACCTGCTGTTTACAAACAGAGAAGGACTGGAGGGACAAGTGATGGTCAGAGGCCCTCGTGGGCTTAGCGACCATGAAATGATAGAATTCTCAATTCTTGGCGAAGTAAGGAGGAGGGTCAGCAAAACCACTATGATGGACTTCCAGAGGGCAGACTTCGGCCTGTTCAGGACACTGCTTGAGAGGGTCCCTTGGGAGACGGACCTGAACGGCAAAGGGGTCCAGGAAGGCTGGACCTTCTTCAAGAAGGAAATCTTAAAGGCGCAGGAGCAGGCAGTCCCCATGTGCCCTAAGAAGAGCCGGCGGGGAAGATGGCTGGCCTGGCTGAACGGGGACTCAGGAAAAAAAGGAGTTTATGAACTTTGGAAGAAGGGGCAGGCAACTGAAGAAGAGTACAAGGATCTCGTTAGGTCATGCAGAGAGGGAATTAGAAAGGCAAAAGCCCAGCTAGAGTTCAATCTGGCCATGGTCGTAAGGGATAACAAAAAATGTTTTTACAAATACATTAACAACAAAAATAGATCCAAGGAGAATCTCCATCCTTTACTGGACGTGGGAAAGAACATTGTCACGAAGGATGTGGAAAAGGCTGAGGTACTTAATGTCTTCTTTGCCTCAGTCTTTAATAGCCAGACCAGGTATCCTTAGGGTATTCAACCTCCCTGAGCTGGAAGAAAAGCATGGAGAGCAGAACAAACTCCCCATAATCCAGGAGGAAGCAGTTAATGACCTGCTATGCCACCTGGATACTCACAAGTCTATGGGGCCTGATGGCATCCACCCAAGGGTACTGAGGGAGCTGGCGGAGGAGCTTGCCAAGCCACTCTCCATCATTTATTGACAGTCCTGGTTAACAGGGGAGGTCCCGAATGACTGGAGGATTGCCAATGTGATACCCATCTACAAGAAGGGCCGGAAGGAGGATCCAGGAAACTACAGGCCTCTCAGCCTGACCTCGGTGCCGGGGAAGATTATGGAGAGGTTTATCTTGAAGGTGCTCACAGGGCACGTGCAGGATAACCAAGGGATCAGGCCCAGCCAGCACGGGTTCATGAAATGCAGGTCCTGCTTGACCAACCTGATCTCCTTCTATGACCAGGTGATCCGCCTAGTAGATGAGGGAAAAGGCTGTCGATGTTGTCTACCTGGACTTTAGTAAAGCCTTCGACACTGTCTCCCATAGTATTCTCCTGGAGAAGTTGGTGGTTTGTGGCTTAGGCAGGTGCACTCTTCACTGGTAAAAAACTGGCTGGATGGCCGAGCCCAGAGAGTTGTGGTGACTGGGGTGAAATCCAGTTGGTGGCTGGTCACAAGTGGAGTCCCCCAGGGCTCAGTTTTGGGGCCAGTCTTGTTTATTATCTTTATCGATGATCTGGATGAGGGGATTGAGTGCTCCCTCAGCAAGTTTGCAGACGACACCAAGTTGGGAGGGGGTGTTGATCTGCTTGAGGGTAGGAAGGCTCTGCAGAGGGATCTGGACAGGCTGGATGGATGGGCCAAGGCCAATTGTATGAGATTCAACAAGGCCAAGTGCCAGGTCCTGTACTTGGGTCACAACAACCCCATGCAATGCACAAGCTTGGAAAAGAGTGTCTGGAAAGCTGCCCTGCAGAAAAGGACCTGGGGGTGTTGATTGACAGCCAGCTGAATATGAGCCAGCAATGTGCCCAGGTGGCCAAGAAGGCCAACAGCATCCTGGCCTGTATCAGAAACAGTGTGGCCAGCAGGAGTAGGGAAGTGATCGTGCCCCTGTAATCGGCACTGGTGAGGCCGCACCTCGAATACTGTGTTCAGTTTTGGGCTCCTCCCTACAAGAAGGAGATTGAGGTGCTGGAGCGTGTCCAGAGAAGGGTGACAAAGCTGGTGAGGGGTCTGGAGCACAAGTCTTATGAGGAGCGGCTGAGGGAACTGGGGTTGTTCAGTCTGGAGAAGAGGAGGCTGAGGGGAGACCTTGTCCCTCTCTACAATTACCTGAAAGGAGGTTGCAGAGAGGTGGGTGTTCATCTCTTCTCCCAAGTGATTAGCAACAGGACAACAGGAAATGTCCTCAAGTTGTGCCAGGGGAGGTTCAGGCTGGATATTAGGAAAAATTTCTTTACTGAGAGAGTTGTGAAACATTGGAACAGGCTGCCCAGGGAGGTGGTGGAGTCACCCGCACTGGAGGTGCTCAAGGAACATGTGGACGTTGCATTGTGGGACACGGTTTAATGGTCATGGTGGTGTTGGGTTGATGGTTGGACTTGATGATCTTACAGGTCTTTTCCAACCTTAGTGATTCTGTGATTCTCTGATTCTGTGAAGAGATGCCGCCCAGCAGGACTTTGACAGGCTTGAGTGGTGGGCCCATGTGAACCTCATGAAGTTCAACAAGGCCAAGTGTAAGGTCCTGCACATGGGTCAGGGCAATCATAAGCACAAATATAGGCTGGGTAGAGAATGGATTGAGAGCAGCCCTGAGGAGAAGGACTTGGGGGTATTGGTTGATGAGAAGCTCAACATGACACAGCAGTGCACATTTGCAGCCCAGAAAGCCAACCATATCCTGAGCTGCATCAAAAGAAGTGTGACCAGCAGGTCAAGGGATGTGATCCTCCCCCTCTACTCTGTTCTCGGTAGACCCCACCTGGAGTACTGTGTTCAGCTCTGGGGCCCCCAACATAAGAAGGACATGGACTTGTTGGAGCAAGTCCACAGGAGGGCCACAAAGAAGATCAGAGGGATGGAGCACCTCTGCTATAAAGACAGGCTGAGAGAGTTCAGCCTAGAGAAGAGAAGGCTCCAGGGAGACTTTAGAACAGCCTTCTAGTACCTGAAGGGGGCCTACAAGAAAGCTGGAGAGGGACTTTTTACAAGGGCATGCAGTGGTAGGAAAAGGGGTAATGGTTTTAACCCTGAAAGAGGGTAGATTTAGAATAGATATAAGGAAGAAATTCTTCACTATGAGCGTGGTAAGGCACTGGAACAGGTTACCCAGAGAAGTTGTGGATGCCCCAACCCTGGAAGTGGTTGGATGGGGTTTTGAGCAACCTGGTCTAGCGGAAGGTGTCCCTGTCCATACAGGGTGGCTGGAACTAGATGGTCTTTAAGGTCCTTTCCAACCCAAACCATTCGATGATTCTATGATTCTATGATCTTTAGCTGGATATGCGTATTCCCTCTGCTGCCCAGGTTATGACACTACTGCCTTCTTGCACAGCTGTCCCATGCTTCCTATGTCCTGCATGCCCTGTCCCTCCCCAAGCTGAAATACTAAGGAAAGCCTCATGATCACATGGCTTTTTTCTCCATAGGAGATTTTAAAATTTCACCCCATCCTGACACAGAAACTTCTGGATTGTGCTGGGTAAAATTTTTAAATGTTTATGCTGGAAAGGCCTGTGCTGGAAAGGCCAACAATGGGAAATGCATTGGAGGATCTGCTATGCACACACCAGTAAGGAAGAACTGATCAGCTGATGGCAGCCTTCCTGAAGTGACCATGAGATGGGAAAATTTAAGAGTCTGAGGAAATTGAGGAAGACCAGTAGCAGACTGAAGATCCCAGATTTCAGCAGAACAGACTTTGACTTGTTCAAGGAACTGGCAGGAAGTCCTGTCCTGCGGCCCATTTCAGGGAGCAGCTAGAATAGGGCTCCTCCCCAGGGGACGTGAGTCAGGAGCCATGGGTGACCCAGCACTGGCCAGGCAAGGACATTGACTACATCAACAGAGCACAGTCTGAACAGGGTGAGCAGAACAGGGGTAATGATAGCAACAGGATCTTTCAGTGATCCAGTGATCATCAGAGAGGTTGAGGTAGCGAGTCAGGTCCAAGGTCACGCTGGGAAAGCAAAATGACAGTTCAGGAACAGCTGAACACAGCTGGGTACAGATTTACTCACAGCATAACTCCACACGTCAGAGCAGGCTGGGGACTGCCTAGCTAAGGAGCTTTGCAAAAACAGACTCTGCTGACTGAATCAGCAGTGCATCTTGCAGAGATGAAGCCTAATTGAATGCCAGGCTGCATTATTAGGATTACAGCCAGCAGGTTGGAGGAAATTATTTTTCTTTCCTACTTACCACTTGTGAGGCCTCATCTTGAATATTGTGCCACTTATGGGCTCCCTGATTCAAGAGAGATATTGATAAACTGGAGAGAGCTGGTGGAGAGGTTAGCCTTGAGGAAAAAAAGGCTAAAGAGGGACCTAATTGCTCTTTTCCAGTATCTCACAGGTGATCACAAAGAAGGCAGATTTCTATTTTCAGATAGAAATTAAAAAAAAAAAAAAAAGAGGCAACCATGACACATTGCAAAAAGGGAAATTCTGACTGTAGATAAGGTGGCAGTAGGGGACATCACGAGGAAAGTTATTAAACACTGAAACAGGTGGCCCCAGGAAGTTGTAGAATCTCCATCCTCAAAGATATTTAAAACTTGACTGAATATGGCTCTGAGCAACCTGATTTAACTTTGAATTTAGCCCTGCTTTGACTAACTGACTTCCAGAGGTCCCTTCTAATCTAAATAGTTGCATGATCTTGGAGCAAGGCAAGGGGATAAGAACAGATTGATGCAACCCACATGGAACTGTCTCATATCCAAGCCAAGTTTTAGCAAATTTATGGGTGTATAAGAAAGCTAATCTGGACATGTCATGCACATGCTGTGGATAATGCACGATACTTGTAGGTCAATTCATTCATTCCTAGCCAGGGCCTGCACATATGCCAACTCAGTTCGCCCATCTCTGTCACAGTCCTGCCCAGTGACATGCAGCCTGGCTTACATACAAAAACCACCATCCAGGAAGACCAAAAATAGTGCTTTCGTCCTCTTTATGTTTCCTGAGATGTGTGTCTTTTTCAGGGATGTGGCCAAATCAGGAGCAGATCTGGCATTAGTTGCATGCTAAGAACATCTCTTTTGCTGCTGTATAATCATTAATGAAAGTCAGGTGTTGGGCCAGCTGGAAAATTTTGTTGGCTCCCTCAGGGAAGTTCTGGCAGAATAATGATATTAAGACAGGTGTAACTGCCTGCCTCATCTTCTCTTCATCTGTGTGGAAGGTATCTGCAAAATACTCAAATAAGAGTCTTGACAACCTCACCTGGACATTCTGAGGAAAGCAAAACTTTGTTGGCATTTCTAAAAATAAGTTAAGGGAAAATATACCCCAAAACACATCTTGCCCTGTAGTTAGTTTAGGTATATCTGTGCACTAAAGTGACTATTTACTTTATGCATCATAGTCACATCTGAAAAAATGAAGCTTGTGGTGATGGTATAGGCCATCACCAACACCCACTCCAGCAAAGACCCTGAGAAATGAGAAACTCAAGCATTAAAAATACCTTCTGAAGATGCTTGGAGGCCAGCTACAGTTTGTGAGGCCAAAGTAAAGATTTTGGTGTGCTGACTTTTGGGTCCTGAGGGAAGTAGAATAGAACTTCATTTTCTTTTTTGGAAGGGGATTGTCTTGTACATACACACAGTTGGTATTTACCCTCCCATCTATTTTATTCCTGCTGCCTTTTCCTGTATGTAGACATTTAGAAGTCTTCCAGAAGAATCTTTCTTTTAGATTTAAGATTTAAGGTATTGTTAACACTTCTGTCCTGAACAATTAGCACTGTTGCACAAAGGTTCCTGAGCTATGTCTGCTGCCTATTTTAAAAGATGTGTAGGGGAAAATCCAGACATTTGCTCCAATGGGAAGAATCTCTGAAGGTTAGTTGGGGGAGTTTGCTTGGAAAAAAGACATATTCATCTGGGAAAAGTCCTAGAGTTGGACAGAATGTAAGTGTGCAGAAAAAATCTGTATGCAGTTGAAATGAAATCAGAGGGTTCACTCTAAATCCAGCAGCAAAGGCAGGAGGAAGCCTCATTTGGTCATCTGTGCCTTCAGCCATACCTAATTCTGGTTGTTTTAAGGAAAAAAACTGGAATGCCTTCTTTTTCCCTGCCTCATACTTATTCCTTTAGTGCTTTTTTTTTTTCACCACAGAAAAGACATAGGAGTTTGAAATTAAATTATCCCGTAATGCAACTCCGAACTGTGCACTGGAAGAAATTCCTTCTGACTCCACTGTAGTGAACAACTTGTGCCAGAGGCATGCTATCTAATTACCACACACTTTCTTGATTAGTATTGTGGGGAGGGAAAAGGTAGTGTGAGATCAACTGAAATATGAAACAATAAAATGAATTAAACTGCACACAGCAAGAGGAGGAAAAATGAGATGGGAGTTGTTTTTGCTAAATGTTTACTGTTCATGCACTGCCTGAGGCTTAAATTCTTGACTGTTAGAGGATTTTACAGTTTTATGGATACCATCATAGGGTTTCAAAGTATTGTGGTGTGTATTGCAAATCTTGTTGAAAGTGCATATTCCGTGCTTCTCAAATACAATGTCTGGTCTGGTGGTTTATTCTGCATTTCTTGGAAAATCATCCTTGAACCTTTCTTAGCTCTAAACACAACCATAACTAGACTGATTCATCCAAAAAACAAATGTCACCAGAAACTCTTTGTATTCCTTCTCACTTTTTAGGATCTTACTCTTTTCTTCTTCTACATAATTCACTTGGCAAGATCCTCTGAAAAGCCTTTGGTTTCCAATAAAGGAATAATTGTAGTAGGAGACATAAAAAAAATTCTGTCCCTAGTCATGTTTTTGTAATTACCTCCTCAAGCTCTGTCTTCTATTAATTATGAATTTATTTAGGAAACAGCCTGCTCATCAATAGTTTAGTTACAAAAAAAGAATTGAAGCATCTTTATATAGAGGAGAACATGTGGCAAAAAATCCATTAAGCCTTGAAAATCATTTTTTGTGTAGTATGGATACAAGTATTTGTGTCCCTTTGGAAGGTTAATGCAAACACAAGTCATTAGCAGAAGAGTAAAACTTCTCCTCCCTCCATCTTCCTTTGTCTCATATCACATATACGTCAACTGAAAGATTACCACATATTCATTGGTACATACATCATGCAAGCAAGCAAACATAACTAAGCAGACATAAAGTATTTTGCAGCTTTATACCTAAGTAGGGGATTGCTTGCACAGTCCAATCTACATGTAATATTCTTTGATGGGTCAGATATCTGATTTTTCCCCACAATAATGGAATGCGCAAGTGTCTGCGCACCACTTCCACGATACTGAGTATTTAACTTTGTTGCTAATACAAGCAATTTGCATGAGAGTGCCGTATGTCCTATCTACCTGACTGATTAAAATTCCCTGAAAAATTTTAAAATCACACTAATCCGAAGACAATGTTTCTTTTTGTGCAGGTAATTTCCAAGCTCCCTCAAGATCCTGGCCAGAAGTCAGAATTTCAAGCATGTTACCTCGCCCATGCAGCAAATGGCAGTGATGAGAGTACGCCCTCTTCATGAAGGGTAAGCTTAGGATTCAGTTACAAATTGTCTGGACTAGACAACCTTTGGCAGGAGAAGCTTTTTTTAACAAACTCAGAAAGAACTTTGGAGTTTCATTTTAATGGCAGAGTAATGATATGCAATTCATTTGCAATTATATGACCTATCAATCCTTTGCAATGTGACATCCTTAATAAAAAAAAGTATTAGAAAGAGAAGGGTGTGGCCCAAAAAAAGTAAGCTCCCATTTTTACATAAAATATTAATTGTAAGTGAGGAAGAGTATGAAGTTTTGTTCTGAGGGGTTCCCTTGAGGTTTAATCTATGTAACTCCAGACACCCACTATGGTTTCATTTGAAAAGCTGAAACTGTTGAAGTAAATCCATGCCTGCAAAGAAATAAAAAGAAAAATCACAGGGTCATGATCAGAATAGAATAAATAGATAAACCAAATCTGTCCCTGTATATCTTATAATTAATCTGGTTTACACTACATACATAAGTTATGGATAGGAAGGTTGGGACATTTTATGGGTTCAGCACACCACTACACTGGAAAATCTGTCAGCCCAAGTGTTGTCAGCCTCCCAAGGCAGTAGTATAAGTGAAAGGGTGATTTTTACTTCTTGTTCTGAAGTCCTTTTTCCTGATAGTGAGGATGTAGTTGTTCTGCATAGAATATTGGCTGCTCGATTAAAGGTTGTTTCAGAGGAGGAAACAAACTCATTTTGTACAAGGCAGGTAGGGCTGAATGACCACATGATGGGGTGTGGCAATATATGCTCCATAGGCTGATAGCAAAGACAAACTGAAGCCTCATTGATCCTCTCTATTTCATTCCTTCTCTCCCAGTAGAGGTGCATTTAGTAAATTTATAAGAGTAGATCTACATTTTTTTATTTGAGATTCATCAGCCCTGCTTTTCCAAGAATGTTCAGACTCCTACACAGTGCACGGCTAGAGGGAATGTTAGTTTTAGGAAGGACAATAGCTTTAGGAAGGACAATGGTCTGCTGCAGTTATAGTGCTTCTTGGGGATAATTACTTGCATGGGTTCTCTGTCCTTATCCAACTTCCTTGTCATTTTAGAACTTTCTGAATCATTCTTTTATGGATGAAGGCTATATATTCAGGCCCAATGGCTATTATTATCTAAAAGCAAAATATTAGTTCTCTTTTCCTCTCTCTCTCTCTGAAAATGAAATTAAAGAGTTAATATGCTCAGTGACTACTGTATTATAATTGTTTCCTAACCATTACACAGTTTCTTGCACAAAGCAATCTGGAAAAGTTAGAATGCTTCCCTCCTATGCTGATAAACATCTATCAAAAACATTTTAGAAATATTTTTAGCCATCTAATAACAAGGACATTTCTGCAGTATATTTATGCTTAGTAGGAGAAGCTGTAATCTATATTCCTCTCAGTTTTAAGATATGAAAAATGTTTTCAGAAGCTTTTAGATGACAAGTAAGTGGCATAGAGTACATAATTACAGAGATAAAAATGAAATGGCTCGCAAAATAATGCCACAATAATATTGCCGATCAGATATTAAATAACAACGTCTGCATTGTTTACTTGAAACAAACCTTTAATTATTAAATACATATCTGCTATGGAAAGCCAGAAATGTAATTTTATATTTAATAATTAAATGTTTCCAATTTAATTTCAGAGCAAGATAATTCTGGTAGTAGGATAAGGCTAGAAAATGTTATATGCTCCCAACTGCACTCCTGATTTTAATGTTAATATCCAAAATGTTGTGGAATACTTGTACACAACAGCCATTTCTTTAATGAGACCTTTCATATCCGTGAACAAACTAGGATCCAGCAGGGATTAGTTTTCCTTTTATTTACTTCATTAGCAGCACTATGAATGTTGCATATAAAGCCAGCTGGAAAAGCAGAACAGTTTTGTATGCATACCTTCTTCTTAATGAAGCCACAGGACAATATTAAATTAACTATGGAAGCTGGTACTTTTTATTGTAGTAGTTGATATCACAACACCCTCTCTGTGTTAAGCTACAGTAAGTGAATACATGATTATGTTCCATTTCACCACATTTCAATACCTTATAAATGTGTTATGAAAGATTTAACCTACATAAATTATTTTAAATAACAAAAACCTTTTCATATGGAATTCCATAACACTAATTCCAGTCTTGAAAAAAACTTTAAATGGTACTGTAATTTATACTAATAATAAATAGGATGTGGTAATACAATCACATGTGGCAATACAATTACAATAATAAAAGGATGTGGTAAAACATCTTTGTTTATGTAAAATTCCTATTGGTTTCAGTAAGGACCTCTACCTAATAACTGATTGATAGTAGGAAATTTAGGTGTCAGTATCTCTACATTATTTTCTGCAAAAATGAACCATATGTTTCTAGGTTTCACATCCACAAGATGAGGAAAAGAACAGCAATTTATTATAGCATCTATCAAATAAGACAAAACCTCCTACTTGTTAACAAGCTATAGTACAAACAGAAAAGTTATGTGCAAGTCTTCAGAAGAACAGAAGAAGATAATGATTTCATCTATGCAGCATGGGAAGAGATAGGGAAAAATTGTGTATGAAGCTATCACAAGGTAAGATCACAACCACATGACCCTTTCTATTTATCCCAGAGTGGAGAGAAAGAAGACGACAGAAGAGAGGAATGAGAAGACATGTTGCAGTCTCACACATTTGGTAAGAAGTCAGAATAAGAAGTCAGTGAGCAGGACTGTTCAGGAACTCCTCCAAGTAATGATCTACCATTCTGCTTGTCTCTATGTATTCCCAACAATTTCTAACCTGAATTCTCATTATTTTCTGTTAGTCTTCTTTGGAACACAAGTCCTTGGGTTTCCCACGATAACACTAGCCAATGCTGGCCATTCCAGCTCCCACATCACAGGAAAATTTGGCTCTGGAAAAAGATGGACTTCCACAGCAACCAAAGGGATGGAGGAGGACAATTGTCTCAAAACGTCATCTAATGATTCAGCTTAACTCCACACTTCCTGCTAACATGTCTATGCAGGAGAAAGGTGCTGTGCTGTGATTGGTGATGCTGAGCTAGTGACTGCTAGTGACTGTTCCATTTGGTCAGATTGCAGCTCAATGAACTTGAGTATCGTGGGCTTCTGGTTCAGTCCAGAAATGTTATTGAAAATGTAAAGCAGTAACTATTCCATTTTTCTGCCTTATCTATCTTCCTATCTCTCACAGAACATGTCCAGATTGCCTCTGTGATGCTGCCAAGAAAGTAATGTCTCCCTACAGGGCTCACTAAGAATTAACAGTCCAGCAGGAGTTCCTGTGCTGGAATAGATTTGCAGTCATAAGTCTATGTCTTGGCATAGCCAGAAATGTCTTCCTAGCCAGAAGTTAGGGCCAGCACTGGGACTTATCTCCAACAAGCTACTGTAGCTTTCTGCTCTTCCCTTGGCATACAGAACACACTTTCTCCAAAAATGATGTTAAATGTCTTCAGAGATGCTGCAAGGCTGCCCCAAACTGCTGCAGGCAATGCTGCTGATTTTCAGGATGACAAAGACCTGTTATCTAATGGACCAGATCCATTGGCATATGCCTCTGAATGAGTCAGGGCATAACTGAGTTTGGAGGGAAAGGAGGTGGTCTTTTATGGAAAGAAGAAAATGAGAAGGTGATAAAAAAGAAGGGTTTGGGTAAGAGTGCCTCATGCCTATCAGCAACGTAGATCAAGTTGTATGTGTCAAGTATATGTCATTTATAGAGGCCCATCTTGTTTTCTGGGATTTACGAGGATGGGCTTGTGTACTGTTCTCACCACCCAAATATCTAGGGCATTCTTAGTGAGAAGCCAAGAGCTTCAGAGTTAGATAAGGTCCAGTTAGGGCTGTGTAACCAGTGCTGACTGGTGAACCTCAGGAACTTGATGCTAATGTCTGCAGCCCTTCCCATGGACTGCTGTTTCTTCAGGGCACGTTCACCTGTGCCAGCATGGGGTCCTCCATGGGCTGCAGTGTGGGTATCTGCTCTGGTGCAGTCCTCTCCATGGGCTGCAGAGGAATCTCTGCTCCAGCCCCTGGAGCATTTCCTCCCTTCATTCTTCTCTTTCCTTGGTGTTCACAGGATTGTTTCACATTTTTTTCCTTCACTTCTTACTACTGTGTGGTGTTTTGCTCTTTTGTGAATATAGTTTTACAGAGGCACCACCATCGTGGGTCCATTGGAGCCAGCTGGAACCTGCCGTGTCCTGCACAGGGCAGCCCCTGGCCTCTACTCACAGAGGCCACCCTGCAGTGCCTTGCTACCAACACCTGGACACCTACACCAAATACATGTTATACCCCATCAATCCTTAGCTGTTCAAATGTTACTGTGAGATATGCTAATGTTTTGCAGTATTTCCATGAAAAACTGTCTTTCACTACCCACCTTGCTCTTGTCTGATGGAGTTTTGCTAAACCTAGAGACTAGCCAAATGTGTTTGGCAGTGCTGTTTTCAGATTTTTGTTGGAAGCTTATTACTGCCCTGTGGACTCCACTCCAGAAATGCTTGGGAAGGGGGGTACTTGCAGATCCACCACAACTTAAAATAACAACAGCTACACAAGTGGCAAAAGTGAACTGCCTTGTGAATGCTGATGCTACGCACAGCCCCAGAGTCTGAGGGAGCTGTCAAGACTGATTTCTGCCAAGCGCTAAGATGTCTGAAACATCACACTAGATGGGAGCTATGTACTGCTACATGAAAATCAGTGAATCATAAGCTGCTACTTATGATTCACACAATCAGCACACAATTAATAAGCAACCTATGGAATAAAATATAGTTGCTTAAAACATTCAGTAAAAAAACGTCTCAGACAATTTGTACAAACTGAAAGCTTAGTGTTTTGAGTAAGAGAGAGGCTAAATGGCCTGCAGCAAATAACTCTGTCTGTATATACTGTCGGTATATACTGTGAACGATAGTTGGTCTGTGGATGTTGAGTAAGTCTGATATGCTGCTGTAAGTTACGTTGAAATGTTAAGTGATCTCTACAAAAGGGAAGGAGTTAGGAAGACCAAAGCTCAGCCGTAGTTGAAAACGATGAGAGATGTGAAGGGCAAAAAGAAAGGATTCTTTAAAAAAATTGGCAGCCAGGAGAAGAATTAAGAAACTGCAAGTCCATGGGTCGGTGGAATGGTGAATGTCATGAAAAGAGGCATGGAAAAGGAAGAGTTTCTCAATGCCTGCTTTGCCCTAGTTTTCATTGGTAAGGTGAAAGCTTGCCCACAGGCCTAGAGGCAGTCTGTGGGAGGGAGCATTACCCAGAGCAATAGAGGGTGGAGTGAGGGAGCACTTTGGACTGTTGGGCATACACAAGTCCATGGGATCAAATGGGTGTATCCACAGGTGCTGAGGGATGCAGCCAATGTCACTGTGAGGCCACTCTCTATCATCTGAAAGATCATGGTGATTGGGGGAGGTTCCTGAAAATGAGAAAAATGCAGAACTCACACCCATCTTCAAGAAGGGCAGGAAGGAGTGTCTAGGGAGAAAGAGACTGGTCAGCCTCACCTCAGTACCTGAGAAGATGATGGAGCAACTAATGCTAGAAGTGTTTGCCAGCCTTATGAAAGGCAAGGAGGTGACTGGGATCAGCCAACACGGGTTTGCCAAAAGGAGGTAGTGTCTGACAAAACTAATTACCTTTTGCAGTTAGATGACTGGCCCTGTGGACAAAGGGAGAACTGTTTGTGTTGTTTACCTTGACTTTAGTGAAGCCTTCGATATGGTCTCCCATAATATTCTAACAGCCAAACTGTGGAGATATGAACTGGATAAGTCAGCTAAAAGGTGGATTGAAACCTGGCTCAATCATCAGGAGCAAAGGATTGTGATCAGCAGTGTGAAGTCTCACTGGTGGATGGTTAGCAGTAACATCCCTGGGGGATGAATACAAGTATAAGTATTTTTTGATGTATTTATTGACAGCCTGTATGAAGGGGACAGCCTGTATGAAGGGGACAGTGAAAGAAAATTTGAGATTATACCAAATTGAGGGAGAGAAGGTCTGCTATATTTCTATGATTTGGAAACAAGTAAGGAAAATCAAGGAGCAGCAGGACTCTAATGGCTGAATGAGGATGCTGAGATGAGCATCTGGGGAGAAATTTAAACTGCACAGAGATACTAGATTCAAGAACTGTGAAAAACAGAAAAAGAACAGTGGAACAGATAATCATTCACTCTACCTTAATTCTAACTTCGCTGTTCATTCCACCTTCATTTTTGCAATGTTTGATTCAGTAACCTTAAAAGATACTTTGTACAGTCTGACATACACAGGTTGTGTGTTCTATTGCATGTATTAGAAAATACTTACCTTTTAGCATGAAATCAAAGCCAAGGAAAGTAATATTATCAAAGTGCTCATTTTCTATATGAAAAAAGCTGTAATTTGGAGATTTTCATCATTTACTTTTTCACTAAAAGATGTCCTAAAGATATGAAAGAAAAATAAAAAGCAAAGCTAAGCTACAGAAAAGGTTTGTAGAAGACAATGAAAACAGTTTAGTAGGTGGGAAAAAGGAGCCCATTTTCACTCCCATACTACTTCACATGTCATATAAACTAATTCAGTAATACTATGTGTCTTGAAGTAGTCTGTGAATGTCATCGTCTTACAAATGCATCTATTGGCACGTGTTTTTACATAGTTTGTGGCAATCCACTAGATTTTGCTGACAGTGAGCCATTCTTTGGAGGATTCTGCTTGAATTCAACATTTAAGAACAGAAAAGGTTTTCCAAAAATGACTTGAATCAAAAACAAAGATGACAGCTGGTGGATAAACAGGTCAATTTTTCTCATTAAGGTACAGAAAAAACAGCCTGCTGCATACAACCTGCCCTTCTCACCTACTGCAGTGAAGGCACAACAGTCTTATCAGGTAAGGTCATTCTGCATGGCAGCTCTGCAATTTCTGTCTCACCCTTCATTAATCCACAGGGGTAACCAGTGGGAATCCAACAGCTCTTCATCACTTCAGTATCAAGCAGCATCAAAACAGGTTGTCAGGAGCCTCATTTCCTTCCATCTTATGTGAATAAGTAGGAATAGTAAAAACCCAACAAAGTAAACCAAAAAAACAAGCAGTGGAGATTTTACTGGGGGGAGGGAAGTGTTACCTTTTTTATTTTCTTTCTTTCTTATTCTGTTTGTTGGAAATATGATCTGCATTTGTAATGTGTTAGGAGAAAAGTGGAAAATGGTACAATAATCTCAGCATTTTTTGCTGCTCAAAGACCTCCTTTATAGACTTATTGTAAACTGTTTTCTGCTCACAATTCAATATAAATGTGTCCCTGGCTACTGAAGTAAATAGATACCTTTTTTTATAAGAAGAATATGGTAAAAAGTGGACCTTTAGAACACAATCATGATAATACATTCTCACCTGAAGAGTTTGTGTTCCTTCAAATTTCCATGAACTAATAGTTTAAATTAGCCTTTTGGCACAAGGTGTTCCACAGAGATCCATATTCCTGGTTTGATACATCATACATATACATATGATAACCATTCTTAATACTATAATTTCGTACTAGTAAAGACATAGTATTATTGTGGATTTCCCTATTTTTAGTGTAGTAACTCTAAGAAATATAAACAAGATAATATAAACCTGCAACAGTATTTGGGCAGAAATTGTTGCCTGGCACCAGGGAAGACAAAATCACTAAGAATACGCTGATAAATTCCCAAATCATTCCCTCCTTGTAGCAGTGCAGTGTGCTCTGTGTGTTTCTTCCATCCATGATGTTTACTTCAGCAGCCCGATGCTCCCCAGTGATAGCACATGAATAAAAGAGCAAGCAGGAAACTGTCAATTTATCACAACTCTACTAATGCAAACTCCATGTGGTGTTCTATTCCTCTTTTCTTCCTTAATGCTTCTTATCAATGTTTCAGAGTGGTTACCAAAAGCTGTTCAAAAATCTGTTATCCCCAAATATTATGTAGCTTACTATACACCACAGAACTCCAGTGGAGGCTGTATAAGCAAAGCACAATTTGGCACCCTGTCAACATAATTCTTTAAGAGGACAAAATGCAATTTTATACAGCATACAATTTTTAACTTAAAATGTTTTTTAGAGATAAATAATGCAAACAGTAGGTTACCTAACAACAGGCAGGCAATAAAGGCAAAAGAAGACACTACATAACATGTATTTTTGGACCGAAATTGGGAGAAATTGAGTCAATAACGTAAATAATGTGGGAGGGTTGTTGCAGAAGGCAGAACCTGGATTAGAAAGGTGTTTGCATTAAACAGTATAAGATTAAGTGGTTGGAGAAAGTACGCTGATACTACCAACACAAGGCCAAAACTATTTATTAAACTCTGACCTGTTTGATGTTTTCTCTTTGCACTGAAAGTTTTCTGTGAACAAGTAAAAAAGAAGGAAAAATGAGAAAAGAAAGAACTACCTGAATGAAGCAAGTTAGTAAAGAAGAGACCAGGATTTAGAAGTAAAATTCATTATAGTTAAAAGCCTTTACCTCAGCTCAAGTGCACAGATGTTTTTCACAGAATCACAGAATCACAGAATCAGTACGGTTGGAAAAGACCTGTAAGATCATCGAGTCCAACCTGGAAAAAAAAAAAAAAACAAAACAAAACAAAAAACCACAACACCAAAAAACCCACCAAAAAAAAAAAAAAAAAAAAAAAACACAAAACCCACGCCACACAACAACAATAACAAGCCACAACCCACCCAACACCACACAGCACCATGTCCATCAAGCTACATCCCACAATGCCACATCCACACGCTCCTTGAATACCTCCAGGGAGGGTGACTCTACCACCTCCCTGGGCAGCCTATTCCAATGTTTCACCACTCTCTCAGTAAAGAACTTTTTCCTAATGTCTAGCCTGAACGTCCCCTGGCGCAACTTGAGGCCATTTCCTCTAGTCCTGTCACTAGTCACTTGGGAGAAGAGACCAACACCCACCTCTCTGCAACCGCCTTTCAGGTAGTTATAGAGAGCGATGAGGTCTCCCCTCAGCCTCCTCTTCTCCAGGCTAAACAACCCCAGTTCCCTCAGCCGCTCCTCATAAGACTTGTGTTCCAGACCCCTCACCAGCTTCGTCGCCCTTCTCTGGACACGCTCCAGCACCTCAATGTCCTTCTTGTAGTGAGGGGCCCAAAACTGAACACAGTATTCGAGGTGTGGCCTCACCAGAGCCGAGTACAGAGGCATGATCACCTCCCTGCTCCTGCTGGCCACACCATTTCTGATACAAGCCAGGATGCCGTTGGCCTTCTTGGCCACCTGGGCACACTGCTGGCTCATATTCAGCCGGCTGTCGACCAACACCCCCAGGTCCTTTTCCACCAGGCAGCTTTCCAGCCACTCATCCCCAGGCCTGTAGCGTTGCCTGGGGTTGTTGTGGCCGAAGTGCAGAACCCGGCACTTGGCCTTATTGAACTTCATCCGGTTGGCCTCAGCCCATCGATCCAGCCTGTCCAGATCCCTCTGCAGAGCCTTCCTACCCTCAAGCAGATCAACACTCCCTCCCAACTTGGTGTCATCTGCAAACTTGCTGAGGGAGCACTCTATCCCCTCATCCAGATCATCAATGAAGACATTAAACAAGACCGGTCCCAAAACTGAGCCCTGGGGGACTCCGCTTGTGACCGGCTGCCAGCTGGATTTCACCCCAGAAATTTCCTTCTTGAGTAGCCATAAAGCATGTGACAAGCAAAGCTTTTATGATTTAACATTAATCCAGTGAAAAGCCAGAGCAGAGAAAAGAAGATTCAAAATGGATACTTAACAGAAAAGTTCTCTCAAAAAATTCCCTTCACTATCACCATCGTAATTTTTTTCATGATCTAAGGCTGTAGGATACCTTGTAAGAACCCGTATTGTGCATGTTTACATTTGCTTTCAAAGTTATTTCTCAGTGTAAGAGACATCATGAGCTATTGATTTTCAGATCACATACCTAACTGTCCAAATAGTTTAGGCAAAGAATAAGGGTTACCTTATCAACGTAAAATTTAACTGGACTGTGTAAAGCAATAGAGATTTTCTTTTGTATATGGCTTCGTCCATGGTGTTCAAGAACTGTACCTTGATTTTAAAAGAATTTCTGGACTTCTTGCAATAAAAAACAGCAGAAACATTGATTGTTGGTCCTACAGCAATTTATTGTTAGTTAGACAACTTTCCCTAAAAATTGATGTTGGCTTGATGCCTTCATCTTACCATCAGTGCATGACAATCATAACTTCTTTTATGTTTTTTTTATTGTTCATTCATTCATTAATTCAATCTGTCAGGGAGTCAGTTATTTTATTTAATTGAGAAATCAATTGAAATTGGTTTAACTGACTTGAGAGCTGTGAGTTTGAGCCAGCATTCTTGCTTTACTTTCATGATATGGTGCTATTTTTCATCATTTTCATCAAAAGCTTATTTTTTTCACTAATTACAGAATTTTCATTAGTAGCGTGTCATTTAAAGCTTGCCATATAACCCCTAGTTTAAGAAAAGGACCATGAAAAAAAAAACCTTAGTTAAATGACCCTGATGTGAATCTGATTTAACCAACTTAAGTATCTTTTTAAAACATCAATAGTCATAATTTTAAAAGAGCAGTGACAGACATTGGCAGGGCCTGTAAAATTTGCCCATGAGCCAGAATGCATGTGTGTTCTCAGGCTTCCTGAACCTAGCTTTGCTATGTAGGAGAGTCTGTCTATAGTCCCACACCACGAGCTTTACTAGAAGTAAAGAAAAAAGGGAGCAAAGTAGCAGGGAGTCAGTGCTTATGCCAGCTCATTGCACACCTAACATACTGCAAAAAAAAGAGGTAGAAGATGTTACCTCTTTTGCGATTACTTAAATGCCCGTGGGTCTTTTTGGTTATAGGTATTCCAGATCTTCCTCTGTTGAGCACAGCAGGCACACCTCATCCTCGCACTATCTATCTGGATGACACTTTCTTTGAACTATCGTAGCTTCCCGAAATGGAATACAAGGGCTGTAGTTATGGAAATCTTTATGCCTCTGGATCACCACAGCTCTGTTGATTTCATCGCATTTAAACGTGATTACATTTGAGGCTCTGGTTGTCAACGGACTACTTCAGGAAATTTGTTTTATCTGTTTACCAGCCGTTCCCTTCTCTTCTACTAATGGTCTTTGGTAGGCTATATTATAGTCACAGGACCATATGCAACCTGCTCCAAACAAAGATGTTTACCAAATCTTTCTTCTTAATCCATGCACAGTTTGTATTCTTAGGAATAAAGGGGATTTTTTTCTTTTGAGTTAAGGCTCCCATGAGCTTGACTTGTGGTTAACAAATGAAAAAGGAACTGGTTACAAATTTTTAAACAGCGCCTGAAGATACTTCCTTGCTTTTCCCCCCATCTAAATTTTAGTTAATACTTACGGTGAGTGGGTCAGTCTTTAAAAAACCCCACGTATTATTAATACCTTTGTGATTCTCCTTGAGGAAAGCAAAATCTTCTCTCCTGATTTTCTTTTTCTCTTCCTCTTGATTATGCTTCACATTGGCATGATGCTGTTTATTTTTAACTGAGATGTACCTTTAAATAAGCTTCATAGAACACTAAAAAGAAGTATTTCCATGATAGATATAAGTGTTCAAGTTCTAGAACCTGGTTGTAAAAGTGCCTCATATATGATCTAAATGAGGAAAATTTCTAGTCCTTTAAAAATACATGCAAACAATAAATCCTTACAGCAATGCCTTAGCAGAAAAAAAAAAAAAAAAAAAATAAAGAAAGAAATACTTAAACTCTCTTACATGACATCTTCCAATAAAGCTCTGTCTCTAAGAGACTGTTGTGGAGTAGAATGCCTACACTACTGGCTTATTATAATGAGATGAAGTGAGATGACAGTGGGAATGTGAACAACATGGCTTTAGAGGATTGTCTGGATGACAAAAGAACCATTTCAAAGTGTTTCGTGGAGGGTGCTATACTTTTCATTTTTCACTGTTACATTTCAGGTAGGGGCTCCCCCAACAGGGATTGAGTGGCAACAAGGATAAGGGACATTGACTGTCGAATCAACTGTCTCTGTCTCTGTCTCTGTCTCTGTCTCTGTCTTAGTCCTTCTAAGAATGGAATAATCCCATCTTTTCATAATACAGTGACATGGCTCAGATCTTTCATTATGCCAAGATTAAGAAGAAAAACTGCGGGTGGAGCTGCAAGGGGAGAGCAACCTCAGTTTGATTCTTCTTGTTCCACCACCTGCCCTCTGTAGTTTCTTGTCTGAATCGGGAGGCAAACCAACTCCACCTTGTGCTCTTTTAGATTTAAAGGTTATTAACAACTGCAACATTAACCTGCTCAGACCTTATTTTCATTAGCTTAGATAGGATGGCAGGATTAAGCTAGCTGGAAGGAGCATGATGTGATTTAGTTCTATTTGATGCTTCTGCCTTAGTAAATGTCAGAAGCAGGGAACAGAGTATTAATAATCATTTGCATCCAGTACGCTAACAGCAGACATCCAAGAGAATGCACTCTGTAAAATAAAGCTTCCAGGTAGCAACACCCGCCTTGCTTTTAACTCAGCCAAAAAATAAATGCAAACAAGTCCATTTGAGACATATCTGACAAATGCAGGGTTAAATAAAAACACTAGTATCTATTTAAAAGCAGAGAAGCAGTTTGCTGGAGAAATTATTTCATGTTAATCACTTTGTATTTACTGCAGCTTGAGAAAGACACATTTGTTATTCAGACAGTGTTCATTGTCGTAGCTTGATCATTAATGCACTGCTGCCAGCAACAAAATGAATTAGCTCTCTGAATACTAAACTGGGAAACCAACGTTGAACCAGAGAGTGGCACAATGACACTTACAGGATTAAAATATACTACCCAGCTATGAGAGGGTGCACTTGTGGCCTCTGCTAACTACCATCTATTTTTAAGATTAGTATTAGTAGGAAACCTCTCTGGAATGGTTGAAAATTGTAGGACAAACAATAGTGATCGTTTATGTTCCCATGGGAGTTTATACTCTTTCTGGAATACAAATCTCTCATGGATTATTTCCCATGCTTGACCACAGCCATTTTTTTCCCATCAACAATTTATCATTTATTCCTTTACATGCATGCTTTGAATTTCTGCAATTCCTAGCATACTGTAGATCCATAGCAGCACTGTGGAAAGTACATGAATACAAAACACCAAGGAATCAAAGCCCTACTGTGTTTATGAATAGATGTCACAGACATGTGCAAAAGCAGAGTAACAAAGCAAATGCCACCTGTCACTCTGAATGTTTTTATACTGCTTTTGATGTCCCTATGTCACAAGAATAACAACATTATTCTCAGAATGGTAGGTTGTTACTATTAGCTATAACCTGCACTGCACAGGTCAGTAAACTAAAAAAGGGCTGATTGTATATTTAAAATAAGGGGGGGCGGGCGGGCGGGGAGGAAGAAAAAGAAAGAAAGAACTAAAACCAGGCGGAAAAATAGCTCAATCAGCCAAGTCTTTTGGTAGATTTACACTGCATCCATACCTATTTTAGTGGGAGCTCAGGGTTTGCCCTGTAATAAGATGTGTTCAGGTCAGAGTGGAAGGCAGCAGCTTCCTTTGTATTGCCTAAAAACTCTGGGCTCGATTCCCTGAGATATTGCAAGCATGACACTCCCAGACATTCAAAAGGGAGGAAAGGGCACTCAAAGGCAACAGGAACCTATAAAAAACTCGTTGGATGTTTCAGGAATGGTATCATGTGCATAAAGTGGTCATAAATTGAAGCTTAAGGAACAAAACCTGAATTAAGTTGTACAGAAAAAATCCAGATTCTAGTTGAATTATTTATGTTCTCCTAGAAAGGAAAACAGATAAGTTGCACAATATTGCCAACTCCTATGAGAGTTCTTTCTATCCCAATTAGAAATAAAAGGTGTTTTAACATTTATATGCAAAACCAAACATGTCAGAAAACACATCATAGCCCAAACACCTGATGGAGACAAATGGTTAAAAACTATTGTATAGCTGATGGCTGATTACTTTTGTGGATTAGTATGTTTTAAAGCTAATATTTTGTAATGTAATTTATAGCTGAATCTCTTGTTGTGTTTTTTTTGCATATGTTCTTTTTGAGAAATGCAGACCTTCAGGTTTAGAAAGAAATACTTTGAAGATTAATGTTCAAGAATTAAATAAAGCTGTAGTAGAGGGGAATTTTCATCACCATTGTGCAGCTTTCTGACCCCAAAGACTATTATCTAAAGTAATAATAGTGTTCGTTTACTAGTGAAGTAACACTCTGCAGTTAATTAAATGTTTGTGCAGTACTACAAAATTATTAAATAAATATATACCATAAATGCTAGAGTTGCATAAATCGCCTTTTCCTGCCCTTTTTGAAACACGTCACAAAAGCAACGTCAAGCTCCACGGAACTTCCTCCGTGTAGTTAATGCTCATCTCATTTGTCACAGAACTCCAGCCAGTTCTTTAGTGGAACATAATCTGCTGGTTAGCAGTAGATTATGTGACTTGAAGTAAAAGGACAATGCAATAATGATACTTTATCCAACTAAAAAGCTACTGGTATTTTCTGTAAGCAGAATGTAGTTATCAAAAGTTGAATTTGCCCCAGATACAGTGACAAACACTCTGATTAAGCAAAAAAAAGAAAAAAAAAAGTAAAAAAAAGTAAAAGAGACATTTCTTAACCAATCCACTTGGTGCTGAAAAGTTCTCAAAGATGAAGCAACTTGTTTCATTGTTATAAGTCTATGACACAGTGCAGATTTCACAAGTATTCATCTTAATCATCTGTTAACAAAAAGGATCTATGAAATTGTATCTACATCTTGGGAAACCATGCAGTGTAGTTTCCATTTCTAAAAGGATTTATAGCATAACATGTGAATTGGTCATAACACACTGCTAATGATTAAAAAATAAGAATTTTCCTTACTGAATAATTAGTTTGTGTCATTCCAGAGAGATGGTTGTGCTTTTTTCCTGCATTTTTTCTTAAGGGCTCTGAAATTTACTGAACCATGTCATCATTTGTCTTGTAGTTGTTTCAGTTATATTTGTTCAGGCGCCTTGAGACTCACAGGCACTGAAGTCATGATGGTTATCACTGCTTTTTAAAAAAAAAGACTTCATATTTAATTATGTGATCATTCTCTTGACAGATCGAGGGTTTGAAAGGGAAGAATAAATACTGTCAATGTTCCTTATTTGCATCTTAAATCAGAAAGTAAATACTACACTGTCTATAAATGTATATATCACTAAAAGAAAAGAAAAATAATGCTGGAGGCTATGCCAGTGTCATTTTTTGGGAAAAAAAATCCCTGTATAGCAGGGAACAGGCTTCCTTGTCTTGAAAAAAAATTAAGCCCACATCTTAACACTACCCAAAGCTGTGTGAAATAACAGAAAATAAGTATAAAAGTGTACTGAGCCCATCTCCAGTACAAGAATGATTTCTTACAAATCTTGTCCCATGCAACAGTGGAGCTTCCACTGATGTTCCTGAGATATTCCTTTGGGTTATTCTGCCTAATCTCAAAAGTGAGTCTTAAAAAAATACTTTGTAAATATTTTTTTATTTATTTTTTACCCAAAAGCTATCATATTTGCAGCCTTAGAAATAAATTCTTCTGTCTCCAAATTTTCCAAAACATTTTTGGAAAAAGCATTGGCATTGGCAAGTTCCTCTTGTTAATCTTCACCTTTGTAAAAACAAAAATTCAGTCGTTTACCTTGGTAGTTAAGGGTTGTTCAGGGGTTTATTCCCTTTTCCTCCTCAATTATTGATTCTTGGCTTACATTAATTCTAAAATTTTTAGCCTTCAAAAGAGGCAGAATAGTCTACTGAGTGAGGCAATTAGGGTCTTACTCCTTACTGTCACAGAATGTCACAGAATCTCTAAGGTTGGAAAAGACCTGTAAGATCATCAAGTCCAACCATCAACCCAACACCACCATGCCCATTAAACCATGTCCCAAAATGCCACGTCCACACGCTCCTTGAACACCTCCAGTGCGGGTGACTCCACCACCTCCCTGGGCAGCCTGTTCCAATGCTTCACCACTCTCTCAGCAAAGAAATTTTTTCTAATATTCAGTCTAAACCTCCCCTGGCACAACTTGAGGCCATTTCCTCTACTCCTAACACTTGTCACTTGGGAGAAGAGACCAACACCCACCTCTCTGCAACCCCCTTTCAGGTAATGGTAGAGAGCGATGAGGTCTCCCCTCAGCCTCCTCTTCTCCAGACTGAACAACCCCAGTTCCCTCAGCCGCTCCTCATAAGGTTTGTGCTCCAGACCTCTCACCAGCTTCGTTGCCCTTCTCTGGACACGCTCCAGCACCTCAATGTCCTTCTTGTAGGGAGGGGCCCAAAACTGAACACAGTATTTGGGATGCGGCCTCACCAGAGCCGAGTACAGAGGCATGATCACCTCCCTGCTCCTGCTGGCCACACTGTTTCTGATACAGGCCAGGATGCCGTTGGCCTTCTTGGCCACCTGGGCACACTGCTGGCTCATCTTCAGCCGGCTGTCAATCAATACCCCCAGGTCCTTTTCTGTAGGGCAGCTTTCCAGCCACTCGTCCCCAAGTCTGTAGTGTTGCATGGGGTTGTTGTGACCCAAGTGCAGGATCTGGCAATTGGCCTTGTTGAAACGCATACAATTGGCCCATCGATCCAGCCTGTCCAGATCCCTCTGCAAAGCCTTCCGACCCTCCAGCAGATCAACACTCCTGCCCAACTTGGTGTCATCTGCAAACTTGCTGAGGGAGCACTCAGTCCCCTCATCCAGATCATCGATAAAGATATTAAACAAGACCGGTCCCAAAACTGAGCCCTGGGGGATTCCACTTGTGACCGGCCACCAACTGGATTTCACTCCATTCACCACAACTCTCTGGGCTCAGCCATCCAGCCAGTTTTTTACCCAGTGAAGAGTGCACCTGTCTGAGCCACGAGTTGCCAGCTTCTCCAGGAGAATACTGTGGGGAACAGTGTCGAAGGCTTTACTAAAGTCCAGGCAGACAATATCGACAGCCTTCCCCTCATCCATTAGGTGGGTCACCTGGTCATAGGAGGAGATCAGGTTGGTCAAGCAGGACCTGCCTCTCATGAACCCGTGCTGGCTGGGCCTGATCCTTTGGTTGTCCTGCACGTGCCTTGTGAGCACCCTCAAGATGAACCTCTCCGTAAACTTCCCCACCACCGAGGTCAGGCTGACAGGCCTGTAGTTCCCCAGATCCTCCTTCCGGCCCTTCTTGCAGATGGGTGTCACTTTTGCAAGCCTCCAGTCGTCCAGGACCTCCCCTGTTAACCAGGACTGTTGATTAATGATGGAGAGCGGCTTGGCAAGCTCCTCCGCCAGCTCCCTCAGTACCCTTGGGTGGATGCCACCAGGCCCCATAGACTTGTGGGAGTCCAGGTGGCATAGCAGATCGTTAACTGCTTCCTCCTGGATTATGGGGAGTTTGTTCTGCTCTCCATCCTTGACTTCCAGCTCAGGGTGCTGAATACCCTGAGGATACCTGGTCTGGCTATTAAAGACTGAGGCAAAGAAGGCATTAAGTACCTCAGCCTTTTCCTCATCCTTCGTGACAATGTTCCCCCCTGCATCCAGTAAAGGATGGAGAGTCTCTTTGGCAAAGGAGAGCAAAACTCTTTCATTTATCTTTCCTTCCTGTTTGCCTTTCTTGCATATTTAGGTCTTTGCTCTTCAGAGTGTTACTATGGGCCTCCACAGTGTTAATCTATGTTGGACTTTGATCTTTGTCTTTAAATGTTCTAAAATATAATTATAATTTTTTGACATTTTTCATAGTTCTTAATATTTCTGCTATATGTTTTATATACTGACTGACATCACAAAAATCCTGATGCTTATTTTTGTTGACATAAATACAAGATAAAAATATTTCCTTTAGGCTTCCGGTCCATATACATGTCTCTACCATTCCCCCTCTCTCTGCCCTCCATGTACCCAGTTTAGCAGAACTTTTCTTTTTTTTGTCCACTACAGTTTTCTGTTTGGGGAATTTGTATATTGTTCTATTTTTGCTTCATTAGGTACTCCTAACAAGATCTTTCAGTCTGTCTCCAGTCTCATAAGTTTTATTAGTTCCTCTCACTGCCCCATTAATTTTTGCTTTTAATTTTGCAAAATGTCCTTTCATGAAATCTAACTCACTTGTATTGTTGCATGAAAGGAATTAACTCCCTCACTGTGGAAAAAAAAAAAAAAAGAAAAATAATTACACCAAAACAATCTCCCAAACAACCTAAACAGGGGAGATGATTAGAACAAACTAACCAGCAAATTCCAGCTGTCCCAGAAATAACAGAGGACTATTTCCATAAGCAGTTACTTCACAACTGTTATTAACTCTCACACTTACAACAATCACAAGGTGTGGTAATTATTATTTTTTTATACATGTAAGACATGAGAATGATACCTGCACCTCAGCAAACACCTCTTTCCTACATCACATTTTAAAAAGTATCTCTGAAGCAGCTGCTGTATAAATGCTAAGGGTACTTGCATGCTGGCAATGCATTATTCACCCTCTCTGATGCTGCATCTCACTGCTTATCCATCTCCAGGCACTGTAATACAACAGGTGCTCAACTGGGAGCAGAGATTTAGGGAGAAAATAGAGGGAGAGATTAGATTTGATGAAAACATGGAAAAAAAGTTCCCACTGAAACAGTTAAGAAGGACTATTTTCATTTTACCACTATTTTTCATTACAAATTATGTGTCTGCTACTAACCATACCACCCATTCCCATTTCAAGATGCAGCAATGTGCTGATGAGCAATTCCTGGTGGACCCCCAAGCATCCAGTTGTAGAGGAATTCCTTTCAATAACTTGTATTTTTATAACAGAGAATCAAAATATTTTTTTGCATTAAGAGACAGAAATGAACCATCTATGAATTAGTAAAATAAATACATAAATACATGTGCATATGTTTTTGTGTGTGATTATTTTTCTGCAACAAGAAAGCAGAATGGAAAAATTATGAGAAGAAAAATTAAAGAAAGAAAATTCCTTGAATTAATATAACAAATATAAAATCAATTCTATCACTTACAGCACTCTACATCAGCTGTCTTACTCATAATATGACCTAGATCTTCAGGGTTATGTTTATAGTGTAACAATTAGGGCATCATATTGGCAGCAGATCTGTGCAACAAAATGGTTGGTGTTGCAGACTTGACATAGACACTGTATGTATTTCTATGGGTTCACTTTAGACTGTCTCTAGGCTAGTCCTGTAGAGTTAGTACACATCAGCAGTTGGTGGGTTTTAGGTACATGGAACAGATCTCTTGGTTTAGCTTAATCTGAAAGGGAATCCTTTGTCATTCACCAGGAGCATGCTGTGGTACAAGCTAAAGTGCCAGAAGGGAGAGAATGAAGAGGTTCCCTGGATGAAAACACTAATGTAGAAACACTCAGGTAGAACTGTTTTCTGTTTGATACCTTGTCCATATGTGACAACTACCAGGACAACATCCTTTTGCATTTTTTCTCTTACCTAGTCAGATGCCCATTTTCAGGCATCTGGAACAAACTATTCAAAAATGTGACTCACCTTGCTTACTTTTAGTGTCTACAACACAGTGGCATTAATCATGCTCTGGAATGGCCCAGTAGTCCGCAAGACTACCAATGAAATCACTGATCATGAGCTCAGATGTAGCTACCTACATCGTAAATATTCAATGTTACAGGAGGTGAAACCCACCTAATATCCATGAAAATCTGATCATCGCGTCCTCATTTGCAGAGTGGACCAAAGTTTCTAACCAGCTAACCAAGTTTGCATTTCATGCTAGGCATATGTTGCGCTTTCACTAACATCTTCTATTGTTAAGAATACTGATTTCAGCTTGCACTCTTTGTATCTACCAGTCTTCTGCTACTGAACATCACAGAGGAGATGGCATCTTCACCAACTAATAAAATTGTCAGATGTAGTAGTCGTCAACAACTGCACAGGTATTTGTACACTTTACTCTTCTAGCCTGTCTTCCTTTGTCATCTTTAATAGCGAGTTCACACCTTTGGCCTATTTATTGCCTTAGTATTACCAGCATATCTTTTCTGCCACCAGTGCTGTTAAAAAATATAAATGTCTTTATGTTAACTGAAAGTTAGAGTGCTTTTCTTCTTTTGACACATAAAACTTTAGGAGAAAGGAAATTATGATTTCAAACAATAAATATCTGGTATGGTCAGTTAACCTGTGGGGCTCACTTAATAGATGTATTGCAATGAGATGGTCAAGTTGTTAAAGAGGGAGGGAGAACACGTATTTGCACTGCAAATACAACCATACCCTCATTTGCACATGCAAATGTTATAATCAAGTACCAGTTGCTTATAAAAGTACCCCAATTTCTTTAAGCAATGTGAAAGGTTTCACATATTTATATTATTTAAGTGATCCTCTGAGCCAAGTTCCAGGGGAAAACCTGTATGTGAAAAACAATAACAGAACAAAAATTTTCTTTTTTTTTTTTAAGCTTAGCCAGTTGTCTTCAGCACGAAACTTCATAAATCCATATATCTGAGTGTTCTTTTTTCCTCTTTTGGAAAGACATTTTAATCTGGCGTCTGTCACCCGTTCTCACTTAGGAGCACAGCTTCACACAAGTATTTATGCTGGACTCATCACTGCCACAGCTCCAGGATTTTTAGGTAATTTATTCTCATATCGCCCTGTAAGGTAGGAGAGTCAATGGAAACACCAAGAAAGAAGAAGGATGATAACATTCATCTCATACACCTTTATTCATATAGGAAGTTAAGCTCTCCGTTTCAGTTAGTAATTCAGACTGCATGCATGGCCAGGGAAACTGAGAGGCACTGCTAGACAGTGGTTCAGCCCTTCAGTGTAACTGCTATGGTGGAGTGTGGATACCACCTCCTCAAATCATCTCAGTATTGACTTTGGAGGGAGCAGGATTGCAAGGCATCTCAGGAGGCACTAGATAATGGTGTGTGAGAAACTGAACTGAACCATAGATGACTAGCTTGAAGTAGGTATTTAATATCTAAGCATGAAGAAGTCTACTGTTGTTTTGAAGGCCTTTGAGTAACTTCTCCAGCCTTAAGTTGCCCCTCCAGAAGGACAAGGATGTCCCGTCATAACTGCTAGACTTCTGTGAATGTCTCAGGTACCTCTGAAAGTATCACAAATAGCAAAAGACGCCTATGTTTGGACTGCTGAATGGTTCCCTAGAATTAGGTGTGCTGAATTAATTGATTTCTTGAAATGAGAAAGACAGTCTAGGTAGGATGAGGGAATTGACATCAGGTGCCTATATCTTTGCTTAGTATCTGAACACTGAACTGTATTTCTATACCTGACGTTCACTTATAACACCAAAAATACCTATATTACTATCTCTAGGAGTAAACCAGTCACTTAACACTAATCTCTCAGGAATCTTTGATTTCTTGAATCAACTCCTACAACAGAATAACTTCCTAGCTCTTGACTTTTTCTTCTGTTGTATTATCACTCTGTGCTGTAGCAGTTTTATCTAGAGAAAATAAAGAAGAAACAAGATGGATCTGTGCTCTATACATTACACGTAAGGATGAGGGGGAAGGCTAACAAGGCAGATATCCTTCTGGGTCTCTGTTATAGACCACCCAACCAGGACGAAGAGGCAGACGAAGCGTTCTACAAGTGACTGGCAGAAGTTTCGCAGTCGCAAGCCCTTGTTCTTGTGGGGGACTTCAACTTACCGGACGTCTGCTGGAAATATAACACAGCAGAGAGGAAACAGTCCTGGAGGTTCCTGGAGTGTGTGGAAGACAACTTCCTGACACAGCTGGTAAGTGAGCCTACCAGGGGAGGTGCCCTGTTTGACCTACTGTTTACAAACAGAGAAGGACTGGAGGGACAAGTTATGGTTGGAGGCCGTCTTGGGCTTAGTGACCATGAAATTATAGAATTCTCAATTCTCGGTGAAGTAAGGAGAAGGGTCAGCAAAACCACTGCCATGGACTGTATCAGAAATAGTGTGGTCAGCAGGAGCAGGGAGGTGATCATGCCTCTGTACTCGGCGCTGGTGAGGCCACACCTCGAATACTGTGTTCGGTTTTGGGCCCCTCACTACAAGAAAGATATAGAGGTGCTGGAGCGCGTCCAGAGAAGGGCGACAAAGCTGGTGAGGGTTCTGGAGCACAAGTCTTATGTGGAGCACCTGAGGGAACTGGGATTGTTCAGCCTGGAGAAGAGGAGGCTGAGGGGAGACCTCATCGCTCTCTATAACTACCTGAAAGGCGGTTGCAGAGAGGTGGGTGTTGGTCTCTTCTCCCAAGTGACGAGTGACAGGACTAGAGGAAATGTCCTCAAGTTGCGCCAGGGGAGGTTCAGGCTGGATATTAAGAAAAATTTCTTTACTGAGAGAGTGGTAACACAATGGAATAGACTGCCCAGGGAGGTGGTGGAGTCACCCTCCCTGGACGTATTCAAGAAGCGTGTGGACGTAGCATTGTGAGAAGTGGCTTGATGGGCATGGTGGTGTGTGGTGTGGGTTTTTTTGTTGGGGTTTTTTTTTTTTTTTGTAATGATTGGACTTGATGATCTTACAGGTCTTTTCCAACCTTAGTGATTCTGTGATTCTGTGACTTCCAGAGGGCAGACTTTGGCCTATTCAGGTCACTGGCCGAGAGGGTCCCTTGGGGGACAGTCCTGAAGGGCAAAGGGGTCCAGGAAGGCTGGACCTTCTTCAAGAAGCAAATCTTAAAGGCACAGGAGCAGGCAGTCCCCATGTGCCCTAAGAAGAGCCTGCAGGGAAGACGGCTGGCCTGGCTGAACAGGGAGCCCTTGCTGGGACTCAGGAAAAAACAGGAGCATTTATCACCTTTGGAAGAAGGGGCAGGCAACTGAAGAAGAGTACAAGGATCTCGTTAGGTCATGCAGAGCGGGAATTAGAAAGGCAAAAGCCCAGCTAGAGCTCAACCTGGCCACGGTCGTAAGGGATAACAAAAAATGTTTTTACAAATATATTAATAACAAAAATAGATCCAAGGAGAATCTCCATCCTTTACTGGACGTGGGAAAGAACATTGTCGCGAAGGATGAGGAAAAGGCTGAGGTACTTAATGCCTTCTTTGCCTCAGTCTTTAATAGCCAGACCAGGTATCCTCAGGGTATTCAACCTCCCTGAGCTGGAAGACAAGGATGGAGAGCAAAATAAACTCCCCATAATCCAGGAGGAAGCAGTTAATGACCTGCTATGCCTCCTGGACACTCACAAGTCTATGGTGCCTGGTGGCATCCACCCACTATTATAATCATATGAAAATACATTGTAATATTGGATTTTTTCTTGAGAATAATTATTGCTAATTTTAATATATTATGTTTCAATTTTTTTAATTCAGAACATGGTAAATGTTTTAAGAACCAGTAGAAAGTATAAATGCTTTCTCATATTCTGATGAGCAAGATTGTCATACAAGAGCTGTATTTTACACCATCCTTTCTCAAACCAAGTGTTATACTGACAAAACCACATCTGCACTAGAAAAGGAAGAATGATTCTTAAATACTGATACCAAATCTAAATTTTATCCATGTTGAATCGGTTGACAATTAGAACAAAGAGTATATTTACATGTATGTCTTTTCTACAGAGAATAATCTATCTACACTAACATTATCTATGGTCCAAAACAAGTGCCAACACCATGTGAATTTCATTAACAGCAAAGATTCACTTTACACTTCAACAGGACTTTCTCTGTAAAGCACTTGTCTCTTAGATGCCAACTAAAGGAGGTCATTGAAATTTCTGGAAGAATCTAAGGTTGCTTTTTTTGATTTTGTTGAGCAGAGAACAATTTCAAAAGATGCTTAAATTTGATAATAAGTTATTGTCACAAATAAGTGGTTTAGGCCGCTTAAAGAATCACCGTTAAATATTGGTGAAAGTTATTTTAATAGAAGTTTGTAAAAATGCAACTTAAGAGAATTCGATGGCAAGGTCCACTCTATTGCTTACTTAAACATACAAAGGAAAATCAAATTAAAATCGAATCGGAATGATTTATACAGAGAGAGAGAGAAACAAAAGGTGTAAAGAGTAGGGAAGACCTTCCCGTCGAGTTGTGGGGTTCAGAATGGACTCCCTTCCTTTCTAAACTTCTCAAAGAGGAGTTTAGATGCAGCTAGGCCTAATCCTAGTCCCAGACTTGGTCAACGGGTTTTATCTAAAGGATCATGTGTTTTTAGCAGCAGTTTGAGGTTCATTCACAGTTTGAGGTAAATCATGAGATTTTAGCAGCACTTAATAATCAATTAGTTTTGAGATTTACACAGCGAGCTAATCACAACAATAGCTTGGTTACAGATTGATTTACACACACGCACACACAGATATAAAGCTATAGATATATACAGAGGTACCTGTTAAAAATTCCCCTGGAGTTCCATGGAAATACTCACTTCAAAAGTCTCAGCATTCCTCAATGGGCCAGGGTTGAGTCTCAAGGAGGAGAGGGTTTTAGCCTAGGTCGTGGTCTTCCAAAATTTCACAAACTGGAGAGTTTGAGAAACTCTGAGAGGCATCCCACTCAGAGGGAGATGCTGGTCGCAGCCTGCTGTGGTCCAGGAGAGCTCAAAGGGTCTCACTTGGGACTGCTGTTTATAGGTTCGCAAGGTCATTGGCTTTAGTCATTAGTAAAATGATGGAATTTCAGTAACCGTGGTGTTGTTCCACTTGGGTTACGATCCTGGTAAGGAGTGCTCCAGGGCAGTCAGGGAATGATGGATCATCCCATTCTTCTTGCTTTCATTACCCACCTCAGTCAGGTAACAGTAGTGCCTGGTACAGTCAGTGCCATTCCCTGCTTTAACCATGCAAGAGTTCCTGGCACGGTCAAGGGACGCTTAACCACCCAACTCATTGCACAAAGGTCAGTGCCTAGCTGGAGTTTCTGAGATAGTAGAGTGGTCCAGCGGAGAGGTGGAAAGGGATACACCATCTCAGTTATATCTTGGAGTTTTCTGGTATATTTGGTCTGTCTGTACTACAGAAAAAGTAGAATTATCATGAAATATGTACCAATTTTTTAAAAGTCACCTTTTATAAAAAAAATGCAGATTTTTATGCTAAGAAAGTAAGCTGTAGTGTTTAGTATTCAACTCTTTTAAAATCTATTGTCACAGAACTTATATTTTAGGACTGATGATGATCCCATGGACATACCATATAGTAGCAGAAATTGTCTTTAAGAAAAGTTTTAGGTTTATGACTTAATTCTAAGTGTCTTACCTGTAGTTCAGTACTACACAGTGCAAAGAGAAAGAAAAAAAAAGAAGAATTCTTGTGTCAGTTATCCTTGTAGCTATCACTAATTCTACTTTCAGCCACTATTTCACAGGAACCAGTCTGTGTACATGGGGTATGTCCAAAAAAAAGAACACTTAATCAGATTAGTAAATTATTTCATTATGTAGAACTCCTTGATGAATACATGGTGAAACAGCTGTTATCTTGGTGACAGGAGCTGTCTAAAATCCACTAACTCTGTGCAGTAAATTTCAGGACAGAATGAGGCGGTATAACAAGAAATTAGGCATTCAGAGGGACTATCTATCTAAACTGTTTAAATTTGTCATAAAATATAGTAACTATTAATATTCCAGTAGCAAGGGAGAGAACCAAACATTATTTTGGCCAGTTTCTGACTGTCCTTCTTGTGTACCTGCAAAGTGTGAAAGATGTAGAATTTGTCTCTAAGCTCCACACTTCATATGATAATCCGGCAAAATATTTTGGCCTAGTATTTATGGAGCAGAATCCTGTGGGTTTCTACATGCTCCTAGGAACAGCTGCTAGACAACTGTGTCTCCACACATCCTTTATTATTTTAAACACACTTAAATGCTACAAAGGCATAGAAGGCATCAGCATGAATTTTACACTGCATATCCTTGGTTTACTTTCTTGGTATTCTTCCATTTGACTGCAGTGAGTTACAAGTGAAAAAAATAACTAGAAGAAGATAGAGAGCCATGGCTAGGGCATGATTTGGAACGATGCCATTTTCACTCATCGGGTAAAGTTGCATAGCTAGAGTGCCAAAACTGAGAGCCTAAAATTAAATCTTTCTGATTGGAAGTTTTCCATCTAGGTGGCAACGAGGCTCTGTCCTCAGTGGTAGTTCAGAGAAAGTAGATGGATTGAGCTACAAACCCTGAAGAATAGTTTTTAGGCAGATAATTGGCCTTAGTCCTGATGGAGATAGCAATCTTTAATAAAAAGATACAAATACATGAGTTTATTTGCACTTGTTCTTCTGCTTTAACTCTTCTCTCTGTGTGATGTGTTCCTTTGAGAAACTACTTTGTAAATTCCATGGCCAATGTTACCAGGCACCAAAGTGAAATTTCCTATGGGTATCTAGGTAGTAGAGGTAAATCCTTTTTGAAAACTAATAGAACACAACTAAGATCAGTTTCTTATCAGCACAGTAAGGCTGCAGGAGTCCACCAAGCCAGACATGAAGAAAGCAAAGTATATACTGTTCCCTTAGGTGTGTTGGTATTATTGTCTTCAATTAGAAGGGACTGGAATGAAATCAGATGTGTTTGTTTCCTGTTTCATTAAAACCTTCACAATTTTGTGCTAGTACCCAGTCCTATGTGGAAGATGATTCTACAATACTGTACTGCAAATAGGAGACGAGTGAAGGCTTCAGGGTGTGAAGTGTCAGCATAAGCTAAGTAAAAAGAGTGTATGAACTGAGACTCCTGAGAGGAAAAATGTAGTGCCCAGAATGTACGAATAAATCCCTATAGTTTGAAAGACTATATAATAATTTGATTATGTTAAGAAATAATTATTTCATTTTCTTGTGACCAACTGCTGTAGCACTTTTCATTGGTTGATTTATATTTTTTTAATACACAGCCTCAATAAAAAATTTATTGACATTCTTGTATACTGTGGCATTTTATGTAATCTAAAGAATTCAGGTGTCCATTACTAACCTCGTGGTGGGTTCACCCTGGCTAGATGCCAGGTGCCCACCAAAGGCACTCTATCACTCCCCTTCCTCAGCTGGATAGGGGAGACAAAATATAATTAAAGGCTCTTGGGTTGAGATAAGGACAGGGAGATCCCTTACCATTACCATCACAGGCAAAATAGACTTGACTTGGGGAAATAATTTTAATTTATTACCAAACAAAATCAGAGTTGGATAATGAGAAATTAAACCAAATCCTAAAAACACCTTCCCCCCAACCCTCCCTTCTTCCTGGGCTCAACTTCTCTCCCATTTTTCCCTACCTCCTCCACCGCAGCAGTGCAGGAGGATGGGGAAGGGGGGTGGCGGTCAGTTCATCACACGTTGTCTCTGCCACTCCTTCCTCCTCACACTCTTCCCCTGCTCCAGTGCAGTGTCCCTCCCATGGGAGACAGTCCTCCACGAACTTCTCCAGCATGGGTCCCTCCCACGGGTTGCAGTTCTTCATGAACTGCTCCAGCATTGTTCTTCCCATGGGGTGCAGCCCTTCAGGAACAGACTGCTCCAGTGTGGGTCCCCCACGGGGTAACAAGTCCTGCCAGCAAACCTGTTTCAGCATGAATCTCTCTCTCCACGGGGCTACAGGTTCTGCCAGGAGTTTGCTCCAGCACAGGCTTCCCACAGGGTCACAGCCTCCTTTGGGCATCCACCTGCTCCAGCGTGGGGTCCTCCACGGGCTGCAGGTGGATATCTGCTCTGCTGTGGACCTCCATGGGCTGCAGGGACACAGCCTGCCTCAGCGTGGTCTTCACCACTGGCTCCGGGGGAAATCTCTGCTCCGGTGCCTGGAGCACCGCCTCCCCCTCCTTCTTCACTGACCTTGGTGTCTGCAGAGTTGTTTCTCTCACACATTCTCACTCCTCTCTTCTCCAGCTGCCGTTGCACAGTTGTTTTTCCCCTTTCTTAAATATGTTATCCCAGAGGCACTACCACCGCTGCTGATTGGCTCAGCCTTGCCCGCGGCAGGTCTGTCTTGGAGCCGGCTGGCATTAGCTCTATTGTACATAGGGGAAGCTTCTAGCAACTTCTCACAGAAGCCACCTTGTAACTTTCCATAACACATTAAAATTGCTCAAAAGGATTGTTAAATTTTGATTTTTTTGTTCATAATTTCTTTTTCTTTAGTTGTATATGTAAATGAATAATATAATCATAAAATATATCTGAAGAATGACTAGCATTTGACTCAAGACACAAATATCATTCTGCTGGGAAGCATGCATACAGTCTAGAGAGCTTGTGTTTTTCCCAGTAAGAATGGACACAAAAAGAAAAAGAATGCAACAAGAAAAAGTGGATTTTGGAGATTAATTGCTTGATAAATACACAGCCTAAGAATCATATTCCTCTGATCACCACTATTTCTTCCTGTTTGGATGTTCCACAGCCTCCATTCAGGCACATGCCTAATTTCCCAGATGCTGGCAACATAAACATTCCTGAACATGTCTTACCCTGACACAAAGCTGGAAAACGGGTTGGGATGCAGCGGGACACTCGCAAGTTTAGTCTCAGATATGAAGACAGTATTAGTAAGCTGTAATCATGAATAAAAATTAGAGAAGAAACTAAAATAAATGCTAAAAGTTCATTTGCAATTCTAACATGCGTCTCAGAATATTTACCACACATTGATGGAGATTGAGGGAAGTTACTGAAGGTTGGAGAAAGGCAACCGTTGCACCCACTCCCAGAAAAGGCCAATGATCCGCCCAGGAATGTCTCAGTCCCTGGGAAAATCATGGAGCAAGTCCTGCTGGAGGACATTTACAGGCATGTGGACCAGTCGTCACAGATTTTTTGAGAGTAATTTATTCCGACTAACTTCTGTGATAAAATGACAGGATTTGTGGACAAAGTGGAAGCAGTAGTTGTCAACTCTAACTTGAATTTAGCAAGGCTTTTGACATTACTTCCTACAGCATTCTCATGTCCAACTTAGGTCATCGTGGTCTGGATGGGTGGGCACCTAGATAGGTAATAATCTGATCAGATAGTTGGGCCCAAAGAACCATGGTCCTGTTGCAAGTGTCGTACCACACACAGGTCTGTCCTGGGACCTGTCCCATTTAACACCTTTATCAGTGATTTTGAGCCAGTGGTGAACACCACACTCATCACATCGTGATGGTGACACCAAACTGTAACATGGGAATGGGACACACTGGCTGATATGTTGGAGAATGCACTGACTGGACAAAGCTGTGAGCAGCCTGGTCCTGACGTGGTGGGGGGTGCACTAGAGACCTCCTGAGGTCCCTTCCTGCTTCAGTTATCCTGTGATTTCTATCAACATTCAGACACTGAATGTCTGTGGAACATGTTCCCTGTTGTTTTGGCTCTGGATAGCAGAGATAATCTTGCATATGTCAGAATATCCTATTAAAGATGCTAAAGTTGTCACTCATTAATTCCAAAGTTATGTAAAGTATCTAAGCAGCATAGAAATGGAGAGGATCCAACCTGTCCTTAGAAAAGAAAACTGTGCAAGGTCCTTTTAAACGGTGTTAAAAAATTCTGCTTTCAATGAATGAAATGTATATATAAGAAAATAAATATTTATAAAAAACAATAATCTGTTAGGCAAAGTTTTTGAAGAAGATTGTTTTATTCAAAATAAAACTTCTGTACAGCTCTGTAATAGACTGTTCCTTAAAACCCACCTCTTTTAGGTTTTCCTTTTCTATCCTATCTTCCTAGTCTATCCTATTCTGTGTCTTCTCATTTGCCATACTTCTCCCTCTCCTCCTTCCATTATTTCACTGCATACATACTTGTTCCTACATGTTATTGATAATTTTGCATTATAATTTTGTACAACTCTTAATAATGACGTCATTTAACTTATATCAATGATTGTTTGCTATGTAATGGTCATTTGTTTCTTTTTTTTTTAAATTGCAGAAAACAGAGAGCATGTATGTACTTAACAGCTACTTGTTAACCTCAAGGTATTAGAGAAAATGAATGCTTAATGGTCACAAAGTTTGCGAGTCATTACTTGGTTTCTATTTGATTTTCATGAGTAAGATTTTAAGAGCCTGTCCACAAGCAATGAAAATGTGTTACTACATGAATAATTTTCATGCATGGCAATGTCTTAAGAACTATTCAGCATTGTAAATGTGTTCTTCTTAGTGCAATTATGAAACTTACAAAGAGCACCATTAGTGAGATATTTTTACATAAGTTCATATTGTTCAGTTATTTTATTACAGAAGGTAAAAATAGGTATTCTAGCAGAAAATCCAAGGAGAAAAAAAATTGATAAAAATCTAGTACAACACTTCCCCCCAGCTATGTTGAGTATGAGAGAATTGTTCTTCAAAGGATTTACTGCGAAAAAGCACTGGAGATCTCAGCCAAAGTCTTGGAACATAGATGGAAATGGGAACCTGTAGAAGTTCATCATTTGAAGATTCAGAGATTGTCTTTTTGGTTTTGCATACTGAAGATAACAATTTTGATACACAGGTAGATCCAGGTAGCATTCCTAGTCTGAAGATTGAGTATTACAAGTGCACTTGACAAAAAACATAACTTTGAAACATGTATTTAAAGGTATTTGTCTATTTACAGAAATGTATTTTACTTTCTCTTAGTTATTCAGCCCATACTGCTAAAATTCAGGAAAAATCATCTACGTACAATCCTATAATCCAACATTTCTTCCAAAAATAATTTAAGATAAATATTTCAATATGTTACCTTTCTAAAAAGGAAAATTGGACAGACACTAATTTTCCCTGTGAGTACAAGGATGCTAGATTTCAAATTAGATATCAATGAAATTGTCTATATTTTTGCATTTTTAAAACATAGCACACATCCTATTCCGTTGCTCACTGAACTCATATTTCAAAAATACTTGTAACAGAAGTGAGAGAACCACATATAAGAAAAAAGAAACTCTCAAACTTTCATTTATTATGGCTCATATCCCTTTGATTCTTCAAAACTAGTTTTAGAGAGAAGTTACAGGTTATGTGTGGACTTTGCAATCATAGTGTAAGAAATCAAATAACCAACCAACGCCGAAGAAAAAAATGCTGTCTTTATAAAAAAGAAGGGGAGAGAATTCTGACTGGAGTCTAGAGGCTTCTAACTGTTGTGTTTAGTTTTGGTCAAATGTCCCAGTTAACTATCTGAATTTATGAGACTTTATCAAGAATTTTGAAACACTCTTGTAATAGTTAAACATTGGAGACATATATCAGAAATATTTTCTAAAAGATATTCTTAACTGAGATATTTAACCTGTGCTATCTAACAAAAGATAAAACAAAAGTGATGAGGACAGATTGTTTTCTTATCCAGATTTACAATTTAAGCTCAATGCCACATTCTTCTGGCAGCTTTTACCTGGACTCTTAAATAAACTGATTTAACTGTTTTTTAATGTGAGTTAAAAATACATGTCTTTCTTTCAATACCCTAAATGAGGCCTTAGAAGCACTGTGAGGGTAATATTTCATTTTAGAGGCAATGCCAACCCTACATCACACTGATCCAATGCAGCATGTTGTCTCTAAAAGAGCATATAAGCTGCAGATTCAGAATATAGCATAATAAGACCATGCAAACCTGTTTTTTACTCCATGTTTGACTTATTTTTAACCCTATGCAATAGGCAGTTGTCTGATCTGTGCTTGATCTTGTTATGAAATAAGAGCTTGCTTGGATCAGGTGGAACTTAAAGTGAGGCAGGGGTACCATGGCTTATCCCACCAGTGACACACATGCCCATGACAGAAGAGTGGGACAAGACCAATCCACACAAACCCAATCTTCTTCCCCTCCAGGACCAGGACAGGCCTAATCACCTGAGTGACCAGAGGAAAGCTCAATTCATCATATAGCTACAAAGAAAAAACCTCTGTAGCAATTAGGTGGATATCGATATGGATATGATTAAATAACTAAAATATATGTATATGTTTATAAAATAAACTAGTGTGTGTTGACTATACAAATCTGTCATTTGGACTCATTTTCTCTCATGATCCAGTACTGTAATCCCATACATATCAAGAAGAAGGTACAAGAAATTTTCTTATAGTAATGGTTCATTATCTCCAACTAATAAAGTCTGACAGTCTCCTGTAATGTTATGACACATCTCCGTAATGCCACCTTCAGAATTCCGTTAGTGCAAAATGTTACCTACACAATGAATAAAATTCCCACTGCACATCTTTTTGGTTTATGTCTTCCTACAGCAGAACAGGTTGAAAACATAGAATCTGAATACATAATTATATTCACTAATGTAAGGAAAATAAGTGCCAATTAAACTCAAATTGTCACAAATTTTTTCTATTAATTGATTCCTTTGTTTTTTGAGGTTTTTTGACTCATGTATGTTCAAAGATTTTTTTTTGTTTCAAGTAATTTTCACCATTTTTTATGGCGTCTTTCTTTTCTTTCCTGATCAGATGGAAGATGCAGTCCCTTTTCTAAAGAGTTTGTCCTTCTAGATGTGGCATAAAAAGCATGACTGCAATCATCTAAGACATTCCAGTCTCTACTCCCTTATTCTCTTACATCATATTGGTTAGGCTGTACAAAAGTAACCCAGTGTTTAAAAACACAAAAATCATATCATATTTCAGGAAAACATGAGAAATATTCCAGTTGATTCAATTCAAGTAACTACTTTTATACATTTATAGCAAGTGGGGAGAAATAAACACTTGGCAATGAAAAGACAAGAATTAGAAGAAAAAGAAACACAGTCTTCATTTTAGATGCCACATTTTATTCAACTGCTGTCAGCTGAGAGTGAGTACAGGTTTGTTAATAAAACAAGGTGAGCAAATGGAGCTTAGATACTGTACCACAAATGAAGCACCAGTTATGCTCTATAGTCCCATTTTCCCCTTATTTATCTTATGTTTGCCATAGAACTCTTTCGTTGCTGATTTCTTTGCTGATTTTCTTTCTATATCTGTTGTTTAGCCACACACTTTTAGAAATACAATACCAAGCCACAAGTTTTCTTTCTGCATATCTTTGACTTACTAATTGTTTACTAAATGATAACTAAAGGATAAAAACTATGTTCTCATGCCAATGGTTCTAGTTTAAGCTCTTCAGATTGTATTCTTATTGTCACTGAACATACTGTAAAAATATTTAAAATACTTCTGATACTTCATTGCATTCACAGAATTGACTGAAAAGTGTTAAATCCATTAGGCAATTAGAGATTGGTCTGTGTCAGCCATAACTCCTTGTCATCTTCATACATAATCTGCTCAGCAAATCAATGCAATACAATCTGATTTCTAGCTATTGATCTAGACCACTTCACATATAACAAAAACCTGATTCTGACAAATGATAGTATAAAAGGAAGAGGACATGTAAATTGCTGTCATTTGACAACTGGCATCTATATTATTCCCGTACTTAAAGAACAGAGCAGATAATTTTTCAGTGTTTAAAAGATTAACTGCTGTTTGAAGGCTTGTGGATATTAAGAAAACTGGTGTGCATTCATGTATATAACCTTATGTCATTGCTTATGTCACTGACCCTATGAGCAACAGAGAGCTACTGGAGTGATTCCTGTGCTGTATAGTTCATGAGCAATCTCTTAGATTCAAAGCTTATCCTGTCACCAATGGTGAGATCTTTCTCTCAAAAAGTTATAGGAAGGCTGAAGAAACTGAAACTCTCAGCTCTGTGATTTCCAGTATCCTGTCAAAAAGGCAGATACTTTCCACCAAATTAAGCTTTGAGGATTTTACACGTGTATGCACAATGATTACAGACAGAAAAAAAGGTATTGATAGTGGCTAATTATGACAGATTTCAATTTCCAAGTTGCATTACTTTTAATTTATTGTATCCTAAAGATGACGAGACATTCATTCCTTCCTCTCTCAAAGTTTCTCACTGATGGTAAGCAATTAATGTAAACCGGCAGATGAAGTATCATTTAGGACATTTCAGGTTTCATTAAGTGTCACCAAAATCAAAGGGAAAAGGAGAGTCTGGTTTATAGCTGGTAGACTTTGGGTCTACGCAGTGTAGGCCTAAAAAATTATGACTTCTGAAAACATGAGGTTTTGGGGCCCTCTGCCAAATAGTCTTCCCTAGAGTACAATAAAAATTTCAGCTGCTGTCACTGGATATGAAAGTCTGCTGCAAAGCCAAAGTATTCCTGAAGCAACACTTCCTTCATCCTTAGCTTAAAGGTCTCTCTATTTCAGACTCGAGTATTTACACTAATGTAAATGTTACTTCTATAAATAGCCTTACTGATTTTGCACATAAATATGTGTATACTTCCCTTCCCCTAATGCAGTACATCTGTAGATTTGTCCCTCATAGCAGGATAATTCACCAGCTGGGATTCAGGGCATATGGCTCTGAACAGACATTTCCAGAGCTATGATGCTCTCTACCTCTAAAGACTCTCATCATCCATGGGAAAAGAAGCCTAACAATCTCAGGAGTCCAGGTGGTGTAGCCTGATGAAAATCAAATAAATTTAAGTGAAAAAGTTTGATAACTACCTTTAAAAGCACCATAAATTGAGAGATGTTAAGATTTTAATAAGAAGTAGTTAGAAAGGCACTGTACATGCATTCATATTCTTTAACGGTTGTAATGTGACATCAATTTCCAGGAAACTGGGAAAACGGTAAATGGGAAATCTGGGAATGCAGATGAATATATGTTTGGCCAGATATACACTGAAGCTATCTTAAACCACACTTGAAAAAAACATGTGAAAGATCCCATGATTTAAAAGAATGCAAATGTGTACCTGAGGAAAAAATACCCTGATTTCATTCACAGATAGAAATGTTATCTGAGAAAATAAACAGTGCACATATGAAGAGGTTATGTGAAAATGGTTGGGCTACAAAGTAAGGAGTTTATCTAAGAAAACATATACTGGTGAATAGCCCACATTAAAGATAATGAATAACTCAGGTAGAACCAACTCTGAACTGAGTATATGAGTGTAACAAACCCCACTGAATTTGCACATGCCCCTTTTCTTCTGCACGGATATTTTGAGATCCTGTAGTATATTGTGACATAAGCATTATTTTATTATTATCAAGTGGATTTCTTATGTATCTAGTTGAAGGTTTTGTTGGCTATGATTAATTGGTTTGGTTAGGCTCCTTTGAGAGCTGATTTATAAATCTGGGTATAACACAGTACCTAACACCTGGTTAGATGATATGGGGACTAAGGCTGCAGAGCTCACAACCCATACTGGCCAGGCAGGTTAAATGCAGACAGTCTTCTGGTTCTTCTGTGAATCTAGGACTCTGAGCCTGAAAACTTTATTATTGGTGAAAACCTGTGTCACTGATTTCATCTCAGGATAAAGCAAAGGACTCCATACTATGGTCTGACAGGAAAGGTGAAGGAAACTGTTCTCTGTGTTTCCATGATACCCAGTTTTCTTGCTCCAGAGCCATCCTTTCTTTAGCCGCATTCCTTCTTTTACAATTACTCATTCTACTTTTACAGCAAAATGCAAAATACTGAACCTCAGTTTCTTGATCACCCGGCAAGGTAATATCCAGAGATACGTTGGGTGGTAAAGTATCACCAAGAAATAGTTTCATTTGTAAAAGCTCTAATTCCTCAGTCTCTACTTCTTCTGCAATTAGGTGAGATCCAGAAAAAAAAATATTATTTCTTTGTAGTAAATAGCATAAACACCATCAAAAATATAAGAAGAAAAAGAATAGACACTTTTTTTCTTAAGAGAGTGTCTTTGTGCCTCTGCATTGTCTTTGCAAAACTGTTGTCTTAATCCACTTTTCCAGTCACAATTGTTTTAGCCCTTAGCAGGACTTCCCTCATTTCTCCAACTTAAACTTGATTTTCCCTTAATAGTTGAAGGACGCTCAGACAGCATCACATTAATTTCAGTGGACATTGAGTTTTATCTAATTCAGCAAGCCAGCCTTTGTTAATTAGGCCTCACAGGACAAGTGATCGTAAAGAACATCTCTAACTGTCACTGATCAATACCCGCAAAGAAGCAGTTCTAGCAGTCAATTACTTGTGTTTCTGAGAAGGAAGAAGGGTCCTATTCTTGTTAACTCCCTACACTTAATCACAAGGCCCCTCAGCCTACCTTCCTATCAGGTTCAACCAGATGCATACAAATTATATTTCCTCCTTCTAAAGCTGTGGCAGCTTCATTCGCAGTGAAGTCCTCTACAGCCCAACAGTGCTGTTGAGCAACATCTTATGCTTCCAAAGCCATGAGCCTGACTGATGGGGACTCAGCACTCCAACAACGCTAGCAGAGATTCACTGTTTAAGCCTAGAGACATGGGCTATGTTTGATTAGGTCCCAGAAGAATAAGTATATAGAAAGTAATTTAACATAATGCTACCCTGCAATCCTTCAGAGGTAAAGAGGGAGTAGGAAGAAAAACAGATCACAGACATTAGCATTTGCTGGTCCTTTCTTTCAGTGAGGATATATAAATACATATGTATTTGTATATAAATTAGGACTTTGGGCACTTCCAATGGTTGAAAATATTCCTTTCTGCCTTCTAGAACCTGTTTTTCAATAAGATCCTGTTCTTCTCTAGGGGGATTATGAAGCTGTCATTCTTGTCATTGAGGACTTAGGGTTAAAAAAACCCAACTTTCTAAAACCATCCCTCAGTTGTTATAATACATGAAAAACAGCTAATCACTCTAAAAGAGCTGAGTGGGAAAACATTTTCTCTGTTTATGGGAGAGTCCTCAGAACTTAGAAATTTTCTTACTGCACAGCACGCAGTTTCAAAACCAACTGGTGACATACTGAAGTGCAAGACTGTAAAGAGACAGACTTTTCACTTCTACATTGAAAGGTCAATGTTTAAAAGTGGAATTAACAGTGGAAAGATATTTTCTTTTTTTCCTACATGAGTCCCCTTTGTAGCCTCTCTAAACAGCTGGTTTTTATGGTGTACAGAAAAACATTGCTTGTTAAATTGTAGGTGAGAGATTATATGTTCTGTTGCAACACTAAATGGAGTTATTAGCAGAAAGGCTAAACATTCAGTGGAAGATAACCACACCTAAGTTTGGATGTTTACACATGAACATGCCAAAGTGCCTAGCAAAGTCAAAGGATACCTAACCAATACACTTATTTGAGTTTAGAGCACAATTCAGCCATTAGACATCTAGTTCAGTTGTCCATGCGTAGTAAGCTAGAGTCTGAATATGGAAATTTGAGATGCCTAAGGTATCCTGCCAACCCTCCAGCTGCTGCCACAGAAAAGCATGTCTCCCACCAGTTTTGTGTCACATCTGGCAGAATTGTTCAGATGTCCTGGATACTGTATGGCATAGCTCTAGACACACATTTGTGAGCAATAACATTGAATCAAAGATGTTTGCTTCAGAGTAAGGTGAATTATCCTCTCATCCTCTCATCTCCATTGACTTTATTGGTTAGGGATGGGGTTCGGTTGATATTTATATCATAATTTGAAATCCTCTAGGGAGTCTAAGACATCTGCACAAAAATCTAAGATATCTGGCTGGAAGATACAAGACTTAGAGCAATCATGCATTCTTTTGAGCAGCAACTGTTGGCCAGGGGGGACACCTGCAACTTATAAAAAGATTGAATCTTTTCCTAGGTCTCTTGATTGTAATAGGAGCATAGATACCTAATTTACACGTGACACCTGAATTTAGGTATCTTACTGTTAACCTGAATTCCTCTCAAAGTGAGACAGGAAAGTATGCAGTTATGTCCATTACAGTAATGTCTATGATCTCCACCTACTAGAATACGTGGCATTATCATGGCTTCATGCTGATCCTCCCAGGACTGACTGATCAGGTTGGAGCTGTGCAGGCTCTGTATCATATAATTGCTGAAGCTCTGTTGTAGCTCTGATATCTATGTGTCATACTAGTAGCAGTTAAATTAATAATAGAAATTATAAATCTAAAAAAGATTGAAGCTGTAGATACTCTGTAACATGTTGATGCTGGTAAGAGAATCAGAACTCAAACCTGAGAAGTGAAGAACATTAGAGAAAGGTCAAATTTAAAACTATAGAACAGCATGAAAATTGTTGATATGTATAATAGGTAGTGTAGAAATGAAAGAGGTGACAGACAATAACTATAAGAAAGTTAGAATTTTAAATGGAAGAGCTGTAGCTTTGACTGCTGTACATTAGTATGACTGTTATGCACAATTTTTCAAGATAAGGTCAGGCCAACTGTCCACCAAAATCTAATTATTTATGCAATTTAGGAATATGGGGTGCTTAAATTTATGAAATTGCTAATGTATAAAGACACCTACCTACAAGTTTGTGCATCCAGTTTTAATCCCGTCAATATACAAATTCAGATACAGAACCCCACATTTCACTCAGGTGTGAATGTTATGAGGGACTAATGGTATTTTTCACACATCTGCCTGCTTAAATTTATCCAAAAGCCACTTATTTAAAACTTCTTACTGTCACCACACCCCTAGCTTCATAAATTTTTTGTATCTTACATGCTAAATATAAGCTATATTTAAGTTTCAGCACGTAGCTCCTCTAAATGATTATTTCTCAGTTTTTCATAATTAGCCTTCACTTGCCTGTTGTCTGTCTGCTCATCTCTCATTCATGTCTCTTTAGCCTTTTTTCTCAGTCTGATGGCACCCTTCCTCTACCACTGGAATGATCATCTATCTCTGATATGTTCCTCATGCCCATTTTCTCTGAGAATCCTCTTAGATATTTTCTCCTTAATAATCAACCTGTTCTATCTGTAAATTCTTCCTTATATATCATCTTTTTTATGCCTTTCAGACACTCTAACCTATGTGTGTCACGGAACGGTCTGTGACATCACTGTACTGGGCCTCAGACATTAAAAAAAAAAGAAAATTGGAGACTATTACTTAATGTTGTTAGTTCCAGTAGTTCTAATAAAAGCATTTCTTTTAAGACAAATTCACAGAATCACAGAATCACAGAATCACTAAGGTTGGAAAAAACCTGTAAGATCATCAAGTCCAACCATCAACCCAACATCACCATGACCATTAAACCATGTCCCACAATGCCACGTCCACATGTTCCTTGAACACCTCCAGTGATGGTGACTCCACCACTTCCCTGGGCAATTTATTCCAGTGTCTCACCACTCTCTCAGGAAAGAAATTTTTTCCTAATATCCAGCCCGAACCTCCCCTGGCGCAACTTGAGGCCATTTCCTCTTGTCCTGTCACTCATCACTTGGGAGAAGAGATGAACACGCACCTCTCTGCAACCCCCTTTCAGGTAATTGTAGAGAGCGATGAGGTCTCCCCTCAGCCTCCTCTTCTCCAGACTGAACAACCCCAGTTCCCTCAGCCGCTCCTCATAAGGTTTGTGCTCCAGATGCCTCACCAGCTTTGTTGCTCTTCTCTGGACACGCTCCAGCACCTCAATGTCCTTCTTGTAGTGAGGGGCCCAAAACCGAACGCAGTATTCGAGGTGCGGCCTCACCAGCGCCGAGTACAGGGGGACAATCACTTCCCTACTCCTGCTGGCCACACCATTTCTGATACAGGCCAGGATGCCGTTGGCCTTCTTGGCCACCTGGGCACACTGCTGGCTCATCTTCAGCCGGCTGTTGATCAACACCCCCAGGTCCTTTTCTGCAGGGCAGCTTTCCAGACACTCGTCCCCAAGCCTGTAGTGTTGCATGGGGTTGTTGTGACCCAAGTGCAGGATCCGGCACTTGGCCTTGTTGAATCTCATACAATTGGCCTGGGCCCATCGATCCAGCCTGTCCAGATCCCTCTGCAGAGCTTTCCTAAAAGAAGCTGTTCAGAGTAAGTAAAGCTGTGAGACTCTCGTTCAAAAATATGTTTTTTTTCAAATGAAAATATAAGTTCCTATTTTATCTATTTTATATATTAAAAAATCTAAGCATTTTTTTGTCTTTTCCACAATGGTTGAATATCACAAACACCTATGTTTGATCAAAGAAATGCTTTCCTTATTTTATAGGTGTTAACAATTCCATTTACTCCTGCAAGTAAACCCATCCTTCCAAAGCTTAAAACAAAAGGACAGTTCTCAAAACACCTTCTGAAGCAACTAAATACTGTATTCAAATGTACCTGCAAAGAACTCTAAGCAAACTCTTTTCTTACACCCTGTATTAAATTTTTCAAATCCAAGTTGACCTTAAATAGCAATGTAGTACTATGAGTGCAAGCAGAGCTATTATACTATTTACAATACTTACAAAGACAGAGTACACGATCTTGAAAGCCTGAGAGATTTAAAAACTCCTTTGCCAAGTCACTGCTGGCATAAAAAGCTATCCTAAAAAAAAAAAAAAAAAAGACTGCTATTTAAGATGATAATGAGCAGAGGTTTTGAAAACAGTGTCAAATATTTCACATCTAAAATAAAATAAAAGTTTCAGTAATTCCTCTTTTAAAACAAATGGAATTGTACAGTACTGTTGTTATGCAAATTAAGTCTATTAAAAGCACCATTTGCAAGCTTCAGGGGTTTGCAACTCCAGTAGAAAATCTTAATATATTGAAAAAGTGAAAAATATTGTATTATGTGCCTTTAAGTCTTAGAAGTTCACAGTGTGGTAAAGGCAAAAAAAAGTAATCAAAGACATTGTTGTTTGAAACAATATAACCTTTTTTAAGTTTTAAGAACATTAAAACCAGGATATGAAGAAAATAAATTGCAAAAGACAAATAATTTATAGTAGTTGTGCAAATTTGATTCCTTGGCATTCAGTTTTGTGTATGAGATAATAAACACATTATGACTGAAGAAACATCCCCGGACAATTGTGAAATATTTAGGGTTTAAGAACATTGTTTGCATTTCTCCACAGCTAATACAAGCTTAACTTTAAGATATCTGATTCAAATCTAAGGACAAAATTCTTAAATATAGATTATATATTAAAAAAATATAATACATAATTATATATATAAAACAATAAAGGAGTTTTAATATAATTTGAAAGTAAGATTTTGGCAGTATAAATATGGTAGAGTAGTAATTATTTTTCTCAGAGGTGATCTGACAATTGTGTCAGCAGCCAGAACATCACAGCTTTTAAAATTTCTAAATAAAATGTGCCATTCAGAGACCAGTCATCCCAACACCCCAGTCCTCTAGCCAAGATTTTTCTCCAAAAGGAGTCTGACTTTTTAAATGCATAAATAGAATACAGATAAAGTTTCAGCAGTATGACCCAGAACCTGTGTACTACTCTTGGCCTTTAGGCTACACTTCGTTACCCTGGATTCCCAAAACTATTTATTATGAAAAATTTTATAAGGCAATAAATGGCTTTTACATATTACTACATTAGAGCAAAGCAGAAAATAACAAAAAAGGTTTATACCAAGTACATCTAAAATCCATGAATTTTGTAATAAGACATCAAAAATAAAATTCAATGAACACGAAAACCTGCCATGATTGTTTTCTTGTCTTTGAAAGCAGTGTTTGAAGGTTCAAAAAGCAAATCATTCAACAGAATGGCCTATGTGGAAACCACTTTGTATGACAAATTTGAGAAAGAGTCAGTAAGGGTGCTGGCAAGAGTGGAAACAGGACAGAGACTCAGTTCTGATCAAAACAGATCTTGTTTGGTAGAAAATGGGCCTTGTTTTCAGGAGTGGGGTGAGGAATAATCTGTAATACTGAAGTTATGAAAAACTCAAGGATTTGTGGGTTTTTTTCACAAGGAGAAAACAGCATTTGTATGTCATAGTTGCTAAACACCTACCTTGAGTTTAACAGTATGCTGTCCCATAAAAAAGCCAGTGCAAAATAATATGAGACTGCATATCAGCAACTGTGCTTGGTGTACTACCCTGACCATCTCATCAATTATTTCATCTTTTCCAAAAACTTCAGAATATAAGCCATCAAAGATCAAAAGTTAGAAGCTGTGCCGCAAAAGCAAGAGATTTTAAAAAGCCCAGAGAAGTGAGTTGCCATTTAATTCTTGAATGAGAAGGGGTTTAATTTTTTATCACATATAAGGCTTTAAAAAAAGGCAACAGGAAATTCCAACCCTCCCTAAAAAGTTTATGATGCATTCCCAGAACCCCATCTATTATTTACATTTGGATAGTACGTCTGTAAAGGGAAATACTGGAAAGATCAATTGTGACACTAAATTGGTATCCAGTTGCGTGCCATCACTTTTTCTGTTACTTAAATGAAGCGAAAACAGCAATTGTTTTTCTCATACTTCAAAGAAAAAGAAAGATTAAGGCATTTTTGTCAAAATCAAAATATTTTACCACTATGTATAATGCAACTTCTTTAAGGGATGATATTATCTTTCATGGAATCACATACAAAAAGAGAGAAGCAAATTAACATTAGAGGTCTAAACAGCTGATGAATTGTGTTAAGTTGCATAAGATTTAGCAATAATGTTTATATAAAGAAAACGTACTGTTTACTTTTGGTTGAGAACTCAGCTAGCAGCATTTGTCCTCTGATAAAGAATGTCATCTGCAGAGTTGTTACTGAAGAATCGTAAGATCATATATTTTGGTCTGTAACTATGAAGACAGATTGCATAAAAAGCATCCCATGGCCATTGTTTCTTTACTGCATTACTTTCTTCTCTGAGGTCATAGCAACTTATTCCTCCATCTGCCACTGTTTATATTGGATTATTGAATGTCCATTTTGAAAACAAAAGCATTGCAACTAAGTACTAATTCTAATTGAACAACTGAAATTCAGTCTATTTTCTTTCTATAAGATTGTGTAGAAAAAACATATAAGAGAATATTTTCCACTAGAATATCCTCAAGTGAGATTTCTGTTTCTATATTATTCACAATTCTACATTATCCAACAAACTTCTCATGAATAAAGATTATTTTCTACACTCACATAGCTTTGACCACCTCAGAAGTTATAAGAAAACTTAATGTACATTTTTATTCTCAGTGATGCTATTTTTTATCTTCTTTTTTGTTATAATCCATTTGTGGAAGCTGCTAATCTTCAGTGACTTCAGTGATCTGACACTCAAATAGAAAAATCTTTGTCCATTTCTTCAATAATATTTAGGAAACATTATAGTGCAACAAACACCTACCATGGAGCAGCAAGATTATTTTGAACTGTTCTTGAAACTCTGCAGTTCCAAATACACACACTGAGCAAATTCTAAATAAGGTTGACAGAGTGGAGAAAGGTCTGCAAAGATTATCAGCCTGATGACCTTTTTTACAGTTTGCTTTCATTCCAAAATGTCTGCAATACATGTAGTTAGTAATACAATATAATATTTTGCCCTTATGCAGCAGTTTTCATCTGAGGTGTCAAAGAAGTTTGCCAACATACAATTTGTCTCTGTAACATTGCTTCAGTAAATCTTGTTCCACACAATTATGTAAGGTGAACTGAGGCACATAAGAATATCTACTTTGCAGACACAAAGAATGGAAAACAATGCATGAAGGAGATCTAGGATGCATCCCTGCCTTTAAATTCACTGTCAAGTATATTGGTACTATTCCTAAGATATATTTATCTATTCTGTTTTATTATGCATGTATATGTCTCTTGCACGATATTCTACAACATTCCTGGGCAAGCTAATTGCTGATTAACTGTAGCGTTGATTAGGAGGTTTCACTTAAACGTCAAAACGAAATACCTCTTGGAGTGACTGATTTCAACAGCAACTTCTATCTTCTTTGAACATAGAAAAAAATTATTTCCTCCTATTTTAACAGCTCTTTTGTTTATTTAAAACCTAGTAGGTCTTATTTTGGTCTTTTGTTGCCTAAGCTTCCATTGGTCATTCCTTTTGTTTTCCTGAAGATATTTTCAAATTGTTGGTGTTCAGCCTTCTTCAGGTATTCAGTCCAATCTTGATATAGTATATATTTTGCAATAATATTTGTATTTGTGTATGTATATATCAGCTGAATATTCGTTTCTTCACCACAGCATGATATTGCTAATACTACAAATTATTATAACCACTGGATTGTTTTCTATTAGAAAGACTCCGGCAACATCTCAGTGATAACTACCCAGAGTATTTACCCAGTGTATTTACCCAGTTTTATACCTTTTTAGAAATTTCATCTAAAATATGTTTCTGTAAATTCCATATCTTACATCATGTATGAGAAACACTGCCAGAATCCTTATAAACTCAAAATATAAAGTATGTGTTTCTTCTTACTTTCCTGAAAACCCGGTTGTGTTTTTTGTAGGAGGAAATTAAAAGTTTGACATTGTTTTATGTTACTCAGGTTCTTGTTAGCTGTCCTTTATACCTTTTCTAAAGGAGGCGCTAGGTTTATCCTTCTGTATTCCTTTTTTTCTCTTTGAATTCTCCCTGATAACTGTAATTATTTTATTTAGTTCTCTTAGTACCCAAGGGTGAATTAATCACATTAAGATGATTTGAGGTCTTTAAACTTAACAGAGCACTTTCTTATTATTTTTTTTTGGTATGTATAGTTCAGACCCCTCACTGTTTTAGCTATCTGATCACAGTTGAAAGTAGTCTCAAGCAAAGTAAAAACTCGTTCAACATTTCAGCCATTCAGCATAATTTTCAATAGCTTTGCTTCTTCACTGTGTAATGAACTACATCCTTTGTTGTTGTTTTTTTTCTTCTAATACACTAAGAATGCCCTTTTGGTTCTCTTATGATGTCCTTGGCTTGAGGTACCTCATTTTGTGCCTCAGCCTTTCTAATTTTGCTAATATTTTGCTACTGTTCAATTAGTAATTCTTAGCCTTTCATTACTTCTGTTTAGCAATTCTATTCCTTTAGCCTATTATCTAATTTCTGTGTACCTTTTTTTTTTTAGTTTACAGTCATGCAAGATCCTACATTTTACTCCATTTAATCTCATTACATTTCCTATCATTCTTCTTCACAGCAATTCTTTGTCTTTGTGTCCCTAATATTGTTTTGCTATGGAATCACCAGTTCTCTAAAACACCTTATTCCTTAGACTTCTTTCCTATCAGACCTTGTTTCCCAGAGCTTCTTTGAGTCTACAGAAGTCTATTGTCCGTTTTCCCTAGTTTGCTTTTGCTTTCTTTCCTTTATAAGGATAGGGAATACTTTTATTTCAAAATTATCCTCATCCAAGTTACTCCTACTTTCAAATTTCCAAAATTTCTCCCTAGTGATTTCAACTAAGCCTATAAAACCCTTATTTTTAGCCTCCATTTCTCCTTTCAGTGTATAAAAAGGTCATTCATGCATTTTGAAGCCAGAGTCTGGTTATATCTACACACATGGAAACACTCCCAGAAATGTTTAAGATGTGTTTGTTCAGCTGAATAGATCTTCAGACTCCACTCAGCCTGACTCACTTGTGTAAATGGAAGAATTAATACTTTTCTTTAAGATATCCTCATGTAATATACCAGGTCTTTAGTTAGCTGTCTTGTTATTTCTGCCATCTCTGGACAGGTGTCTTGGACACCCTTAGGCGCTAGTTCAAATGGAAAGAGGTGCATATCTATAAGGGACTGAATTAATATATCACTACATTGACTAGGTCACCAATAAGAACAGTGTGACTGCAGGCACCTAGCTCGTATAATACTTAATCACATGCTGATAACTACATTATAAATGCCTAAGTGTATGAGCCTCATCCATTGCTGCCCAATGCACAATTCAGCTGCAGAAACATAAGTAATCAATCTAGTATTATTTCTGCTGCCCTTGCCTGCTGACCTTCAGCTGTTGCCTCAGAAGGGCAGGGTAGTTCCTATGTCATGTCTACCAGTCCGATGCTGCTATCTCACATATAGCAGGGTGCCTTCAATGGCACTCGATAAAGATAGTTTTGGAAAATAAATTATTCCTAAAATTGAGATAATCTGTCCATTAGTCTTCATCACACTGACTAAGTTCTAATATTGATTATGTATTAAGGACTTTACTTCTTCCTACAAGTGTTCCTCATCCTTTTGTATTGGTAAATAAAGAGCTAAGGTTGGCAGGAAAGTTACTGACTATCCCTTCTCTTCCTCATCTGCATAATCAATATCACTATTCCTCTTGGCTATTAGATCTTTGTCCAGATTTCTGTTGGTTTTATTCTAGTATTTTCTTATCTGATATATTTGTTATTATTTCCTTATTTGGTTCATCTGTATTTCTGAATGGTGCAGCACAAACAGGGAATGACAAGTGTTAGATTGGCGTCAGATAGTGTTAGATCCATTATGGTTCTAAAATCATGTATAATAATTGCATATTTACCAGCAGCAAAATCTACAACAGTTGCCAGTGCTAGAAACATACCATATGTCTATAGAATGTGAACAAACGACTGTATAGCTGGCTAATGCAAAACAGATTTCCATGTAGCCTCACAGATTGCCTTGTCATTACTACCAGTACCGGATCATCTTTGGTTGCTGATGTTGCTATAGACCTCTAAATCAGCTATCTACTTAGTGCTCCAAAATTTCCTTTATACTGATGAAGCACATCTTATTTCCCAATGCTTCTGAGATTGGCTTCTTGCTCTGGGTGTGCTCCAGCCTGCTTCTTCAGAGAATCTATCACCAAGGACTAGGTATGCCAGATTTTTTTAACCCACTCTTCCAAGGACTTGCTGGCATGAAAACGTAGGCTGCAGTCCTTATAAATGCAGACAGAATCCAGGCTAAGGCAGCAAGATTTGGGTGTAACCCTTACAAATGTAGTTACAAGACTGGACAGGAGACAAGGAGGTTCTAAACCTCCTGCTATGAATTCTGTTTGCAGTTCCTCTCCTCAGGTTTCTGCTAATTCATTCTCTGTTGGTTTTAGACCTTCTTGCCTGGTCAGATCTCTTCTGTCACTGAGGACAATGCCTTCTGCAGAAAGCATTTCAATGCAGGACAAGCAGACTCAAACTTGTTAGCAATATGTGCCATCTTAGGGACTGGGAACAGTCTAGATGTAGGAGCAATGAGGATCATAGATTAATTTACCATGAGAAGCAAAGCAGAAGTTGTAGCTGCATCAGTGTAGGCATAATTGAAGAGAAAGTAAGTGCCTTTTTCTATTTTGGTGGCGTATTCAAAACCAGAAATGTTCCTCCTTAGGTGTTAGCGATTAATTAAAGCATAATGTATTTTAGGCAAGTGATACACAAGGGCTATATATTTTTCTACAATCTAATTTAATCAACTTATCAAAAAGCTGCAGTTCTATTTTCCAATAAGGGAAGAGTATTCTTCCTTGTTGATTAACTTTTCTTTATGGCAGATAGTTTATTGCTTCTGTTGAAAAAAAAATGCCATACTTGGGTGTTAATATAATTGTTACCATGTTCTTTCACTTTGAAGTAATCAAGCAGTTTTTCTTGGGGTTTTTTTTGCAGACAGCTGCTCAGAAAATTATTCTCAGAACATACCTAAATTTCCAGTTTCCCATCCTCTTTATACTTCAGGTTACTCTATATCAATAGATTATATAACATACAGTTCTATACTTAAAATATCTTTCTGCTAATGAAAGCAGAAAAGGTGTGCAAATGTAAATAATATGAGTTCAATTCCCTTCCACAATTCTGTTGAGAAATTTTAATCTGGTTGAGGGGAAAAATAGGCATATAAAGTTTGAAAGAGTGAAATAGTATTTCCTACATAACTGCTAATATTCATAAATATATCAGGAATGTAAGAATCCAGACTGGGATTTTTTGCCAGTAACCCCTTCTGTCCTGACTTGTACATGAAAAATAGCTCAGAGAACAAAGTCAAAATAGCACTTTTTTTTTTCTTAAACCACTCTGCTGCAAGCACAGAGTACAAAATATCTCCATTTTTTCTCTCACTTCTATTTAACCAGTCTTGCTGAATCTCATTGGTGTTAATGATGGCTTTTTGGACGCCAGCAGAAAATAGAGAATGTGAGTGTGAAAAAAATGACAGTAAGTGATGTCGTATTTGTGAAGCTATAAGGCCAGACTTTTAAAAACTATCATATGTGGCCATTTCTCTATATGCAGCAAGCAACTATGAATGAGTCATACTTGGGTCATGAAGCTGTTCTCCAAACGTCTTCATCTTCAGTGACACCTCCCATCTGTCATGACAAGTGGAAGCCTGACAGCAGTGAGGATACTGGTTTTGTGCTTCCAAATTAAAATTGTGTGGAGAAAGAAACAGGCAAACACAAGCAAAATGGTGAAGTTTACCTTGCAACTAACCCAGACCTTTGACTTTAGTGACAGTCAAAATCCGGGGGCTACGTCTAGACTAATTCTGCGCCTACCACTAAAGGGACATAGTGTTGATGTAAACAAGTCTGTACTCCTTGATTTTAGAGCCAGGAACTAATATTGGTTCTTTTTATTTTACACAATAGACATAACTTAAGGGATGTTTCATGGTTGTAGATCTGGGTATGCACTCCATTTGTATGCTGGCTCCATATCTGATTAAAATATGCAGCAACCTCTCTTCTGCACCATGCATTTTATACTGTTCAACACCATGGCAGAGAATATTGGAACATTTTAAAGTACAAGCAACTTATTTTTGCTCTGGTTTTGACAGTTGTTCTGTTTGTTCATTATGTATTAATTAATTTGTTACTTGTAGATTCTTCAAGTTCTTTTGCAATTTTTGCACAGCACTTGTTTTCCTTCTGTTGACATAATGGATTTTTTTCTGATTTTGAATATAGGAGTTTTTCTTTCAGCAATGGAGAGCCACAGCTTACTTGTCTCTCCATTTCCAGCTGATATGCTGTCAAAGGATATTAACTCATTAAGTCTACACTCATTTTCATAATTGCTTTTGTACTTTTTTTTAAAAAGTTGGCTCTATTAATCAAGTTTGATCACAAGCCTATCTTTTATGCCCAAACTTCAGTAGTCCTATATTTCATTTGTCACATCTCCTGACTTTGTAAGATCAATACTTTGCCAGCACTGGATGTCACTGAACTATACATTACTTCACCATGGATATGCAATTGTTGTAGCCCACAAAATGAGAGATAATTTTCAGTTCTATATGATCATTAGAACTGTTTTAAGATTGTTATCTTTAACAATTTCACATTCATCACTGCTTCAGCAAGTTGTCCACTAGTTGTCCTGAATATTTTACTCAGGGTTTCCTACTCAGTCCCTTCCTAATCTATGCCTTGTAAGAATGGTTTGGGTTGGAAGGGACCTTCAAAGACCATCTAGTCCAACCACCCTGCCAGGGGCAGGGGTATCTTTCACTAGATCAGGTTACTCAAAGCCCCATACAACCTGACTTTGAACGTTTGCAATGGGGCTTCCACAACCTCTCTGGGCAACCTGTTCTAATGTCTCACCATCCTAATTGTAAAAAATGTCTTCCTTATGTCTAAACTAAATCTAACCTCTTTCAGTTTAAAACCATTGCCTGTTCTCCTGTCACTACAAGCCTCAGTATCTCTCTGTCTTTCTTATAAGTCCCCTTCATATATTGAAAGACTGCAGCAAGGTCTCCCTGGAGCCTTCTCTTCTCCAAGTTGAAAAACTTCAACTCTTAGCCTTTCTTCAGAGGAGAGGTGTTCCAGCCCTCTGATCAATTTCATGGCCCTCCTCTGGACCCACTCTAACAGGTCCATGTCTATCTTGTTCTAGGGACCCCAGAGCTGGACACAGTGGGGTCTCCCCAGAGCGGAGTAGAGGGGAAGAATCACTTCCCTCGACCTGCTGGCCATGATTCTTTTTATGCAGCCCAGGATACGGTTGGCTTTTTTGGGCTGCAAGCACACATTGCCAGCTCATGTCCAATATACTAGAAGCAGTCAGCTTTTTTGTTGATCAAAAGTTTTATTAAAAAGTTTTCCAGAAGGAAAAATGTTCTGCAATGATTTAATTTTTGTTAACATTTTCTGAATGTCTATAAAACTAAACATTACTTTTTTGCTATATTTATTGCTAATTTGTTTTAGGGAAAAAAATAGTAAAAATAATTACCTGATATAATAGTATTCCATAGCTTTTTCTTTTAGCTGAACTGATCACTCTTCTCCCATATCACAGAAATCAGTAAAAGCAAAGACTTCTTTTTACCTCAAAACATTAAATTGTCAGAGAATGAATCTATGTTTCTTTGCCAAAGTACCAATCCACCACATGTTATTTTGAAGATATTAGTGCAGAAGGGTCCTTTTCTGACTTCACCCCACATTTCACTTGGCTTTTGTCCCATTTTTCTTTCTGGAACACATTGTTAATATATCTCATTTCCAGCATGCCACTCGGCAAGTATGTCACATGCACAGCATATGACAGATGTCCTTAATGATGCATGATCTTTCCAGACTCATGTCATTAAACTTTTAATAGCAGATCCGTGTAAACCTTAAATTATCCTTATATGACCATCACACACTTACACACTTACAAGAATGCATATTCAGACACTTAAACATTTCCCAATGCTCATCTTCTTTTACCATTAGACTTATATATGTCCGTATGTTTCTCCCCCTTGAAATTCAGCTTAAGCAAACAGGTCAACATAAGTAGTCTCTGGAAAGCACCAGGAAATATAACTCTAAAGCAGTAACTCCAGTAATATTTGTTCACAAGTTCTAAGAATGTTTAAAACAGATTACTTTACTTAAACTCTGTTAATAAATTAACATCAAGTTTTTTTCCTGCGCATAGTTCTTTCTTACAATCCAAAACTGGCATATATCCCTACTACAAAGTGTGGTTTCCAAAGTATCTCATAGGACTCTGTCAGTTATGCCTGGTAGTTACAGCTCAGGTTCAGATCCTAAGGTTCTTTGAAGTCATTGCCTTAACGTGCATGCTAACAAAGAAAGGTAGAAAAATGTTGTGTGTCATCAGAAAGAGACAACAAAAGAGAGGGCCTCACTTTAGCACTATAAAAAAGCTTGTTGGACTGGTTGCTTGGGTAATGTGTACAGATTTGATCTATGCATCTCAAGAGGGATGAAATGGAGTAGAGTGGAGTTATAGAAGGTAAAGAGGAGAGCAGCAAACAAGAGGATGGAGATACCACTTTACAAGAGAGAAAAAATATCTGATATCCTTAAATTTGGAGACAAGAAGGCTGAGGGATCAAGACATATAAAAACATGAAGGTGGTGGATAGGAAAAATGAAGAATCATAATTTATTAAAACATACAATACCAGAACTTATTGCACATTCTGAAACTTGTGAGAGACAGGTTCAGAACAAACACAAGAAATAATTTTTTCTTCCCAGCAGATAGTGAACTTCCAGAAGTTACTGCCACAGAAGGCTCTGAAGATATCAGCAGATTTATTAACAACAACTCCATGAACAGATGATAAAGGGATTAGTCAGGGTCATACCTTTTAGAATCCCCTATCCAACAGTTGTAGATTCTGGGGGAGTTAAAAGGAGAAGGACCAAGGAAAGTGGCCAGACTTACATGCTCCCCTGAATTAGCATCTCCTTCTTCTACTTTCTAACCCATGGGACACTTCTCATGTTCACGTGCATAAAGGAACAAAACTGATTTTAAAACTCAGTACATAGCAAAAACCTCTAGCAAACATTATTTTTCTTTTTTTTTTTCCTGAATGACTGATCAATGATGAATGGAACAACTGAAAGAAACTAAGGGAAAGCACAGCAACTGTCCAGAAATGTGAAAGATAATTGGAGGAGTTTTAAATGAAGTTAAATTGGAGGAGTTTTAAATGCATGTTAGCTAAAAGAAGGTCAGATGACAGCCTGAAAAAATTAGAGTAACTCAGTTACTTAAGAGTTGGCATCTAGTGCCATTCTAGATGCACTAGACTATCTCAGATACTTCTACTGTGCTGGCAGATACAACCCTGTAAATAACTGTGCTATCCTAGAATGATGGCTGAAGAACATAAGGAATTAATGGCCTACAGGTATTTAAAATGGTACAAGAGTCATGTTTAAATACATCAGTCAATTCTCTTTCATCTTTAATGGAACACTAACAATAAATCTGCAGTGCAAAAATTTGAAATATATGACATTCCCTCTACAGATGAAATATGTAAGTGATATATTTTTTAAATAGAGAGAATGCAAAGAAATATGGAAGCCTTAGTGACAATAATAGGCAGTAACTGTGGCAGTGCTTATAAAGCCACTCATTCCAAAATTGTACATGACTACAAATTCCTTCAAAGAGCTTTTTAGTAACACCTTGAAGTCTTCTGGTAATCTGTTTTACTCTATACATGGTAATAAGGAATGCTTTTTAGAAAGTTGAGGAATGTTTTGTAGTTGCTATATGTATTTTTCTTATGTTTGATATTATTTTGTCTATTTGTGGCAAGACATTGAGCCTAGTATAAAGTGGAAATGCAGCAAGAACTGTAGGGGAAGTATCAATGGTAGAAATGCCAACCAAGCTTTCTAAGTTCCTGGTTTTGAACAAATCAGGAAGTTCATTTGGAAAATTTTGAACAGGATTGAAAGTGTCAAGGGAGTTCTTGGAACACATTGGGGATTACATTTTTATTGCAAAAAGTAAAAGAATCAGCTCACAAATTTTTTAGAGTTAATTCTGCATAATAATTTAAAATTTGAAGGTGAAGAGTAAAGTAAGCAAAAGGGTTTAAAAACTATAGACTTCACAGTTCTGAAGAAAGTAAAGAAAAAGCATTTCTTGTACTTCAAGAAAGTGGACTGAAACAAGCCTGGCAACTTGTTTGTTAAAAAAGTAATCTAAAGGAAAAAGTGTAGAACCAGTGATATTTCTAAAAAAGACAATATTGAAAGCTTTGAGATATACTATCCACATACAAAGGAAAGGTAAGATTAGGAGGTCAGAAACCAATGTAGTTAAATGAAAAATTATTTAATAATCTGAAAAGCAAAAGCCAATCATATAAAAAGTGAAAACAGTAACATAACAAAGAACAATAAAAGCACATAAGGGGAAAATTCAGAAAACCTAAGGAGTTAAAACTAGCAGAGAATATTAATAGCAATAAAATGCTCTCTAAGCTCAGTACAAGTTAAAAAGAAATTAAGGGAAATACTGAGGTGTTCCTTTATGAGGTGAGCTACTGAATGAGACAGAAGATGTTTAAATGTTCAAAGCCTTTTTGACTTCAACTCTAACAAAAAGAATATCATGAGGCAAAACTCCAAAAATTACAAGTAAAAGCAAGGGCCTAAGAGAAGCAAACACAGCAAATGTTAGCAAGACATGTCTAATCCTGGCAATATGTCAATGAAATTTTATTTGTTGCCTCTACAGGAAGAAATCCACTTAACATAATCTCATAATTTCCCAGACAGTCAAAAGACATCCTGTTCATTTAAGTCATGTTCCTCCTTTCTCCCCAAGAACCTATGGAACTTACATTTGGGGGTTTTTGGTGCCACTAAGTCCTCTATGTCACATGTTCCTCTCTTTCACTGAGAATAGAGACAACAAATGAGAATTACTTCATCATCACCCACTTGGAGCCTCAGTTGCTATCAGAACATTTCTTGAAAAATAGCCAGGGGTTCGGAAAACTGAGACAGAAATTAGGCGTCACAGGTACTTGACTAAGGCTGTAAGAATTAATGGACTGACCTTACAGCTGTGATCACCAGGCTATGAAATGCTGCAAGTAAAAAATCTTCCTCCTGAAGCGGAGGGATTCATGAGCAAGAAAAACCTTCTAATCTTGTGATTATGACACTTCAGAGCATATCACAGAGCATGCTATGGTGACTAAAATTAAATGTCTGGGGAACTTTCAGTCTAGGAGTCCTGTGCTGGATTGAGTATTTTGGTAATGAGTACACTTCATGACTGCAAATGATCCATAGAAAAAAGTTGAACTTAGAATTAACAAAATTGGAACAATTATTTAAAATCTGTGCCTGGAGGCAGGGTTCAAGGAGGAAAGACATCAGCAGTGGATAAGGATCAAGTCATGGATCAACTGAAAGTCCAAGGGACCTGACAGACTGCACCCAAGTCAGAGATGGCCAATGTCCTTGCAAGACTAACCTCCATTATCTTTGGAAAACTATGGAGACTGGAAGAAATTTCTTACAAATAGAACAAAGCAAATGTCATAGTCAACTTTGAAAGAGGCCAAAAGGTCAATCTGGGCAACTACAGGCTAGCCAGTCTCACTTTCATCCCTGGAAAAATCATGGAGTGCGTATCCTTGAAGCCCAGGAGCAGAAGGAGGTGACTGGGAGCAGTCAGCATGGATTTACCAAAGGTATATTAGGTCTGACCAACTTGCTTGCCTTCTATGTACAGTTGTGAGCACCTGTCAAAGTATATCTTTCAAAATAAGTATAGATAATTTCACCCCAGTTTCTCAAGGATTGAGAAGAGTAATTTGCAATAGAATTTACTTCAGAATTAAGAATAATATTTGCTGCTGCAAATAATAAAACACATGTTTTATAAACAGTTACTGTATATATTTATAGGTATAGAAATATATTTTATTACAGGACTGTAAGAATGAAAGGGTCTTTAAGAAGTCATGTAGTCTATTGTCCCACTAAGAGGCAGATGAATTAAACTTAAGCATTCGTGACAGGTATTTGTCTAAGCTGTTCTTGAAATTATTCTCTTCCACAGCCTCCTTAAACCGTTTACACTGATGTTGCATTAGTGTGATTTCCTTTAGATGAACCTCAGTCTTCTTTGCTTCAAGACTACCACTTCTTTTCCTATCTCAAATCCTATGAGATGGTTTTGAGTTCTCAGTGTACCAAACCTTTTAAAAAAGCATCACACTTCTTAGAAGCAACAGAAAAGACAGATTGGACAAAAATCCACTTCTATATTCATAACACTCTAAAAAGTAAAGACCTCATATAGAATGTAATGTACAGTTTTGGTTACCTACATTAATGAACTTAAATTGAAACAGGTTCAGAAAAATGCCAAAATAATTACAGTAATGGAAAATCAAGCTTATGGAAAGAGGTTAAAGGACTTGACTTGTTTATATGAGGAGTCATTTAATTTTGTTAAGCTCAACATTTGGGGCTTTGGAAGAAGTGAGAAAGAACTAATTAAATTGAAGGATAATGCTGGTGCAAAGCAAACAGCTATAAATTTATTATGAATATATTTCCAGACAGAATAATAAAAAATATTTACAATCATGGAGTAAATTTTCAGAGAAACCTATATGCAGGACTGTGGGGACAATTAATTTAATTGCTCTAAGATAGTATTTGATAAAATACTATCTGGGCTGCATCAAAAGAAGCGTGGCCAGCAGTTCAAGGGAAGTAATTCTCCCCCTCTACTCTGCTTTCTTGAGACCCCACCTGGAGTACTGCATCCAGCCCTGGAGACCTCAGCACAGGAAAGACATGGACCTGTTGGAGCGGGTCCAGAAGAGGGCCACAAAAATCATCAGGGGGATGGAACACCTCTCCTATGAGGAAAATCTGAAAGAGTTGGGGTTCTTCAGCCTGGAGCAGAGAAGACTCCGGGGAAACATTATTGCAGCCTTTCAGTACTTAAAGGGGGCTTGTAAGAAAGACGGGGACAAACATTTTAGCAGGGCCTGTGCAATAGAACAAGGGGTAATGGTTTTAAACTAAAGGAGGGTAGATTCAGACTAGATATAAGGAAGAAATTTTTTATGATTAGGGTGGTGAAGCAGTGGAACAGGTTGCCCAGAGAGGTTGTAGATGCCCTGTTCTTGGAAACATTCAAAGTCAGTTGGAGGGGGCTCTGAGCAACCTGATCTACTTGAAGATGTCCCTGCTCATTGCAGGGGGTTTGGACTAGATGACCTTTAAAGGTGCCTTCCAACCCAAACTATTCTATGATTCTATGATTCTATGAAAATTTGTGGAAGAGATTCTGATGATCCCGGAATTATAAATTTCCGATAAGCATCTTTTGATATTAAACCTGAATGTAGCCACAAGAAATATTTTTATCTTAATGATTGCATGTGTTTTGTCTCAATCATTTTGTGCCACTTCCTTATTTCAAGAATTCCAATAATTACCATAGGAAACAGAAGAAGGTTTTTTGCAGATTCATTTCTGGGGTACTTTTTGCCTTAGTGGTCAAGTGTAAGGATGCATTTACTGACAGTGCACTGATTCTCCAAAGGTTCTCCGTTTGCTTATAATGTCTCTTGCTTATAACTAACAAACAACAAATATGAAGTCAAATCAAGAAACATCATTCCCTGCCCCAAGAACAACTAAAATGTTATTTAGAGGGTTATTGAGATCTTATGTATTTGATGTTGATAATTGTTTTGGTTTGGTTTCTTGCTTACCTGAATGATACATGATATTATCACAAGATCATTCATATATTAATATAAATTAATTTCCTGTTAATGCAGACACATAGAACGTCAACAATGGTCTTGATCCCTCCTGTTCTATACCATGTATTTGATGTTGTTGTTGCTTACAATGTATTTCCTTCATTTCTTATGGCTGGAGGAAAACATTTAGCACTTAGTGGTTTGTAGGATTTATGTTCCTTTTGTCCCAATGTTTTTTTCTTTCATCCTTTCCTATGATTTTGAGGATCTAATTGAGTGAAAGTAGGGGAAAAAAGGGGTGAAATTTGAATTTCCACATGCTTATGTTCTCCAATCTCAGTTTGACATAATCTCAGATTCTCAAAAAACTGTCTGGTTCATCTAGATCAATTCAGTCACTTTCAAAAAAATCTTTTGTTCCACTGCTGGCTCAACATGGACATGTGACATTCTTCAATAGCTGAAAGTGACTGCTCTAAGGAAATAAAATGGGTTGTTAATATATAATGACTTCATTCTCAATATCTGAATAATAGTGATTAATCAGCAGAAAAAAAAAATAAAACTGTTTGTCTGACCCAAGGGTTAAAAACAAATAAAAGAAGCCAAACTTCTAGCAGTACATTTTCAGTAATTGCAGTATTACATACAGTTCTGTGTCTGCATCACTCCCATGGCATTCTTTATTCGTTCACAGCTAGAAAGAAATGTTCAGTTACATCATTGCAGATATTCATGTAGATCTCTACTAGGTTGGGGGTTTTTTAGCAATTAGTACAGCACTTATTTCTTTTTTATTCATTATGTAGGATGCCAGCAGGTACAAGTACTTCTACAGGACTTTTTGTCCTATAACTCATTGCAAGGAGTTAAGTAGATTCAAATACTGAAAAAATAGATTCACAACTATCACAGCATTATCCAAGGAGCCTTATAGTCCCTACCCACTTCCTGCCCACAATCCTTGAGAAACAGGTAGTACATGTAAGGAATAAAATATTTAAATTACACCAGCCTCCACATCCTCTTTTCATCCAAGAATGACTGCATTTGTGCTTGGGGGCGAGTCCACTGTGCATATGAAAGACAGGAACCGGACTTACTTGACTTTTTGTCTTGTAACAAACGAGCTATGTTCAGCAGACAAGATCTGGCTTCTTGAGATATGTCCATTAGTATTATATTTTCCAAAGCATTAACACATAGCAGTGACCAAGGAGTCCTCATATTGGTAGAAGGGTTCAGGGAATAGGAGTGTGAGAACAGAGTGAAAAAGGAAAAAAAAAAAAAGATGAAAATTTTCTTTGGAAAGTCACAGGAGCCAAAAAAGAAGTGACTGCAAATAGCAGATTCTCCTATCCAGAAATCTTAGTACTAAAATACTTATTGTATTCTGCTGCAAAATTAACCTGTCTCCTAATGAAGGACCATTTGTTTCTGCATGACTCAGAGAAAACTCATTTCTATCACAGGTTAATTTTTGCAATTGACTGATATTCAGATTAATCAGAGTTTTATACAAGGATAACACATTACCAAAGCATAACTGAGAACAGTGAGATTATAGGCAAATGACAATAGAACCAAACAAAAATTAATTAATCTCTTAACTGTAGAGAGATACCACTTTTCATATCTTAACATATTAATATGATATCCTTTAATATGAAGGGAAGATGTGTTGCGAATGAGTGGTTTAGGCCACTTAAAGAATCACCGTCACGGATATTGGCAAAAGTGATTTTAAAAGAAGTTTATAAAAATGCCACTTAACAGAATTCAATGGCAAGGTCTACTCTATTACTTACTAAAACATACAAAGGAAAATAAAATTAAAATCAACTCAGAATTATTTATACAGAGAGAGAGAGAGAACAGAGAAACAAAAAGGGTAAAGAATAGGGAAGACCTTCCCATTGAGTCACAATGTTCGAAATGGACCCCCTTGCTTTCTAAACTTCTCAAAGAGTTTAGGTGTGGCTGAATCCAGACTTAGTCTCAGACTTGGTCAATGGTTCATGTCTAAAGGAAAAGGTACAAGGAATAAAGACATCCTCCTGTTGAGTCACGAGGTTCAGAGAAGACCGGCTAGGTCCACTCTTAGTCCCACACTTTGTCAATGGTTTATATCTAAAGGATTATATGTATTTAGCAGCAATCTAAGGTACATTCACAATTTAAGGTGGATCACAAGATTTTAGCAGCATTTAACCATTGATTAGTTTAACATTTGCAAAGTGAGTTAATAGAATTAACTACAATCACAACAGTGGTTTAATTACAGATTTGAAATGGTAATATTTATACTAGAGAATCACAGAATCACTAAGGTTGGAAAAGACCTGTAAGATCATCAAATCCAACCATTAACCAAAAAACACCACCATGCCCACTAAACCATGTCCCACAATGCCTCATCCACACGTTCCTTGAATACCTCCAGGGAGGGTGACTCCACTACCTCCCTGGGAAGCCTGTTCCAGTGTTTCACCATTCTCTCAGTAAAGAAATTTTTCCTAATATCCAGCCTGAACCTCCCCTGGTGCAACTTGAGGCCGTTTCCTGTTGTCCTGTTGCTAGTCACCTGGGAGAAGAGACCAACACCCACCTCTCTGCAAACCTCTTGCAGGTAATTGTAGAGAGCGATGAGGTCTCCCCTCAGTCTCCTCTTCTCCAGACTGAACAACCCCAGTTCCCTCAGCCGCTCCTCATAAGACTTGTGCTCCAGACCCCTCACAAGCTTCGTTGCCCTTCTCTGGATGCGCTCCAGCACCTCAATGTCCTTCTTGTAGGGAGGGGCCCAAAACTGAACACAGGATTCGAGGTGTGGCCTCACCAGAGCCAAGTACAGGGGCACGATCACCTCCCTACTCCTGCTGGCCACACTGTTTCTGATACAGGCCAGGATGCTGTTGGCCTTCTTGGCCACCTGGGCACACTTCTGGCTCATATTCAGCTGGCTGTCGATTAACACCCCCAGGTCCTTTTCTGCAGGGCAACTTTCCAGACACTTGTCCCCAAGCCTGTGGTGTTACATGGGGTTGTTGTGACCCAAATGCAGGACCCGGCACTTGGCCTTGTTGAACTGCATACAAATGGCCTCGGCCCATCCATCCAGCCTGTCCAGATCCCTCTGCAGAGCCTTCCGACCCTCCAGCAGATCAACACTCCTGCCCAACTTGGTGTCGTCTGCAAACTTGCTGAGGGTGCACTCAATCTCCTCATCTAGATCATTGATAAATACGTTAAACAAGACTGGTCCCAAAACTGAGCCCTGGGGGACTCCGCTTGTGACCGGCCGCCAACTGGATTTCACTCCATTCACCACAACTCTCTGGGCTTGGCCGGCCAGCCAGTTTTTTACCCAGCAAAGAGTACACCTGTCTAAGCCATGAGTCGCCATCTTCTCCAGGAGAATACTGAGGGAGAATATTTGCTATTGGGTACTCGAATTCATTCACACGCACACGGACACAAAGACATATATATATATATGCACAAAGGTATATCTGTGTGCTGGTTTTGGCTGGGGTAGAGTTAATTTTCTTCATAGTAGCTAGTATGGGGCTATGTTTTGGATTTGTGCTGAAAACAGTGTTGATAAAGGAGGGATGTTTTAGTTACTGCTGGGCAGTGCTTACACAGAGTCAAGGCCTTTTCTGCTTCTCACACCACCCCACCAGCAAGTAGGTTGGGGGTGCACAAGAAGTTGGGAGTGGACACAGCCGGGACAGCTGACCACAACTGATCAAAGGGATATTCCATACCATATGACATCATGCTCAGCATATAAACTAGGGGGAATTCTGGCTGGGGGACCGCTGTTTGGGGATAGGCTGGGCATCGGTCGGAGGGTGACGAGCAATTGTTTTCATTTGCGTCACTTGTCTGTCTTGTTTGTTTTTTGTTGTTGTTGCTATTTCCCTTTTCATTACAATTTTTATTATTATTATTTTATTTTATTTCATTTCACTTATTAAACTGTTCTTATCTCAACCCACGAGCTTTCTCACTTTTACTTTTCCAATTCTCTTCCCCATCCCACTGGGGCAGGGGGGAGTGAGCAAGCGGCTATGTGGTACTTAGTTGCCAGCTGGGCTTAAACCATGACAACCTGTTACAAATTCCCCTCGAGTTCCATGAAAATACTCACTTCAAATATCTCAGCATTTATCAATGGGCTAAGGTTCAGCCTCAAGGAAGAGAGGGTTTTAGCCCAGGTCCCGTCACCAACTCGACATGATGCTCCAAAAATTCACAAACTGGAGAGTTTGAGAAACTCTGAGAGGCATCCCACTCAGAGGGAGATGCTGGTCGCAGTCTGCTGTGGTCCAGGAGAGCTCAAAGGGTGTCACCTGGGAGCGCTGTTTATAGGTTTGCAAGATGATTGGCTTTAGTCATCAGCAAAATGATGGAATTTCAGTAACGATGGTGTTGTTCCACTTGGGTTACGATCCTGATAAGCAGTGCTCCAGGGCTGTACGGAATGATAGATCATCCCATTCTTGCTCTCATTACCTGCCTCAGTCAGGTAACAGGAGTCCCTGGTACAATCAGTGCCGTCCTCTGTCTTAGCCATGCAAGAGTTCCTGGAACGGTCAAGGGACGCTTAACCACCCAACTCGTTATGCAAAGGCCACAGCCTAGCTGGAATTTCTGAGATCATAGAGTGGTCCAGGGGAGAAGGAATGCACCACCACAACCCACCCTGTGGCTGAAATCAATCCATTTGCACCTCACAGAGTGCCGGTGTGGTTGCCTCTTGCTTCTATGCCTATAAACAGATTAATGCTGTATTCCAATTATAATTTGAGGGAATTTTTTTGTCAGTTTACTTAATTATTAATGTTTTGTTAAACGTGATTAAGCAATGTTATATATGCAAGGAGTTTTTTGCAGCAGTGCTACCTGTCGAGCTATGCTCCACACTCTAACATGTAGAACAATGTTTAGTAACAAGTATAACACAACAAAAATTAATAAAATTATGATGGGATGTAACATCTGATTTAAGAGTCCCATTGCTGTTGGTGACCATCCAAATAAGGTATCCCACAAGTGATGTTCTCCATCTTTCTTCACTCTTTCCAAGACACAGTGTATCTTCTCTGTATCATGATGAACGGTAATTAGAGTTTTTTGTCTATTGTTCCTAATTTGTTTTAGCAATTGTTTCAGGTCATCATCTTGTAACAGTTTTCTTATCAATGCGAGATTCATTCCAATAGGGGTAGGCAATAAATCTTGATACAATGTATAGTTAGACTGTAGCAATTGGTGTGTTGTGACAGGAGCTGAATAGTTAAAGTCACATCCCATGATTGCGGTAAAACTACAAATACAGATATATGAGTGATTATATGTCTCTATAGTGGTGTCATCTGCAAGTATAGAATCACAAAGGGTTCTCATACAAACACATCCATTTCCAACATAGACAAGTACAGTTGCAGGGGTTTCATTGGGATGTATTTCAAAATGACAAATATTTTGTTCAATGTCAAGACAAATGGCTTGGGCCCTAATGGTATTACTTTCACAAATTAATCCCTGTTTTTCTCGTACAACACATTCATCAACATCAGAAGTCTGCCATTTGTTTCCATTTCGTTGGGCCCATACTCTGTGTTCCAATGGATAGAGTATAGTTCCATACTGATCTAAACCTAGTGCAATGATTTGATGTTCTTCAAGAAGGAAATCTTGAAGGCGCAGGAGCAGGCAGTCCCCATGTGCCGTAAGAAGAGCCGGCAGGGAAGACGACTGACCTGGCTGAACAAGGAGCTTTTGCTGAGACTCGGGGAAAAAAAGAGAATTTATCACCTCTGGAAGAAGGGGCAGGCAAGTGAAGAAGAATACAAGGACCTCATTAGGTCATGCAGAGAGGGAATTAGGAAGGCAAAAGCCCAGCTAGAGCTCAACCTGGCCACGGTCGTGAGGGACAACAAAAAATGTTTCTATAAATACATTAACAACAAAAAGAGAGCCAAGGAGAATCTCCATCCTTTACTGGATGCGGGAAAGAACATTGTCACGAAGGATGAGGAAAAGGCTGAAGTACTTAATGTCTTCTTTGCCTCAGTCTTTAACAGCCACACCAGGTATCCTCAGGGTATCAATCTCCCTGAGCTGGATGACAGGGATGGAGAGCAAAACAGGCTCCCCATGATCCAGGAGGAAGCAGTTAACGACCTGCTATGCCACCTGTATACTCATAAGTCTATGGGGCCTGATGGCATCCACCCAAGGGTGCTGAGGGAGCTGGCAGAGGAGCTTGCCAAGCCACTCTCCATCATTTATTGACAGTCCTGGTTAACGGGGGAGGTCCCGGATGACTGGAGGCTTGCCAACGTGACACCCATCTACAAGAAGGGTCGGAAGGAGGATCCGGGGAACTACAGGCCTGTCAGCCTGACCTCAGTGCCGGGGAAGATTATGGAGAGGCTCATCTTGAGGGCGCTCACGGGACACATGCAGGACAACCAAGGGATCAGGCCCAGCCAGCACGGGTTCATGAAAGGCAGGTCCTGCTTGACCAACCTGATCTCCTTCTATGACCAGGTGACCCACCTAGTGGATGAGGGAAAGGCTGTTGATGTTGTCTACCTGGACTTTAGTAAAGCCTTTGACACTGTCCCCCACAGTATTCTCCTGGAGAAGCTGGCGGCCCGTGGTTTAGACAGGTACACTCTTCGCTGGGTAAAAAACTGGCTGGATGGCTGAGCCCAGAGAGTTGTGGTAAATGGGGTGAAATACAGTTGGCGGCCCGTCACAAGCGGACTCCCCCAGGGCTCAGTTTTGGGGCCGGTCTTGTTTAATATCTTTATCGATGATCTGGATGAGGGGATAGAGTGCACCCTCAGCAAGTTTGCCGATGACACCAAGTCGGGAGGGAGTGTTGATCTGCTTGAAGGTAGGAAGGCTCTGCAGAGGGATCTGGACAGGCTGGATCGATGGTCCGAGGCCAATTGTATGAGGTTCAATAAGGCCAAGTGCCGGGTTCTGCCCTTTGGCCACAACAACCCCATGCAACGCTACAGGCTTGGGGACGAGTGGCTGGAAAGCTCCCCCACAGAAAAGGACCTGGGGGTGTTGATTGACAGCCGGCTGAATATGAGCCAGCTGTGTGCCCAGGTGGCCAAGAAGGCCAAGGGCATCCTGGCCTGTATCAGAAATAGTGTGGCCAGCAGGAGTAGGGAGGTGATCGTGCCCCTGTACTCGGCACTGGTGAGGCTGCACCGCGAATCCTGTGTTCAGTTTTGGGCCCCTCACTACAAGAAGGACATTGAGGTGCTGGAGCGCATCCAGAGAAGGGCAACGAAGCTGGTGAAGGGTCTGGAGCACAAGTCTTATGAGGAGCGGCTGAGGGAACTGGGGTTGTTCAGTCTGGAGAAGAGGAGGCTGAGGGGAGACCTTATTGCTGTCTATAACTACCTGAAAGGGGGTTGCAGAAAGGTGGGTGTTGGTCTCTTCTTCCAAATGACTAGAGGAAAAGTCCTCAAGTTGTACCAGGGGAGATTCAGACTGGATATTAGGAAAAATGTCATTACTGAGAGAGTGGTGAAACACTGAAACAGGCTGCTCAGAGAGGTAGTGGAGTCACCCTCCCTGGAGGTATTCAAGGAGCATGTAGATATGGCACTGTGGGATGTGGCTTGATGGGCATGGTGCTGTGTTGTCGGTGGGTTGTTTTGGTGTGGGTTGTGGTGTGTTTTGTGTTTTGTGGTTGGTTATTTTTTTGTTTTGTTTTGGTGGGGGTTTTTTGTGTGTGGGTTTTTTTTTTTTTTATGGTTGGACTTGATGATCTTACAGGTCTTTTCCAACCTTAGTGATTCTGTGATTTGGTATATGGTGTATACCGAAGCATTGTGTATTGTCAAAACAAAAGCTGTGGCTTTACTGTTGGTGGGGTCATAAGTGAAATGATTAGATGCCACCAAGGTTGGAATTCCCTTCCCAATTTAGTTGCATTATCCCAAATTACCTTTCGAATTTCTGAGGGCATGAAATCGCCTTCCCTTATAATTGCTGCCACAGTAGTTTGCACCCACAACTGAGAAACATGTATGGTGCAGAATGTATTATAGTTACCATATTGATTAGCATAAATAAAAGAAGTGAGAGTCTCCATCCCGTGGGTCGAGCTTGTTTGATGTGTGAATCAAATTTGGTTTATGCTGGCAATGATTACTCCTGAGAGAAGGATAAGCAATCCTTCGATGGTTAACCCAATCGCCAGGGGATGTGTGCTGGTATCAATCCCCATATCATACCTGGAAATGGAACACAATACAAGTTTCGGCGGGGTTTTTCCAGATGGGTTACCCTTTAGTGGCTCAACTTGTTTGACTGCTCAGATTAAAGGCAAAAGTTCCTTTTCCTACTTGGCTGCCATCCATGGGTGTGTGGCTGCTTGTACTGTGGCTGTTAAAGTGGCAATATTGGGTACTGCAGCTGTTAGCAGAGCTGTGCTGGCATTTAAGAACCAATAATCAGTTGTTAAACATCATCTCCCATCTGGTTTTCAGACTGGCCAGACTGGTGAATTACATGGGGAGTGGGTTCTGGAAATAATGTGTCGCTTTTCCAAGTTTGTTATTACTTCAGAAATTCCAGTTCATGCTGCAGCAGAAATTGAATACTGCAGTACATTAGTAATCTTTGAATCAGGGAATGTAGGGTCTGTGCAGAGTACATGCACTGTAGCCTCCTGATTTTTAGCAGTGTTAGAGTTAATTTTTGGTCTGAATGACCACACATTGCCATTCAGTAGGAGCCAGGTATGACCGTTCAAAACACCGAAGTCCAAAATATTTTCATTATGATCTTTGACTGAAAAGTGAGTAGATGACACGCGCTACTCACCCAGGAGCCATAAATAAACTTTTGCAGTTTGGCATGTAACACGTGCTCCATTTACTCCAGTAATTTTAACTCTTTGCCATCTGGGTCATATGCCCAGCTTCTCAGCATCTTGTGTTAATACTGAAATTTGTGCTACTGTATCTATTAGAAATTTAATTAATTGTTGTTGAGGACTGACTGGAATTAAAATACATGGGCCATTATTTTTGATCCATTGATTGGATTCTATTTGCCGGACAGACAGACCCAATTTTCATCCGGGCGTTATTCGCTTTTTGAATTTGAGTTTTAAAGAGAAAAGGGGTCATCACCCCTTCTTGGAGGTGGTGATGGTGTCTGAGTGTTTGGAATGTTTCCTCTCCAATCATTATCTCAGTGTCTCTGAAAGGCATAAATCAGACTTTGGATAAAGCCAGCAGATTGTTTCTGAATTGTGGCTCTTGGAATGCCTAACAACAGTGCTTGATTATATAGTTCTTTCCACCTTTGAGCCCTGGGTTGGTGATCGATGGATTCTGGTGCCCAGGAACTATCTTGGGGTGACTTAATTTGCCTAACATTATGACCTATTTTTTTGGTTTCACCAGATAGATCACTCCATCCTATTTCTTGCCCATGATTTATGACGTCATGCATTAATGTTGCCAAGGTGGGGAGATCTCTGCGTACCATGTCTTCTTCTCGGATGCCAGGGATGTCCCTTATGGCCAATAGGGCGTTGAAGCCTGCGTCCCTTCTAATTTAATCTCATTTTGCAATGAGGTATGGTTTGAGTATAGGAGGAGCTCCTTTATTGAATAGTTTTAGCATATTGTGATCCACCGTTGCTGATATGGGAACATTAAGAGAGCCATGCTCATGTACAGCCTGGATACAGGCAGCTTTTGTAATAGCTGTGGAGACCTCGTTCAAGGATCTAATAGGTATTAACAGAGGCTCTCCTCTCTCTAACATATCTTTTCCACCAGCCCAGTATGCTACCCTGCTTGTTATCGAATGGGGATCTTCTGGGGGTTCGAGGCAAGCATTTAGAAAGACACCAGGACCTCAAAATCCATTGGCTTCATCACCGTTTAGTAAAATTTTATCATCTCCTCCAGTTAGACATGCTCACCACAAATATTCAGTTTCACCTGGCTTACAACCATAGCATTCTTGTATATTAGCGATTTGAATTGGGTTGAATGGGGTCATTATTCGGGTACGATCTCCTGATCCACCCTGAGGTCCAGTGGTTTCTTCTGTTTTTATAATGGGCCTGGCATCATATTCATGAGGATTTGAAGGAGATAAAGGATCACCTTTCCCCAATTTGTTATCATTGGGGTTGTCCCATATGTTTCCATCCCATTCTTCAGGGGATACAATTAATTTTCTGATTTGCATAATGTCAGGGGGATGGGGAGCTTGCATAAACATAATTTCAATCTTTTCCTCCAATTTTTATTTTTTTCTCCTTTTCTTCCTGTAACTGTTTCTGCAGCTGCTCAATTCTGAGGGAAAGTATTAATTCAGCTGCCTTTCTGCCTTCTGTTTCTACTTCTAGGTCCTGCTCTCTTTCACTGCTATTCTTCCTAAACTGAGAAGCAGCTCTAGGCATGTATGTAGCATTTTGCAAATAATTCCTTTTCCCTTTCCATCTTTTGTACAGCCCCTGGCCAATTTTAGCTGTTCCTCCATAGTTTTCCAATCATACCAATTCTTCTGAGAATTTGGGGTTCAGACTAATTCCATGCTTTTGTAAGTAATCAATCAGTGATATCACTTGCCATCCTGCTGACTATGCCAATTTGTTGCAAATGAGTGGTTTAGGTTGCTTAAAGAATTACTGTAAAGGACATCGGCAAAAGCAATTTTAATAGAAGTTTATAAAAATGTTACTTAACAGAATTCAATGGCAAGGTCTACTCTATTACTTACTAAAACATACAAAGGAAAATAAAATTAAAATCAATTCAGAATTATTTATACAGAGGGAAAGAGAGGAGAAACAAAAGGGGTAAAGAATAGGGATGACCATTCCATTGAGTCACGAGGTTCAGAATGGACCCCCTTGCTTTCTAAACTTCTCAAAGAAGAGTTTAGATGCAGCTGAATACAGACTTAGTCTCAGACTTGGTCAACAGTTCACATTTAAATGAAAAGAGAGGATACAAGGAATAAAGAAATCCTCCCATTGAGTCACGAGAGATTCAGGGTAGACCCCCTTGCTTTCTAAACTCCTTTTCAGAGAGGAACCTAGGTTCGGCTAGGTCCAATCCTAGTCCCACACTTGGGCAACAATTTATGTCTAGTGAAAGGAAAACAGAGAGTAGGGAGGCCCTCCTGTTGAGTCATGAGGTTCAGAATAGACCCCCTTGCTTTCTAAACTCCTTCTCAGAGAGGAGTCCAGGTACAGCTATGTCTAATCCTAGTCCCAGACTTGGTCAATGGGTTTTATCTAAAGGATCATGTGTATTTAGCAGCAGTTTGAGGTTCATTCATGGTTTGAGGTAAATCATAAGATTTTAGCAGTACTTAATCATCGATTAGTATTAAGATTTACAAAGCAAGCTAATCACAACAATAGCTTGATTACAGATTGATTCACACATGCACGCACACAGGCATACATATATACAATGTTAAAAATTTTCCTGAAGTTCCGTGAAAATACTCACTTCAAAAGTCTCAGCATTCCCCAATGGGCCAGGGTTGAGTCTCGAGGAGGAGAGGGTTTCAGTTCAGGTCCCATCGCCAGCTCAGCGTGATCCTCCAAAAATTCACAAACTGGAGAGTTAGTGAAACTCTGAGAGGCGTCCCACTCAAAGCGAGATGCTGGTCGCAGACCGTTGCGGTCCAGGAGAGCTCAAAGGACCTCAGTTGTTTTTGCCCCCTTCTTAAATATGTTATCACAGAGGCGCTACCACCATCACCGATGGGCTCGGCCTTGGCCAGTGGCAGGTCTATCTTGGAGCCGGCTGGCATTGGCTATCAGACATAGGGGAAGCTTCCAGCAACTTCTCACAGAAGCCACCCCTGTAGCCCCCCCCCCACTACCAAAACCTTGCCATGCAAACCCAATACAGTGTCAAAAGTGTCATAGATAACTGGAGTTCAGAAAACTGACCATACCACATATACATGAGGAATGGTTTTCAGTAACAACAATTGAAACGTGGTAGTAATGACTGGCAGATATCAAGGAGAAAAAAAAGATATTCTAACTGGCTTCAACATAATGGGATTGACTTTGAACTCACAAGCCAGCACTTTTTGTACCCCTCTTTTTCTGCAGAGCATCTACCTGGAAGGTGCCCTGCAGATCATGGGCACTATTGAATGACCTTATTATTTTTATTTCTATGTCCTGTTGTATATGTTTTCTCACAGACATTCAGATGCAAATTAATTTTTGAACAATTTGTACAGATACTAAGGTGACTTTTAATCTAAGAAATAGTCAACATAAACAAGATTTCAGACACATGCACAATTGCTGTGCCATTAGCTTTGCCATGAAAGCTTTCCTTGGTTCATTCCAGGACTGAGTCCAGTAATATTCAGCCTCACAAACTATTGCTAAATATTTAGTTTACAACATACACTGTCATGTTAAGAAACTATACCCATAACTCACTACTACTCTTCTGCCCACACTATTTCATATTGTCCTTTCTAAGAAAACACCTTAAACTATGTATTGGTTTTAGATTTCATTTAAAACTGTAATTCAAACCACATCGAATTACATAGGCAACAATATTTAAATAAGCTAGAGGCCTGGTGAGCAGGTTGAAGACCCAAGATTTTATAAGAGAATTAGTCTGGCTCTGACAGTCATAAAGACCCAGGTGACACCAACCTCCAGTTGCCTTCCATCTTTTCCTGTGCTGCCATATTACAGTTTCATGACTTTAGCTTCATAGCTCCTTATTCAAAACGCCTCTTCCAAAACCTGCTGAGTGCTGATCAAGTATAAACTGCCAGTGCTGGTCCAAAAGTGTTAACTATTCAGAAGTGGTTAAGTGGTCCAAAAGTGTTAACTGTTTAGTGTTAACCTTTTAGTCTATGCTAAGATCACCTCACCTCCAACCAGCATAGACTCTACAACGTGCTGTAATGGGTTTGTGAATTTATGGCCATAACAGATGTTGTTAAAGTTTTTGTGTCTAGATTGCTACATAATGAACTGGTAGAGTCTAAATAATCATGGAGCAATGAGAATGACAGCATATCTGAGAAATGTATATTTTACATAACCATGTAAAGAACAAGTGACTGCACACTCTGAGTAGCAATGCATGTACGGTGATTGCACTGAACCCTCACTTGCATAAAGACCAATAGGCTTTAGTGGTAAGGAGAGTGGTTTTGGTTCACCACATAGTTAAGTAGAAAAAGACAAGGGAAGTCTGTCTTATACTTTATTACTTTACTAGAAAGTAATACTGCCTGAGCAGTCATTTTATATGTAACTGTTGCTGTAGCAGTTGCTAGATTCTTTGACTCATTTTGCACTAGAAGAATTAATATATAAAGAATTCATCTTTTTTTTACTTGCATAATTAGCCACATTTTGGATCTTGTGGTTTATTAGGAGGGAACACTAGTAGCACATGAAGCTATCTCACTGACGTAATTCTGCTTGAGATGAATGGTTTTCTGACTACTGTTGGAACCAAAGAAAGGGTTTTCTGTGAAAGATCTACATCCCCTTTCAGTTCATTTTTCAGTTGGTGGGTAATTTGACAAACCCCTCCAAACAATAGAGAGCTATTAGATCATCTAAAACATCATGGGTGAGATTAGTTCGTTATCAAGACAGTTGAAGAACAACACAATATAAGTGCGTAAGTTGATAACAAAAGGTGTCTATATGTAGTCATTACGTCTAAGCCAGTGCAGAGCTAATTAGAAGAATATGGAAAGCTATTATGTCATCCAGAAGTGAATATCTATATTTTGTCAAATGAATGGTTTTCTAGGTACCAGTTATAATTTGACTACAGACAGAGCTTAGTGGGCTTAACATAGGTATGTAGGGCCTCTCAGGATGTATTTAGGTATTTGAGATACTTAGAGAGGACTGGCAGACATAAAATATGTGGGAAACCTGTGCTCTTCTGAAAGCTGTTATGAGGTCAAGGTGGGATAGCTCACACCACCTAAACTGGTACTGAAGACTGCCAGAGATCTCCATTGACTGTGATGAGAGATAAAGACACTAGAAAGACACATAGAAATCTATACTGCAGACACATGAATTGAGGCGACTGCATCTGGATCTAACTCTGACCCAAAATGTAACTTTACCTTAAGACATCTTCTGAAAATCCATACTTCTACTCGCATTGTCACTCATGGTCACACATGTGACTCTGAAATGGGCTTGTCTGGGAAGCTGACCCAGCTTTTTTTCCTGCTTTCTTTACCCCCCTTCTTTTTACTGGGATAGTTCGGGGTAGCACTGCATGGTCAGAAGTAGGGTGCAAGAACAGGATCATGGAAGCTGTGATGATTCAATCAGTCAGTACAGCTGAGCTGATTCAATATCTTACTGTACTTAAAAGAGGGCTGTTAGACTAACTCAGACATCTCAGAGGATTGCATCAAAGCTCTTCCAGAGACACGCAGCTGCTCGCAGATCCACTTTCTATCTTTCCTCATCTTTGGCTTTGTACTCCTCACTCCCAGTGTTCCATATGGCCTCATCATCAGGCAGGACGTTTCCAGTGTTTTGGCTATTTATGAACAAAAAAATGGTGTAATAAGTATATGCCCATCTATGCATCCCTTTGTCCCACTGTGGAAAAGTAACATATGTTTCCTCTTGTAGTATGCAGTTCATTTGTCCTTTCCTCAAACTCCTCCTGGTAGTTAAACACACTTAAGGCCCAAGAGCAATCCTAATTTGAATTTAATTTGAAAATTGTTACAGACTTGATAGAAGGCCTATGTGAGAAAAAAATTAATAGTGTTATGCAAAACCTGATTTTTTAAGCTATTTGATGAAGGAAAGTTGTTTAGTTCAAGCATGGTTTTGCACTGCATCCCTCCAAAAATTATTTTTTCACGTTGACTATTTCCCTATTCCACTAAATATAATTCTCATTATATCTTAGCATTTTTTTTTTAATATTCAATTTAAAGAAGAAGGAAATATTTAGCTAAACTTAATCAAAATAAAATTTAAAGGTTCATAAATATTGTAATAATTTTTTTCTACATTTCTTGAATTATTTTTATCTATAAATATTTATCAAAATTTATCGAAGCTCAATAATACATTTAGTATTCCAAATTCTGCTCTCTAATACACATAGGACTCAAAAATTTAACCTATCTTATAGGAAATGATGCATGAATTTCTATTAACACATGATACTGTTTTACATGCGCTAAAAATCATGGCCCCGTTTTCTAATATCTAAACCTTTTGCCAACATTATGTTAAAATAATAATACACTTTTGTACAGGGATCTGGGAAGTTTTCTGGAAGATGAGATTTATTGCCTAAGAGTTTTAGAGGTAACTGAAACCATGTCACTGAGAAAGAGCATGGTTCTCAGAGTTAAGGCAGTTCAGGTAACAGGTCCCTAAATACTCCCCTTGAATGGCAACTTTTCTAATGAGATCTACTATTCCACAGCTGACAGCTGGTAAACCTGAGAGCTAGCAAGAAGCAAAAGAATTGAAATTATATCAGAAATCCTAGATCATCTAAGAAAATCAACAAAAGAAGTGAAAGACTTTATGGACAGGTGAGAGACTTTATATACAACTGGAACTCGAGAGAGTTAAATTCAAAACTCTTAAAGAAACTACCTAATTTCTGCACTAGTACTTGCACTAAGAAAAGAGGAACAATGCTTTACTCCCCTCTCTCAATTTTTTTTCGTTAAACTGGAAGAATTAGAGTGTGTCTTACAAAGTGTTTGTTCAATGTCTGTAGCAACACCACCTTTCTTTGGGGTTGTAGTCATTATAGATACACAAATAATAATGCAACTGGAACTTTAGTATAAAAGTTTGAATATCAGATATTTTATTTTTGCATATACTGTTTTCTCTGATGAAAAATTAATATGTTTGTTTTCAGAGTATCAATGTGTTTATTAAGTTTCGTATCCAAATTTTTCAAAGACACAAAAGTGCAGGAAAAGTCCAGTTCACAGGAAATGTGATTTATAAATTAATAGTTTATCATTTGTTTCACACTTGTAAGCCATCATCTCCTCAGTAATTCTCTGCACATGCCCAGTGTTCCTCCAAGATACTTATGGCACACTGAAGAAAAGGTCACAGTAGGAAAATCTGAGGTGTATGCTGAGAAGTTACATTTGGCCTGGATATTAGGAACAATTTCTTTACTGAGAGAGTGGTGAAGCATTGGAACAGGCTGCCTAGGGAGGTGGTGGAGGTTCAAGGAATGTGTGGACGTGGCACTGCGGGACATGGTTTAGTGGACATGGTGGTGTTGGGTTGACGGTTGGACTTGACGATCTTACAGGTCTTTTCCAACCTTAATGATTCTGTGATTCTGTGAAACCCAGCTACACAATGAACTGTAGTTGTTTTGTTTTTTTTTTTTTTATGGTAGTACAAAGACAATTAACTTTTTAGTTAACAACTTTACAGTTATAGCTGAGAAACCTTCTTATTAGATTTCTTTTTCAGGTGCTTATAGCTTTGTGAAATAAAAGCTCTTTGGGCTAAAGCTGTCCTCAATTCTTGTTCTTTTTCAGCTCTTCGATTTTCTTGCTAATAATTTACTATTAACAATACATTGAACTATTAGTAAATTGCATATCCTCCCAGTGCTTTTTATTTCCCTTTCACACTTTTCCTAGATGACTGCAGTTTCCTAGATGACTGCAGGAGAGGAGTCTCCTTCTCTGGAGAGATCCAAAACCTGCCTGGACGCATTCCTGTGCAACCTGCTCTAGGTGAACCTGTTCTGGTGGGGGGGTTGGACTAGTTGATCTCCAGAGATCCCTTCCAACCCCTATCATTCTGTGATTCTGTGACTGCAGTTATACATTTTGGACAGCACTGAGCATCACATATTAAAATGTAGTAAGTACTGGTTAGCTTACCACTCTGACTCTCAGCTAACCTACCAATTTACCCTATCTCATCATTGCTACTTTACTGCACACTTATTACCACCCATTAGTCACTAGGGGTCCCATTACTACCTATTAGTCAATGTTTTAGTAGCCAGTTGCTCAAACATAAACTCTTAGATCCATCTTAGACGTCCAATATCCTTCCTGGCCTCTACCTGCTGCTCCAGAAGGACATAGAGCTTTTCTATAGATCCTATGCCATATTAGCTACACAGATGTCTCAAATACTCTACCCTCAAATAGCACTAACTGCCTACATATTATCTTCTGATTCATGATGACGTACTCCATATCTAGTCATCCAAGTAACTTCCAGGCTGAACAAGCCCAACTCTCCCAGCTTCTCAGCCTTTCTTCATGAGGCAAGTGCTCCAGCCCTCCACTACCTTGGTAGCCATCTTCTGAGCTCACTCCAATTTGTAGATATCTTTCCTGTAGTGGGAAGACCAAAACTGAGCACACTATTCCACATACTGTCTCTGCATAGTAGAGGAGAATAATCACTTCCCTCAATATACAGCTGATGTACCTTTTAATAACTTTCATTGCTGAGAGGCTGCACTGTTCACTCACATTCAATTTGTTGTTCATTAGGACACCCAGGCACTTTTCAGCAAACCTCTCCCAAGTTAATCAGTCCCCAGCCCAGCTACTGCAGAAGTTTAGTCCATCCCATGTGCAGAACTTATCTTTGTTGAGTTTAAAAGGTTTCTGTTGGCCCATTCCTCCAGCTTGTCAAGTTCCCTTTGAATTGTGGCCCTGCCCTCAAGTGTATCACCTGTGCCTCCTAGTACATCTGCAAACTTGATGGAGGGCGTTTACATTTTATGTCCCACCAGGTCCTTCATAAGGATATTAAATAGCATTTGTCCAAGTACTCCTGAGAAACTCCACTTGTAACTGACCTTCAGGTAGAGGATGAACCATTAATCACTCCACTTGAACCACAACAATCCAATCAGTTTTTCATCCATCTAATAGTTCACCTAGTTAGACCATAACAACACAGATTAGATACAAAGATGCTTTCACAGATCATGCTAACATCAAGGTAGATGATATCCACTGTTCTACCCTCATACACAACCACCTTAGAGTTCAGTTTAGAGTCTCTATCTCAAACCGAACCTCATGTGTCATGTTCTTCACACTATAGGAATGTGTGTAACAAGTTGTGCCTTTACAGAATGTCCAAAAAAGCAACGACAGCCAGTTTGAAAATGAGACATTGTTTCACAGTGGTTATTATTAATATTAATATAATTTGTCTTTTTCAAAATTGATTAATCCATCTATTTATATATCTGAGCTTTGAATCAGACTTCAGAACATACATACATACTCAAAAGTAACCTTAATACAGGATCAGTTCTTCATAATGCAAATTGTCTAACCCTAGAGGTGCAGAACTGAATTTTAAGCAGTGGGCCAAATTAATCTTTAATGTAATTTCACTGATGTCAGTATGCATAACATCAACTATTAATTTGACCTAATTTATTAGGAAGACTTTGGGCAGATTTTAAATGCTACTGAGTTTGCACTTTGTATAAAAATGCATTATGTATGATCGCGAAGCTGAGTGATTTTTATCTGTGGCCAAAGCCATTTGGTTAACATCTACACATTTGTCTTTAAAAAAAAAAAAGGAGAAATTTTTAATTAATCACAACTCCATATCAGCAGAGCACTTAAAAATACAGTTCAAGCCGAAGACATGCTTAAATATTTGACTCCATTGGGGCCAATGATTTTTTGGATTTTGTACTGTCTAACATTTTTTTAAAATTTACTATCAGATCTACAAGTAAAGAAATAGTGCTAATCCACAAGTAAAGAAATAATGCTAATCTAAAAAGGAGAAATTCACCAAAATGGAAAGTGTATTCACTTATCATCTCACAAATACAGGTAAATATTAATTATTCTACCTAGGGGCTACTTGTAATTTTATTCATTAAAAGGTGCTATAAAAAATAGCCTTCTAGGAAAAAAAAAGAGGAAGAAAATACAACATTCTAGTTACATAACTCCGAGTGAACATATGAGCATACTTAAATAACAAATAAATGTTGAAATGTCTCAAAGAGTACTACAGCAACAATGACACTCAATTTTAGCTTCTCTCTAAAGATATTGACATGTCTTTAGGCAAAAACCTGAAGTATCAGACAGATAAAGTATTTTCTGCAGTACCGCTGTAATCGCTCTTCTCTTTTTCTTCACTGGTGCCTGAGACCATAGCTTCCACTTCTTTCTCTTTCATTAGCCAAAACAGATTACTGCACTGATCCTGTACCACTAAAGACTTTTGTTCCTCTATTAAGACTAACTTTGAGCTTCCCTAAGTTAAGAATCCTCTATCTGAAAGTCTGAACTTTTCTCTAAATTCATGATTATGCAGTAATTTCTTGGGTTTTTTAGGTCGGTCTTCCCATCCTCAGAACCCTTAACTGTTGTGACAGTAGATGTTTGTGGGCTTTGTTAAGTTTTGTATACTCAAGGATGAAAAAGCTGTCATTGTTATGATAAAATATGATAAATGGGCTGCCTCTTCTGCAATTCACTGATAAATTTATACATTGATTTTGTCTGGTACCAAATGAAGTCCTTGATCTGCAAAGTCCTATGTATTCTTCATAGCACTTTCTAGCTATTGGTGCTGTCTGGATTACATGGCATTTTTCTGGATTTTCTAACATTTGCCACAAGTTTGTAACTCCTTTACCTTCCTATACTAATTTTTCTTTCTGAGAGTATCTAAGATCCACAGGATTCACAGAAGACATAATAAATTGCCAGTCTTATTTTAGATATGAAACTATACAGAACAATTTTCAGAGACTGAATTTCTTAAAGGACAGTTGCCAGCAATTCCAGGACAAGCAGTGCTGCATTCACAGTGGACATTACTGAATTTGCAGGATTTAATGCAGATGAACGTCACAGCTCATTGTCTCCCATATCATAAAGTTCACACTGTATATCATTATGCTAAGAAATTGTAATTACAAAACTTTTAGCCTCCCTGATGATAAACACAACTTTGAAAGTTGAAGGGTTGGAGTTGGTTTTCATTTCTTGCTGATGACTTTTTCTGTCTTCTAATCGGAAAAAAAGTAGGTATTTTCTTCTGATTTTTAGGGAGATAAAAGTAAGTCACCTCTGTCTTGTATCTTTTCAAGTCACAACTCTTACATTCTCAAATTTAAACTGACATTCACACTGCTTGTAAGACTGGACGCACACAGGGAAGAAAGCAATTTTAAGGAAGTAGCAGGTGCGATACATGACACTCTTGTGTCTCTGTTACTCTGGACAGGAAAAGTTATTCAATAACCCCACACTGGTGAAACATGAAGGTGCAGAAACAGATTAATTTTCTCTGTTCAATATTTATTATTCTTTCAGCTCTCTTGAAATAGAAACTGTAAACACTTTGATTAATGGCCTGAAAGATTGTCTAGTTTTGTTGCTGCTTCAGAATATATCACTGTGTCTTTAGCTATATGATATTTTGTAGCTCTTTCTAGGAGGTGTTCTTTCATGACTCAAAACAAATACCTGCTCCAAGAAGAAAAATACATTTGACTATTAATCAACCCAGTCTGTCTGTCTGTTGATTAATGGTGCACTGTTATTTCAATTTCATGTTAAAACCAGTAGAAGTAGGACAGTTCATACATATAACGATAACCTTGGGCCTTGAACAGAAAACTTAGAGCATCTTCACACTGTTATGAGGAGGCCAGAACCAATGACTCAGACCCCAACTTGTCTTGTATTTAAACTGTCAGACTGGGTCTCCTAATTCTTCTTTCAAAGCCCACTGCTTGCTCTGGGACAGCGGTGTGCCAGTATAATGCTAAAACTCCCTGTACTTTTAGGGTGAAATAACCTAAGGCTACTCTATTTCAGCTCCCTCCTGCCTGGGGCCTCTTTTCTTTCTCAGGCTGCTTCTCTTTCAATATTTCTCCAGTTTCTTGCTTCTTCGTGATAAAAATATCATGTCAGTCCTGATTTGTCACTTCACAAGCTGTCTAATAACTACTAAAGCACTGAAAAACCCAAAAGTCTCCATAGAGTTAGAAGACAGAAAATACTTGAAAATTAGCAACAACATCCACATGTAGGGAATCAGCACTAAAAGAAAACTTTGACATGGAATATCAGCAGGTGTATTTTTATTTTGTATTATGTCTTAGAAAAGGAAATCAAATTATTGCTACATCGATGATGTCTTCCGATAAGTTTTCAGTTCTGAACTAATTTAGACCTATTTTCCACATAATATTTCATTAAGAGCGAGTCCTATACCCAGACAGAAAAAATTAAAAACTGTTTGTTGATGTGAGTGAAGTTTGTGAAGATTGTATTATGAATGTAGATTTTAATGATCATTTGTAAATACGTGATTCACAGAGGCGAGGGGTGGAATGTATTGGGTTTGCGTGGCAATGTTTTGGTAGCAGGGGGGGCTGCAGGGGTGGCTTCTGTGAGAAGCTGCTAGAAACTTCCCCTATGTCTGATAGAGCCAATGCCAGCCGGCTCCAAGACGGACCTGCCACTGGCTAAGGCCGAGCTAATCAGCAACAGTGGTAGCACCTCTGTGATAACATATTTAAGAAGGGCAGGAAAAATGGGGAAACGGCAGCCAGAGAAGAGAGGAGTGAGACTATGTGAGAGAAACAACTCTGCAGACACCAAGGTCAGTGAAGAAGGAGGGGGAGGAGGTGCTCCAGGCGCCGGAGCAGAGATTCCCCTGCAGCCCCTGGTGAAGACCACGGTGAGGCAGGCTGTGTCCCTGCAGCCCATGGAGGTCCACGGCAGAGCAGATATCCACCTGCAGCCCATGGAGGACCCCACACTGGAGCAGGTGGATGCCCGAAGGAGGCTGTGACCCTGTGGGAAGCCCTTGCTGGAGCAAGCTCCTGGCAGAACTTGTGGACCCGTGGAGAGAGAGGAGCCCACAGTGGAGCAGGTTTGCTGGCAGGACTTGTTACCCTGCGGGGGACCCACACTGGAGCAGTCTGTTCCTGAAGGACTGCACCCCGTGGAAAGGACCCAAGGACCCATGCTGGAGCAGTTCGTGAAGAACTGTAGCCCGTGGGAAGGACCCACGTTGGAGAAGTTTGTGGAGAACTGTCTCCCGTGGAAGGGATCCCATGCTGGAGCAGGGGAAAAGTGTGAGGAGGAAGGAGCGGCAGAAACGATGTGTGATGAACTGACCGCAACCCCCATTCCCCGTCCCCCTGCGCCACTCAGGGGGAAGAGGTAGAGAAAATTGGGAGTGAAGTTGAGCCCGGGAAGAAGGGAGGGGTGGGGGGAAGGTGTTTTTTTAAGATTTGGTTTTATTTCTCATTATCCTACTCTGATTTTGATTGGTAATAAATTAAACTAATTTCCCCAAGTCAAGTCTGTTTTGCCCATGATGGTAATTGGTGAGTGCTCTCCCTATGTCCTTGTCTCAACCTACGAGTCTTTCGTCATATTTTCTCTCTCCTGTCCAGCTGAGGAAGGGGTGTGAGTGAGCGGCTGTGTGGTGCTTAGTTGCCATCTGGGACTAAACCACGACGCCTTCCTTTGGTTAAGTAGTTTGGTGTAATTACTGTTACTAGTATTTCAAAAACACAATGACAGACAACCTAATTTGAACAGAGGGCTTGTACCCTTTATCCTGATTTCAGTAAAAACATTAAGATTATATCCTTACAGGCCTGATGAAACCTGATTTGATTGATTTTTGAAAAATACTGCTTCTTTTTACCTTTCCGAAATTTAAAATTTTTACACAGTTTGTTCTTTTTATATACACAGTGTAAAATACCTAGCACAAGACTTGTCAAACCCAAAGCATTCAACGAATACAAATGGCTACAACTAGCTGCACCCATTATTTTAAGAAGGAAAAGATTGAACTCCTCAAAAGTAGTTTTTCATAGTCTATAGCTCTTCACATTAGAAGAAAACTTAGCACATCAGAGTAACACCAGGCAAAACTTTATCCTGAACAAATGATAGGTCAGGGTCTCAGTAATATAATGTTTTTTCCCATGCTGTTGAATATTCAAGTATGTTGTGTTTCATTTGTTTGTTTATTTGTTTGTTTGTTTGTTTGTTTTGGTGGGGTTTTAAAAGTTGAAATAAATAGAGATACATTTATAGCCATCTGACTACATTTCAGATACCGGCATTGGTGTGGAACTTTGATACCCTTTTCTGTATTTACAGATAGGTCAGACCCAGTGCAATTCTCAGTCCCATTTGTAACAGTCTTTCATGTCATAACTGTACTACTTTGTGTTCTTGGAAACAGCCTCTTGAAGAGAAATTATAGTTTATATGCATGTGATTGTGATGCTCATGTTTGCCTCAGAACACACACCAAAATGTTGATTCTTATTTTAAGGTAGACCATATCAAAATTCCCAGTCACAGAGAATGCACTATGATCTTGTTATGTTGTTCTTCTGATTATCTTCATTGTTAAGGGGGAGAATAGAAGGATACTGTTTTGAAACTGCCCAGCTTCAGTATAGCATACCTTAGTTTATGTTCCAATTTCATAGATTAAAAGCTCCTGTCTCCACCTCCACCTATTTTTCTGTTTAAAGACATCAAAATTCTGAACTACTGACTGCAGCATCTTGTCTCTTCTGAACACAGGCAACCTTTGCCTACAGCAAATGGTGTTCCCACACTGATCGACTTAATTCAGTTCAAGGACTGCAGCATCCTTTAGGCTTACAAGTCTTCGGTCGCCATAGCAGGCAACATGTAATCATGCTTTTAGAATTCACGTCTCAAGCATGTGTCACTTCCCATTGCTTCTTTAATTGATGTGCTACCATAAATTAAGATGTCTACATGATATCTCATGGGTAACCTTTCTGTAATGTCACACCAGTACTGTATTTTCTTATGCAAAGTATATAACTTGTGCTTGATGGACTGTCTTACTGATTAACGGTACTGAATCCGTAAATTTCGTGGTCACTCTCAAACCCTGTGGTTATAAACTTAGACTATCATTACTAGTATGCCTGGAAAAAGTAGCTTATTCTGGCTAAAACAACTTCTTCTGATAAGAAGATATGGTCTTACACATAAATTGCCAAAATCTTTCCCTATGGAAAAGAAACTGTTCAAGAAGAAAAATACACTTTTTCTCTTCTTAAGCATGCCATAACAGTAGTCACTGGATACAAATTTATGGGCTTAAATTTAAAATACGTGTTGATATACAATGCTATTGAACATGTAATGTTGCATGATTTCTTTGTTGTTGAAATTAGGAAAAGAAGTCACTGTTCCAAAGAAAAGAGAAAAAAGGAATAGCAACAACAGATGAACACCACACCACCAGAATAAAAGATGGAAATCTAGACTCTACCAGCCTTTTTATTTCAATGCCATTTAAACTGGCTTTAAAAATTTTTAAAGATATACATCAGGGACAAGAGAATTCTTAAAACTGCTTCAGATTTTTTAGTAATGAAAGGTGGTAAAACTATACAAAATTTAAATAGTATTTGATGAATATTTCTTATTTCCAGTCTTAAGCATGTACTCAGAGCTTACAATTTATGACAAGTTTTCCACTTTTACAGTAAATCAGCATAGACACTAAGAAAACAACAGCTTTCAAAATATGCTAAATTAGATTAATAGCTCTTCATTGTTTTAAAAGAATGGGTTGAAAGTCAGTCTTAGAAATCAGTGACAGTGGACAGAAGAGAGTGTAGAGTACTCTACAAGCTCCAGAGAACAGACACTGGAAAAGTGACACACTGAGGCAACTTGACATGGATGTTGAGCAAAATCACAGGAAGGATGATATGGTCTACATATCTCTCTGGAATTAAACATGAAAAGCATTATTGTCAACTGCATGACATCATGGAGAAACAATCTTGCCAAACATACTTGACATTCTTATTTAAGATGACTATACATTTGATTGACAATGATATTTATCATCCAAGGCTTGTTATCTTTCATAGGTGTGAGGCATTTTATTTGAGAATAAGTTAGATATGCTATTAAAGACATTATTCTTAAACACTATTCTTAAGACACTATTCTTAAACAGTGATTGTCTCTGCTCAACATTGTTTTTCCTTATAGTTTTGCAATAACAAACTTACTGCTTTCAGTTCTTCAGAGATTTATAAAATTTAAATAACTGATATAGAAGTTTCAACAGCATAATTTCTAACTGTACAATACTAGAAATTTTCCTAAAAATTCTTTTGTCCTATAGATAATTTATTTAGTGCTATTTAATTACTGTTTGTACTGCAGCAGCCTTCATACAATATACTGATTACTTCAAATAGAAATGTAGATTATGCATAACATAGAGAAAGTTTGGGGGGAAATAGAAAAAAAAAAATTATTTCAGGAATATTTATTTCTCATTTTAGGAAATGCAACAATTTCTCAGTCTTGTGTGTGATAAATGTTATGTTTGTCAAGTCTATAAAGGAAAAGAAAATCACTGAATAAGAAAAAAATGCCAAGACCTATTTCAGCATGGGAACTCAACACTTGAATAAGTTTAATCTGAGAAAGGATGACCTTTAGTAGTAATCTAGTATTTTAGCTACTTTATCTCTGCAAAGTATACAAATAAAGTACTGTGTAATCTACTCATTCTGAACTCTTAGTATGTACTAGATGCTATTACATACTATCTATGAAGTTAAAATTGGCAGCATCACCTAGTATTTTTGTGCACAACATTCCAGAAAGTCACAATATTGGCATTGTTTTTGGAAGTAGCTCCCTTCTGAAATAGATAGAACATGCATTATAATGACTTACTAAACTGATTTTCTTTAGCAGACCATTACTTAAGGTTTCTGTTCCTGCAAGAATATTACTTTTAATAAAACTAGGTGATATTCATCTGAACTTATATTTCCAGTGCAATGCATATCTTACACACTGTACACCATTTCTGAAAACAATTTTGAGAGGTTAAAAATAATATTGGTTGTCATAGGATTCAGTGCAGCAGAACACCACACAGTACTCTTTTAAAAGCCTAATGGTAAAAAAGAGATTGTATATATCCCGTTTTCTTAAATCCCATGTCATATGTCAAAAATTGAGGATGGTGTGGTCAGAATGAGAAAATAAGCTCCGTGTAGTAAATCCTAACCATGAAAAAAACTTAAATTACAAGCTGTAGGGTCCTAGTTCCATGACAGCATTCTCTGATATTACTGAACTGCTTTCTGAGTGGTAGCCATAATATTGACAGAAAGCGTTGGGAATGGAAGACCTTGTGCCAAAGTATTTCAGCTTGCATAACGTACCTAAACTGTTAAAATTGCTTTGAAAATAAAATGGATACATATTCTTGTATGTCTATTCAATGATAAAAAGACCTACTGAAAGACAATTATGTGTCCACTATCTGGATGAGATTAAAGTCGGGAATGAATCTACAACAAAACATTAGATTCAAATATTCAACGTCAGGGCTGACCAGAAGATGAACTGGTTACAAGTTCTAAGTTTTGTTTCTAACCTCTCCTCATCAAACACATGCTGAGACAAATCAAAATCTTTTATAAAAATCTCTGATCCAAAAACATGCCCAGTTTCTCTTTGGGATTCAAGATCATAGTTTTATGTCCTGGATACACCTCTAATTGCAGGTTTAAATGTTTAAAAATAATGCTTTTGCATCATCTTAAGCTTTTACATAAACCTTTAACCCTGATTATGTAAAGCTTCTAGTTTCTTGTCTTTCTATTAAGGAAAAAAAATGTATTAGAATATTAGCCCTTGAAATATTCCAACTCCTAATGCACTGTAGCATGCTGTATTGCACAAACTGTGATAAGACTGACCTTTTGCATTAATCCATAGCACTTTCTAATAGGGTAACATGTGAAGTCTTCCATTTGCTGGAATCTCACATCAGAATCACCCTAGAAATCTTATGCTGTGCAAATTTAGAAGTAGACCAGGTTGGAAAAACCCACTGCTTATTCCTAGCAAACAGTTCAGAAAGTATACATATTTTAACATTATATACAACAAAAGCTCTTTGAAGTTAAGATTGTTAAAATACATAAAAATGGTATGAAAATATGTACGGCAGATTATACAATAGAATTGAACAAGTTTTGAATATTTTCTTCTAGGTGGAGCTGATATATATTAGCTGAAAAAATTATCTTTATGATTTAACACAGCCACTAGTCAGTAAAATAATTAAGGCTTCTGTAGCACAATCAGTTTGTGACTATTAAACAATAAAATTCCTAAACACTTAATGTTAAATCCATGAATGCTGACTGAGTTCTAGTAGTGCAACTTTTAGATGCTCTCCAGCAGTGGAATCTCAAACTCAAAGTTAGCTAGACATGTTATAAACCAAATTAAAATTCACAGTGAAAGAGCTGGGAAACTTGAGCTTCATGTACTCAAGGACACAGGCAGGTATATCATGCTAATTCTGCCTGTGCTGCCCAGCCTGGCTGCCCATAAGTCAGCTCCAGCTCAGAAAGCACTGACAGGATGTGACAGGGGTCACAATTACAAGAGCTAAATACCAACTGCTCCTCAACATACCTGAAGCTACAGTGTGATGGTGGTACAACTCTTTGACCAGAGTTGGTTTCTATATTGGAGCAAAGGTGAAATACAGATCTGTCTAGACCAGCTGGTCAACAAACAACTTAAGGATAGGATCCGTTCTGCAAAGCCTACCTAACTGACTGGATGTTGCTTTCAGCAGAAAATGCCAAGAGCTTAAATCTCACCCCTACAAGGACATATAGACCATAATTCCAAGTTTATCACAAATATTTCTGCTAAACAGTATTAGTTTGATAACTCTATAGCTTAGATTTCAATTAGCTTGATAGAATTTGTAATCAACCTGCTTAAGTGATTAATTATGTCATATTTCATTTTTGTTTATTAGAGATCATAACATTTGTAAAAAGCACATTTAACTAATCCTTTCTGTCAGTAATGAATTGGGGACAGACTCAGGGAGACCACCCAAGAGAATAAGCAGTTCCACCTGAGAGACTACGCATTACTTTTTATTCAGCCCTTTAGTTCTCAATTCATCAGCCTATACCACTGTCAGCCACTAAAACTTGCACTTCCAGTGTTAGCTAAAGAAGCAAATGGAAGCAAAACAGGGAGTACAAAAGACTAGATTTCAAAATTTATTCCATTGTGGCGTGGCTATCACTTTCTATGAAGGACTGTTATCTTACCTTGCTAACATTTTAGGCAATATTCATTTCTTTAATTAGATGCATGGGTCCTACACTTAACACTAGAGACAGTTCTCAGGGTGGGACCTATAACATACCATCTGTGGAATAGCAAAGGAAGAAATTACGCAGTGATTAGTAGACTCTAAGCAAACATTTTAAAAGTATGACACCTTCCTTTGGTTTACTTTGATAAAATAGAGACTCTCAGAAGGTTTCTGTTTTCCAGAAAGAATTTCCTTGATTTGGGGGTGTTTCTTTAAAAAAAAAAAAAAGGAAATTTAGGATTGTGGAAAAACATAGAGCATACTAAAGTTCAAATCTTTATCATTTTAAGAGTCTCAGGGGTTTGTGGGAAAGTTTAATAGTTTTTTTTCCTAATTGCATTAAGAAGTTCTCATAATTGCCTACAGAAGTCATCCAGTGTTCCACATAATCCTCTTTTTTGTGAAGCACAACAGTTGTCAAGCAAAGGCAAATGAATGGCAACATTAATATTCTTGACATGTTCCCATATTGTGATGATGAATGCCACAAAGAAGCCTATAAATAAAAAACATAATGAAGCAATAACGTAAATGGAGGTCATGGGTGTTCTTTCCCCCTCCTTCACTGTTATTAGCGAAGCACTTAAGCACGTCCTTAGCTTTAGGTATGTGAATAGTCCCATCAAAGTTAATGGTACTATTCACATGTTTAAAATTAAACATTTGCATAAGTGCTTTGCAGACTTAAAGGCTTTAAGTGAAATGTTTTACCAAAACTGAACTCATCTTGGTTTTAAGAACAAAAGCAGTGACACAAAAATAAGTTTCCAATCCCTATGTCATCAGCCACTCTGACCTGCGATCTAGAAAAGCACTGATGACAGGTGGAATAATCAGTCAGAGGTCACACTGGAAGTCTATTACTATAATCACAGAATGGCTTTTTTTCTTATCCTCTAGAAACTCACTGACTGACTACAAAAAATTTTCTTCTCAAGGAAAAGTTCTGAGAAGGAGTAACTGTAGATCTGCAATCTTTTTACTTTAGAATGGTGGCGGGTAGATTTCACTTTGTGTAGGGCAAGATCTGAAATGCTGTGGTTCAGGAAGCAGCCACAGAGACAGATTCCTGCCTTTTTGGTGCCTCACTGACACTTCTCCAGACCCCTCAGAATCAACACCTATGTTAGACTTCCGTCCTTATGGTTTTATTTATTGGATAAAGAGGTGTAGATATGTAGATGTATTGCTTGTGTGAATAACTGAGCATCTTGCTTAAACATGGGGGTCTAAGGAAATTAGAGCCTAATAAGCAAAGATGGAGAAAACTGCCAAATTCCTCCCCTTGTGTACCTCTTCAGATATCAGTCTTTCTCCAAGCTGTTTCAGTTCTTGAAAAGTTGACTGAAATAAGAACTACTCTTGTTTCTGGTGATATTTCAGAAACTTGTTTTCCAAGCCAACACATGAAAGATATTTTTAGTTTTGACAGAATCTAAACGCCTGTACGTTGTAAACATCTTCTGTACAATTCCTTAAATAAAGTGTTAATCTTGCAACATAATTGTCATGTTTGAGCACTGTAACAATCATTTACAAGTTTAAAAATTAATATATTACTATTAAACTAACTATTAAGAAACCCAGTGAAAGACTACTATCAGCCATTGTTTTCACTGTTGCAATACACTGAATGTTCAAAAGGGTGTAATGTGTTCCTCCTCAAAGAATGACAGACCTTCTTGTGCTTATTCTGTTGCAGCACCTTAGGTAAAACAGACTTCTGGAAAACAGCCAGATGACCTTTGCAGATTTGATCAACCATTGGGCTAGTTAACTGTAATAACATGAAGGTATTGATCGTCAGACCTTTAATGGGTGATGAATTACATATCTCTTATGTCTACAGTTGCTGCTCACAGCATGACCCAATAATATACTAGAAAATTTTATAAATATAATTTAACATCTAAGAAATTCTAAATATGATCATTTTAAAAAGCTAACCTGAAATTATTTATTTAAACAAGTCATATTAAGGAAAAATACATGTGTGGAAATAAATAATTTGGACCAAATGTGGCTTCTGTTGACCCAGTCAGAAGATTGTGTAACTCTGGAGGAAAAAAAGAAGGTGGCTTGAGTTCCAGATTTTATCTCATTTCTAAGTTTTTTTCATGGGAGACTGTCATATTGCAAGTCAGAATGCAGCTCTTTAACTTATCCTAAATAATTTTAGATTGAAAACTTTTCCTCCTCTTATTATATAAAAACATCTTATCCAATATGGCTTGATATCCCATGTCTCACATCCCACCCTAGGATCTATTTATATATAGAACACACTTCAGTTTCAGATCTTGTCATAGGGCCACTATATTATGGGCTCCAAGAATAAGGCAATGTTCACACTTTGAAGGAACAGCTGGCAGCTGGTGTTTTTAAGTTGATGAGGTGTGAATCTCCCCTCTTCAGAATATCTCTGTGAATTAGTTCAATTTCAAACTACACTGAAGGCCAACAAAGATATTAAAGAGGATCATACTCATTAGGACTCACTTAAGTCAGCAAAGTCCATTGGGGTATCTGACTTGAAGCAGCTGAAGCACCAGCCTCTAATTTTTGAGATTCATGCTGTAGTAATTCTGGAAGTGTAAGCTTTGCAAACTATAGCAAATAATTGCTATATTGCGTATAGTTTGTTTAAAGACAAGATACTTTCAGAAAATGAAGTTACTTTTGATCATATTGTCAAGAAAGTGTTATGTGTTATTTAATTTGTACTTTGCAATTACAGTTCAGCAATTTTATGGGTGCTTAAATTTCTTGGTGTGACTTTCCAACTAGGTAGGAAAAAGAAAGGAAAAGACATGATTTTTCTTATTTCCTTTCTACTACTGTATGGACTTTAGAGACCAGTAACTAAAAAGAACTTCTGAAACATCAACTTTTCTGAGCAGTTTGAATAAGAATATTGCTTATTATACTAAATCCAAAAACTGCCTGCAGTTTAAAATTCAAAAACAATTCCAAACAATTAAGTATGCACTTCAGAAAAGAAGACATCATCCAGACTAACAACACCTTTCTACGTCTTCTGATTCACTAACTGGTAAGTTAGTGATTCACTAACTGTAAGTATAGTATCACTATACTTACATTTTTTCTGCTGTTTCATCTACTATTTTTTATACAAGGTAAAAGTTATGGGAGAAAAAATAAAAACACGAACAACAAACCAAAACCAGAAACAAGAAGAGAAAAATATAGCCAAGCAATCAATTAGCTAAATGGCACCTGTCATGGTTTAACCCCAGCTGGCAACTAAGCACCACACAGCTGCTTGCACACTCCCCCCCCCACCCCAGTGGGCTGGGGAAGAGAATTGGAAAAGTAAAAGTGAGAAAGCTCATGGGTTGAGATAAGAACAGTTTAATAAATGAAGCGAAATAAAATAAAATAATAAAAATAGTGATAATAATAATAAAAATTGTAATGAAAAGGAAAATAACAACAACAACAAAGAACAAACAAGAAAGACAAGTGACGCAAATGAAAACAATTGCTCATCACCCTCCGACCGATGCCCAGCTTATCCCCAAACAGCGGTCCCCCAGCCAGCTTTCCCCCTAGTTTCTATGCTGAGCATGATGTCATATGGTATGGAATATCCCTTTGGTCATTTGGGGTCAGTTGTCCCGGCTGTGTCCCCTCCCAACTTCTTGTGCACCCCCAGCCTACTCGCTGGTGGGGTGGTGTGAGGAGCAGAAAAGGCCTTGACTCTGTGTAAGCACTGCTCAGCAGTAACTAAAACATCCCTGCTTTATCAACACTGTTTTCAGCACAAATCCAAAACATAGCCCCATACTAGCTACTGTGAAGAAAATTAACTCTATCCCAGCCAAATCCAGCACACACCTTAAAGAAGCATAGTGAGAACACAGCTATGAACTAATACAGTTGCACTACAACATGGTCTGTTACTGCAGAGTACTATTAGTCTTCAACTATTCTACTGTCACATGTATAAACAATCAGGCAAATTATATGAGTTTAAAAGACTTGCTAGTTAACCTACAGAAAACAATAAAAATTACAAAAATAGAGTATTTAAAAGGAAAAGCCATTGCTGCGATACACAGTTATCTTACCACTTACCTCTGCTATTCTTTTATTCTCATCTTCACCTAAAATCATTCCCCAAAATATCAACAAATTATAGAATTTAAAAAATATGTGTGAAGAAAAATCTAATGGGTCAGAAAATATAGTATTAAAAAAAACCCCAACTAAATAATTGTATACATATTTACATACAGTTTTTCCAGAGTATGTCTTTCCACTTCTAACTTTCCCATTTTTTTCTGCATTTGACTTCTGAAATGTTTTGGTTCGCTTTTTCTTTGTTATTGTCACAATGTGTCTTGGATACATGCTAAATTGACAGAAAATAATTTTACTGAATCTGTGATTTCACTGTCCTGTTGATCTTTAATAGTAAAATTTCATTTTCAACTGATATTCATTCATTGAATCTATTTTATACATGTTAGGAGTAAATCAACAGAAAATTAAAATTTAACTGGCAATATTTTCACTGAAATGCACTTATTAGCAATTATGTGACAAGGTACACTAAAGCTAAAAAAAATGCCAGCCTACCGGGTCTTAAAAATATTGCTGAGGCTATCCTTCATTAAGATTTAATAAAGCTATTAAAAAAATTGGGGAGGAAAGTTATATTTTAAATGGGTTTACTTCCTTTTTGTTTGCATTTCAACCTATCCTTTACACTGGAAAGTTAAAGAAATGAAAGCACAATCTCTCTATTAATTATCATCAATATATCAGTCATTTAATCTTGTAACTAGTTCTCTCTTTTTAAATTCAAACAATTTAAAATTTAAAATTCAGACAATTTTAATAAGGAAGAATTCAACATGCTGTGAGATACTTCTTTTCAGGAATTCATCCTGCCTGAAATGAAAGTGAAAATATATTTTCCCACAACCTCCCCTGTCCTCAAGTTTAGCCACAGATGTGTAGATGAATGATGGCAGATTTTCTTTTCTGAGCACAAGTAGAAAAGGTGGAAATACTTAAATAAATTTTCCTACTTGCAATATAATCCCTCAGACAATTATAAATGTCTGTGGTATATAGTGATAAAAGTGGCCACCATGTGTTTCTGAAGAAATCATATAAAATACCTGGTTTGCTTCTCTTGATCAGATAACTAACCCAACCGCAACCAGGCAAATACCAAATGTGATTGACATACCTTGACTTTAGGAACAGCTAAGTTAAAGGATGTTTTTCATAATCTTTCTAAAATGTATGATTTGACTAAAACCACCATAAATTAAATGCATAACTTCTTGAATGTAACGCTCACTGGTTTGCTGTCTAATTGGACAGGTAATTAAAGTTGGCTTTCCAAAGACTCAGAATAATTCAGTATTTTCAGTAATGACTTTGATGATGGAGAGCTAAATATAATTATAAAATGTTACCACAGTAAATGGTTAATAAATCACAAGCTGTATTTGAAGGTACTGCTGTGACTCTACTGGAAAAAAAATGACAAATCTCACATAAAAGAAACAAAAGGCAGAGGTGTCATCTGATACATTGCTAATGGAGCCTCAAAAGAAATATTACATCTCGTTTTGGGCATCACATTTCAGGATTTTGGGCAAGCTAGGTAATGGCTAGTCACGGAGAACAAAAAATAGCTAAGAAAAGAAGCTGAAAGAACTGGGCTTGTTAAGTTTAAATATGCAAAGATTAAAGACCAGGGACGGGATAATAGTTTTCCACTAACTAAATAATATACAGAGACAGAACTATGTAAGATTTTTTCCATGGTCATGGAGGTTGGACTAGAAGAAAACTGTCCTTTTTTTTCCCCTTGTAAGAAAAATTCAGAATATATATTAGAAAAATATAAGACTTTTTAGACTGTTCCAGATATTAATGAGATAGGTTATACCTTCATAAAAGGTTATGAAAAAGAGGCTAGATAAATATCTTCCAGAAAGGTCTAACTGTACTTGAAACTAGTTCAGTGCACAGACATCACTAAACTGTCTGCAATTGTCTCTTTTCCAGCTGTGATTTTCCTGACACTGTAACCCAACAATTATCTAAATTATCAGAAAAATGTTCATTAAAGGAAAGAGATACTGAACAGTATCCACAAAACACCAAGGTTCATAACATTATAATCTGGGATGCTAATGATGCCTGTCAAAATTGGCCAGTTTTTAACATCGTATGGCCTGTTTTCATTTTCTTTTAATTTTGCTCAACTTTGACTGATGGCATTTTCAATCCTCAGGATGATGTTTGAACAGATCAGCTTAAATGGTTCTGTCTTTTAGATAAAGGCTGGGAGATTTTCTCCATTCTGAAAATATTATCCTGAATTTTTTTTCTAAGCTGTCTGCAGCAGTTTAGAGGCTCCCCCTATTTTTGAAAAGGAAGTTTAGATAATGGAGTCTGCTATGAATTTTTATGAGTTACAGCTCATTGCTATTCGACAGTGAAACTAGTTTAGGTCCTGGCATCTACACTGAGAAGAGGGAACCAGTTTTTTTCTGTCCCTTGGATATCTTTCCCTTACACCTTCTTTTCTTCTTCTTGACACACACTCACCACTTCCCCTTCCTCTCCAAGGCAGTACAGTGAAAGAAGCCATCACCAGAATAAAAGCCAAACAGAAGAGGGGACACATTTGGAATACACTCGGAGACAGCGGCCTTCATAGCAGCCGAGAACAGCAGGTGAGAGGAGGCCATGGTAGAAAAATCTCTCCAGTCCAGTTCTGGGCTCCCCAGTACAAGAGAGACATGGACTTGCTGGAGAGAGTCCAACAAAGGGACACAGCTCTGATTAAGGGACTGGGGCATCTCTCCGATGAGGAAAGGCTGAGACAGCTGGGACTGTTTGGCCTGAAGAAGAGAAGGCTCAGGGGAGATCTCATCAAGTGTCTATAAATACCTGAAGGGAGGGTGTAAAGAAGGCAGCGCCAAGCTCTTCAGTGGTGCCCAGTGACAGGACCAGAGGAAATGGACACAAATTGAAACACAGAAGGCTCTGTCTGAGCATCAGGAAACACTCTTTCACTGTGAGGGTGAGCGAGCCCTGGCACAGGTTGCCCATGGAGGTTGTGGAGTCTCCATCCTTGGAGATATTCAAAAGCCTTGTGGACACTGTCCTGGACAGCTGGCTGTAGGTGGCCATACTTGAGCAAAGGGGTTGGACCAGACAACTTCCTGAGGTCCCTTCCAACCTCAACCATCCTGTGATTCTGTGACAGGGAACAAAGCCCAGGTGGGCCCTGGCCACCACCTCCTGCCCCACTTCTGGGAGCCTCCCACCCCATCTTGACATTTGAGAGGGAAAGGGAAAAAGGAAATGAGCATGTTGCAAATGTGACCCTTGTGGATTTCATCTGAATTCAACTACAAGTGTTTTTGGGGTTTTTTTGTTGTTCGGTTTTTGTCAGTTGTTATAAGGGAAACACACAGTTTCTGCAAAACCAGTCAAGTACCACAGTATATTTTCTCAGGTTATAATTGCATGTAGTCATCGAGTAAGAATGGGGGAGGCAGACTGTGGAAAAATAGCACAAATTAGCTAACAACAAGACACTGATGATCTTAATTGCTTGTTCAAAAGAATCCCCATGATATGTAATCTTGTCATAATTCATATATCTTTCCTTAATATTTTAGAGGACTAAATAAACTTAATCAAAGTTATTCCCATATTCTTTACTACCAATTTCTGAGACCAAAAGCAGATCAGATTAAAATACTCAGAAAGAGATTGCTTTTCCAAAATTCCCAGATCACTTAGGCAGACAAAATATTTCTTGGACTTTCGGAACAAGGAACTAACACAGATTCAGAATTCATTTCCATTAATTTGTGCTACCAGACATATTTATACTTATTTCCACTAAATTTTGCCAAGTGGCTGATCCCACACACACAATTTGTCTTTCAATTCAGATGTTGAATTGCACTATTTATTTTCCTTTTCAGGATCTCTCTTTCTAAAGAAAAAAAAATATATATATCAAGTAACTTCTTGACTTCAAAATGACAAGGGGTTTAAAGCTGAAGAAAAATAATGACAAGCATTGATAGCATGAAGCTAGCAGGCTAAAGCTAAAATATTTTACTGTGTTAGGAAGTCTAAAAAGAAATATGAGCTAAGTCTCCAAATCAATGTGAAATTCACATATTTCAGCATTTCAATAGTTTCTATGCAGCTATCACATCAAATTCAGTTGCATCTTAGAGACAGCTGTAGTAGGTGTGGATGAAATGTAGTGGCTTGAAAATCACCTACACTGAGCCAAAAATTCCGTTTATAGTATGCTTAATCTGTTTCCAGATACAGGGGAGTATCACTCCTTATCATAAAAAAATAATAAAACTGAACTCAAATAATATTTTGGAATTCCACCACTCAATTCAAATATTTTTGGTTTGTATAGTATATTTGTTACAATACAGCCAGCAACAAGCTAAAGAAATATTGAAGTTACTAAACAGTTAAAAAAATGTGCATGTTAGTTTTCCAGGTAAAACAACTTTGATTCTTTGAGATTAGTAGTTAATATGACAAAAGCAAGTTTTCTCATAAGAAGTAATTAAAATGATACATTTTGATTTATAGCTGTTTAAGGGTTAAAACTGATTATTGAAATAAACCTTGTTTTCCATGTTCCAGTATTTATTCTTTATTTTATTTATACCCAGTCGTTCAACATAATTTAGACTACTTAGATGTAAGATGTGTGAATATCTGATCTGAGTCTCAGTACCTTAGTAGTTGTATTCAGTTAGTTAGAGAAATCTTTAAATCAAGCAATGTGATTTAATGGCAAGCCTTTAACATATACCTAGTCTCTTCACTACCAAGCAATGTTTGGCAGATGAGTTTGCCTGACTTTTTTTTTTTTTTTTTATTTCAGCAGCAATCAAGAAAAAGGAATTTTTGTCCATCAAACATAATGAAACTGGAAAAAAAAGAAGGAATGAGTTGATTGGAAACTAACCTAGCAAAAAGGAAACTTTTTGTACTGAGATAACAGAAGCTGAGTTTTAAAAGTAGAAATCAAGATACAGTAACAACTGAAGCAGTCAGGAGATTTGGAACCTGTAAGAAGATCATGGCATTCATGCAAATATGTAAAGAAAGTGACTGGAATGAGTGGACATTAAAATACTTCACTAAAATGTTTTCTAAATGCTGAAGTGTTGGTTTGTTCTTTTTTTTTCTTTTATAGCCCTGATGGGGATCTCATGTCCCTTGTTCCACCTCATCCCCATTTGGAGCAAGGACATTAGGAAGCACTCAGCCATGACTCATCCCTTAATCCATTGCTCACACTGGTGGTAATAGACCTCCAAATCCTAACTTTTACGTTGCTTCCCTTAAAACTGCTAAGGAGTTCCTTCTTTTGTCTAAGAAGTATACTTGATAATTAAAGTCCGCTGAGTTGACACTAACAGAGATAGCTTTAACAAACATAGTTATAGTGATTATCAGTTGCCTTGAAGTCCCTAGCATTTGATCTCGGTCTCACAAAATAAACACATCTTTTGCTAGCACCTTTTTATGAAACTGAAGCTGCCACACCTAGTTCTCTGACAGAGACATGATAACAGAATTTTAATGAAAAGCTTTTCACACACTGACATGGCTGAACCCAAATGTTATGACTAAGAATGGAGGTAACTGATCACAGATGTTCAAAAACCTCAGCTTCACCCAGCTGTTCCACCTTCTGTTTCCTGCATCATTGTTTGAATGATGTTCTTTTCTCTTTCTGCCAGCTATGTTGTATTTTTAGACTTTAATCATACTTTAACAATTGTTACATACTTACCTTCTGACTCACTATCTTAATTTACTTCCTTATTTTGAGGAGTATTTAATAAATCTAGTTTCCTATTTTGACATTACTACTGTTTCACAGCTCTTGTACAGAGCTTTTTTTAAGTGCCTATTGTTGTTATAATGATTAATCTTTATCTCTCCAGCTTTTTCTTTTAAATTCTTTTTAGGAATTTATAAAGAAAAGTTTGTGATGTATGTTTTCTCTCAGTATAAGGATATTAATGCCTAACCATTGAATCAGTTGGAACTCTGGCTTTATCTATATTTTTAAACTAAATAGGGACAGATCACAGCCCCAAATACTGTCAAATGGGCATCCATATTATTAATTTTTTAGCACCGTTTCCAGGACATTTTTGTCCTGGACTATCTAGCACCCTCTCAGGAGGTGTTTGGGCATGGGCAGTGCTTAGACTAATTGGGTTGTGTGGGTCAGGAACCATATTAACCCACTTCATTGATTGGTATAGAGGTTGCTCACAAATCTATGCGGTGTTAAGGAGAGGAAGATTTACCAGAGAGGTGATTGGTTTGACCTATTTTCACTTCCCGTTTCAAAATCTCCAGGGGTCTGCTGGGCATCCAAAACAGGACACCATATTCCAAAAGCAACTTCATCAGCACCAAGTAGAAGGGAATAAACCCTTTTTCTCAATAGGATTACTGTGAGTTTCCAGTCTTAGTGTTTCCCAAATCCATAGAACACAGACATTCATGAACACGTTAATTAGGCCTTGCAAAGATGCTGAAAGAGGTATGAAATCAGTATTGCAATTTGATACAACATTAATCCTAAATAATATCTCTGTTGACAGTCTTATAGGATATTTATAGAAATTTAATCGTAATTCAGAAGTGGTCCAGCAGATAAAATGATCTCTCTTAACTCCATTTAAAGTCTGTGGAAAATTGTATCTAAATCATAGGATTGTAGGATGAGTCAGGTTGGAATGACCTCAGGAGGTTATTTAGTCCCAACTTCTGCTCAAAGTAAGGTCAGCTTGAGATCAGACCAGGTTACTTAGGTAACTTAAATGAAAATTATGTTGGACTTGTTTTTCAGTTCAGTTCCCCTCCTTTTCCAGAAACCTTTCAACTGAGATTGAAGCAAGAAACTAATTTTCCATTTCCTCATAGCATTATTAGTGCTTTTTAAAAATAAGTCATTCTGAATATTTTAACTTGATATTACGACTATTTTAACCTAAAGTAAAAGCAAAATAGTATCTGTAATACAAAACCAAATTCCACCTGGAAGGTGCATTTCTCTATAACGCTGGGTTTTCTAAAAACAGCTTAATTTATTTCTCATCAATCTCAGTCATTTACTGAAAAGTGTTAGAGTTATTACACAATGTTTTTGTGAATACTTATTTTAAGGTTCACTTTTATATCAGCTACTTGCTTGTTTAGACATTAACTGCGGTATGCTTTTATGGTCACTTGAAAAAAAGGTTTAAGTAAATACATTGACAAGAAAAAACATCTAGAGGAGGAGAAAATCTCTACCTACTGGGGTACTTGGTGCTAGTACTTCAACAGGTGAAGGACAAGGAACAATGTACAGTGCAAGGCTAATTCTGAGTATCTCCAGGGCTACATGAAATACTGCCAGAATCCTGTGAGAGACATGAGGCTCTAGATGTAATGTGTGTTGCTGTCAAGGACAACTGGAGATGTTGTATTATTTTCAAATATGTATTTGTACTTGTAATGCAAAAAAAAAAACCACATCAAGAAACTGTGATTCATAGCTTTGTTAATATTATCTTGTGATATTGTTCTTTTAGCTATATGAAGCATAAAGTATGGTTCATATATGCTTTTTGGATTCTTGCATTTCTATTTGCATTGACCACAAGAAAGTAATGAATTATACAAATAGTAATTTTATAGCAGATAAGATACTACCTTTGTATCTTCAGGTACAGTAGACATTCTCTTACCATGGGTGATATTGTCATAGAAATGACTTACTACTACAAAAAAAATGGAAGATCTTTTAAACTGAGTTTATTTAAAGCAGAAAAAGTTTTCCCAAAGAGGAAGATTCACTGCAGAAGAGTTGTGTCCCAGATCATATAACAATGAAGCATCCACACTCATCAGTATAGTATGTGCATCCAACCCTTTTACAGAACTACAGATATGAATGAATTAAAGTGAAATGTATCAGAGAAAAAGAGTATTTCAAAACAAATATTTTATGAATTTTTTAATCTGTTCTGCTCTATAAGTGACAAAGAATATCATGAGTTTCTGAGTCAAAGTTTTTTATTTAATGATAATAAATGGTGTGCCATTTTAGAGAAATCATGTTGACCTGTCAAAACTTTCTATAAAAAGCTTAGTCTTGTTCTGGGTGGATTTAGGCAGATCTAACAGAGCTGCAAAGACAAACCAGGACACTGGGATTTTCACCCCCATGCTTAGAATCACCTGCACTCTGTGATGGTCTCTCTGGCTGGAAGATACTCAAAAAAGCTGTGTAGAAGCAAAAACTAAGGATAAAATTCATTTTGGACTAAACCCTTGACGCTAAAATTTAGGAGACATTTTTTCAAACACTTGGAACAAAAATTTAGCAGAAGATGTTGCTTCAGTCATCCACTGGCCTTAGCCAAAAACAAAGGTTCTTGTACAGACTGGAACTACAAGCAGTTTAACACAAAACATCTTTTACACATTTTTTTGAGCTTTCTGTGGGCAGTAGAAGTCTATTCAGCAGCCTTGATATATCACAGATGCTGTATATTCAGCAAATGTAAGAAGATTCAGGAACAACAAAATAATATATATTTGATATTATTTCAATACAAAAGGGTCTTGAAAATCTTGACAGGAGTTACAAAGATTATTTAAATCCAATAATATTATTTAATGCAATAATATACAATTCAATACTCAATAATATTTAATTCAATGGCCAGTGTCATAGGAAGGAAAGACAGTGCCAGAATACTGGGTTTACAGCTCGGTAAACTGAGGCAAAAAAAGATTAAGAGATTTGCCCCAAATCACACAACAACAAATTACCAGCAGGGTAAAAAAAAAAAAAAAAAGGCAATTTATTTGGGATATGCACAGCCTTACTAATCAGAGTAGTTTCCTTCACTTATATCTAAACTAGAAGTAGCTTCCTGTGATATCTTGTGAATGATGAAGACTTATGAATGCCTTAACATATCTTAATGGTTCTTATGTCCTAGAGGCCAAGTCCTACAAATCAGTCAGTACCTCATAAAACACTTCTGTTAGCCAGAGCCCATACATCTATCTATTCTTCTACAAATGTCAGAATGATTATACATAGCAATGTACTTATGTAGACTATGGGAGAAATGAGCATGGCCCTGAAAGATCTCTTAAGGAATTAATTCTGGAGTCTTAGACTCCTGAAAATTATCTCTACTGGGACTTCAGGCCTAGCTGTGTGTAAGGATCTTCTTTTAATTCTTCGGATTCTGGGATTCCCATTCACTGAGGCTTCAGCTGGGACGTGTCCTCAAACTTAGTTAAAGCTGCCTGAGCTGCGAGATGTCCCAGTTGTAGCTTCCCTGCTATGTATCTTGTGCAATTCATCACAAATACAGTAAAGCATGGCAGAGAATAAACATTCCTGAGGTTATTTTAAAAACAAAGCAAACAAACAAACAAACAAATTTGTGTGGCTCCCCTGCTTGCTAAGGCACAGGAGATCCTAGGAGATTGTCTCCTTTTCCTGCCACAGAATTCACACCAGATGCTGTGCACTCAGCTGTGGGCACATTCAAAGTATGGACAAGGACTTTATTTTTCTCTGTGATACAAATCACCCTCCTTACATTACAGGTACACAAAAAACCTACCCAGAAATGAGACGGCTATCTTGCAGCCCACCTTGTATGAACTTCTGCAGTAAAAAGCCAAGGTCAAGGCAGCATGGACAATGTGGTTTGGGCTTGAGGGTATGGGAATACACAAGAGGAGCACTGTGAGCTAGCTTTAATCAGTATGGTTCTGGTCATCACTCAGTCTGCAGGGGAAAGACTGTAATGCAATCCCTTTTTTTACTGCTAGGGAAGCCAGCTGGCTCACTCAAAAGTAGAATCTGAATGTCAGCTGACATATCAGAATATGGGTGACTGGGGCTTTGGTCTGAAGGAAAACTGGAACCCACATTAGTATAAACATGTAGCAGCTGTGCAATCACCTGTAGAGAAGGTTAAATTCACCATAAAATTTGCAATTGTGTAAGTTTCTGCAGTTGAATAATTTTGTGAATTTCTTCTCCTTCTTTTCCATACTGAAAGAAGAAAAGGTTTGAAGATTACCCCAAAATGGAAATTCCCAAAGCAATAGCCTAAACTGAAAGATAAGCCTCACTGGGTAGAAAATGCAAATAATTTTGTTATGACTAGAGCTTTCAAGACAAATTGCAGAGATATTCTTTGAAGAGAAAAAAGCTAAAAGAACAATATTGAAATAAAATTAATGAGATTAAGCTCCTGAAACAACAGTGATGTTCAAAATACTGTTGAAATAAAAGTTTAGCTGTAATCAATGAGAGAAAAAGGTCTTATGTTTCTACAGTTTGGAACAGGCTCTGTCTAATTGAGTAGATTTAAAATTATGTAATTTTGCTTTAGAAACTAGGCAGAAATTTGGGGATAGTGTGTAAAAACAGACTCCTCTCTTTGGCTACCTAACCTAAAACATAGTTAAAGAAAGACATTCATTCCTCAAGCTGCAGACATGTATTTTGAACCCATACACAAATATTCATAAATTGCAGATGCTGAGCGAAAATAGCACAGAAAAGCTTTCATGTGCTCTAAGGTTCAACAGGATTTTTGGGAAGTTGACAGGGAATTAACCTATCAGAGACCAAAAGAATATTCATAGGGACTCATCTGAAAAAGATTTTCCTGCCCTCTCTCTCCCCACAAGCATTGTTACATAGCAACTTTCGTCCCTACGAGTACCAATTCCCTCAGAACTTGGGTCTTCACAAGTTTCACCAGCCTTAAAGGCAGGAAATGTGTCAATATGTTGTATAAGAAACCTTATTTATGGATTAAGATACTATTTGTTTAAAAAACTGGACTGGACAATGTCATGAAAACTGCATTATTGAGACCAATCATATCTTGGCAGGGGTATGGCATGGAGATGTCTCAGTAGGACTGAATGACTATTCTCCATAGCTGAAATTTTGCAAATGTGAAGAGTGAATTTATAAAAAGAGATGCAGGGGAAAAACACACATACCCCTTTAATATAACTCAATATTGTTCACAGCTCACTTGGAATTGTTACTAGTTAAAAGAGTTTCCCCAATGAAGGTGGCATACTCTAGAGAGATGTAATTTTAGATGCGAAAGAAAGAAATAGAAAAGGATTTTAATGGGATGCTTCTAGCAAGGTAATTCTGTAAACTTTGTGAGCTGCAAGCCAAACCAGATGATTTAACATCATCCAGTACTAGTAGCTCTTAGCACCTAACTCTAAATTTGTCAGTGGTGAAATAAACTGTTTGCAGCCTAATCTTCCTCCTCTGTGGGTTTTTGTTTTTTGTTTTTTTTTTTCTTTTCTGATACTAATGCTTAATCCTCCACCTCTAATAAAAGGATCTCTCTACAAACAAAACACAAGCTCTGACTAAGCCTAGTATTACTGCCACTGACAGTGGCTCATCTCCAAAATTGCATCCAGAGCAGAAAAGAGCAATAGGGGTCTTTAAAACTCAAAGGAATATGATTGTATTGCAGCAGAAAAGGGTAAGTGCATGATTGACTATCCTCTGACATAATTACCAGCTGCTGCAGGGAAGAGTGTGGTCCATGGTCTAGGCCCTGACACAGGGCCTTAGGTGTTGGTTTCTGGTCCTACTCCTGCCCTGAGGTGATAAAAATGCTTTTAAAAACTGGTTTCCACTTTTTTTTTTTTCTGCCATGCTTTTTACCTTATCATTTCTTTGTTGAGCAGGATATAGTGATCACATAGTAATAGGAAAAAATATGTTAATAATAGATATAACCAAATCAGTGAGTTGCTAGGTTTGCAACTTAGGGCAAATAATTTTAAAAAATCGACTATCCTAGGTTAGTATTATCCTCATGTTCTCATATACAAAAGCCAACTGTATTTCTGATGAAAATGAAATGCCTATGCTCTTTACTGGTGTTAACATCACTGTAATACACTTTTAATTTTGTCCTCTCGTACTTTGGCCACTAGATTGTTAAACCTGCATCAAAGCTAACAGTAAGCTCTTGTAAAATACCTAGGGACGCTCTTTCTGCTCCAAGATCATAGGATTTCCCTAATCTTTATAAGAAGTAGTTGATGCTGGTTGCATTTGTAAATGAGACACTGTGTTAGACAGTATTTAATTCTTACCAAATACGGCAATTACTGAGTGTTTCTTCCCTGCAGAGTGACTAGGGCTACTCAGGTAAGTAGCAATTCACTGTTATGAAGCCATGGCCCCTTATAAAATATTTAACACTGTTGAAAAATAGTAGCATCCATCACTAAATGGATTTATAGTAGCTATTTCTAAGTTTTCTTTTCATTCAGGGTGTTGGAAAATAGCACCTTTAGACATTCTTATTGTCATCTGCTAGGAGAGGTGTGTTTACTGCCAGCTGACATTACAGTAGTTATCTCACGTTTGCCAAACTCAACTTTCATCACTTCTTCAGTAGCTATTCCAGAATGTTGTCATATATCTTACAGTTAAATGAAGACATTCTAATCCATGAAACTGTGAATTAATCTGAAGCAAGTGTGTGAAAGTTCAGTACAAGTACATTACCTTTAAAGAACAACAGGAGAAATTATTTTACAGGTGGTTGGTGTGTCAATCTGTAGTAACTGAAGAGCCAAAAGGAGAAGTAGCACTGGGAATCTCAGATTCTTACAAATTCTTCTAAATGTCATCTTCAGAGGCTGATGATGGGCAATACAACTGCTGCCTTTTAGCACAGGGTTCAGTAGACTTTTTGAGTTCATTGGCATGATGCAGTTGCATTAATATGTGTACAGTACACCTTTAGTATGACACTTCAACACTATACAACTTGCTTCCATTTACATTGCTTCCAAAGCACCATCATTTGAAAGGATGTAGCTTCTGGCCAGAGACAGTGGACTGTTTAAAAGTGTAGGTTCTGTTTCTTTCACTGGCATATGGCATATGGCATGATAAAGGACGTTGTTACTCCTCCTTCTCTGCAACTACACTGCCCATCTTAAAATATACAGAAAGACAATTACTTCCTCTGTAAACAAGCAAACAATGGCAAAGTATAATGTAAGTATTGACTTATTTTCAGAAAGTATCTAGAATTGTGTCCACAGCATAAGCACATCCAAAACAAATAAAAACCCTGATCTAATAGGGAGCTGTAAGGATTGCAGTGTCTGGTTCAAAAGACTTTGATCTTATTCTTGTTGTAGCTGTAAAACCCAAGAAGATATTTTGCCTTCAAAATCCCTACAGTCTCACTGCCTGCCATTAGCTAGAGAACAACATTCTTTGTCCCTAGAGAAGACCCTTCCTGCAGTGTTATATATTGCATAGTGCAGAGCACATTGTTGGCAATGAACGATCATAATAAAGGCATTTGACTTCTGAATGTGGCAGTTAAATGTGTAAAAGACTGACTCTACTGGGAAAAGGAGAATAGGCAATTTCCAAAATGCTCCTGATGCTTGTTAAACTTTCTGGCTGTGGAGGTTGAGTGGACTGCAGCTGCCACGCAGGCTTGTGCCAGAAGGTGCTGATGAATGAAAGTTTGGGAGCAAGCTTTAGGGGAAAAGAATGAAGTGTTTTCAAAAGTATTCCAGATGACAGACGATCTATATGGCAAGTCCTTTTGAAAGTCATAGTAGTCATCTGAAAATCCCCCACAAACCTCTTACTGCTGGAAACATAGATACATGTGCATATATACATATTCAGTCCATATCTTGAGCATTTTTCTTAGCGCTATGTATATTAATGGATTGAGATGCAGCTGTGTTAAAGACTGAGTTTTGATTTGTGATCTTCTGGGACAATACAAATTCTGGAGTCAAGAGAAAAGAACATGAAGCTAGGGACAAAAAATGGAAACAGTTATGAAAAAAACCTACCAAAAAAATAGAGGGCAGATTGCAGTCTGATTCACTTTACGTTGTTGTGGTTTAACCCCAGCCATCAACTAAGCACAACTCAGACGCTCACTCATTCCCCCCAGGTGGGATGGGGGAGAGAACTGGAAGAGTAAAAGTGAGAAAACCCAGGGGTTGACATAAAGACAGGTTAATAGGTAGAGCAAAAGCCGCATGTGCAAGCAAAGCAAAACAAGGAATTCATTCACTGCTTCCCATTGGCAGGCAGGTGTTCAGCCATCTCCAGGAAAACAGGGCTCCATCACGCGTAATGGTTACTTGGGAAGACAAAATGCCATAACTCTGAACATCCCCCACTTCCTCCTTCTTCCCCCAGCTTTATATGCTGATCATGACGTCATATGGTATGGAATATCCCTTTGGTCAGTTGGGGTCAGCTGTCCCAGCTATGTCCCCTCCCAACTTCTTGTGCACCCCCAGCCTGCTCGTTGGCGGGGTGGTGTGAGAAGCAGAAAAGACCCTGACTCTGTGTAAGCACTGCTCAGCAATAACAAAAAAATCCCTATATTATAAACACTGTTTTCAGCACAACATAGCCCCATACTAGCTACTATGAAAAAAATTAACTCTATCCCAGTCAAAACCAGCACAACATATACCTTTCTAAGGAACTTCTAACCACAGGCTAGTTTGAAACACTGATACCTCACCTCTCCTCTTAGGGTTAGCTGCAAGACAAATTTTGAAGTGATGTATTAAAAATAAATAATAAAAAAATGGAAATTAGAGGTGAAATCCATGGCACTGAAGCATCTAAAAGCTCAATCTCTGAGTATGAGTTAGTGTGTCCTGATTTCCTTGATAATTTGTGGTGAGAATTAGACAATGGGAATGACTTGTCCTTTCTTAAAATAAAATTAATGTAATCCTATGTAGTTAGTTATTTTTGAATGGTTGATAAAGAGAGTCTGAGGGACCAACTAAGACTTACCCATCTCAGCTTGGGCAGCCAGACTAGGCAAGATGAATCCCACCATGCATGTTTAAATTCATGTGAAGAACAAGACCTCAATAACTGCAGCAGTGGTTGACAAAAAAGGTGAAAGCTATGAAAGCATTAATGAGAGGCAAAGCTGAAGACATAAACCTGAAATAAGATAAATAGTAGGGGGACCGTACAAACAAGATATCAGTGAATTTAGAAAAAGTTATTTCAAACATGGCAAATTTAGTCTAGATGTATTTTTAGTTAAATTTCTCACTGTTGAGGTAAGGCAGTTTGTCTCTGTGGTTTGGGAGTTTTTTTTACATTTGAGATGTGGTTTGTTATGTGTTAACCCAGTTCCTGTGTCCAGGTGCAATATAAGATGAAGCTTTGCTTTTTTCTGTGTGTATAAACTGCCCTACTTTTTCTGAGATCAGAAAAGTTATTCCAACTTAATTCTGCTAAGGATGTCTCTACAGCCCTGAAATAGGAGGAAGGACCATAGGTGGAAAAAACTAAATAAGTGTAAGGAAAAAAAGAAAGACAACATTCAAATGCAAGATTAAGCATAACAAAAATCTATTCATAATCAAAGCACCATAGGAAAGGGATGTTAGTGATGTAGTTTAAAGAAATTATTCTAGCAACACAAAAGGGAATCAGCTGAAAGATATGGAAAGGCAACTATTTACATGGAGATTTAAATTTTATTTCTATTTGATACACTGTTGCTATGGTATTTTCATGGAAGGACTACTTTTCAAAGGTTAAATCAAAATTCAGTAATTCTTACCAACTCTGAAGAAACTGCACATGCTACAGGGATGCACATGAAGGTCCACAATGGAGAGCAGAACAGTACCTGGGGGAAAACTGGACGAGCCCAGAAAGCTATCTACCTTTGTTGGAAGAGTAGAGGCAAGAGCATTTAGCAGGCACACTTTTGCGAATGCTTGTTTATGTAAATGTTTGAAAGGGAAGCATAATCCAAGAGTGGATATGCCCTACTAAGTCCCTTATTAACTCTACCAGGTATAGCAACTTAATGTTTCACGTGAGCAGATACCTCTTCAGACTCATGCAGAGAAACAGGCTCTCCTGTGTCCCATCATCTATCATAATCCATGTCTATCTGATGATAAATTGCTCTCACCAAAAGGGCCTCTATTGCTGATTAAATGTGTGATGTGCATATTTCAGCAGTTTGTAGTATTTAAAGGCTAAAGTTTTGTACATGTTTTCTTCTTTCTTCCCTCATTCTCTTTAGAAATACTGAACATATTCTTTAAGTGATATTTTTTACCCTCATTTTGAATCCTCAAAGATACTGTGCCAGCTTCTCTAGTCAGTTACATTATAGTATTAAATTGAGGTTGCTGTCATAGTGACACAGAGGACAGAAATCTTGTGAAGAGTAGGAAACTATCTTTCAAAAGTCAAAAGGTCCTGTGATCTGTAGCAATATAAGATATGCCCTTATGGAAACTAACTTTGCTTTTCAGGTGCCTTTTTCTAACAAGATGAGGCTAAAAAGCGTAAAGGTGAAATTGAGTTAAAAATGAATTCTTTATGCAAATGCCACATTTTACTTTCAAATTCCTAAGTACAATTATCCATCATGATCCAGAAAAATGGTGATAACTAAAAAAAGCAGATAATGGATAAGTACTGTAGCAGACCAATTATAGTGAATGCTAAAAATTACTTCTTTACAAACTCATTCTCAGCCCCTTCTGTTCTTTTGATTTATGTGTCATATGACTTTTTAATCTCTAGATTTTATCCTTTTTTTGAGATACCCCACTAAGCGGCTTACATATAAGGGAGATTGGGAAATAGAATTGGCTTTATTTCTGTACAAGGCAGATTGTATCTTCCCCAAAGACTTTTTTATGGTAGTTCTTTGCAAAAGATATTGCTTGTGCTCTGTGGATACCTGCAGTGTTCATCCAAATTAGTCTTGATGTTATACAAGAAGTTTCTCATTAAAGGTATAGGCAATAACTGTTTGCTTTTTCCTCCAAAGATTATATCAGCAACACAACATATCAAAACTATCTAGCAAAATTGTGATGTTTCTGGGAAATGAGAAGGAAAAAGATGAAGGAAAGTTTTTGGTTGAAAGATTGAGTAGTAGCTCTGAAAACTTGATGGAACAAACAAATCTCTTAATCTATTTTAGCACAGAACTTACAGAACCATATCAGGTTATCACTGTGTACCAAGACCCAATGCTGAGGTCAAAAGGCTGTGCTACAATCAAGTTTAGAAAAAGATGACTATACAAAACACAACTCCATGTATCTTTGCAAATATCTCTTTCCAGAGTACTTGTAAGAACATCTCTCCAAGTTCTGAAGAACTTCTTTTTCGCTCTTAGATATATTTATTTTTTTAAAAATTAGAATTAGCACTTTCTGCATAGACATTTCATCTGATTCCTGTTAAAAGTCTAGAAAAAATATTTCAAGTCAATTAACAGGATGTGGATTATGTCCTGTGTATTTTATCAAGTTATCATCTCATAGAACCTAACAGATAATGGGGAAAAGTGTTTTCATTCAGATACCTTATTCAGCATTAGTAAGGAAATCCTTGCATGTCTGTACGTTATGAATACCTGTAACACTTCCTAAGGGTATAGCATTAAAAAAAGGTTGCAGAAAAGAGGCCAGGCTTCACATTAAGGCTCTCTGTGCCTTTTGTCAATACCTTGCAATTGTAGACAGATAATTAGGTTCTCAAGATCTCATTCCTATGACACATTCTGCCTGCTGCATCAGCACTTATTACTGAAGCAGTCATAATGACTTGTTTAATGAATTCATGAAACCACCAGCTCTAGTATGTGAGGATTCACCAAGAGTAAAGAGGTTTCAGATGAAAACAAAACCGAAAAGCAATCATTGTTTTCTGCGACAATGTCTGTTTTCTTTGTGGTCACCAGCAATGGCTGCTATATGGGAGCTCTATGAAAAAAAAAAACAAAAAACAAACAAAAACAAACAAACAAAAAAAACACAAAAAACCACCCCTACCCACCCCCCAGCTATAATTAGAACAAGAGTTATTTTAGTGAGCAGATCATTTTGTAATGGCCTTTCCATTCATGAATGGAGTTATAACCCGCAAATATCAAAACATTTCCATCAAGAAAAGTAAAAGAAGTAAATTTCTGCAATTCTGGTTATGGTGAGACCTGAAACAACTGCAGTTTGCACCAGTCAAAAGTTAAGACGAATATTTGCTAGCAAATCTGAACCCCTCTCACTATGTCTTAACAAAGTGACATTAATTTGTGACTAAGTGGTGATGAAGAACACTGGCTCATTAACATTCTAGTGGGAACTTTCTAATTATCCACAAGCGAGAATATTAACTAGATCAAGTCCAAATCATACAAGATGCATGATATCACTATAGCATTCAACCTCTCCATCATAATACCCTCTGCCCAGTTCTTGGAATGATTCTGTTCTTTCCCTTTGTCACTTCTCATGAAATATCATGCAGGTAAAGGCAGCACCTAATTTAAAAAAAAAAAGTGCAATTTCTGCTATAGTCTTTGTAGTGTTTTTAAATGGACAATTTGAAATCCAGAGAAAAAACAAAAACAATCCAGGACAGGAAAGTCGTAGCTAGTTGTAGAGAGAAAACATACCACATACTTATTTGGTGCAATATTCTGCATACACAGTGCAGTAATTATTCATATTTCCAGTGTTGAAAGATTTATCGTGACTGCAAAAGCTCCTCCTTCATGAAACATAGGAGCTCAGTATATACTGAGAAAATGCAGTGCAAAGAAACTAATTTTCTTTATGGATAAAATATTTTGAATGCTGAACAACTGTACCATGAGAGTAGGTATATAGGTAATTATATTATATCTAGGTTTTTTACCTTCTTAGGCATTACTTTGATCAGTTGCAACTGTTATTTCATATTTAAATAGTTTAGAGAAAACAACAACAAAAAACTTATGCAACTATTTTTTAACATTGAAGAGAAGTCTGTATTACATTATCTGAAAACTGGTTTTCAATACAGATACTTGGTATTTCTTATTCTCCTTGCTTTCTCTCCATTTTGTTACTGAAAGTATGCAAGTAGTGAGAAGAGAGGACGGAAAACTTAAAATCAATGAACCAGAAATGAATACATGACTCTCTTGTTTTTCTGTTTCTTAGTGAGGTAAGATTTCAGAATTAAGAACAGTTACATCATTTAATTGTTTCATTAAATGTCTTCTACCAGCTCGGTCGCTTACATAGCCTTGTATCCTACTTTCCAGAAATATAAATAGGACAGATCCTTTGGTCAAAAATCTCAAAATCAGGCAAATATCGAACGTACAGCAGCTGTTCTGCCTGCACTAGATTCCACTAACTAGGGAGACTTAAGTATCAGACTGCAATGATGTTGGGAGGAGTCAGAAGTAATTACAGCCATTTGACTTGGTTAGACACTCCATTAAAATGCTCCCACTGGGAATCACACCTATGTACCATACAATGCCAAGATTTTGAGACCTACACCTGGGTCAATCTGGACATGCGTGAAGAGTGGCTCTGTGAAGCTGTAGGGGCTCTGCCAAGTCAAAAGGACTCCCTGGAAGAGCCATCAGACCTCTATTAAACAAGAAGCTAACACAGAAAGAGATGTGATGAAAATGTAGGTGAATTAATTTTTTTCCCTTTTTTATTTTTGCTTTTTGCCCCTGACATCTTTGTTTCAGAAGGTTTTCAGGTAATACCATCTTGTATATACAATATTCAAGCAGTATGAAAGAAAGGAGGGAAAAAACCACCAAAGAAGTAGCTTCTGACCTTTTCCCAGTGTTTAATGCTGCTGCAAATAAAAAAGGTGAACTCGTTGCAGAGAGAAAGAAAAATGCTTCCTACTGTTCTCACATACAAAAGCAATATTTTTTTTCAACAAAGCAGCTGGGAACTAAACTGAAATAATTCTTTTTTTCAGATAAATAGCAGAAGCCCTCTAGTAAAGAGGTACGGTGGGGAGATGGATCACCTTTGTCAATCACTGCCTGAATAGCGGCCATTGAGTAAAACTGTTATCTTGGTTGCTAATGGTTGATAAGTCAATTCCATGAACCCCAGGGAAGACAAATAGAAAAGGATATAAATCGCTTCTGACCCCACCCTTTTTATCTAAACTCATGAAAAGGAAGCTGAGTTTTAAAGGTGGCTTAAACTTTAAAGATTTGCTTGTTTGTCCTCCTGTGGGATACAGTACAAAAGGAGGGGGAGAGAGAAAAACATGCAAAAATCTAGACAAAGGGAGCTGCCTTTCTCAATTTGTGATTGAAGTGGCATTGTGTCTTTGAGCATTGGTTAGCATTAATTGGCATTAGTCTGTACAAGTGTTTTTATTCTATGTTAAACTATCATCCTCTTTGCAATACAGATTATACTCTGATACTATCAGGAAGTCTCAGAATTGCCCCTGTTTAATATTATGAAAGATTCCTGCACCCTTTCACTAGGCCTGTGCCTCCTGAAGTGAGGTAATTGTTTATAACACTGGGGTTTATGAAGAGTTTTTCAAATTATTTACATGGCATCAGTTCTGTTTTTTCTTCCATCTTTGTAAGTCAGGTTGGTGTAGACCAATACTAATTTACAACCTGAGTCTGAAAACAGAGCTTTATTAGTCTTAAATAAACTGAACTCTTTTTCCAGCCTGTCTTTTTCTACAAACAGCTACAAATATTTACACAAGCTAACTTTTCAAAGTAATATAGAAACATACAGTACTTAGCCTTTATATTATGGGATATATGTTCACGCAATGGAGCATGATAGAGAGCTCCTCATGCAAGACACTTACCAACTCGATTTATCCACTCAGTGCTACCCAGAGACTAATCGTCTGGATCCTTCCAGCCAAACAGCAGCCTTACACCATCGCTGTGCCTGAGCTAGAGCTGTCTGCCCTTCAGGGCTGATGGGGAAGGCCCCCACCCGCTTTCCCTTCTTACGGGTATAATATGCTTCCTAAGTAGGACAAGCATTAATATGCTTCCCTGAGAACTGATAAGAAAGTCTCCCAATCAGCACTTACCACTGCTTTAGATGGCAGTGCAGGGGGGAGGGAAAGATTATACCTCTTGGAGCCAACAACCCTTCATTTTGAGGATAACAGGGATAAGCATGTAACAAAAACTTAGTTCTGAGTAAAAGCCCAGCAAAAATGCATGGTTGTTTTCACTGTTATATAACATTTTGAATATTTATTAATAAGTTTAAACAGACCTAAAGTTTGCATTGCTATATAATCTTAATTGTTTATAACAAATAGAAACAGTCAACATAGGCAGTTAGATTTTAAGGCTCTTGTGTACTCCTGTGGCACACAGCCTTGACACCAAATGGGCATTTATCAAACTGCATCTTCACTCTATAGCAGATTCTGAGTTATGATGCTAAATTTTTGCTTCTTTCAACTGGGTTCAACCTGTGTTTATGTTACAAGGAGAGTGACATATCCCTGAGGGTACCACCAGCCCTTTCTGTCCCTGCCTAGGCTCCAGGGCTCCCCCCAACCTGCCCAGGGCCCTGGACCCCCTGTCAGCCCCCCCGGGGCCATCAGACCCTGCCCCAGTGACACCGGAGCAGGGCCAGTCTCCAGCTCCCCACAGCCCTGCCCTGCCCGGCCATGGGCCCCACCAAGCTGGCCCCACGTGAGGGCCCACTGTCTGTCCCAGCCTCGGCTCATCCCCAGGGAGGTGCACAATGCCCGGGGCTGGGGCTACCCAGTCCCCCCTGGCTGCCCTGCTCCTGGCTGGGGGTGGGATGGGCCCTGGCTGCCAGGCCCTGCCCTGACCCACCATGGGGACCCCCCAGCACTCCTGGCCCCCAAGGGAGCCACCAGCCCCAGGGGGCCCTGGCAGTGAGGTATGTTTATTCTGGGTATGTCCAATACGCAGGATGAATCAGCAGAAACAAACAGTACATTTCAGGTCATCATTATGTATGATCCCAAGAGGAAGAGAGATAATTTTCTTACATTTGTAAATAATCTTCCTAACTGAACAGATGGAGAAATTTTCTCAATATTTTTAAAGAGGAAATCCTCCATCCTCCAGGAAATCCTCCATCCCTCTGAAGAACCATACGCCAAAGAAAAGAACAAATGTAGGCCTCCTTAGTTTTTAGTTGTGTCCCTAGAAGATCCCAGAAGTTTATTCGATTTTAGCTGACATCTTTTGCTGCAATCAGTCCTTTGTTTTTATTTAAGTACACAGATGTTTTGGATCATGTAATTTTTTTTTACAGAATCCAGTGGGGTTCAGTATTGGAGAAAGGATATACCATACCCATCACATTGAAAGACCAGGACTTCACATATAAACCAAGCCTCCCACCCTGAAATAACCAAAAAATCAATGGAAGAGTTGATAGGAGAATGACTTTTTCGCTTCAGTCTTCTTTTGCTTTTAACATCATAAATTGTTCATTCTTTGAAACAGAGGAGTCTGAATGCATTGCTTCATAGACATAGTGGGTACTACAAAATACAAGAAGTCCCTTAATATTTCTACCGTTCCTAATGAACAGAATCTTCTGCATTAACCTTTCCCCATCATTGGTTTGAAAACTATCTAAACTAGGCCAGGGCAAGAAGTATAGGGCTTGGCAGTCTTCAAATCTCTGGTGAACTATTTCAGGGAGTGCTAATTACAATGCAATAGTGAGAGCAGGAGCTGCTCATCACTGCTGAAGCACAAGTCAGCATTTGTAAATGGTTCACTCCGACAGCTGTCTGCTATCTACACTCCAAAGATCTCCCTTTTAATGTACTAAACCCTATCCGATAGCAAATCTCTTTCCCTTTCCCCACATTAACTGTTAAATGCATGTAGTCTTGTTTGCTTTGCCTGCAGTTAGTTAAAATATGGTAGTCCATATGCTTATCATAGCTGCATGCATACTTAACTAATTCATCAACATGCAAGAGAAATACAAAACCAAATGTTCCTACAGGCACCTAGGAATAGTCTATCGCTACAGCATCATTAACGATATCATTGGACTGGTTCCTATTTAATTTCTTTCTATGTCCCGATTTTTATGTCTATCACATATATTGTTAATTCATGTTAAAAGACAAATTGAAATTCTTTATTTTGTAAATTATTTACTCCCAAGAAGGAAAAGTCTTCTTTAACTTTCTTAAAGCTAGCTGAAAAATTTAGCAGTGGAGTCAAAGTTGAATCAAGCTTACTTAAAAGGACAACTAATTACTGAAGATTTTACAGTTAATGGCGATAACGTGAAAAGCGTCATTCTAGACAAGTTGCAAGAGGAAAAAACATGCCAATCTTTAAGCAGTATCACTCAATGACTAAGTGGTGTTTGATATACATTAAATGGGGAGATAGCTCATAATCTTTAACTGATAAATGATTAAACTAACACCAAAGAGTTAGATTAGATTTGTGATGATTGGAAAAACCTTTTAACAAGAGGCAAGCCAAATCACTAGAAAGTAAATTGAATTATCTCAAGGGAAAATAAATTGCTTTAATGGTCATTATATAATGGATTTCATTAATCTTTTTTTTCTTGGTTTTGGTTTGAATACATACCTTATTTTTTCTGACAAAGTCTAATATACTAAATAAGAGATCATCCTCCCATCTGTAAAATATTATGAAAAGCCAGCAGGAATTTAAGGTTTATTCCACTGTTGCTTTCGTTTGCTACTAGACAGAAATGAACAATCTCTGTCATCTTGAAAATTATTGGTCACTGCAGATACAAAGACAATTGTGTTTCTTTTATATACGTCCCAAGTTACCTGGCAAACATATGGAGTTCTTTATAAGAAGGAATGACTGCAGAGTTTTGATTGTCATGGTTATTATGTTCTCAATACAACTTTCTCCTGGAAAATGGAAAAGGTCCCTGGTTGTATCTGCCAAACTTCAATATATGTTTATAGCATGCAGCATAACAGAATTCATAACATTAAAGAAAAAACAGAGCAGAAGGAGAGCTAGCATGCAAGATGACAGAGTGAAAAAGAAGTTTGAAGGCATACATCCTTCAGAAGTGGGAAGATAAAAGCACTAAGAATAAAATCTGGATTTCAGAAGTTCCTGATTTTGACCTAACTCTATTTCCATCAAATCCTTTGTTGGTAGTCTCAATGGGAATAGAAGTAAACTAATACTGAGTACTTAGAGTATAGTATGGTGAGTGGCACAGAGAAAACAGTCAACAAGAAACAATTGTTCTCTGTCTTTTCTAATTAAAGATCCATAAATATAAAACCAAACCATTTTATTTCAGGTTTAAAACAAGAAAAAAATAGGATTTCTTCACACAATGAATAGTTAAGTTATATTTTTACTACAGGATGTTGCAGAAGCAAATTCTTTATGACTGTACAAACTCACAGCAGAAAATCCATCAGGACAATTAAACACAAAAACAATACCTCTCACTTCAAGCACTCACTCTCACCCCTGTTACAAATTGCTGAAGTCTGGTAGAGTATCTTAGTAAAATATTATCATCTGTTTGCCCTGATCTTGTGTGACTCACTACACTGTTCTCCCAGTATTTAGTATGGCCATTGTTGGAGACAGGAATTTAAGTCTGATATATGCAACTGTCGTCTGTTTCTGAAAATAAATAAATATGTGTATGTGAAGTTGATGCCTTTCTCAGATGACAAAATGTTTCATTAAAAGTGATCAGACATTTCGGAAGGAATGTATCCTAGAAATTTATTTTGTTGTTCTAGTGTGTTTGGGCAACTCAAAACACTTAATTGTCATAACTCAAATTACTTCCAATCATTCCAATAATTACAGACTGCAAACTGAGAATCCAAGAAAAATTGAGTTCTTACAGCCAGAAATATGAAGGAACTGCTACTTTATGTACCCGTAATATCACAAGCTGCTTGAAGGTTTAGGAAAAAAGAAAAAGAAACAGGACCTTATTCCATTAACTTCAAGATAATCTATTCTGGAATGCAATAGGTTTCTCTGGCCTCGAAAACTGAACTTTCCATGTATGTTTTAAGGGTACCCATTTCTCAGAAAGTAGGTATGTTCCAGACATGTAGTAATAATGTAATTAAAAAGAATAGTGTCCTTGTAATAAACATCAAGTAATTCACATGTTTTCACTTTATGATCCACATTTTTATCTGATGTAAGTTGGTAAAAAGAATAGAATTACACTCTCAATACCATTATCAATAAAGTATTTGGGCCTCCAAAAAGGAGAACAGCTTAGATGTGGTCTTGTCAGGGGACAACTGCAGCTGCTCTGAATTTTCTGATGAATCATATTTTTTTTAATTTAAAACATTTCAACACAACAATATCAATTATAAAAACCTTCTGAAGGAGTACACGTAGAATTAATTCCAAGGTTTTCCTGGTTTCATGCCAGCTCACGTGCCACACCTCCAAAGAACTAGACCTAGTCAATTCTACTAAATAGAAGAGGACTGATCCATGACCCTGAAATCAAGTGGCAAGAACAAATTCCCATCCATGCTTATTAAAACTAGTCTTGTGTAAAGCAAATTGCCCATGTGTGAACTGAAAAACACTCTGCCTTGAATCTCCCCTGGGTCCTTTGTGCTCTATTTGACAAAATTAGTATTTTTTCTGGAAATGCGATGCATGAGACTCTATGGGTTACTTGAGCATACGAAGCTGTTGAGAGAGAACTGGAGGACTGTCTACGGGAGAAAAAGCCAAGACTGGGGGTGTTTTGTCAGTACTGCCTTTTGAGGTCTGTGTCAGGACCAAGAGTGCAGCACCCGGCGCTGCTAACCTTCCCTCTCCTCAGGCTCTGGCTGCCTGCGCTCACACCAGCTGTGCTGCAGCCTGGCTGAGTAACCTGGGATCAAACTACTCAGATGGAGATAGGGCAAAAAGTCCTTAGAGATGCCTCATCAGGGCCTGCCCCTGAACCTTGGCTAAACGAGGTGCATTTGAGCTCAGACCCACGCCATTAATGCTTCCCTTATCTGTGTTTATAGAACCACAGAACCATTAAGGTTGGAAAAGACCTGTAAGATCATCAAGTCCAACCATCAACCATGACCCTAAACCATGTCCCGCAGTGCCACGTCCACACATTCCTTGAACACCTCCAGTGAGGGTGACTCCGCCACCTCCCTGGGCAGCCTGTTCCAATGCTTCACCACTCTCTCAGTAAAGAAATTTTGCCTAATATCCAGCCTAAACCTCCCCTGGCGCAACTTGAGGCCATTTCCTCTTGTCCTGTCGCTAGTCACTTGGGAGAAGACACCAACAACCACCTCTCTGTAACACACTTTCGGGTAGTTGTAGAGAGCGATGAGGTCTCCCCTCAGCCTCCTCTTCTCCAGACTGAACAACCCCACTTCCCTCAGCCGCTCCTCATAAGACTTGTGCTCCAGACCCCTCACCAGCTTCGTTGCCCTTCTCTGGACACACTCCAGCACCTCAGTGTCCTTCTTATAGTGAGGGGACCAAAACTGAATACATTATTTGAGGTGCAGCCTCACCAGAGCCGAGTACAGAGGCACGATCACCTCCCTACTCCTGCTGGCCACACTATTTCTGATACATGCCAGGATGCCGTTGGCCTTCTTGGCCACCTGGGCACACTGCTGGCTCATCTTCAGCCGGCTGTCAATCAACACCCCCAGGTCCTTTTCTGCAGGGGAGCTTTCCAGCCACTCGTCCCCAAGCCTGTAGCGTTGTCTGGGGTTGTTGTGGCCAAAGTGCAGAACCCGGCACTTGGCCTTGTTGAACCTCATACAATTGGCCTTGGCCCATCGAACCAGCCTGTCCAGAACCCTCTGCAGAGCCTTCCAACCCTCGAGCACATCAACACTCCCTCCCAACGTGGTGTCATCTGCAAACTTGCTGAGGGAGCACTCAATCCCCTCATCCAGATCATTGATAAAGATATTAAACAAGACCGGCCCCAAAACTGAGCCTTGGGGGACACCACTTGTGACGGGCCGCCAACTGGATTTGACTCCATTCACCACAACTCTCTGGGCTCAGCTGTCCAGCCAGTTTCTTACCCAGGGAAGAGTGCACCTGTCTAAGCTACGCTTCGCCAGCTTCTCCAGGAGAATACTGTGGGGGACAGTGTCGAAGGCTTTACTAAAGTCCAGGTAGACAAAACCAACAGCCTTTCCCTCACCCACTAGGCGGGTCACCTGGTCATAGAAGGAGATCAGGTTGGTCAAGCAGGACCTGCCTCTCATGAACCTGTGCTGGCTGGGCCTGATCCCTTGGTTGTCCTGCATGTGCCCTGTGAGCACCCTCAAGATGAACCTCTCCATAATCTTCTCTGGCATCGAGGTCAGGCTGAGAGGCCTGTAGTTCCCCGGATCCTCCTTCCGGCCCATCTTGCAGATGGGCATCATGTTGGCAAGCCTCCAGTCGTCCGGGACCTCCCCCGTTAACCAGGACTGTCAATAAATGATGGAGAGTGGCTTGGCAAGCTCCTCCGCCAGCTCCCTTTGTACTCTTGGGTGGATGCCATCAGGCCCCATAGACTTGTGAGTGTCCAGGTGGCATAGCAGGTCGTTAACTGCTTCCTCCTGGATTATGGGGAGTTTGTTCTGCTCTCCATCTTTGTCTTCCAGCTCAGGGAGCTGTATACCCTGAGGATACCTGGTGTGGCTGTTAAAGACTGAGACAAAGAAGGCATTAAGTACCTCAGCCTTTTCCTCATCCTTCGTGACAATGTTCCCTCCCGCATCCAGTAAAGGATGGAGATTCTTCTTGGTTCTTTTTTTGTTGTTAATGTATTTGGAAAAATATTTTTTGTTATCCCTTACGACCGTGGCCAGGTTGAGCTCTAGCTGGGCTTTTGCCTTTCTAATTCCCGCTCTGCATGACCTAACGAGATCCTTGTACTCTTCCTCAGTTGCCTGCCCCTTCTTCCAAAGGTGATAAACTCTCCTTTTTTTCCTGAGTCCCAGCAAGGGCTCCCCGTTCAGCCAGGCCAGCCATCTTCCCCGCCGGCTCTTCTTAGGGCACATGGGGACTGCCTGCTCCTGCGCCTTCAAGATTTCCTTCTTGAAGAAGGTCCAGCCTTCCTGGACCCCTTTGCCGTTCAGGACCGTCTCCCAAGGGACCCTCTCAAGCAGTGTCCTGAACAGGCCGAAGTCTGTCCTCTGGAAGTCCATCATAGTGGTTTTGCTGCCCCCCCTCCTTACTTCGCCAAGAATTTGGAAATTTATCATTTCATGGTCGCTAAGCCCAAGATGGCCTCCGACCTTTACTTCTCCCACCAGTCCCTCTCTGTTTGTAAACAGCAGGTCAAACAGGGCACCTCCCCTTGTAGGCTCACTTACCAGCTGTGTCAGGAAGTTATCTTCCACACACTCCAGGAACCTCCAGGACTGTTTCCTCTTGGCTGTGTTATATTTCCAGCAGACGTCTGGTAAGTTGAAGTCCCCCACAAGAACAAGGGCTTGTGACTGTGAGACTTCTGCCAGTCGCTTGTAGAATGCTTTGTCTGCCTCTTTGTCCTGGTTGTGTTCTGTAACAGTTCGGTTGTCTATAACAGACCCCCAGCAGGATATCCGCCTTGTTTGCCTTCCCCCTCATCCTTACCCATAAGCACTCAACCTTGTCATCACAATCGTTGAGCTCTATACAATCAAAACACTCCCTAACATACAGAGCCACCCCACTGCCTCTCCTTCCTTGCCTATCCCTCCTGAAGAGTTTATAGCCACCCATCGCAGCACTCCAGTCATGCGAGTCATCCCACCATGTTTCTGTGACGGCGACTACGTCATAGCTGTCGTGCTGCACAATGGCTTCCAGCTCCTCCTGTTTGCTGCCCATGCTGTGTGCATTGGAGTAGATGCACTTGAGCTGGGCTATCGATTTCACCCCCAACATCAGCACGCCACCCCTAGGCTCATCTCTAGGCAGCCTGGTTTCATCCCCTTCCCCCTTCAAATCTAGTTTAAAGCCCTCTGGATAAGGTCAGCCAACTCATAAGCGAGAATCCTTTTTCCCCTTGAGGATAGTTGAACTCCATCTGCTGCCAGCAAGCCCGGTGCCGTGTAAACCGCTCTGTGGTCAAAAAAACTAAAATTCCACCAATGGCATCAGCCTCTGAGCCATGTGTTAACCAGGTGTGTTTTCCTGTTCCTTTCAGTGTTCCTCTCTGCCGCTGAAGGGATTGCGGAAAACACTACCTGTGTTCCTGATCCTCTGATCCAGTCACTCTGAAGTCCCTTTCAATTGCTTTTAGACTTCCTTGTGCAATCGTGCTGCTGCCAACCTGCAAACCCAACAGTGTGTAGTAATCAGTGGGCCATACCAGACCAGGGAGTTTCCTCGTGACCTCTCTCACCCGGGCCCCAGGGAGGCAGCAGACTTCCCTGTGGGTTGGGTCTGGTCGGCATATTGGGCCCTCTGTTCCCCTCAGAAGGGTATCACCTATGACAATTACCCTCCTTTTTGTCTTAATAGAGGTAGGCATAATGCTTGGGGCTGACTGACTCACCCTAGGCAACCCCCTGGATGGACTTTTGTCTATATCCTCATTAGCCCAGCCCTCAAGTTCCAGAGCCCCATATCTGTTGTGTAAGGGCAGCTGGGAAGGTTAGGGAGCCCAGGAGGGGATTCGCCTGCTTCCCCGAGAAGGGATCTGTTTCCATTCCCCTTCATCTCTTAGGTCCCCTCCTTCTGCCTGGCGGCAAGAGGGTAAGAGGTCCTCTGCTTCTCGTGCAGCCTCCATTGACTGTTCCCTGTACTCGGCACTGGTGAGGCCGCACCTCGAATACTGTGTTCAGTTTTGGGCCCCTCCCTACAAGAAGGACATTGAGGTGCTGGAGCATGTCCAGAGAAGGGCAACGAAGCTGGTGAGAGGTCTGGAGCACAAGTCTTATGAGGAGTGGCTGAGGGAACTGGGGTTGTTTAGTCTGCAGAAGAGGAGGCTGAGGGGAGACCTCATCGCTCTCTACAACTACCCGAAAGGGTGTTACAGAGAGGTGGTTGTTGGTGTCTTCTCCCAAGTGACTAGCGACAGGACAAGAGGAAATGGCCTCAAGTTGCGCCAGGGGAGGTTTAGGCTGGATATTAGGCAAAATTTCTTTACTGAGAGAGTGGTGAAGCATTGGAACAGGCTGCCCAGGGAGGTGGTGGAGTCACCATCCCTGGAGGTGTTCAAGGAATGTGTGGACGTGGCACTGCGGGACATGGTTTAGAGGGCATGGTGGTGTTTGTTGGTTGATGGTTGGACTTGATGATCTTACAGGTCTTTTCCAACCTTAATGATTCTGTGGTTCTATGATTCTGTGCTGCCTTTGCCTCAGGGATGGTAGGGTGTGGCTCCACCAATCTATCTCCCTCTCCCAAGCCCTGATACTCCTTAGCCTCTCTGGTTGTACATATGCTTGTACCTTGCCAGTCCTGCTCTGACTCACCAACTCAACATCCTTTAGCCTCAGACTTGCTGTGTCGCTACAGACTTGTCCAGCAATCACTGGCCCTGTTTTATCATTGCCCTACGTTTCTTGCATGGGTACTGTGGAAGTAGGCTCTTGTTGCCGAGGCCACTGCCCCATCTGCCTTGCTGTCACCCTCGACTCCCCATTCCCTTTCCCTTGCAGAGCAGCTGGCTTCTCACTGCTACCTGCGTGGAGGTCCCCAGAGTGCAGTCCCACCGAACTGAATGTAGGAAATACAGTAGCAAGACCTAGTCAGAGCAAGCCTAAATGGAAACAGGAAACAAATTAACAGCTGAGCTTTGTGAGTAATCAGTGGATGTGTGCTCAAGCTTATTCCTGTCCCCCTTTGCTACAGCAAACCTGCCTGGTCTGTGATTCTGCCTTGCTTCACAGTGCAGAGCCTTTCAAAGGCTGCACAGCTGGGACCCTGGCAGCTGGAAAGCCCTCACTATGCTGGCTTCAGCCTCCATTTCCATGTCAACAGCAGATAGCCTAGAATTGGTGAGCCTGTGCCTTGCACACTCACAGGGTTAATGTCTCTCGAGAGCATGCCTCCAGCCCTCTGGAGCAGAGACCTAGCCTGAATGTGGCAGCTCATGTCCAGAGCAGATTTTCTGAGGAAATCAGATCACAGAAATAAAGGAGGATAATGTAGGGTAAAATCTCATCTTATCATGAGGTTAGGATGAAGCCAGTCCTGGCTATTTCTGGTGTTTTCAATGTATCCGTTCGTGGATGTAGAGCAAGGAATGTAGAAGCAGTGAGAGCCCAGATCTGAATTAGGGTTATTCAGGCTTCTAATTTTTATGACTAAGGGGAATCCTGTGGGCGTGGATTCAAAGGGTTTGAGGCTTTCTGGGTGACCTGTGGCTCCAAACAGTATTCATCTCCCAGTGCTCCTTTGTTTTGCTGCTGCTGACATTGAGCTAGGAGTCTGGAGGGCCTTGAATGGAGTGAAAACACTCTGAGAGCTTCCCACTGAGTGCTTCCTCATACAGAAGGTGGCTTGTACAGAGCAAAATTCTGGATGAATGCCATTGATCAGTAAATCCTATCATCGTATTTGATTACAAGATAGGTAAAATTGGTTTTCACTCTACAGTGCTGTAGATGAACTTGGAATAAATACATAATACAACATGATAATTTGTTTCTTAAATAAAAATTAATTAATTCTTTGAATAAATTATTTGGAAAACATTATTCCAACATTTCTAGCTAAAGTTACAGAGACTTTTCAGCAAACTAGTTCTTTCTTTTTGGCTAATAGGCATTTTTTATTCAGAAAAGAATAATTTTTGTTTGAAAATGAAAAAAAAGAAGAAATGAAGATGAATACAAAAAGTTTAACAGCTACCACATCTCAAATTCAAATATAATTTAAAGTTGAAATCCAAAATCTGCTTTTGTTTCACAAAGAACATAGCAAAGAGAAAACACTGGGAGTTGGACTCCATGATCCTTATGGGTCCCTTCCAACTTGAGGTATTCTATGATTCTATGTTTTCATAACACAGCTTTGAGGACATTTGCATTATATAGTGTTTAGTTTATAGAATGTATAGAAATAACATTTTATTGCTATTTTTGAATGTGTCTGATTTTGCAATCCAAAAATTACTAATTGTCTTAACTATAACCTTTCTTAATTAGCCTGTAAGTAACACTTTAATAACAGTAATCTAATTTAAAATGACAGTTTTAAACAGTAGACAAAAGGCCAACCATTATTCAAAGTAGCAATATAAAAGCCACATTTACCTAATTCTAGCTACAGTAAAGAAGAAAATGTCTAATAATGTCTAAAGTCTAATAATATCTAAAGTAAAAAGTCACTGTGGGCATTACCTGAAGACTATTGGAGTACTCTTTTACACCTGACTAAACTAAGGTTCCGCTAATATAAGGAATCGTAATATAATAAGAACTACATCTGAAATTAAGACATTTAGCTCATCAGCCAATGCAAGATTTTGACAAAAGCCTTGATGTAATGAGGATAGTATGGGTTTTTTGATCAGAGAGAGTTTTTAATATGATAGTTCACATCTATATTGCATTGTGGAGTTTAGTCAGTTGGGAGATATAGACAGTGACTAAGAACACATGAAACTGCTACTGAGATACCAATGCACTGAACTGACATGACACAGTTTATAAATATTATGTGTCAGAAGTAAGAAATGGCTGATTTTTTTCTGGGGTAATATTTTCCATTGGAAAATGCCAATTCAGCAAAATCAACTTGTTCCACAAGAATATCCATTTCATTGACGCTTCTGTTGAAGAACTGTACAAATGGTTCATTTCAATACGGTCAAAGAAATAATTTTGACTTCTATATTAACATAATGCAATCATTGTGTCAATAAAATCAAAACAAAACATTTCAGCCTTACCAAAACGAACCTGTTTTAAATGTACCTAAGTGGAATCTTTTTATAAAGCCAAATGAAATATATTCAGTTTTCTAGAATGCTACTTTTGAATTCCATATTTTTAATTCCTTTTGGTTCAGAAAATGCAACTGTCAAATATTAGAAGTGTTAGAGTTTAAGAAACTATTGTTCCATGTTCTGATGAACTATGCACAGAGATGAAAAAATTAAGACTGCAAGAAACCAGTAGTAGGACCACAATTGTTTATAACCACTAATATTTCTGAGTGTTTGATTTGGCTTTGAAAGTGCCAGTTTCTCAGAAAGGGATGGGCCATATGCACCAGGATTTCTCTTTAACATGTAGTTTGTAAACTTCTCCAGGCTCCCCACAACTGACACGACCAAAATATTTAATCTCTTCTTTAAGAGAGAAAGTTAAATAAAGGGGTAGAATTAATTAAGAGATAAAATAATTTACCTCTTAGACTTCAAGTAAGAAGCATATAAAAATGCAGTACAGGGAACTGCCGTATTGCCATTCATTCTGGTAATTAAACAGTTTCAAGATCCATTAACTGCTTTTCAACCATATCGATTTCTGGTTCACCCTCATTTTTTTCCCCCCTCAGTGGAGTTATAGATAATTTCAGAAGTTCTGCCCATAAATTGCATCACATTTATAAATTTAGTTTTCTCAATCACCTTTCAGGGAACCCTTTGAAACAGCCTATACAAACCCTGTATTTTAAAGCACTGAATACCAAGTCAATATTCTCTGAAGGCAACAGAAATGTACTCCATAAATATCTTTTTACAGTTTTTGCTCTTTTCCTCAGAATGCAAGCTTTCATGTAAAAATAAATTCTCACACCCTTTGGCTGTGGAAATAGCCTTCATTTCCTAAATCAATAGATTTCTGTCTTGTTCACTCTGCAGTCAAGACAGACTGAACAATATAACACCTGCAGAGCTGTGGATGTCTTTCATCTGAATAGGATTTTAACTTCAAAGTCAGTATTTGACTCTTTAAATGCTTAGGGCTCAATTTTCAGTTTGTAACAGAGAGTTTGTGACCAAAATCACAGTTTAGTTTCCAGTTATTCCTGTTTCAGCAGGAGTAAACCTGATACTGCCTACTTTCCAATGTACCTGCAGGGAACTACAGTCTCACCACCTCAGTAAGGACACAGAGGGGGCAGCTTTCTGCACAGCTTGAGCTGCAACTGCACTAAGGCCAGTCTGGTGGGGAGAGAGGAGTTCCTTCAGCCTCTTTGTTGCACATGGCCATCAAGGGAATTACAGCCTTGTCCCAAGGTTCACAAGGCAATTTAACAAATAGATTCCAGGTGGCCAAACCTGTATTTTTACACGCAGCATCCGACACATACATGGGATGTTATGCAATCTCACTTAGAACAAATAATAAAATGTCTTTTTTTCTTTTACACAGATGAGTGAAAACCAAATCAAACTGAAGTGCATTCAAAAGAATTTTGCCCTTTGTTCTATGGAGTTCTTAAGTCCCAGCCATAATTATAACCATTTTTACAGTGTTAAAGACTCCCTGACTTCTCATGGAAAATATTGACAAACATTCAATACTGGGAAACAATCTGCCCTCTCATGAATTATAATGACAAACAGCCTCCACTCTACCCTGGTGGAAACATTGATTAAAATAATTTTGCTTATGTTTCACACTTAGGATAAAAATCTTTTGTATAGATTTTCTTGTAAAAGAAGAGAGGTTGTATTGACAAACATGTGAGTATCTAATGTTATTGGAAGACATTTCTGAAAGCACTTAAGATTTTTAAAGTAAAAAACATGTGAGACAAAATTAAATGTAATATTAAAATTGTAAGGGAACTTTCTGAGAACACTGTGAAATAAACTAAAGCTGAAATTGTCTATTGGATTCCAAGTGATACAGATAATCATCTGAAGTGTGGTGCAACACCTCTAAACTTAGCATATGCTTATGCTGTATGAGTGCTTAGGCCTCATTTATTCCCATTTTCCAGGACTGTTCACATCTTGTGGATCTTAATTTCTTTATGTACTATGAATTAACCTAAAGCTCCCTGAACCAGTGATCCAGGCAGATGCAGGGGAGTGCCCCTGCTCTGAGAAGACGGGTATTTACCTTCATATTGCTGTGCACAGATAAGTCAGTTTTGCTGAAGCCTGTGAGAGATGCTTGAGAGGTTAGATGCGGTTAGATATTTCCCACACAGAATGTGGAAAATTTGAGCATGAGGTTTTGTTCAGCCTGAAGAGCATGCAATTCCAAAGGACCACCAGACCTTGGGCTATCCTTGGCAAAGATGACAAGAGTGATGTTTTTGTGAGGACAGGCATTACGGTAACTATAAAATTTGCCATGTACTATTTTTTTCCCACTTTACACAGCAAAAGCAGTATAATTAATATAAAGAAAACATAGAGTAGGACTACAATATTTTTTTTCACAGAATCACAGAATCACTAAGGTTGGAAAAGACCTGTAAGATCATCAAGTCCAACCATCAACTAACACCACCATGCCCCTTAAACCATGTCCCGCAGTGCCACGCCCACACGCTCCTTGAACACCTCCAGCGATGGTGACTCCACCACTTCCCTGGGCAGCCTGTTCCAATGCTTCACCACTCTCTCAGGAAAGACATTTTTCCTAATATCCAGCCTGAACATCCCCTGGCACAACTTGAGGCCATTTCCTCTTGTCCTGTCGCTAGTCACTTGGGAGAAGAGACCAACACCCACCTCTCTGCAACCTCCTTTCAGGTAGTTGTAGAGAGCGATAAGGTCTCCCCTCAGCCTCCTCTTCTCCAGACTGAACAACCCCAGTTCCCTCAGCCACTCCTCATAAGACTTGTGTTCCAGACCCCTCACCAGCTTCGTTGCCCTTCTCTGGACACCCTCCAGCACATCTATGTCCTTCTTGTAGGGAGGGGCCCAAAACCGAATGCAGTATTCGAGGTGCAGCCTCACCAGAGCCGAGTACAGGGGCACGATCACCTCCCTACTCCTGCTGGCCACACTATTTCTGATACAAGCCAGGATGCTGTTGGCCTTCTTGGCCACCTGGGCACACTGCTGGCTCATATTCAGCCGGCTGTCATTCAACACCCCCAGGTCCTTTTCTGCAGGGCAGCTTTCCAGCCACTCTTCCCCAAGCCTGTAGCCTTGCATGGGGTTGCTGTGACCCAAGTGCAGGATCCGGCACTTGGCCTTGTTGAATCTCATACAATTGGCCTGGGCCCATCGATCCAGCCTGTCCAGATCCCTCTGCAGAGCCTTCCTACCCTCAAGCAGATCAACATTCCTGCCCAAAAATATGTAACTTAAATAAAAGTGCATATTACTGATACATTTTTTGATAGCTTCCAAAAAACAACTCTTAAACATCACTAGCTGTCTTAGAAAGTCCTCAAAAGGATAACACATACTAAGAAAAATCATTAGTTTGATTAGGCAGGGTTAGCAGCAATTTCATGCAGATCTCCATATCACAGAAGATGTAGACAGTAGGAGAACAAGATTGTATGAATACAACCGGATACTCACAGAATATAAGCTTAAATCTACATCAAGAAATTAGTGCTCAAAAATTCTGTGCTTGTGATTTGATCACTGTGGTGGAAATAGCACTATTCCAATTAGAAATTTGAACAGGTTGAGAATTTTAGACATAAAAATTCATACAAAATATTGTGTCCCATAATAATGATAGTAGAATTCATCTTCACAGAAAATTATGCTTTCAATTAAATGAAGGTATTTTTGTTCCAGGAATTTCATGGCATAGTTTTGAAAAACTAAGTTTTGTTACTGTGGTAGGTTGACCTTTGCAAACTGCCAGACACCTATCCAGTCAATCTCTCACTCCCCCTCTTCAGCAGGACAGAGGGAGAAAATAAGATAAAAAAGCTCACGGTTTGAGTCAAAGATAGGGAGATCCTGTACCAATTACCATCACAGATAAAACAGACTTGACTTGGGGAAAATTAGTTTAATTTCTTGACAGTTAAAATAGATATGGATGGGGAGATACAAAGAAAAAAAACTAAAACACCTTCCTCCCACCCCTTCTTCCCAGGCTTAACTTCACTCCTTCATTCTCAACTCTTTGACTTCACCCCATCCTGAGCAGGGGGGATGGGGAATGGGGGTTACGGTCAGTTCGTAACAGTTCCTCTCTGCCGCTCCTTCTTCCTCACACTGTCCCCCTACTCCTGCATGAGCTCGTGTCCATGGGCTGCAGCTCCTGCCAGGAGCCTGCTCCAGTGTGGGCTTTCCACTGGCTGCAGCTTCCTTCAGGGAATATCCATCTGCTGCAGCGTGGGGTCCTCCATGGGCTGCAGTGTGGATATCTGCTTCACCATGGTCCTCCATGGCTGCAGGGGGACAGCCTGTGCCACCTCGGCCTTCCCATGGTCTGCAGAAAAATCTCGTCTCTGGTGTCTGGAGCACCTCCTCCCCCTCCTTCTTCACTAACGTTGATGTGTGCAGGATTGTTTCTCAAGCGTTTTTTTCCTTACTCTTTTCTTTCACAGACTGCCATGCAGTGTTTTGCCCTTTCTTAAATATGTTTTCCTGGAGGTATCACCAGCATCACTGATGGAACTGGCTGGAGTGTCTGGCATGGGGGCAGCCCCTGCCCTTTTCTCACAGAGGTCAGCCCTGCAGTCCCCGCTTTACTACCAACACCTGTACACCTACACCCAATACAGTTACAAAAAAATCTGATGCCTCCTTCCTGAAAAATAGAAAAAAGTTTTCAATTAGCATTTTCACTTCTTGTTCAGTAAAAAATTCCCAGAAAGGAGTGAACTGGTTTTACATCACACTGAAACTTCCCGCCTTCATTGCATTTTAATGCTCACAAGATTGCCTTTTTTCTTTTTTCATTTACGAAAAGAAAAAGCAGATTTTTTCCTGTCTGTGATTAAAAGAACGATAAAGTTATGGCTTAAAACCCCCAATGTATTCTATTCAGTATTCTGCAAATGTTTCTAATTAGCTCACTGGCTGAAGTGATAAGATTCATTAACAAAATACAGGGGGTTTTGGTGTTTTGTTTTCCTAATTAGAAGTCAAAAATCTTTGGAACAGTAACAAACAGAAACAGATGTAGGACATACCTATAAGGCACAAGAAGTATGCAGTTCATAGCCATTGAAATATGTGAATGTCAAAAATATAGATAGTTTTAAAAACTGCATTTGTAGAAGAAAGAGCTATTAGAGGCTGTTAGAAACAAGGATTCCACTCTGGCTTTATCAGCAGATAACATAATTCTAATAATACATAACTCCTTTTTTCTAAGTACAAGAATAATTAATAGGTTAGGACTGAACAGAAAATGAAGAGTACCTGCTGGTCTGTTTATTCCTGTGACACTAATAGCTCCAAAAGTGCCCCATCTTTGTAAGACTTAACTCAGGTATACACTGTTTTGCCATTTGTGCAATTAATAAAATCCTTTTCAATAGAGAATGACCCCCAAAATAACTGTTCTCAGGAACTGGAAGGAGGAAAAGCTATACATAAGGAACAGAAAAACAGAGACTGATGAAGGAAGAGTTTAAAAATTACAAATGTAAAGTATTCACCTTTCTGTCTCCTCCTGTGCCTTATGATGCATTTCAGACTGATTTTAGAGGTGAAGAGCTGCAGTAGTTGACCTTGAAAACCTAAAGAAAAGTCATATCAGTTTTCCCTTTAACTGTGTGTAAAATAGGATCAGTTCCCAATTCCAGACAAGGTGAGGAAGTTGTTTTGGCTACAATATATGCAGAGAGTCAGTTATTTAGGAAGAGATGGTAGCATTTGTTCTGTATTTTTAGTGTGTCTGGAAGAGTGCACAGAGGAACTGTAGTCTACAACTACAGCCTCTTCAGTAATAATGCAGCTAATTAATGCCAATCCATTATGTCATTTATACTATATAAAAGTTAACTTTTCTTTTAGGAGCCAGATGCACTGCTCAATAATCACTCAGAGCAAAAGGGTTTTACACTTTTAAATCTCAATGCCTAAGTTCTAGCTGATCAGCATTGTATGACTTCAACATCTGTGCACTCCAATTGGTTCCAAATGCCTTTTTTAAAAAGTTGAGGGTTTTTTAACTGCATTTATTTGATTGGAGTTATGGAGGCAACTTAGCAGCAACCTTACGCTGCTATTTTTAGTCTCACTTCAGATTAAAACTAACCTTGTTCACTCAAGCAAATCTACACCACTAGATTGATTATAAATTGGATTGGTGACAGTAGCTACTGCTTCATTGGCAATGCTGAAGAACTAAAAAGGCACAAAGGGCAACATTTGCAAAGTGGACTTGGATGTGTATTTGTCTTGTTAGATGCCACTGGCAATTATGAAATCCAAATTATTTGCCACCTACAATCCTAAATTTCCGTTCATGCAGTGAATGATTTAACAGATTTTATGCTTAGTTTACAGCTAAGTTTGAGACTGATTTGCAAAACAACCATTCTTATTAGTTCACTTACTTACATACTCTGATTCAGTAGGCATGCTCAGAGCTTCTGACTCTGCATAAATAATGCCAAGAAACTACTTCTCAATAAGTAATTAGGGTTTGTATATGAAATATGGAATATCAGATGAAATTCCTTTCTTTAATCTTTAATCTGGAGTATGAATTTATACTTCAGTTTCTCACATCCTCCTTCCTTGTAGGTAAGACAGCACAGGCAGCAACTTATTTATTCTTACTCTGGTCTGCTTTATGCATTGTAAAACACTTGCTTTGCCAGAAAATAACAATGACTCTGTGGACAGATGACTAGCACAATCACCAGTGCTCCGCGTCCTCATTAACATCCTCCTCACTGCAGAGAAGTTTAAAAGAGAGACTTTGCCACACCATAAGATACCTCAAAGAGACATATAGAGTCAACTCATGCATAAAAGCATGTTTCACATGACTTAAATTAAGATTAAAATTAATAGAATATAGGAAACTGAATTTTTAATTAGGAGAAACATCTGGCAAGACTATCCAGTGTCCAAAGTGGGAATACTGTTATGCAGATAGAAAGACTTGTCTCTAAAAGTTGGATGTCAAGTTACTGGATTAATCAGACTGTCTATGGTATTTCCTAGTAGTTAGCCTAGATGACTCACTAGTGAGCGTATGGATTTACCTGAGGTGTCTAGGTGTCTGCCTCCTCCTGTGATCGTAAAGCATGTATCCCTATACGTTTATGGACCTTGTACATATATCTTTATACACATATCATCAGGTCCCTGAGGGCACTACCAGGCCTTATTGTCTCTGCCCAGGCCCACCTGCTCCCTCCCCCACTGCCCGTGGCCTCAGGAGCCCTATTTCAGCCCATGCCGGGGTTATCAGTCCCTGCCACAGCCACATGGCTGGAGTGCCGATCTCCCGCCCTCGCTCTGGCCCTGTCTCTCAGAAGGACCTTGGCTCTTCTCTGCAAGTAGATCATCTCCTGGGTGGACCCTCAGGCGTCCACCTCCGTTTGCCCCTTGCTGGTGCCCCTGGTTGGCACCCCTGGCTGGCCTCTGGCCCTGGCTCATTGCTTGACATGCCTGGGGTTGTCAATGACCCTGTTACCAGCACCTGGTGCTGCCCACCCTGTGCAGACCCTGTGGATCTGCCCCACTTGGAGATGGCACAGCCTGTGATGGGGTCACCCTGAGCCCCCAGCTCCCTGTCCTTCAGGGAGCTCCCAGCCCTCACTGCATTTTTATGTGTCTATCCTATGAACTTAATTGAGAGATGTGTATTTCACTAAGTACATGATAGCATGATATTGTGACGCTTAGTAATTTTAGACTAAATTCCTGTGGGAATTATAGATCCAGCTGCTTGCTGAATAGTAAGTCCACCAAAGTTCCTCAGGAGGGCAAAAGAAACTGAAGTGAACCCAGGCCTGGTGAGAGACCACAGCTGGAAGATGTTTGATCTCCAAATGAGATTCTTGGTTAGGGGAACAATTCACCTGTATAGAGTATGTCAGCAAACCCTCACTTGGAGGAAAAACGAGACAGAAAACTCCCTAGTCTTGAACTGACAGAGAAAAGCTTGGTATCCAATGGGAATTGTTTGCATATTTCTGAAGCATATTCCTAAAAGGCAGAAAGTTATAGGCTTCTTTCCAGAGTCTATAGAAATATCTGTTATATTCCCTCACTTCTTAGGTATCTAAGCGTGAAAGCAACTGTTTTAAAGATATCACTGCTTAAGCCACTATTGTCTCTTTTATGACCTTTTTTGACTGGAAAGGCACAAAACTTGGGCAAACATTCATCTTGAGCTGCATTTGGGATGTGTAGCCGGCTAACCATGTCCTGGACTTCAGGGGTTATGAGCACTGTGCTAACATCAAGAACCACAGAGCGGTTCCTCATCTTCGGATAGATGCTCCTGAAGCTTAGCAGCCAACTCTGTAGACATCTTGTTTTTCTCCCAGATGTTGATAGTCAATGACAGATACTTCACACAACCTTCTCCCCTCCCCTCCCCTCCCCTCCCCTTCCCTTCCCTTCTCTCTTCTTTTCTGTGTGTGGCACTAGAAGGATTCTTTTGGCATACTAAATTGGTTTGACCAAATTAGTCTGCTTAGTATATATTTCATGAATGGCACATCCTTTACAATAAAGGCAGCAGAACTGGCTGTTAAACAAGCAGCCAATTCCCTGAGTAAATTAATTAAATCAACATATTCACTGACTAAGACAACAATCTTACAAACTCTGCAGCAATCTCACTCAAGTTACTAGAAGTGTCAAAAAGCACTACCAAAAGTTAGAAAAATATTCCCTGCAGGCTAAAATCTCAGACATATTCAAGTATATGGCTATCTAAATATCAAGTTTCTACTACAATCCCTAGAGTCAGTGCCACCTACTTCTGCTTAAAGTCGTGTTTCTGTTGCCAGACACATGCAAAGTCAGTACTGCCTTCAAGTCAGTAAGCTGCTCAGAGCTCAGCTCAACCTGAAGCTTAGACAATCCTCCAAATCACTCTTGCCAGTGGCCTGAATCAACAGCAGGTATCAAATACACCTAAAGATGGAATCTTCCTAAAGCATTGTCGAACATCTTGTTACGTTACCACAGAAAAGTTATATATCTAAAACATAATAATTTTCCACCATAATTGTGAAAAAAAGGAAGGATTCCTGCCTAACCAGAGCTAGAAAAATGACAGACCTATTCTTTCGCTACAGTTCAACACTGGCTTGCCTAAGGCTGTTGCCTTCTGAAAAATCTTGGCTAAGGCATGTATCTTGTGGCAACAAGACACCTAGGAATTGGGCATTGCAAAGCCAAAATGCCTTCAAGGACCTAGACCTACAATATTATTTCCCCTAGATTTCTTGTTTTCTTCAGTGGATTTCTGACCTTCATCTGGGAGCACAGGATATTACCATGTCCATTGAATTTTCTGATGCCTGAGACATTTGTTTCAATATGCTCCAAAATGTGGTTCAGAAATATGTTCTGTGACCTCCATTGGACATAAATTGCACTCTGCCTGACAAATGGAATCGATACTTACTTGAAATGTTTTAAAAGTCTCTATCACTCTACAATCTCTGTCTGCACTTAAGGTAGATCTACAGATCTTTTGGTTCAAAGGTACTCCCCCTCTACTCAAATACAAAACTTGTATGTTCTGATGCTAAAATGTACTACAGGCTATCGTGGCACTCCAGTTAGGTGAAGAGAAGAGAGTGGCCCATTTACTCCTATTCGTTTGAAACTCTCCCAGCATTTTACAGGCAATAGAGAAAGCAATGAACCCTATTTTCTGACAGACCTGCAGTTTTAGGGGCTTTGTTTGTTTAAAAGAAAAGTTTGTCCTTCGTAAAAGAAATTATAATCACACATCTTTTTTACTTTGTTCTGGCTATTGGTTCCAACATACACTATGAAGACTCCAGATGTGGCAGAAACTTGCAAGTTACTAAAATTTTTTTTTCATTTAAACCTTGCATTTTAATACATCACTCCTTGATGAAACTCGGGAACTGCTGGTCAGTCAATAGATACATCATATCAAGCAGGAAACATTTTAGGAAATGCTATACACTAATAAAACCACGGGTTGTGTAAGTTTCCAGAAGAGATTTGGATCAGAAAAAAATGCTGTTCTCCAAGCAAGTCTTAAAATAGGCTTAACTTACCAGATGTCCTCCATGAATCCTGGCTATTTAAAACTCCTTTAGGAATCTAGTTTTTTTCAACTGGGAACTGGTTAAATTACAGAGTAGAAAGCTCTCAAGTTACTGAATACCTGATAATTGTATCTTATCTGATTAAGCGCCGTTGTTTCATGGTTTTGCATCCCATTTTCAGTGTATAATATGATCAATGAATTCCTCTTTTAAAATTATTTGCAACATTGGCAACAAATTGAAAAACACTTTGCCTCAAAATTGGATGAAAATATATTGGTTTAAAGAGACAGAGAATATCAGAAGAGGGAGTGGAGGAGTGACAAAGCTGACCAGGCACAGTTTTTTTGTAGATGCTGTGTTTAATAACACTGTCAGCTATTAAATTCTGGCAGCCAAAGAGTCTAGTCAGTTGTGATATCTAACGTGAACAAATATAAACAGTACAAGGTCTAAGTTCAAAAGTAGTTCAGTACTATTTACTTGGAGCTGGCAGAAAAAGGCATCAGAAAATCTTATACTTCAGTTGACTTAACATGATGCTTTTCTTTGTGTCAAAATGAAATGAGCTTTGTGAGCTACTTGGATTATAAGGTATTTGGACATAAGCTTTGTTTCCTTGTTTTTATTTTGTCCTCAGAAAAAGTTTTATTGTGTGTGTGAGTGTCTCCTTATGAATTAGTTCAGGCAGAAAGTACAAATCAGTGACTTTGAAACAGCAGCAGTCTCTCCTGAAAATGACAGGACCTGGGGACATATAAGTCTCTAAAGACACACAGTCATCTTCAAGCACTGCACAGAATTCTTTAATGATTGTTCACTGCAGTTATATACTTGATATGATGACTCAAAAGAATGATTTGGTGAATGGATGGGTAGATTCACTAAATAGACTGATAACGTCAGAAAATTGTAAGTAAGTTCCACAGCAGAACATCTAAAATTGACTTGAAAGTTATTTGGCAGACTTCCTAGTACCATACACTCATGTAGGATATTAAAGAAATTAAAACAGGGTAATTCATAAAATAGATTGTGAGTTTAAAAAAAAAAAAAATCACAGAACGGTTGGGATTCTTGACATTATGAAATCAATGCAATCACAAGAACTGCCCCAAACCTTTCAAACTCAGGACGTGTTGTGGGTATTCCCAGAGCATCCAGTGAGTTTTTACCTTCTCAATAAATGAAAACATTATTAAAGCTGCACTAATTAGCTGTATGCTTTCACTTGCACATGATTATACTCTTTAAAGCAAAATAGCAGAAAGGACACTTTGCTGTGTCAGGATAATAAAGTCTTCATTACATTCTAGTCCAATCTTTCTTCCTTTTTTTTTTTTAATGGGGAAGGCTGTAGCAATCTTTGCTAATGTTAATAGGCAGCCGAGAGACTTAAAATAAGCATGCACCCTAAGGATATGCATTAAAGAACAAGCTCATGCATTTTTTGCCCTGGAGGAGGTGTTAGGTTTGTGGGTCACTGATTCAGCAAGACTGAGATAGAAACAGGTGACCTGAACACTGACTCTTGCAATCGCTAAGAGAGAGGTTGAAGGGGAGCTGGTTAACCTTTACAACACTAACTACTGTATACAAATTGCTTTACCAAAACTCTGCTTCCTGATACTGATAGCATTCAGTGCCTTTCCCATACCAGGGCATTCTCATCCTTCCCTGAAAAGCTGGAATTTTGGTTTCTAGCAATGGCTCAGACCTATGACTTTTTTTTTTTTTTTTTCCTGCCTAAATGCTGGTTTAAAGGGCTAACAAGAGGGAACAACCGCCACATTGCCGCCAAGAATATTAATTGACTATTTATGGCTGAAGTGAGCACTGGGGCCTTCATGTCCCAGGCATGCTTCCCGCAGCTCTCTTCTGTTTCTGGGAGCAGGAGCAGGGTTTTACTCAAAAGTGTTTCCATGACTTCTACAGATTCCAGTGAGGATAAAGTTAAAAGCTTTTCTTTTGCCCCTTTTTAAGTTAAGCTTCCTTTCCACTTGGGAAAGTGACATGTCTTCCCTTGTCCATTAACTTCCTCAGGTTTCTGAAAAGATGCTGGTGAAAATATGACCACAAGCTCTCCTCTTATTCCCTTATGGCCTCAGTGATATGTGCGAAAGTATGTGGATGGTTTTGTGAGATATTCCTTCCTTAATAACTCTGCTTTGGGGGCAGACAGGCCATGAATAAAATTGAAATCTGCCTATAGCTATTCTAGGTTCCTGGAACATCTAAATCAAGTTAAGTAATGATCTGGACAACGCTTTTTAACTAAAACTGGCTATTTACTCATTATGATCTTCATTTTTTCAGAGGAGAAAAATGGCTGGAAAATGAGCGAAGCAAAATCTTGCTGTCTTTTTCTGATCTTGACATCATAATACCAGGGGTGCTAACTTACCTCTTCCACAGTAGAAAAGAGGGGTTGGGGGAGCATTTTGGAAGTCCTCACCTCAGAAGTATTGAAGATGTCTCTGCAGAACCACTAGAACTAAAACTCAGAAGCTCCTTGAGTATAGTAAATAAGTTTCAACATAAGCTATGCAAACAACTCAGTATCTCTTACAGCCCAATTGGTAGTTGCTGTAAGGAAGAAGAAGGCTTCAGAGATGAGACAGAAATGTAGGCTTTGTACTGTCTATCCAATATCCTATTCTAATAGGATAACCACTTGGTTGGCAGTGGAAAGGGAGATCAGCTCCATATTTCTGGTGTGGCATGGGGTCTATAGCATTAAAACTTAACCATGTGGACCTAAACTTTTGCTTTTGCTAGAAATGACCAGCAGAAAAAACAAAAGTGCCATAATTCATTACCTTTTAAATTAGTTGATGATCAAGAAACAAAGTTTGCAGTGAACCTGAACTGGCCTTTTTTTTTTCTTTCATTCTTCTTAGGTCTTCCTGAAAATTTTTACCACAAACCTAACTTATATCACCAGTAGTCATCACTCTCATTTTCCAGAGGGAAAAAAATTCCATTATTTTCCTGTATAAAATTAGCATATATAAAATCTGATTTTTTAGGTCAATTTTACTTAAATATTGATATAGCTTTGATTTGTTTTATCATAGGAAACCTCAAAGTACTGGGCTTTGCATTTGGAATAGAAAATGGTGAATCTTATGGTCTTTCTCAGTTTCTCCAAGCAGTGAATTCCATTATTTTATTCTAATCTCAAAAAATATGATGACTCACCTCCTTTCTCATGGTGTTAGGTAGTTAAATTCTGAAGGTCAGAGTAACCTTGGCCCTGCTCAGTCAGAGACTGGAAAACACTAGATGAAACATTAAATGTGACTCAGTGTTCTTTCTATAAGGAGCTACTGCCAAGAGCACAACAGTGGGTGTAGGTACTTACTGTGTTCAGGCTTCAGTAAGCTTCATCATGATAATTAATTCATGAGATAGGGAAGGTATCCATGTCTAAGGTCATTTCATCACGAAACAAAAAGTGAAAAGAATTCTCTTAGTCCTGATGTTCATGTATAGGTTGCTATTTATCGGTCCAGGTTCAGAGGGGAGTCTAGAAACTGAAGGTTGTTTTGATGATTTGTGCGACACGTCTTCAAATGTAGAAGCAAATATGATGGAAAGTTCCCTAGGGATTTTCTTCTGCCTGCAGGCATAACCTCTTTCTTACTTGGATTTAGTTTCAATTAACTCCTCATCAGCTATGTACTGAGCTCAGCCAGGTACCAGACCAGTCAGCAGCCTTCATAAGTTGTGACAAATAAACAGATTTAAATATAATCTGAATAAGTTTGGTTGCTAAACATGGGTATGCTGATTTAGCATTACTCTGCATTTTTGCATGGCTATTTATGCTCCCACATAGTGTCTGCAAAAAAGTACCTTCTCTAATCTGATCATATTTTGCATCCCTTTTTTCAGTGGCAGTGAATGTATCGCCAGACATTTGGTTTATATGTTTTTATGGTCTACATTGTTTTACTTTCTACCTTTCCTGAGGTTTGCTAACTAACTTCTAAATCAGTGTATCCCCAAGACAGGTAAACCACTTACTGCCTACAATCAGCAACTACATCTATATTTATTATTGTAAAAGGGTTTGACCCAGGTAACTGATTTAAATGCAGCCATAAAAAAATGTTTGTCCAGGACAAGGTACCTCTTAGAATGTATTTGAAAACTGCCTGGAGCTGACCTGATGAAAGGAACATTTTTAAATGGTATCTCTAGCCATGATCTGATATTAAAATACATTTTATGTACTACCACTTGAAAGCCAGCTTCTGTTTTACTTTCATAGGGTTGCTTGGTATGTCAGAAGCTGTGATAAAAGACACTGCCTAGGTCAACGCTATCTTCCAAAAAAATTAGCATCTTATTCAAGAAGAGCATGATGATGAGACAAACTTCTTAAAAACAAGCCCAAAACTCTAATAGGGAGGGTGCCTTAGGGTACCTTGGTGATCCAGACATTCTAACTCTTTAATGGAGTGGGAAGCTAGACAAGTATTCACAGTATAGGAAAGAGATCTATCTCAGAAATTACTTCAGAAGTCCTTTTATGTACCTATCATGTTCCTACAGGCAATGTCCATTCATAAATTTTGTGTGAATCTGCCAGAAGTCTGGGAGAAATCATTACAGAATTCCTCAGTACATATAGGCTTGTTTTTCTTTCACTGGTTAACACCTGGGAAGGTCTTAAGGAACCTAAGTGGTATCCAGTTTCTGCTTACATATCAAGTAGGATGCAGGGAAGTTATTGAGCTAGTTGCAGAGGTCTATCATACAGAAGGTAGTCCTTCTCAGGAAAATCGGAATGGAAGATGGGAATGATACCTCTCCATCCAACAACACCTTATTTTCGTAATTAGTCTAAGATACCGCTTCCCTCCAAAAAATAAGGTTTTTTGCTATACTTATTGTAAAAGTTAATATCGACCTACTATTGTAATAAAGCTAACAATTTCCAAGTGTGTTTGTTACTGCTGGAAAGGGCTTTTTTCTCCCTTTTATGTATTACAGAAGAATGCAAAAGAGTACACACTGAGTTTTTTACTGGCTTTTGTCTAACATAGCAGTGAGGATATTGCATGATGAAATGTGGTCTAAAAAATACTTAAAGCAAGCACTGAATGTTATGGTTTGTCTTTGAGAAATCATGCAGACCAGGTGACACACTTAGATGCCTGCAGAAGGTGCCTTGAGGAAGTTCCCCATTGATATCCTATCAAAAGGTCATTTTCAAGCAATGTGTATCAATTCAATGCCCTTCTATGATAAGGGGAGGGAAAGAAGCAGTAAAGCTTCAAGTTGTCTCTTTTTCTTTCTTTTTTTTGGTTACAATTATAGTGGTCTCATAAGCAAGGGGGAAAGTAGATTAAATTAGCTAAGAATAAATATGGCGTCTACTAAAAGTGGTAAATATCAGTAGCCAAGTGGTAGAGCAGAATCTAGCTACTGCAAGACTATGGATATACTTTCTTTTCTAGGTCTGGTAGTGCTCAATATTTTCATTAATAACCTGGATAGCAGAATAAAGTGATGAGTAAGTGTTAAAATTACATTGATCAGGAAGGGGACTCAGACCCTTTGGAAGACAGCCTCAGAGTTCAAAATGATCTCTGCAGTTTGCCATGATCATCGGTTGTAAAGTCCTGATACTAATGATAATACCAAATTTGTATTTGCCGTACTTAATAGGTAGGCAAGCAAAGGAGAGCGAGATTGCACTAAGAAGCAGCTAACGAGCACTAGTGGCAATAGAAAGGCCTCTGCTGGGTAGTATACATTGATTTCACAATGGCACTTAGGAAAAATATGGAAGCAAAATTACACCACCAAAATCACTAAAAAAATTAGAAAATTTGAATGTGAAGACAGGTTAAAGGAATTTGCCTCTGATTAGAAATGACTGCAACTGAATTTTCCAATATAAAAGGTTGTTATTAATGAGCATGATCAACTGTTCTTTATGTCCCCTGAGTGTAGTATATTAAGTATTCAGCTTAATTTACAGCAAAGAAAATTTTGAATAGAACAGGAAAACACGCTTCTAACTGTAAGCATAGTTATAAGTCAGAACAGGCTGTTTAATAGCCTGCAGAAACAGTGTAATTTCAAGCTTTAAAAGAATTCATACAAGCTTTTGTCAGGGACAACCTAGCTATACTTGAATTGTCTCAAAACAAGGAGGTAAATGATCTTTTGAGGTGAGGGTTGGTTTGTGTGTTCTTTTTTTTTTCTATTTCTATGTTTTTCCTTTTTAGGAAGGTTTATACTTAACAGATAAAATTTACTTTTCTGCTTAATGTTGTTTTTCCCACAAGACCATGATGATTTTTCAGGTTCAAAACATCACATCCATTTTATCAAGCAATCTGGGAGCTATTAGTCTTATAGAAAACTCCCCTTATATTGCTTAGCTCTTCTTGACACGGCGGTAATAATGAAGCCAATATGTTAAACCAGTTTTCTGCTAGATCAGCTACTGGTAATCACTAAAACATAGAAAGATTCTAAATAAAAATATTAAAATAAAGCATAGAGATGATAAAGATAAATAGTAAAAATGGAGGCAAAATTTACTTGTTACTAGCATATTAGAAGCATTAAAGTGAATTTTAATGTAAAGATAATGTAGGATTGAGTGAAAAAGCTTTAGAAAACTATTTAAAAACCCTATGAAAACTACAGAACAGAAGATGTCAGCCTTTGAAACATTACCTGAGGAGGAATTATGTAGCCAGAACATCATGTAGCCAGAAAGGTATCAACAAAACCTGAAGGACATATCCAAGAAGGAAACAAAGAGGCTTTAGAACTGCAGGCGATTCTTACTTAAACAGTGTGTCATGCTGAAGCTATCAGAGACACAGGAAGAAAATGCAGATGATAGAGAAGAAATTATGAGTCTTCCATAATGAAAGGACCACAACAATCCAGCTTCAGCAAAAAAACAGAGGTTCTTACAAATGCAAGTTTCCAGCAGAAAACAATGACTTAGAAAGATCCGCCGAGATAAAGCAGAAGAGCAGGGCTTCGTGGTCACAGAAAAAAAGCATGTCATATCCACCTGTAAATGTTGGAAATAGTTTATTAATGTATTGCTTGGACTGAACTGAATAGGAATTGAGCAATAAAACTTCCCTATATCAGCTTAGTCATATAATAAGAGAACTCAGCTAATATTGCTAGCTCAGAAGGAGACATTATCATTTTGTCCAAGAAAATGTTGCTGCTGCCTCTTTTTAAGTTTCTATGAATCAAAGAAAAAAAAAATTATTAGCTACTTTACTAATTCCTATAAAATATTTCCTATTGAGATCACAATGTTGTTTTAGCCAGATTCCAATATATTTATAATACAAGGGCAATGAAAAAGTTTGCAGTCTAGTCTTCTGATATATATGACTGACTTATTCCAGAAGACCTATACTACAACTTATATTAGTTGTATTAATTGCATAAAATTAGGCTGCTGAATGAGAAGATAGGTGGAATAACTGTCAGAAGGTAAAAACTGAAAGAAATAATCATAAATTAAAACAATTAAAAATTTATAAAAAATCTGAGTAGGAAATAGCTCTCAGGAGAATGCCACAGTGGTGAGGTTAGAATCATCTCATATTTCTAGCTCAGTTCCTTCAGGTAGGAATGAGTATTCAGGAAAGGAAGTCTAGTCAACGTAATGGAAGAAAGAGACAGTATTCAGTTGATACTGCTAAGTATGAAGCTTATGGAAGTCAGCATTGCAATAACTGCAAGGTAAAAAAATGAAAAGAAAATACATAGTATCTCAAGTGTGAGCAGATCAGTAGAATACCACAAAAGTACGAAAGAATGTTAGTGTCTTCCATGGATATATGGACTATGATATTTTCCCCAAACTATCCAAACCAGAGAAAACAACTGAAACTATTCAGCTATACATTGCATAAACTGAAGTCAGTGTCAATTCTCCTTTCTCCTCTTACAAAAGACTGCTAAAACCTCATGTGTAATATTGTATTCGATTTTCATTTTCTTGCATTAAAAATGATCGAGATATTCTGCAGTTAAAGCATCCCTATTGATCTGGATATTCTAAGAACTTACTCATGCTGAGTGTTCAGAGGAGCTGTAGAGTGGAATTCTGTGAGACTGAGAAATTACCTAAATGTGTTATAGGGTAAAAAATAAAGTTTTTTCATTATCTCAGGAACAGAAAACTCTGTGTTTGGAAAGTCAGGATGTCAATAAATTTGGCAAAATATTACGTCACGTGGAACACCGCTGAGAACACCAGCATTCAGAGAAGTTAGTGAAATAATATCGAAAATAAACATGCACAAGTATTTTGAGTTCAAGGGAACTCTGAACCTAGGCAATGTAGGCTGACAGGTATTATTATTGCTATGATAATTTATGAGTACTTTAAATGTTTTACCCTGTCACATTGGCAAGTATAACCATAAAGAAGTAGATAGTCCTGTACCAAAATCCACTTCTGAATAAATAATTTCTTTTAAATCACAGTTTTAGAACATGGAATAAGAATTTTTTTAATGTGTTTTGATTTTTATTCACAGGTGCATACTGCTGAAATGCTCAAATTTCATATTTTGCAATAAAAATGCATGAAAACAAAAGAAGCTGAACTGATTTACTCAACTACATTTTCTTGAAAAACAGTCTCTTGTGACATTTTCTTCTCAGACAGAAAACCACTTGTTTAAGTTTCTGTCCTATCATAGATCCAACTTTCCTTTTATTGTGCCACAATGAATACATTTTAAGAAACTGTGCCTATATTTTAACATCCATCATTCTTTTATTGTTTTGGAAAAAAACTATATACAGAGGCTGAATTTTCAGTTCTGCAGAAAAAAAAGTTAGGACAAACTTAATAAACTTAATAAAGAAACAAGATTCTCTGAGACAACTACTGTAAACTGCAGAAAAGAAGAAAACTAAGAAAAAAATTGTACAGCAACTTTTGTGTGTCCAAATGTGGAAAGAAATTGAGTATATTTTTACACCAGAAATGTGCTCAGCACTCTCTGAAACATGAAATGTCTTCAGCTGAGCAGCAGGAAATCCTAATTGCTTTTGAATTTTGGAAAAAATCATTTTCTGTAGAAAAACTTGCACTTTTCTTCATGATATTTAAACAAGTCTTATAAAAATGCACATGAGCATCTGCAAAGGAGCACAGCATTTCATCTATACAAGCTGAGTTCATCAACTTAGCTTGATATCAGAAGAGTATCATCAAATTACACCAGCTTAGGTCTAGGCAATAATTTAAACCTATTTAAACAAACAAAAATAATGGGGTGTGTGTGTGTGTGTGTGTGTGTTTTCTACTTAAAATACTTGTGATTTTATTTACTATACTTAAAAAAGTTATGGTTTTTATTTATTCTACCTAGTACTAGGATTAGATCACCACTGTTGCTCCCCTCACAAGCTATTTTAGTATAAAATGGAAGTATGTAATAGCAAATCAGTCCCATTGTTGCTTTTTCATATAGGTGTATCCTGTGAATATGAATTGTAATCTTTCCTTATTCTCAGTCTTTTAATTTTATCATTTAACATCACTGAAATTCAATATGTAAATGAAAGGGTTTAGCCACAGGAGAAAAGATGAAGCCAGCCAAACATAGACTTAAAGCTTGAGGGAAAGAACTGGAAACATTGCACTTCATCTTTCTACAGGGCCTTACATGTTCAAAGTGCAGTATGAGCATTCATTAGTGAAAAATGTCTCCTTTCATCCTCTCATGCTAATTACTGAGAGAAGTAGCAAAATGTTAGTAGCGGTAATGTGCATATACACTGCACAATATAGTACCCTACCATGTATTAATTAGCATGAGAATAGGAGAGAAAGCTTTTATTGGAAATATTCCAGGAATTCAAAAGCAGCAGGAAGGGAAAATGCTGTTCCAAAGTACTTGAAGGTAACAAGATATAAATGCCAAATAAAATAAGCTAATCTGAAGAAAATAGCTGGTTGCAATGTTTTGGGTTTTTTTTAATTGTCGTAGTGAAAGGGGAAGTACTTTTTTAATGATGAATCTCTATTCATTCTCATTCAACTTGTTGCTTGTATTCATAGAAAAGAGTAATTGTTGACAGAACCTCAATTAAATATTGTTAGTAAGTCATCTTCCATTATAACCCTGTTTATTCCCCATAGTGAGCTTGTAAATCACACAAATTGAGCACTGTGCCTTTCTCAGATGCTGGTCAGGGTGAAGACTGTGATCTCAAACATTTCTTGGAATTTCTCTCTTCCCCTAGGCAGTCTCTAACTGGAATTTTAATGTGATTTTCCACTGGTTTGTTTTATTTTAGAAGTCTGTGGCAACATTTCTTTTTTGTTTTAATCAGTTTCCCCACTAATTTTCTTTTTCAATGAGAAATGCAAAACTTCATAATACTTTTAAGAATAACATCTGTTCATTTTCATGGAGAAAATCTTATTTTATCTGTTATTTTCTCATTCCCCTAGTAACTAACAAGTGAGAAAAATTGAACTGTCTTCTGGCAGAAGGGAGGGAAATAAGAATTATTTTTTCCCTATATGTTTATAAAGCTTAAGTTGTATTGTTGTTTAAAATTCTGCCAGAGAAGCTGTATTGAAATACTTAGAAACAAAGCAAACTGTTCAAAGATAATAGTCTAAATACTACCAAATATTTTGCTTCAAAACAAGCATTTTCATTAAATAAAATTATCAATTCCTGTACGTCAGTCTTTCATCCTTCAAAGCCACACGTAGAAGATGCAGTTAAAATTTTCAATAACATGGATGCTTCATCCAGTAGGAGGTGGCTTTTCTCCCACTACCTTCTTTGAGGTTTGAAATCTTTATGGTATGGGACACTACTTAAAAATGTAATTCACATCTGGCTTCTGAAGTTTTTTAGGTACATGAGGGAAGACAGAATATCCCAGCAAAAGGCAGAGTTGATTAAGAGAAGAATGCAGCCATGTGGAAAATCTTATTACCACATGTGATTTAAAAACATAGATGAGGACTTAACAAAATGGAGTAATAATTTAATGTTTATTCACCCACAGATGCAAGGGTATGCCAGAATATTGCAAACTGATTCAATGGACTAATACACTGTAGGTATTAGTTATGCACATTCCTTCTTACTGATTTGTCGGAAGACTTCTTCCCTGACAAAGAAAGTCTCTCTTTTTTTTTTATTTTTTTTTTTTAAACAGAGTCCATTTCAGCCTCCTTCTTGTCTTCGTTAGCAAAAGGGTTAATTGCTGCCAGTTGCTCTGATGTTTTTTCCATAATTACTTCATAATCTGTCTTTTATGGGCTGTCCTAACGTCACAAATAATACACAGTATATTTTGGACAACCAAAGAGATAACAAGCACAGTTAGTTCGCTGTAAAGCCCCAATACATATCTATGATATGACATAAACAATTGATAAAAAGCAGATATCACTAATAAATTGTGTTGATCAACTTCTCTATGCACTTCAAATAACTGAAGTTAGGATGAAGGTCTCTGTGTTCAGCAATGCGTGTCCAGGATATGTAGATAACTGTGGCCATTTTCCAGGATTTTTTTTCCCTGCTAATTATCTGTCTTTCCCAAGAGAATCAAAAATTCATCTGCATTGTAGAGAAATACCAGATTGCATAGCAGATCAATATGATGAATTTAGAATTTAATATTCAGCTTTTACATTTAATTCATCAGACAAACGTTACACATTTTGCCTTCACTAATTTAAAAAAAAAAAAAAAAGTTCCAGTAGGGATACTTTTAGACTTTCAGGTAGCAAATATTGAATTTCAACGCAGAATAAAAATCTCAATAACAAAAAAACCCTGTGTCACTTGCAAGTAATTTTTTCTATATAAGCAATTGAAATTTTGACTAATTTTTGAACATATTTTATTCTGAGAGATCAAAAACTAATTATAAACTTCTAAAATCTAAGGTTTGTAATTCTCAGTTTTCTGCGGGCAAAATGTGCTGGTATACTGCACTGATGTGTCCTACTGCACTAGCAGAGTCATATTTTGCATGCAATTGAAATTATTTATTTACAACATTTCAGTCACTTTGTTAACAGTGAACTTCAGAGCTTGGAAGATAGCAAAAGAAACAAATGAATGGAAATACTTAGAGGACATAATCTTCTTTATTTACATCATATAACCCACACTCGCTTGTATCTTATTGATGATGTTAGTACGACAAAGCCCCAAACCATTTACCTGAAAGAAGACATTAAAATGTGTCAGCCATAAATCAGGTGAAACACTGAAGACTTCTTCCTTGTTCATATGTTCAAATAAGAGAACTGTACAATGTAACTCTGTTGTGGAGGTGTTGTTGGTTTGGGTTTTTTTTTTTTTCCTCTTTTGATACTTTAAGAACATTATTTCAAAGCAATGAAGTAATAGATATATTTTATTCTCTGGCATCTTCGGAGAGGTTTATTTAAAAATATATATACACTGTGAGAATATGGATACTGTTTTAAGATGACTCAAGAGACGTGTTTAGGACCTCATGTAACCATCAGTCTTACTGCCCCAAGTATTAAAATTGTACATTTTTATCTTTTGCAGGTGATTTTACTTTCATTGTTGCCACACTGAGTTTATTGGACTACACCACTTATTCTATATGGATGATTCTGCAAAATACTACAGTTTAAAATACATGCAAGGCATGGGTAAACAGATAGAACAGATGCCATCTAAACCAAGCATCACCCATAAGAAATTGTCAGACAGGGTATCTATTGGAAACTAATATCATAAAAATGCACACAAATTTTATCACAAAGCCATTGAGATCTTGCATGCATCTTCCTTGGCATTCCAGCATATGGAATAAAGCCAGTGGAAAAACCCAGAGACCCGGAAATCATTAGTGGATTTTCCATTACTGGAGACATTAGCTAGCAGTGAGTTTGCTCCATTTCGGTGCTGTGCATTGTGGCAGGATTTCTTTGCTCTTTTTATTAAGCTGGCAACGTTAACTCTGGCATTGCAATCCTGTTTGCAGTCAAAATTGGTTGTTCCGGTCAGAAAAGCCAAGCTGAGAAAGTGGCAGCATACTGATCATCTCTCAATAACTTTCCATCCAAACTTCCTTGAGGAATGTGAGGGAGGAAGGGGACTTGTGAGCGTACAGTCAGTGAATGAACTGTTGAACCTGAAAACCAGGCTTTCATTCAGCTAGGTCTTATCATCTCCTTTTACCCTGGGGGTCTGGCGGGTCCAGTGTGCTGAGGTAACTAAGAAGCAATGGCAATGGAAAACTGCCTGTGGTGGGGAGGAGGGATGTTCAAAAGAACAAGGAGGCCAAGATCCTGGCAGCAAAAATTTTCATGTTGCTATTGTGTTTCTACGTCCTGTTACACCATATGCAACTATGGAGAGAACAAAGGCATTGCTCAGCATCCACTCAAGGTGTCCTAGGCAGGAGAAATAGTTTATCTGAATTTGCAGAAAACACGTAAATAAAGATATTTGGATGTCGTCTAGCCTGTTCCCTGGCCCAAAGGCAGGGTCCACTGAGAGGATTCAACAGGTGGAGCTGATGTTGGCAATACTGAGCTGCAGTCAGCCCAGCATGTCAGCGTCTGCTCTGATATGAAGAGCTGAGACGTAAAGGTCTAATCACAAAAAAAAATTAAATCACTCCTCCTGTTCCTATGTTTCACTCTTTCTCAAGAAGTCCAGTCCCTCAGCGTATTGGTGAAATTCACTGTCACCACAGTTCCTTGTTAGTTAAATACTAGTTAGTTATACTAGTATAATGTTAGCTATATCAGTAAATTAAATCTGGCTAAGGCATGGTCTGAAGTACAGGCATGAAAGCATCTCTCCTATACAGAGGGTAGCTTGCTGTTGGGCATGGCTGTGGCTTGTGCCAAATAACCCCCACCTGAACCCTGTTCAAGAGATAGCACAAGCCAGAGACACTTCCCAATGTGCAAACGGCAGACCCTGTAGAAAAACGAGAGTTTAGTCACACAGACATAAACTGTGCTGCTGCAGGGCCACAGAACAGGATGTGGCCATTTTTTAATTTATTTTTATATTAGTTATATGTCTCCATTGAGAATTCTATCTTTCATGATTTTTGTAATAACAGTGAAGTTATTTTATATTAGCTTTTTATATTAGTATATTTATATTTTATAATTTATAAATTTATATTTTATATTAGTATTTATTTTATACATATTTATAGTCACTAGGAAAATGAGCCACAAAGATAATTTTCCTTCAATTTTTCTCATCTTTGGTGGTCTGGAATCGATCTATTCTTTCTTTTGCCTCAGATTTCCATAATTCCTGTTGCAGAAGCAGGAATACATCCTTGTCAATCTGCAAACACATGTTTCCAGCATCACAGAATTCAGCAGTCATGGATTTTCAGTACTCAGACCAGATGAATCACAGAATCACAGAATCACTAAGGTTGGAAAAGACCTGTAAGATCATCAAGTCCAACCATCAACCAACAAACACCACCATGCCCATTAAACCATGTCCCACAATGCCTCATCCACACGCTCCTTGAACACCTCCAGGGAGGATGACTCCACCACCTCCCTGGGCAGTCTATTCCAGTGTCTGACAACCCTTTCAGTGAAGAAATTTTTCCTAATATTCAGCCTAAACCTCCCCTGGCGCAACTTGAGGCCTTTTCCTCTTCTCCTGTCACTAGTCACTTGGGAGAAGACACCAACACCCACCTCTCTGCAACCCCCTTTCAGGCAATTGCAGAGAGCGATGAGGTCTCCCCTCAGCCTCCTCTTCTGCAGACTAAACAACCCCAGTTCCCTCAGACGCTCCTCATAAGACTTGTGCTCCAGACCCCTCACCAGCTTCGTCGCCCTTCTCTGGACACGCTCCAGCACCTCCATGTCCTTCTTGTAGTGAGGGGCCCAAAACTGAACACAGGATTCGAGGTGCGGCCTCAAAGGAGGTTCACAGCAGGACCTGAGGCTGGGTCCATATTTTTGGAATTCTATCCCAACAACTGAATCTTAGGTCTCTCCTCTATGCTAGTCCGCAGATATTTATGGCTTGACCCTGTCTTCATGGCATTTTGTTAAAAAGGTGATGTTGCACTTATATCCCAAATCCTTTAGTGCACTCTGAAATCTGTCAAACCAGTCACGTTTCCACGTTCACAGCATTTCACAAACAACTCAGGGCAGCTTAACTGCATAAATTACATGCCAAAAAGACACAATATAGTCACCATAATGTGAACATAACAGCACTGCCAAGGTTGCCTGTGACAACTGGATGCAAGAATAAGGAGGTGCTTATTTCTTTTTCAGGAGAAAAGATTATGCATTACGATAAGGAGATTGTGCATTACGTATACCTGTGCAATAAATAAATTTTGAAACCATTACAATTTCTATTCTGTTCTGAGCAGTTTCATATCATGCTTGAAAAATTCCTTTAAGTCCGCCAAAGGCCCTCTGAATACTTCATAATGTTGACTTCTTCCTACTCAATAATCACATAAGTCACCCCACCATCAATATGCAATTATATAACATTCCTATGGCAACTACAGCAACTGCTTACATGGAAAATTAATATTAGGAGAATAACATATTTTTAGCCATCTTCCAATACAATTTTGCTGTTGGAAATCTCAGAGGAATGGTACCACTGTGAGATGATGCAGCTCCTTGTGGCACATCAAGAACTGCTCTTTGAAACGGAGGACTGCTATGTTAAGTGGCCACTAGGAACCTAATTAACATTTTCACTTAGTACTAGTCTCTTAATCTGAGAGCCAAATCAGATTTGTATTCCAAGGCATTGCTTCTAAAACAATAAATCAAACTGAAATATTTCGTGGCCATCTTCCAATGAGCTGCTAAATGCTAGTGGCTTCCAAAAAGTAGAAATCAGCATCACTATCAATGCAGAAAAAAAAAAAATAAAGTATAAGCTGTGATCGGTGAGTATATTGACTCTACCCAGCTACATTTTTCATTTTCAAATGTTCTGAAGCACTGCCGAAGAACAACAGACAGATGAAGATCCCTTGTAATCTTAATCTAAAAAAAATCACTATTTTTCAGTGATTTCAATACCTTAGTCCTCACACAAAACCCTGTAACAGCAACCAGCTAGATTCTCGGGGCTGATTTGGCAGTACTATGCCAATTTGCATCAACTGATATCTAGTGCATTACATTTTGCGAACTGTAGGTGCAAAGTTTGGGTGCATGCTAGCCCTGATGTTGAGTAAGCAAATATATGTTCTATATAACAAACTGTTGTCTGCCTGCATTTTTTTTTTATTACTTAGTAGCTAGGCAGGTCAGAAACTCAAGCATCTATTCTATCATTTAGGAAAAAGCTTTTGAATTTGTTACAGTCCCTAGAGGATTTTTGGTCTTCTAAACTAATCAAGGATATATGAAACATATATACTATATTATGTCTGTGATAGATGAATTTTTCTCCCCACTAATGATCCTCCAGCCAGTGTAAGAACTGAATGTTGTTGGATGAAAAATATATATTGTAATACATTGCCTGTAGGGAGTTATACCAGAGAGTGAAATGAGGGAGGACCTTTTCCACAGGTGGTCATACAACTGTAAAATAGACAGGTGTTTAGATATTGTGATTGTGGAAGCTTATTTGTTTTGAGTATTATTTGGATTTTAATGAATACTAAAAACATTTTATGTTCAATAACTTTGTTAATTGCACAAAATTCCATGTTGAGCAGAACATCTAAGGAAAATATGAAGAGCTTAAATTAATATTAAAAAGCTCCATTGGCATGGATGAAGCTGCAGTGGTTTATACCAATTGAAAATCTATCACAAAAATGACATGTGGCTAATGGTTGTGAAGTGCACTTCTTTTTGTAAATTGTGGAAGACAAAAATGTGATATTTTTAGAAGCAATATTGTAAGACACAACTTATGCATACATGATATTAATGGCGTAAGACATTAAGCTCTGAATGATTGTGTTTCCCTGCTTGCATACCAATGCATTATTTTATATTTAACTAATATGTCAGATGGGTATCTGTTCTTTCACCTCCTTTATTTATGTAAGGTGTTTTCTTCTTTTTCTCTTTTACACGTTTTGTTTGTTTGTCTTGATATTTATAGTGTCTGCACATGTATTCTGGGAATAGGTTTTGTTTGTCAGGATGAGTCATGCCCACCCTCTTTCTCTCATCCATACAAGCACACAAGCAGAACTGAAATGTCCCTTATGTCTTCAGAGCAGGAAGACATTCTCTTGGTAGGATGTAATTTATTTCATCTAATAGAGATCTTATCGCAGATGCACAGAGAATGAGAGTTACTTTTGGCTCCTTTACAGGTGGGTTTGGTATTGGTTTGTTTTCTTTTCAAACCCAATGGAGATAATCTTTACTAGATTCACACTTCTTTTATGACCTGTGGGCTAATGCAAAAGCTGCTGCATTCCTTACTGTTTAGTAAAATACAAACTTATTTATTCTTACAAAATTTTTCCCTGCTTCTCCAATTGAGATGTTAATATTCAGTGCATGACCATACATTGCTTTGTAGACAGTGTGTTACATGTCTCCATAGAGAATTTTATCTTTCATGATTTTTGTAATAGTAGTGAAGTTTTTAGTACTATTGTGCATTTATTTTGTATGCAAATAATATTTCATTCAGTTGCATGTCTCTGTATTTCCCTTCAACTGAAATATATGCACGATAGCTATCAGTTATCATATCTGTAATATCTCTTGTACTTAGGACAGTGATACTTTTGCTTCCTTGACACATGCACAGGTATGTGATGCATACATATTACCGACAGGAAAGCAGCAATTCCTAAAGACAATATATTGGAAGTACATCTTGTTTTATAAGCATGTGTAGCTATCTCAATCAGCATTTTTGCTTTTCTTCCAAGAGAAATATTTATGGATAAAACCTCACATTAAAACTGTAGCTATTGACTAGAACTAGAAAGTAGGTTTCTTTGGATAATTAAATCAGCGTAACCACATTAAGTATAACTTACTGGTTTTTTTTTTTTTATTTCAGTCTTGGTCACAATATGTAAGATAACCTTTTTGTTCCACTTTCAACTCCCACACTTCACTCAATTTTTCTTCTTAAATTGGATTAGAATCTCTTGAGTGGAAGCAATTACCTTGCTTCCTTAAATTCTCTGTCAAAGAAAGAAGGTCTCTGAAACAGAGTGAAAGGAACCATCTTCAGGTTTATCTGTCCTTTATTGTGAAATCTGCCAATCACTTTCCAGAGAGGATGTGACAATAGGAGGAGGAGATGAAGGAAACAGAAAACATGTCAGAAAAAATACATATACTTCTGCTTGTATTTTACTTTTTTAACTTCATGGTCGTAAAACCAAAACAATGATTATTTTAAATTTGTGTAATTTGCAATCTTTTAGTCCTTTCAGTTTATCTGTACAGCTGTTTGCGTAGTAGTTTCACAAGGACATAATCCTCAGCTAGTGTAAATCACAACAGCCCCATAGTGGATGTATAAAATTTGTAAACAATTATATTTTTGAATCTTCAGAGTCACAGGCAAATACTGAAATCACAGGTATACATGGAAATGTACCTTGCAGCCTTCTTATCAAGGGCAAATTTGCCCACTGATTCTAAGTGAACTGGAGAGACTAAAGCTGCATGAATTGCATATGGAAGGACCAACAGAGAGAGATGTAGAAGGGAAAGCAAATGTTTAATGCATATGCAGCAGTTCAATGCGTAAGAGGGATCTGATGAATACTTTATAAGTTAAATTTGTAAGCGTGTCCTGACTCCCTCAGTATGCATTGTTTAAATTCAAGTTTTGTACATCCTGTATGGCATACTCAGATTGGATCAACACTTCAGAGTGTTTTGTCTCATTCCCAGCAATGGAATGTACTTCTTGTACACATTTTGCAGAGTAAAATGAGCCGTGATGCTAAGATACACAAAGAAGATATTTCTGTGATCTTCCAAAGTGTGTTGGCTCATTTCCTTCAATTCTTCTCATTGCTTAAAAAACCTAATACATACGAGAATTTTTGTCAGCTTAGTTACAATGTTACTGTTAATCACTTGATGAAAAAGATGCCGATCTCATGCACAGCTAATATCGGTCAAAACAGAGCAGCTCAATTATGAGGACTACATCTGTGGATGTTTTACAATTTACACTTCTGGTGCCTTCTTGAATCGTTGTTCCTGCAACGTAAAGAGAAGGATGGAGATGAGATGCATGAGGAAAAAAAACTGCTGTGAAGCTTTTTTACTAATGTAAAAAAGATAAACTGGGGTTTAGGGTTTTCTTAAGATAAAAATTTCCTTGCAGGATTTGCAGCAAAACTTAACTAAGGCATGAAAACTTTAAAAAGTAATTTGACTGGAAAGCTAAATGATATTGGTTTTTCAAGAGGCCCAAGCTTAGAGAAGTAAAAAAATGTAAATCTAAAATAAATTATAAGAGTATATTTGATTTGAAAAAAATCTGGGAAAATAATTCCTCAATGCATAGAAGGGATGACTTGTGTTGGTAGTTCTTGCTAGCAGAATGTCTTGTTTGTGAGACAGATAAGGATACATGCTTTGGTACACACACTACGTACCTTTAATGATAGTGTTTTAGTTTTAGTCCTTTTTCACTTCATGACATGTCTGGAGCTGAAGTCAGGCATGAGCAAATTTGCTTGCATGAGATGTCAATGCTTTCATGAGATCATTATGGGGGTGGCCTTTCATTTACCTTATTAATTCTTTGTCCAAACTGAAAAAAATGATGGTTTGTCACAGAATCACACAGAATCACAGAATCACTAAGGTTGGAAAAGACCTGTAAGATCATCAGGTCCAACAATTACAAAAAAAAAAAAAAACCACCAAAAAACCCCACACACCACACACCACACAAACAAAAAAACCACACCACACAGCACCATGCCCATCAAGCCACGTCCCACAATGCCACATCCACACGTTCCTTGAATACCTCCAGGGAGGGTGACTCCACCACCGCCCTGGGCAGTCTATTCCAGTGTGTTGCCACTCTCTCAGTAAAGAAATTTTTCCTAATATCGAGTCTGAATCACCCCTGCTGCAACTTGAAGCCATTTCCTCTTCTCCTGTCGCTAGTCACTTGGGAGAAGAGGCCAACACCCACTTCTCTGCAACCTCCTTTCAGGTAATTGTAGAGAGCGATGAGGTCTCCCCTCAGCCTCCTCTTCTCCAGACTGAACAACCCCAGTTCCCTCAGCCGCTCCTCATAAGACTTGTGCTCCAGACCCCTCACCAGCTTCGTCGCCCTTCTCTGGACACGCTCCAGCACCTCTATATCTTTCTTGTAGTGAGGGGCCCAAAACCGAACACAGAATTCGAGGTGCGGCCTCACCAGAGCCGAGTACAGGGGCACGATCACCTCGCTAGTCCTGCTGGCCACACTATTTCTGATACAGGCCAGGATGCTGTTGGCCTTCTTGGCCACCTGGGCACACTGCTGGCTCATATTCAGCCGGCTGTCAATCAACACCCCCAGGTCCTTTTCTGCGGGGCAGCTTTTCAGCCACTCTTCCCCAAGCCTGTAGCGTTGTCTGGGGTTGTTGTGGCCAAAGTGCAGGACCCGGCACTTGGCCTTATTGAACTGCATACAATTGGTCTGGGCCAATCGATCCAGCCTGTCCAGGTCCCTCTGCAGACCCTTCCTACCCTCAAGCAGATCAACACTCCCACCCAACTTGGTGTCATCTGCAAACTTGCTGAGGGTGCACTTGATCCCCTCATCCAGATCATCAATAAAGATATTAAACAAGACCGGCCTCAAAACTGAGCCCTGGGGGACACCGCTTGTGGCGGGCCGCCAACTGGATTTCACTCCATTCACCACAACTCTCTGGGCTCGGCCATCCAGACAATTTTTTACCCAGTGAAGTGTGTCTAAGCCACGACTCGCCAGCTTCTCCAGGAGAATACTGTGGGAGACATTGTCGAAGGCTTTACTGAATTCCAGGTAGAAAACAGCCTTCCCCTCATCCTCTAGGCGGGTCACCTGGTCATAGAAGATCAGGTTGGTCAAGCAGGACCTGCCTCTCCGAACCCGTGCTGGCTGGGCCTGATCCCTTGGTTATCCTGCACGTTCCCTGTGAGCGCCCTCAAGATGAACCTCTCCATAATCTTCCCCAGCACCGAGGTCAGGCTGAGAGGCCTGTAGTTCCCTGGATCCTCCTTCCAGCCCTTCTTGTAGATGGGCATCACGCTGGCAAGCCTCCAGTCGTTCGGGACCTCCCCCGTTAACCAGGACTGTTGATAAATGATGGAGAGTGGCTTGGCAAGCTCCTCCGCCAGCTCCCTTTGTACTCTTGGGTGGATGCCATCAGGCCCCATAGACTTGTGAGTGTCCAGGTGGCATAGCAGGTCGTTAACTGCTTCCTCCTGGATTATGGGGAGTTTGTTCTGCTCTCCATCTTTGTCTTCCAGCTCAGGGAGCTGTATACCCTGAGGATACCTGGTGTGGCTGTTAAAGACTGAGACAAAGAAGGCATTAAGTACCTCAGCCTTTTCCTCATCCTTCGTGACAATGTTCCCTCCCGCATCCAGTAAAGGATGGAGATTCTCCTTGGCTCTCTTTTTGTTGTTAAAGTATTTATAGAAGCATTTTTTGTTATCCCTTAGACCGTGGCCAGGTTGAGCTCTAGCTGGGCTTTCGCCTTTCTAATTCCCTCTCTGCATGACCTAACGAGATCCTTGTACTCTTCTTCAGTTGCCTGCCCCTTCTTCCAGAGGTGATAAATTCTCTTTTTTTCCCTGACTCTCAGCAAAAGCTCCTTTTTCAGCCAGGCCGGTCGTCTTCCCCGATGGCTCTTCTTATGGCACATGGGTACTGCCTGCTCCTGCGCCTTCAAGATTTGCTTCTTGAAGAAGGTCCAGCCTTCCTGGACCCCTTTGCCGTTCAGGACCGTCTCCCAAGGGACCCTCTCAAGCAGTGTCCTGAACAGGCCGAAGTCTGTCCTCTGGAAGTCCATCATAGTGGTATTGCTGACCCCCCTCCTTACTTGGCCAAGAATTGAGAATTCAATCATTTCATGGTCGCTAAGCCCAAGACGGCCTCCGACCTTCACTTCTCCCACCAGACCCTCTCTGTTTGTAAACAGCAGGTCAAAAAAAGCAGTTGTCTTTTCTTGAGAGAGGCAAAGTTGATGGCTATATTGCCACCACTGTTCTCAGCATTCTTGTGAGTAGGGGCATTTATGAAATTCCTATTTGGACAAAAAAAACCCACAAAACCCAAACCCATGAAAATTCATTGTCAAGGCATTTTCTGAGATACTATGTTTTACATATTATACGTTTCTACCTTAAGAGATTTAAAGCTGAATCTAATTTGGAAAAGTGAGATTGTATTTTTTACAGAAAATTTCACAATACAGCCATGTGTCTCTAATGCCCATAAATAATGATGGTTGTCCAGATAGCTATACTGTTCTTTTTAAAAATTGCTGAATTGCATTTGAGATTAATTCATGTATCTAGTACTAAAAATGCATGAAAGATTATGCCTGGCTGTTTTTTGTTAGTAAAAAAACTTAACTTAGCAGACCTGGACATGATGTAAAAGGATGTTTCAACTCAAAGTTTCAATGGGATGAAAGACTGGGAACATTTTTCAGCAAGGACTGAACAGCTCCTAAAGCCCATTTTCATAGATCATAAGGTGAAGTAAAATTATTGTGATCTTCAGATCTGACCTACTCCTTGGCAGACAATGAAATATTTCCCTGAATTAGGTCTTACATAAATTAAAAAAAAAACAAAACAACAAAACTTTCTAGTTCTTACTTCAACATTTCAAGAAATAGTGAATTCAAAACGTCAAGTGACAAGTTCTCCTAGCAACAACATCCTGTTCCAAACCCGCCTACTTTCGAATCTTAATTTATCTAGCTTTAAATTTAAGACTTCTAGCTTACAAAAGCCCTGCTAAACTGAAGAGCTTCTCAACGTTTCCTTTCTCATAGTGGCGGTACCAGTACCAAACCCAGAGCCTACTCTCTGCTCCTGCTTGACATTTCTCCGGGCATGTGCGCAAGGCTGGCTTCAGCCATTATGCTCATGGTGGCTCTGCCTCTTGTACAAGGCAGGGGTGCACAAGGGAGCCCCTCGAGCACAGGTGCCATTCTGAATGGTGGGGAGAAGCCAACATGGCAAGTGCTTTCCAGCCTGGGGACTAAGGATGCCTCTGCTGGAAATGTGGGCTCACAGCAGGGTAGATGGTGTGTTCCCAGGTCTGGCTTCAAAATGAAAGTGTTGCTGTGTCCCAAAGTACAGATACTGTTCCGTTGTTTAACAAAATCTCCTTTGGGCTGACTGGGTGTCAGCCCAACTGCTGGAGGGTTTCACATTGCACATGTGTACATATATATTCTCTGGCCAACCTCCACCCTGCCTGTGCAGAGACGGGGACAGGATGAGTCCCTTGGTGCTGCCTGCGTTTGTGCAAGTGCTCGTGTGTCTGTGAGTGTTACCTGTGCGGCTGGCAATTTACTGAACTATACTATACTGAACTGTGTATGTGGTGTATACATGTGCTCTGTGGGCATGTGCCTGCTGGGAATGCATGCTCAGTCTCACTGCTGGTTGGACCTGGGGGCATGGTGCTGCAGCTGCCTCCTCACTGCAAGATTTGGCAACTCCTAACTGATATGTCTCCTGCTGCACCGGAGACTCCTTTCCTGCAGACCCATCCAGCGTGATCCGGAGAGTTTTCAGAGCTGTGGCTTACCAGGACTGAGTTCTCCGTCCTGTGAGAACGGATTGCGTTCATAAACACTTTGCTGAGAGGCAGTCAGTAATCTGTGAAGATTTTTCTTGACCAGTATCCAGTCATTCTTCTGCCTCCACCTGCTTGTTCCCTCCTTCTGTAATTTGTGCATCATTTGAAGACTGTATCAGTAATTATTTTCCCCCAAGACATTCATAACCTCGTTAAATAGCTTAAAGCCAAAAACTGATCCCTGTGAATCAACCTCCGTAACCACTTAACAATGAGTCCTGCTTATAATTACACCAAGCTATTATTAGATAACTTTTAATAGACTTTATGTATAGCATGCAGATTTTTATATAGTTTCACATTATATATCAAGATACTGTGCCATATCAGGTCAGTATAGAAATCCAAGAATATTACAGCAACAGTACCTTTACAAGTCAGATTTGTATATGTCAAAAAAGCCCTCAAGTTACTTTGACAAGATTTGTTTTCCAGAAACCTGCGTTGATTTGCATTAATTAAATTACTCTCTTCTAATTCTTTATAAACTGGGTCTCATTTTAGGGGTTTCATTTTTTTCCTCGGTTGGTTTTACGATGACAAGCTTATAACTGAATAGGTTATTCTATTTATTCTTTTCTAAATATTGGCACAACATTCATTTTTCTTCCAGATGTTTCCAGAATGTCCTCCATGTTTCAAATCTTTGGAAAATCAACCTTGACAGTGTAGAGAACTCCTCTGACACTTCTGTTATAATTCTTTGATGCAAATTACATAGACATGCTGATGGTTCATCCAAGTGAGAGGGAGAAAAAGTTTAACATCCTTCAGAGTAACTTTTATACTGAAAATTTTTTTATCATCGTCTATGATGGGACAATATTATCTGGATGTTTCCCAAAAGAGAACAGAAATACTGAAGAAAACCTTTTACTTTGTCCAATGATAATCATTGTGAATTCATTATATTCTATTTTTTTCCATGTTCAAACACAAAGAAGCCATGTTCCAAACAGAAAACTAGCCACATATTTTCTTTGCCGATTTGCTACCCTGTAAGCTTTGGGTCCATGACTTAGGACAGGGTGTTGAAACTTCTTTGCCATGATGGGCATGGATGGGCGTGTTCCCAGGAAGCCTGAAGCTCCACAGTCACATTAGCCCACAGCCAACACCTAACAGGGAAAGGCACAGAAACATTAATGTCACTAAGCAGCTGAAGGGTTGCAATTACATTCATCTCGCTTCATTATTTCTTTATTTTTATATTGTGGTTGGTCACATTTGCACTGAATCAACAATCTAAACAAAAACCACTCGATGGGTATCTTAACCCTTCTGCATCCACCCTAGACCTGAAGTAGGCATTGCTCCTATCCACAGTGCCAAAAGACAGCTGAACTACGTTGCTTCCAGTTACCCTGGCTTTATGTAAGCAAAGGGATTTTTTTTTTCCTCAGCCTTTAATACTTTTTATTATTCTGAGATGGTAACTTCTTATTGTGTTGATCAGAGGCAGTACACGTAGTAATCCTGGGTGATTAAGCTCCATATTTGAAGGGATAAAAAAGAAAGAAGGATAAAGAAAAAAGGGATAAAAGAGCTGTCCCTTCTCTTTGTGAAGAGAAGGGACAGCTAGGGATTTACGTGTATTCTAGATTTAGGAGCTATGAGGTTTCACTTTATTTTATATTGTTTTTTAATCTTGATCAGAAGTTTGTCTTTGTAAAATTTACAGCGATAGTTAAAAAAAGAAATTATTTGGAATGTGGCTAAAATACAGCATTTGGTTAAATTTGGCATTTTCCTTTCAATGGTCATTAAGTTGTGTGGTTACAGTTACAATATTCCTGACAGAAATGGTCTTATAAAAAACTAATTACAAACTGTTTACTTAAAATATTATATAATAATATTAAAGCAAATTTCCTCTCAAAAAATCCCAATGCATGACTAATAATTTCCCAGTATTTCAAATCCCTGTTTTCATTCTACCTTATAAGTTTTTAACTTCTATGATGCAGAATTATATTTTTTTATGTGTGTTTTGTGATTAATTAATTGCATCTGCAAAGCTCATGTCTGCTGATTGTTTATATCTGTAATCAGCTGTGCAATCAGACAACTAAAGGAGTTGACTAATTCAACTAGTTCACATGCACTTCTAAAAAACCTGCAAGTACAAGAGGGGAAAAAGTATCATGCTATCATTAGTGAGCTATTACCAAAGACTTCACAGCTATGATTTGAACTTTAGAGAGGGGTATAACTCTGTAATGGTGACAATTCTTACTTCAAGCATTTTGGATACACAGACAGTTCTGCTTTTCTGGTGCAAGGAGTTCTGTGCCCTGAAGATGGCTACTGATACTGAAAGGCATTCAGCAAGGTCTGAATTGCCATCTGGCCACTCTGCAGTGATCAGATGATTACTGATTGTATGCACATTTTGCTTATAGTTGTTGCTAACTTTTTCTTGTCTTTCCATTTGGATAACATGACTAACGGCAGCTATTTTATCATGTAGAAGCTCTTCTAGCATACGATAGTCTATTTATTCACCCTGACTGCACATAGCAAGTGTAGCCCACACAATGGGTTAGCTTTGTATTTCCAGGAGTCCCAGTGTATTAGTTTTAATCTCCAACATCAAAAGTGATTTGTGTTCAGATCACTAGGGATAACTGTGACAGCATGCTGGGCTGTAAACTGAGAAATCTGAGGATGAGATTCACTGTAAAACAAAGATCTAGGTGGTGTTACCCAAAAGACCCCTTGATGAGGTGACAAATTTTACGTTTCAACAAACAAATCTCAGGTTGTTTTTCATTTAATTAGTACAATGCACTTTTTCCCTTTTCACATCTGAAATGGTTTGTGTTTTCCCTGGGTACATGTTAGGTCAGAATCTGATATCAAAGACAAGGTCTCTGTCTAATGCATAAGTGCAAACAACTCTAGTTATTTGGAATTCTTGGAATCTTTAGTTTTGAATGGATTGTCTAAAATTTTGCCAGACATTTCTGTGGACATTTTACTTACAAAGAGATGAGTTACTAAATAAAACAGATAAGAACAATAAATTTTTACTTTTTATACAGGTACAAACCTCAAATATTAAAAAATAGTAATAATTTGGCAAGTTGAAGGTCTTTTTAATTACCAAGGCAGGTAGGACATTTATCCAATGAACATCCATACATTTGAAGAAAGCATTTATCTTAATAATTTTGATGTTAACCTAACAGAACTGAAAAATACTGTACCAAGAATGTGGAACCCAGAAGGGAAGATGGCATTTAATCACTAGTATTAGGGTCACATATATGTTGATGACTCCTTACCTTCCAAGATTAATTCATATGAGCCATAGTGTTCAATCATGTCAAAAAAGTTGATCTACTGTTAGGAATTTAAAAAATATTTTAATCCTTGCATTTAACTTTTAGCACATACTAAACTCAAATGTTTATATGTGGCAAGGGGAGGGGAAGGAGAAGGTAACAGGGGAGAGAGGGAGATGGGCTAAAAGGAAATTGGCTGCATATACTTGTGTGATGTACAGCCCATTTAACAGAGGATGTTATGAGCTGCAATTACCTGTACCTCTCATGAGAGACAATTTTTCTTTAATTCCAGCCACCACAGTCAAACAAGAAATGTGTTTTGCACCCTTCTAGTCTTATCACTACCACTGAACCTGGTAGGAAGACAGTATCATGATTTGTCATAAATCATCATAGTCTGCAGTATTGTTTTTAAATTTTCTACAGAGTTGTTTGAACAATTCTACAGTACATGTTAATTTACATCAATTAAGTGTTGATGAAGTTTGCCTAGCGTCATGGCACAAAGTGAATTGGACATGTAGCTATTGAACAAATTCAGTGCAAAGCAGTGCTGGAAGTCTTCCAGTAAAACTCAACCCCCCTGGAGTCAGAAGTTTGTCTAGTCTCTAATGTTCACTTGCCCCTAACTGGGGCTTAGAAACAGCATGTCTGAGAGAATATATATTACTGGCACTTCTCTGAAGTGACTACTTTTTGTTCTGCAGTTACTTAGCTCTTATAAAAATAACAAAAAAACAAAAACCAGCCAAACAAAAAAAAACCAAACCCAACCCAAACAAAAAAACTGATACTCTTCCGAAAAAGACATCTTAATAAAAAACAACAAGGCCAATGCTTTAGATGGTAGTAACTTCAGATGACTTAATGGAAGGAAGGGTGTAAGCAGAAAGGTTTGTAAATTATAGAACTAAAAATGCAGGGAGTTGTATAAAAATTATAGGCAGACTAGAACAAATAACTATGATAGTTCCTGATTGATGGTCCCAGTCACCTTTGTGAGACAATATCTCAGATACTCAGTATGCAATCACTCACAGATATACTCTCCTAAATGTGCAATCTTTGGTGTGGTCATTACAGCAATTAAAAGCTGATACAATACGCATCCAGATTATCGACAGAATAGCTAGATTGGGTACCGATACTACCATAGAAACATAGAGGTAGAGGTAGCTGTAAATCGTAGACCACAAGAGAGGTAAATATTAATGCAGTTAGCTTGCTCTGAAAAGAAGGCTGCTTCATGTTAGGTGCTGTTATTTGCAGAACATTAGACTAGGTTGTCTACACCTGGTTCAGTATCACTGGAAAAGGGAATGTAAACCTTCCTGTGGGGTGCTCATACTAAGTGTTTAGTCCTTTAAGCACTCCCTCTCTTTAAAGCAGAATTTATGGTGATAAGGGTTTACTTCCATTTCCTGGGGAAGGTTGGTAATTTAAGTAAATGTAATTGAGAAATAGCCTGTATTTTTAAAGCTCATGGAGTCTCAGCTTGGAAGGAGAAGAGCCAAACAGATCTCATAATCATAAATATCTTCCACATCCAAACTGGTGATTCACTTGACTGAGAAGGCTTGAGTCAACTCAGTAGGCAGGGTGCCGTTCTCCTTCCTTCCTTCCTTCCTTCCTTCCTTCCTTCCTTCCTTCCTTCCTTCCTTCCTTCCTTCCTTCCTCCCTCCCTCCCTCCCTCCCTCCCTCCCTCCTCTCCCTCCCTTCCTCCTCTCCCTCCCTCCCTCCATCCCTTCCCTTCCTCCCTTACACCCTCCCTTCCTCCCTCCCTCCCTCCCTCCCTCCTCTCCCTCCCTCCCTCCATCCCTTCCCTTCCTCCCTTACACCCTCCCTTCCTTCCTTCCTTCCCAGAGCTAGATTTGGCTGTTCATTTCCCTTCAGCAAAATTTCACACAGGTGCAAACTTCTCTAAAGATAAAGCACTCTCTGCTGAGTTTATAAGTACTATTAATTTCATATCAGATACAGCAATGGTTTCAAGAAGTGCACAGATGACAGCTCCTTTCATCCAGATGTCAAAAAGTCCTTCGTTTAAGAAGAGGTTTACAAGCTGTTCCTAATAATACAGTTGAGTCTTTACTAGAAAATCAGAGCTGAAAGGACCTATGCCCCATATACAATTTCACAAACCACCTTCCTTCAACCATACCTACAAAAAAATTAACAATGATTTGATAAGATAGCCATGGAATGTGTTTAGTACACTCCAGACAAATTAATTTCCAGCCACAAATTTCAGTTACATACGTGCTCTGTAACTTTGATAAAATCGTTACTAACCAGAGTTACATAACAAAGACTAAGGAAATATGACAGGATGAAATTATATGATTAATAAATTTCCTTGCAGTAAGATTTGCTTTGTAGAGGGAAAAAAATCCACCATGTTTTCCTGCCTCAAATTGCAGTGAAAAACATAAAGTCACTTTCCGAATGTGTTTGGTCTGAAGAAAGTGAATGCCATGGGTTTTACAATGTTTCAGATGCAGACATCAATAAGAACGATGTTGAGGACCATAATCGATAAGTTTACAAGGCTGCAGTCATAGGCCACGAGGAAATCCACTTTGACTTAATCAGCTTTCCAATTTTTCAGGTAAAATACAGCACTTTTGGATCATATCCAAGCACTGAAGACACAGTAATAAAATTATTCAATACAGTTTGCACAGTCTTCACTATTTTACAATCAAGATGGTATTTTATCAAAGATTAACACTTGGCTTCCCCCATCTTGTGTACTCCATTCCTCCCCCTTTTTTGATACTGTAATGAAAACTGTGCTCTCCCTACTTAAAACTGGCTTATGACATCTGTATCTCTGTGGGTATTCTGCAGCAGGTTAAATGTGAAATATTCCTATGTGATAAAACTACTGTTTGCTGAAATTACATTCTGCTACAGCAAAAAGACATTTCAGAAGGTACAACACTAATGAATGACTTTCAGCATTTTCTGAAAAGGGAAAACATTCCTTCCCCCCCTCCCCGCCCCCCCTCCCCCAAGTGTATCACCTTCTTTTTCTTGAGCTTAACTACCATGGTCCAGTGCCTGAGGTGCTGAGTGTCTCAGTTAACTAACTAAAGAGCACGAGAAGCTGCAGCTGGGGCAACCGCTGAGAACAGCGGTTGTACTGGTATGTCACAGAGATGCTTGTTTGCATTTCTGGCAAGGTATACAGAGAATTTTCTGCAACTGAAGCCTAACTGCATTTCACATATTTTTGTTTACCTTTAAAGGTCATACACAACATAGAAAACTGTGAGAACAGAGTAGAATTTGTGTATCCGAATTTGTTATGCCAAAGCAATACTTTGTTTAACAGCTAGAAGAACTCCTCTCCTTTTCTTGGTCTCAAGCACCTCCTCTGTGTGTGTCTTCCTCTTGCCCCTGCACGTTTCTACCCTGCCTTTGGAAAAAGCCATGAGGAATAAAACTATTTTGTGTAACTATCATAGTTACATTCTTCCCCAAACAAGCTGCATCTTTGTATGAGGAGCCCGTGGCGAGTGTGGTTTTCTATCAGTTGTAGATCTACATTATCCCCTACTAAAGACTTCCTTTTCACAGAAAGTAGGAGGATGATCTGGACAATAAACCTCTAGTTTGAAGTTCCTAATTCTTTGATTTTATCACATTTGAGTGTAAGCAAGTTAGCAGTTTCAGCTGCAGTCATACGGTGATTTGGATTGGATACTGTTCCTATTAGACACATTGCCCACACCCTGGGTATGTAGGTAATTAAACTAAAAACAAGACATCCAGATGATGCAGTGGAAACTGCTTTGTCAAATCTACAGGAACTCAATTAAACCTTTGTTCTCCAACTTCCAAAGTTCTCTAAATGAGAAGGAGTTGCTGGCTATATAGTGTTATTGCTCTTTGTGAAATGAAGAGCAAATGACATCACCACAATATGCTTTTTTAAAGTAACCATGATATCATGGACAAAAGACAGTTAAAAGTCCATCTCCAATATCCCCTTCTATGAGCAAATTGCTCTCGTTGCCATAGGGGTGTTGTTGACTTCAAAGAAATAAAGAATTCACTCCATCAACATGCAGTTTGAGCTAAAGATGATGGAGAAAAATGGTATGCAGCAGGTTTTTTCAGTTGTCTTCAAGCTGATGACATACTCTTCCATTTTGTAGCTGTTCAAAAAATCTAAAATTTTGAAGTAAAAACTAAAACGATTTCACAATCTTACAAGCATCTGAACTGAGGCATCCACTGATATGTTTTCTACATTTATATATGCTCATCAAAGGTGATTTACACATCTTCTTTGATTCTGGATTCCAACTGCTTCATTTTCTTTGGACCTTAGTTTTAAGAAACATGCTTCAGGAGGTTGACTCTTACCTCTATAAATCTCAATGCCTCATAACACAATGTCTTTAAATATGTTTTTGACCTGGGTTTTGCTTCTGTTAATGCAAAGATTTTCCCTCCATAATTACTGGTTTTACATTTTTGCTAAGGACAAGCGGAAGACTTGACTTTTCTGTTTCCTTCATTTCATTGGAGTGTTTGGTTCTAGATGGTTTATACCACGGTTTGCTTCCTTGTCTCCAGCTCCTTCTACCATTTTGTTTTTATCCATCGAATAATGCCCTCTCTGCTATTTTTTGAATCTAAGGAACCTTGGATATTGACAATGATCCTGTTAATATTTCACTTCATGTTCATTTCACATTTCAGATATTCTGGGGAAAGAGCTGCAAAGAGAGGGGTGAGAGCTGAAATGCTTTCTCCCTGCTGAGGCTTCTTTTAATCATGAGAGCGAGCCACCTCCTAACATTTTGAATATGCTGGCTTAGAGGCTATAGGTCAAAGGGCTGTAGAACAGAAGAGGCCAAGAGACTTTCTCATGCTACCCCATGCCCTCTAAAATCTAATTTTTTTGTTGCACTGAGCTACCTGGTGTGGACCCAGCTACCGGCACACTCAGTGAGCCCTGCTGCCAGGGCAGGCTCCTCAGCTCTTGGTAGTTCTGGTACAGGCTTTAGTTTGAGTTCTCGTCCTCCTTCTGTTCTCCACTTTAATAAGGCGATTAGACCCACAACTTGTGAAGTATCAGCCAAAGGGAAGGTTAACATAAAGTGTTGATGACAGTCATGTTTCTCTCGGGACAGAGAAGTGTTCTGAGAGAGCTCCTTTTGCTCCACTCCAGTCTTTCAATTTATTTACACTAATTTTTGGCAAAAAAACAGTTCTACCCTCTCAATGTCAAAACCAGGAAGTTCAGTGAAGTTACAAAATGGTAAATTAGAAAAAAAAAAAGGAAACTAATTAGGAAAAAAGTTTCTATTTTTTTTGTTTTATTTAATTTTTTATTTACTATTAGTCTAATATTAAAATATCAGAAAAAAATAAAAATTTCATATGGCCCATGGAATTGTGGAATTTAGTGCCTAGCTAGTGTTTTCAGTGTCTAAATTTATCAAGAGAAAAAAAAAAAAGTGGATTTCTGTATGGATAACTGGTATCTAGAGCTAGTAAAAAAGCAGAAAATTTCAAGCTTCATTCTCTAATTGTTAAAGATACGGATGAATTTTAATGCAGTGGAAAATAATTTCATTTCTTCTTACTATGAAGTTTCTTGCAATTTTTTCTGATCTAGTTTGGCTTCTGCTGAAGACATTTTTGGGAATATATGCAACATGAGCTTGATCCTGGGCAGAGGTTTCTATGGTTTAACTATAGCATTCTTTAGAAAGAAAAATGAGGAATGAACATCTCAGCTTTTTCTGATCTTTATTTGCAGAAGGCAAATGCCAAGCTTCACAGAAAATCAAACTGCATTTTGAAATTAATCGTGTTCCAATGCAATGAATTTTCACCCGATTATATTTGATGATACTCCCGTTTATGTATATCTTTGCAACCTGGAAATTCTACCAAGATTAATCCCATTGGAATTCCAGTAAAATGTAAAACTTAATTCACTTGTGAGGCAGAAAGGAGTTTAAGTTCCAGTACAACACTTCATACACCATTAACTTGCCTTTTTTTTTTAATATATTTTCATGGCTGAATTTAGCTCCATCTTGCTGCACTTATCCTATTTTCCAATGGTAAAAACTTGGTCATGAAGTTTTGCCTTTATTCTGTGGACGCTGGAATTCTTCTCAGGATATGCGTGAAGCACACGCTCTGTATTAAGCCAAATAAAACTAAACATATCCTTAGAAATAAGCTGATGCTTACTTACTATGCTTAATAAAAATTAATTGAGCATGTGCTTTAGTATTTGTTGGGATTGAAGTCTGCTAGCTGAGTTAGAGGATAGTGTTTTTGGATTAGTTTTAACAGTCCTCGTCATACAAACACAGATGGAGCATTCAAATGTCCTGATTGCTCACATGTCCTCATAATCTGTAGCCAGGATCTGGTATGGATTTTTTTAGTTCAGTCAGAACAGGACTTCATCTGGAAAGCAGCAGATGGAAGGAGGGGAAGGGATCCAAGTTTTTAATACTTTTTTTTTTCTTTTCTGAACAGATGCTGTTGAGATGATTGAGCTACAGAGCCACAAATCCAACCAAAGAGTGGGTAAAGAAATACATACAAACTTATGTTGATATTTGGCAGGCTACAATCACCTACTGCTGACATGCATATCCACCTTGCATATGATGGAGAAGACAGGATTTTTAAGATTACTATAGATGTAGAATTTAATTTTGTGTACTTTCTGATTTCTCATTCAGTCAAGAGAAAAGCTAACCACAACACTGATTCTTACCTTATATGGTTCAGCACGGGACCAGGAAGTTGGCCAACAGCATGCAGTAAAGTACATGGAAGGGAATTTTACTAAAAGGAGGGGAAGGTTATACCATATGGCTCAGGTTCACAGATTTCAGTTTGGGGCAATAATCTCACTGACAACTGTCAGGTGGGATACTAAATGCATGAAGGAATAATTGTATGGGATAGGATTTACTGTTGAGTTAAGAAATGATAGTTTTCTGACTATTAATTATGAGCAAAAGATAAGGCTATTAAATTGGAATTGCAGGGTATGCTGATCTCATCACGGTGGTCATGATGAAGTAATTCTGATTTTGTCAGTGATATATTTATTAATGCCTCTACATCTTTTAAAAGAAAATTCAAGACTTTGATGACAGTTTCTTCGAAGGAAACTGTAAATAAGACGTGCTTAATTTTTATTTTTTGTAAAACTCCCCAGTTAGATTAAATATATGCAAAACTTTGAAAAAGTTACTAATTACAGCTTATTAAAGCTTGTTCTACTTAGTAACTTCCCTGTTGGAATTCAATAATTACAAATGAAGGGGATCCCAACAGGCACCTGGTTTACACTCAAAAGCTCTGAATTATTGCTCTACAGTAACACTTTGTGTTATGTAACATAAGTCAAAGGAGGAATTATACAGTAATATTTCTGTTATCTTGTCTGGAAAGACCAGAAATGGAATTCATGTTGGATGGGATGGGTTGTTGCCACTGTACAAACACTAATGACTGCAATATCCATGGGCCTAAAGAAATAACATAATATGCAAAATAGCTTAGATGAAAAGCATTTAACTGCAAACCATTATACTGTATGCAGTAAAAATCTTCTGGTACCATCTAGGTCATATTTGACTGACCATATGGAATAAAATTTTCTTAATTTTTTGAGGTATGAACAGACTACAGTAACAGAAAATAATAACAGTCTATATAAGAGATGTAAAAGTTTGGGTTTTTTTAAATCCCGGAGGAAAAAAATGTAAGAAAACTCACCCTGAATACTGAAGTGTCTATGATTCACTAATTTTTGTTCCTGATGAAAAAACCTTAAACATAAAACAGTTAAACACCAGAAAAGCCTAGAAAGATTTTTGTAAAGAATATTGTAGATAGACAGATGACATTAAAAAAAAATGAGGTCAGACAAGTCTTCTCATAATACATGGAAATTCTCTTATTTGACATATTTCATGCTCCTTGTCTTTATGGAGTTTGATACTTTACCAAGATTTTGGAGTACCTTATGGACACTCAATTAGAAATTTAGTTTTTTAAATGCTGAATACAAGAATTCATTTTATAAAACAGTCATAAACCCTACATAATACATCTTTCTTTAGACAAAGTAAAAGACATTGCTTCCACCATGTCATGCATGTACTTGTGAATTCCACCAAAACCTGTCTACATGTCTAGCATTTTCTAAAGAGACCCTTACCCTTGTCCTGAGGAGATGCCAGAAACAGACAGAAGTAAGAGGGACAGATGACAAAGTAAACATTTTGTGGAAATTATGGTAGCCAGGAAAATAGATTTTAAGTATGTAAATAAACCGAAACTACAGTTTCTGTATTTTAAAAATAGATAGCAAAACTCTCTGTAGGGAACACAGAAAAAAAAAGGGCTCAAGAAAGAGGTAAGAATGGAAAAGTAAGGATGGCTTAAAGAAATCTATTTGGATACAAAGGCGTTAAGGCCATAACTTTACCAGAATTGAAGCAGGGAGACAGGATAGAGTCATTTCACAAGAATGAAAGGGAATGCTACATGGAAACATGGAAAATGAGACGAATATAAGGAAATGAAAGAAGGAAGATGCAAAGCATTTTGGTTAAACTGTAGGATCACACAACCTTATACAGCTCCTAGCAGGCAATCACCATGCCAAAAAAGATAATGACAGAATTACAGAATAATGGAGGTTGTAAGGGACTTGTGGAAGTCATCTCATTCAACCCCCAAGAAGAAAACAAAATAAGAAAACACAGAAAGCACAACAAAAACACTGCAAATGACTGCAAAAAAAATGACAACAGGATACAAAGGGGAATAGATGGGCAAGTACAGGATGAGGAAATGGATAAACATGTTGACAGCGATAACTGTATCAAAACCAATGTAATGGATAAAAGCCAATCCAGAACAGATTTCTGGTTAAGATCTAAACAGTAAGTCATTCAATTGGAAACAGAACAAGAAGCTTCCAATGCAGTTACAATAAATTGTCTAAACAGTTTTGTGATATTCCCAGAAAACATTATAATGTGCAGGGAACAAGGCTGGATTCACTTCACAAGACAAAACTCTGCTTTAATTTAGCATTTATCATGAGGACAAATCATAAACATTCCAGCCAACTTTCAAAGATACTGTGTGGAAGACTTGGTGTTAACAGGATTTTTGTGCTCTAGTTTTAAGGAAGAGAGGAAAAGATGCAAAACAATGATAAAACCATGACAAAATTTCATTCCACTTTCCTGATCTCCAGTCAAGTGCATGTTCATAGACATTAGGCATTAATCATATGCTGGTAAACCAAACAGTTCTGGTTTGAAATCCTCCATGGAGTTCAGCAGTAGTGTTGCCTCCTTTTTAAGATCTGGATTTAATTTTTCATCTGGAATCATAACCACTTGCATCCCTGCTGCCAGGGCTCCTTTGACTCCAAGTGGTGAATCTTCAAACACAAGACACTAAGAAACAAGGAGATGAGGGGAAAAAATTAAAGAATAATGTTACTAAGAACTTTTAATCTTTTGTTTTAAAATTGAGAATGACCCCAAATAAAACTTAGTAGGAAAGCTAAATTCAATTTCTGGCTTAGACACCACTAATTAGAACAAGAGCAAACCTCTCAATTTGAACATCTGTATGGTAATTAACCTGGAATTTATTTCACTTCAAAAAAACCATCAAAACACATACTTAAATCCTAGCAACTGGTTATCCAGATGTTCCTAAGTGATTTGTTTTATAGGGATGGGTTTAAGCACGAGCTTAAAGTAAAGTTAAGCAAGTGCTTAAATACCTTTATAAGCAGGCAATTTAACTCTTCAAGACCAACTTTGCAACCTGCAAAATGGCAAAAGCAGTGATTCCACTAACAGGTGTGGCATTTCCTACACACACGAGAGGGGGAAGACTACACTACCTAAGTCAATATTAGGACTTTGGATGAGTGGAGAGTAAGACAGAAGACACTTGCCAGTAGAGTGCTGTCAAATTCATGCTCTATTTGCTTAATTCTTACAAAGCAATGGTGAGAAAGAAAATCAGCAACTATATTGGAAGCTTACTTTTAGAGAAGAGACAGCTTAGTCAGGTAAAAGATCCATGTCTTACAATAGTCACAATCATTCAAGATCGCAGTTTGGAAGCAAAGTTGTTAAAAATAATCAATACATTGTTTATGTGAATTTTGTAATTTAACATCAGAATATTGAATAATAAACATATAACATAAATAAATATATAACAAATCATCTAGTCTGAACTTTTATATAATAAAAGATAATGCTTCTGAAGTTCATTCCAGAATGTATATAATGAAGCATGTCTTCCTGACATTACCCATTACCTTGAGTTTGAATCTTTGGTTATGGACAATCCAAAGCAACCTTGGGCATCCAACCATCCGAAAAATTCTGACCTACACTGACAAGTGGTTTCTAACACTTCTACAATTCCGACTGCATTTATTATCAATATTATTAGCACTGCTACTACTAATAATAGCAAAATTACTGCCACAAGTAATTTCAGTAATTCAACACAGATGTTGGGATGGTTAGTGCAATTTTCCCCACACTCTTCAGACAGTGCAACTCTGCCTTATCAGAAATCTCTCGTTCATGCATTAAGCCCTTCTCTACAGTCATTACTGATCTACCGAATCCCTTCCTACATACCCAGGATGGATTTTCTTACCCTTTTCTTCACAACACAATAGGCTGTGGCAACTAATACTGAATGGGTAAGAGTAATGATTTGCTAAACTTGATTTAACTTTTGACTGAATCCAGATATGAAACACTGGAAGAACATACAACAGCATACTGAATCTTTTAGGCTGTCTAACACAAAACTATTTCACCATGGAAGATTAGGGATGCACAACGTTTGTCTGTTCTGGCTGTGCTCTAAGATAACGAAGTTGCAACCTGCAAACACTTTATTATGTTCAAAGAAAACATTTTTACAAGACATATTAAATGTCTGCACTATACATAACCATCTGTATCAGAGACTGTGGAAGCGGGAATGAACATTTTCTGCTTTGTTTTCAAAATATTGATTCTTAATCGTCAACATGTCAGCAACTACTTGGAGTCTGCCAAGAGAAAGTAAGGTGCTTTCTACCTTGTATGTAATAAAGCAAAACTTTTTAATGATTTTTAGTGAGCCAGCAGAATCACACTAATCTCTTTTGTGCTCATTTCCTTTATACAGTCACTGAATTCCAGTTTGAACAATGTGGTATTTTCAAATGTTGATCATTATCACTATTACTAACTACAAATATGTAACCAGTTGATCCTGCAAAGCTTGGAACAATTGCTATTAGAACAGAAGCACAGTTCTGCCTACACGTTTTGTTCTTAACAATACCTTAGTTTGTGACCTTAAGCACTCCGAAGACTCTGAAACAGTAAATGAAACCCTGACAGGCTTTGCCTTTTGAAGAGTAAGCTTAAATGTTGCACAGAACAGCCTTATCAAGACCTTTCAGAAACCTTTTCTAATCCAGCCCATACAAAGAAATGTACTTCACTGCTCTGCCTTGAAAGATCTAATTGACTTCCATGATGTCACTAAGCTTATTGTACAATAGGAGCTGATGATTATGGAAGGCAATATACATAATGAAAAGCTTAACTAATTCCCTGGAAATAGAAGCAATTAAAACTCTTAATTACCAAAGAAGCCAGTCAAATGACCCATAATTACAGTAGCTTTAATGTTACAGGAAATAAGTGTACTAGGTCTTCCTCCAGTCTTTCTTGCTACTGACACTTAATGTCAACAGCACAGCAACATTTTTAATGGATGACAAAAAGTTTACAGAGGTTCACATACAAAATGGATTTATTAACTTTGCTGCACAGAGATGTTATAAACTGTTCACTGTCCTGGTCCACTCACATACTAAATTTAGAGATATGAAAGCAGCCAAGTTCTTCCCCATTTTGCTTAAGTATTGCAACATCAGCATCACTCCAACTGAGAGACAGATGAGATTTATACAGACTTCAGCTGAGATTCTGGCTGCTTCTCTGAATTACTTCTAAAACTTGTGTCACTGATCAATACTGCTGCTATGAGAGCTCTCAAAAGCTCACACTAATATAGGACAGTTTTCACTTTGGAATGAACTAGATGCTTAAAAAAGTAGTAAAGCATACTAATTTGTATTTCACTCTGTGAATCTAGAAAAAGGAAAAATCATCACTTAACCTAAGCAAGAAATAATAAAATCACTGCAGCACCTCATTGCCTATACGAAATTTAAGAATATAAGAAAAGACTGTTAGTTAGGCCCTTGGTATGTACCGCAGGCCCTCTCCAACCTATATACTGTAAATGGATGGATGGAATATTTACATAACTAACAGGGATATCCATAAGTGTTATTGCTGTTAGTGATAACCAAGGAGTCTAGAAGGATAAAAGATTAAAATCAGTTTTGAAATTAAGATTTTGAAAAACCTGTGAAGATAATACATATGCATGGGGAGTGCTTATTGAAAAAATATCGTTGACCACATATGATGCTACTGTATCAACTCTAAAACAGAATGAAGGATGAGACTAAATATGGTGTAATTTATACACATGGAACTTGTCTGCAAATTACCATCTATTGTTCTATAAAGAAAGAATGAAAAGAAAATTTTCACCATTTTGAAAATGGGTAAATACAGCCTCAAATTCTTTCATACTGTATCAGAAAAATCTTCCATTTGCTGCTTCCGATCTGGTCTGCTTAGGGCCTTAATCTTGGTGAAAACATCTACAGACATGGGGACTAAACCACACATTTTAGCACTTTGTCTTTGAACCAGAGTCTTACTGGTAAGAGTATCGAGTATTTAATTTCCTTTGATAAAAAGAGTGAGAAGAAAAGGAACTGAGTATTTGTTAACTCATTCCTTTTCTTCCCAAAACATTTTCTTTTAATATATTATTATTTTTCATTGTATTCCCCATATGCTCCATGGGAAACCACTACTATGGAATTAATGAGAAAACATTAAACTTCAGTTTTCATTTTTTTTCTGTTATCACTGTAACATTTACTTTGTGGTCTGTTCAAACTGAAGCCAACATGGTTAAGTCTTTCACTGGGCAAAATATACTTAAAAAAACTTCAGTCCTTTTGAGTCTTACACAGTACTAAGTTAAAACTACCCTGCCTTCTGAGGAACTACTGACAGAATGGCTCTTCTACCATGCATAAAACCCCATTTCAAAACCACTGCATGTATTTACTCTGACAAAAAAAAAAATCCCAAAAGGCATTCTGGTGACAAAAGTGGTTAAAAAATAACGACTAATAATTAATTTTATTCTTCTCTCCTGCTGAATGAAAGCAAAAAGGGAGAACAGTGGAATTTTGAGGTTTCAAATCACAGTTTCAAAAAGGGCTGGTAAGACCTCTGAGAGGTTATCCCTCTGTTCATTCTCCAACTTCTGAACAGGAGCAGTCTCTTTCTGAGCTTGGTGAGAAGAGACAGCACAATATTATTCTATCTTCTGTCCTCAAATGGCACAGAAACATTTGGTATCAGAATGTGACGTATTATGTTTGGGGCTTCTTATGGATTGCATATTATACTTCCGTAACTTCTTTATTTATCATTGATTTTTCTCCTTCATGATCAAATCAACTGGTCAAAAGCATGATACATTATTTGTAAAATTTGCACTCTGGAAACATTTGGTAACCTTATACATTAATTTACATTTACATACACAACACAGTCTTCTATAAACATTTAAGGCCTCATTCAAATTCCATCATATTGCTAAAAAAATCCCCATTGATTTCAATGAGCATCAAAGCGAGCCCCAAAACAGGCTGCAGGAAGAAATCCACCAAGTACAACCAGCTCACGTTGATTTCAGAATGACATTGTTCATCTCTACAAACCAGAGGTGGTCAGGTCTTTAATTTCTACAGGTGACTTGTTGACTCTTCACTTCCAAAAGTATTTTTACTTTCCTCATTGTGAAAAACTAGTGCATACTCTGTGGTTGTAATTCAAAACTAAGTAGTATCTAAGAAATAAATTATCAGTCTGAAAGATAGTACTATTGCAATCGTGGTTTTTGTTTTGTTCAACAACTTTTATCTCTTTTTCCTTGCTGACTCAATTTTTTCAGATTTTCAAAATAATTCCACTACTGACCAATTGTGTTACTAGCGTGAGTGACACAGGAATTTTCAAGAACCACAATATAATTCAGAATACAACACAGACCCATCTATATTCCTTACAAAATTTTGAGATGCTGAAAAGATGCTGTTTATCATTTATGGGAGGTGGTGGAAATTCACAAAAAGAGAAAGGAAATACCAACAACTTTACTAACACGTCATAACACAGATGCTAGGCTGTTTTTTAGGTAATGTGTTTTCTTTTTTTCTACGCTTTGATATACAAAGTATCTAGGAATAAGGAGAAAATGTATTGCTGGGTGACCCATTTACTACCAGAGTTACTTAAATTGCATTTTAAACAGCTATAGTATTTGCAATTTTGGCCTCCCACTGTGTTAACTTTCTGAAGAATTAACAAAAAACAATAATGAAATAACTTGATTAATGTTTCTCTCCTAATCTTTTGAGTTACACTTTCTAGAAATAGTTGGGAAAAGTCTCAGCAGGAATAATGAATTACACTTCATTTTATTTTAAGGACATATGCCAGTTTGACTAGCCAGGGATAACAGAATCATATTAAATATGCTGTTTAAGAAAGTCATGCAGCTTACAGCCCCACGACTTAGTTCCGTTAAGGAAAATGAGGCGTAAGCCAAGATGTTTTTAAATGCTATATAACAAATGAACAAACAAGCTGGAAATTTATAAACAAATGAATTAAGCATCAGAGTATCCAGAATACTAACTACCAGCCACCATTCTTTATGATTCAATGATTCATATTAAGAACTGTTTGGAAATTATATACACATATGCTTTTTAATTCAGATTTTTATTAACTTGCTACTAGGAGTATGTTGCAGACCAGTACAAGAATCAAATTATTTACCAGAAGACTTACAAGATAAAACCAAAAATCATTAGCATAATTTAAAAAATGAAAAAAAAGGAAGTGTATTATTACATCTGCACATAATTAGATCACTCTGCATTTCCAGCTCTTGCATAAATGCCACTTTACATTACTCTCTCACAAACCAGTTCATAGGATGTTTTCTTAAGGTGGGCCAGAAGGAGTAAAATGGTTTGGATGGGGAAGAAGGAAGAGAAATTGCAAATTTCTTGCTTGTTTTCAAGACTCGAAAGAAAGTGCTTCTGTGAGTGACAGTCAGACCCAGACACAGTGGCTCTGTGAGGCAGGGAGAAGGTCACATTTACACATGGGGTTACTGTGATCATTCTGGATGGCTGGAGCACTCTTTTCACAGAGGACTGTGTGTTTAGAGGACAGCACACTGGGAACTTTGTATGGCAACTTGTGTTACAGGCCTCAAGAAATTCCCAGGCGTGTCTGAAACAGTGTCCAATTATCCCAGCAGCAGCAATCATCTAACTCAATCAGCTGCGGCTTGGATTAGCCATAGAAGAGTATTGTTCTTTTATGGAGGACACAAGGCAAATACTCAAGATGATCTCTTCTGAGGCTACTCATACTGCCTAACATGCTGGTTTTTTATGCCACTATCTCTAAAGTGGCCTAAAAAGAAATTCTGTGCAATGAAATAGTTAATCTGTTCTGCCTTCCCTTCCACACAGAATACCTTTACTAAAACCACTGACTTCCTTGACATGTAATACAAAGCACATTCAAGTAACTGAGCTCAATGCAGAGCTCAGAACCCTAGGATCACTTGTACTGGAAGGGATCCCTAGAAACACCCCTACTCAACACAAGTCCAGACAGAGCAGGCTGCTCTGGGCTTTGACCAGGTCAGCTTTGCATATCTTCAAGGACGCAGATTCCACATACCTCCTGGGCAAATTGTTCCCATATTTCACCACCCCTATGGTGAAAATGGTTTTCTGAGCATCTGGCAGGAGTTTCTTTTGTTCCAGCTTGTGCTTGTTGCCTACTGCACTATCACTCTGAATCTTAGAGAAGAGGCTGGCCCCATCTCATGAGCAAACACATCAGAGATACGAACAAGGTACATCCAAAGGAGGAGCTGTTTTAATGAATCCAAATTCTAAGTCTCAGACTGAAACTGGAAGTAGGTATCAAAAGTATTTCCTGAATAAATGCAATGACCTTTTTGCCACAGGGGATGTCTACAAAGTCACAGGTGCAGCACAGCAGGCTGAGGATGGCAGGTACCCTGCTTGTTTTGTGTAACTGGACACCACCACTTGCAGATGCTGCAGAAGGCAGCTGATTCTCATGGAGCAATCCAATTTCTTCAAGCGGCATAATTTTCTGGCAATAGTTTCTTTTTGCTCAATAATGTCTCCTTGACCAGTGTTATTTTCCCACACAGAAAGATCAACCTGTGTACTGAAATGTACCTTAATCTGATCTAAACATCATCTTAATTATGTATAATCTTTGACAGAAGAGTTCATAACGACCCACATACACTTCAGACATAAATTAATTTCCTAATTTCTTCAGTAAAGAAAGAAAGGGTGAGAAAAAGCATTCACCTTTAAATGGGTTGTCGCTGGGAATGAAAAAAGTCATGGAAAAGGTCTTTATTTTCTATTCAGTACAAGCTCCTCATCGAACTGTACATGACACAGTGTCACCCGTTTCAAGTAACTTGGTGAGGTGTAGCTGTGTTACACTTTAACTTTTCATGACCAGGAAGAAAAGTGGTTTTCCTTCAAATTTCAAACAGCTGGAAGTTATCTTTTTCAGAACTTTTAAGATTAATAGCATAAAACTCCAAGCACGAAGCCACAAACTAGCACCTTCAAGTAAAACAAACAAAACACTAACAAAATTTGAATTATAAGTTTCTACATATTTCAACTACAGGAAACAAATACTTATATTAAGAATGGCAATTCTCTGTTCTCAATATAGATTTTCTAAGGGGAAGGTGGACAACAAAGTACAAAATTAAGTTGGAAAAAAAAAAGTCCCAATTTGTTGAATTTGGGTAAACACCAGAACTGAATCTGAAAGACCTTCTGTTGGAAATTGGCTTTTGTAACTTTTAAAAGAAAAAGAAATGAACCATTATTTATGACATTGCTTGGAAGAATAACTTGATAGTACCAGCTTCACAAAAACCAAGAGAATGAAAGCAGGAAATTAAAAGCTGGTTTTACTCCAGTACAAACCAAAACCAAGAACAACAACTAAAATCTTTAAAAAATGTAATATCTTGGAGAGAATCACACCTCATAAGAGGGTTAAAGAAATGGAAGAGCCAAAGAAGAGGAATAAACTTAAGATAATCAGCACTAGGAAGAACCATTAGAATCTGAAATAAACAAACTATTTTTAAAAAGGAGATAAATTAACACCATAGAGAGATACAAACCTGTAAAGCTTCAGATTTTGAAACACAATAGTACAAAGGTTTGTCTCTGTGTCATTTCAGGGGATGTTTGCTAAAACAGAACTACTTCAATGTTTTCTTTTGAATCATTGATATTCAAAGTACTATTTCCACTAAAATATGAACTTGTAAAATAGCAATATTATTAACAGCAATTGTTATAAAATTAGTCTGTTACATCTATGAAAGGATAATATATGCTTCAATATTTCCATCACAAGCCATTAGATTAAATTCCATGTACATGTTTAAGACAAAAGCAAAAGTGACCAAATTAGACAATTTTCTCCTACTCAGGCTTCTAACCTGTTCCTAGGAGGTAATTTCAAAACTAACTGAGCCAAACTAATGGTTTGCTGCCAATGAAAGGTTGTTTCTTTCTTCTCTTTCTTTAATCTCCTGTTAACCGGTATAAGCTACCATCTGTCTAGTAGTGATGGGTGTTGTGTTTGTGTGCCCTTTTGTGAAACAACTCTGTACCCTAATAGCAAACTATTCTTCTATTAGGCTCATAAACTGGAGAACAACCACATGACAGCTGGGAGTGAAGAGGAAGACTGAAGGAGGAATATAAATCTTCCTTTTTGGGCAGTGTTTAAATCATAGAGGGGTTCCTCCCTTCAAACTACAGTCTTATTCCTAGCATGCCTTGCATCTGCCTAAAGCAGACTGTATGTGTAAAACCACAAAATGGCTGTGCAAAGTTTTGCAGAAACCGCTCTTTCATCACAAGCCCAATTGTGGGCATGGGATTACGGTTACGAACTCTGCAATTCCAAAATTTATTTTGCCATAGCAATCTAAAAATATCACATCTGAAATGAAATGCCTCATTACATCAATAACCAGATCTATTTAAGTAACTGTCCTCATGATTTCAAAAGGTGATTTCTCAGCCTCTTAGTTGGCAAAGCTGTTTTGACTGTGCAGGCAAACAGAGCTCAGAACTCAAAATTTCTTACAACATTTTCTCTACCTGAGAAAGTATTTCTGTGTGCTAAATACAGTATTTCTAAAGAACATGAAATCTACCACCAAAAGTAAGAGAATTAATAATAAACACCATATTTCTACAAATACTATGCACAATATACCCCCTTTGAACTATTTATTATGAGAAATAATTAATTAAATGGAGAGCACTCTCCTAACCCTGAATGAGGGATTAACTTTAAGTGCACAGCAAGATCTACCTGATCGATACAATTATTATTGGTAAAAAAAATGTATTAAGAATAAGAGGAAAGTTAAAATGTCAAAAATTATTTTTTAAGAGTTCAGTAGAGAAGTAATCTCTTTCACATTAATCTCTAGGTTGTTTTTACCAGCTTGCTTTGTTTATATTATCTGGGTATTTCAAGCTATGAAAACTGTAAGATGGAAAGCCAGTGAATATCAAGCAGTTTTATGTGAATAAATCATTAAAACAGACTACTCCTCTAAAAAAAATTCTTTATACTGTAAACTCCAAATTCAAATATTTCTATAAATATGAAAATTAATACGCTTTTAAAATGAATTCACATGTAGAAAGTTATTTAAGTCTTAATCTGCTGTTGCAATATATTTCAAAACAGTTCTGTCCAAATTTCCCTAATAATATTATCTAGCTATTTAAAATACTGCATGGAAACACTTTTTTTTTTTTTTAATGCATTGATGACCCACAGTTATCAAGCTGTGCCTTTTTCTCTATTAGACCAGCTCTACCAGATAAGAGAATGCTCCTAGTTGCCTCAATCAAAGGCTATCAGTTCTTATTTTGACACAAACATTCTTACAGGCAGAATAAAAGGTCATTTTCAGTGAAAGGGATAAGGGGCATAAGATGTACGTGAATGTTTCAGAGTAAACAATGAACAAAAATAGAAAAACATGCTTATTTAACTTCGTGTACGTATGCATGTGTATAAATATATGGTGTATATATGGTCTCTATACAGATAGTCTCTTTCTCTGGGGCCTCAGTTTAATATATATTGGATTAGTAACTAACACAGCCATGACACTGACTTAACATTAACGTTAGTTTGGGAATACCAGCCATGGTATCAGCAACTACTAACTATGCTTGTCATACAACTTCTGCCATAAGTAACTTCTTTCGGGTACTCAGTTCTTCAAAGAAACAGTTTTATCATTATCTGGGTTCTCATGAGCTTTTACTTAATATAATTTTTATTTAAAAAACCTCTCATCTGTATATTTCAATCAGAAATAGTGTCCAGATGTCAACAGGGTATAAAGCTGACAGATGGCAGACTAATTTAAAAGGAAAACTACCACCTATCTGCCTGTAAATTGACGTCTCATGGGCAAAGTCCTCAAAACATTGCAACAGGCCACATGCTCAAGTGGAAACTACTTGCTTATACAACACAATAATGATTTTATATGAAAAGTAAGAATCACCACTTACCTAACAAATCCACTGATCTGAAATATCCTGCATTTGCTGACTTTCAACAGTTTGAGTGAGTCTTTGGAAAAGGGATGAGGGTTGATTTCCCATTTAAACTAAATGTGTCCACTTCTCTGTGACTGTTGGAACTGTTACTCCAAAGTTTGCTGCCATGTTATTGTGCTACTATGTTATGGATTACAGATGCCCACACATAATATAAATACACACACAGAAAATAAGCAAATGCTACATAAATCTCATATGGACTCTCAGAATCACAGGATCCCAGGATGACTGAGGTTGGAAGGGACCTCTGGAGCTCATCTGGCCCAACCCCTCTGCTCAAGTAGGGACACCTACAGCCAGTTGCTCAGGACCATGTCCAGCTGGCTTTTGAACATCTCCAACATGGGAGACTCCACCACCTCTCTGGGCAACCTCTGCCAGTGTTTGGTCACCCTCACAGTAAAAAAGTGTTTCCTTGCGCTCAGACAGAGCCTCCTGTGTTTGTTTGTGCCCACTGCCTCTGGTCCTGTCACTGGACACCACTGAAATGAGCCTGGCCCTGTCCTCTTTGTACCCTCCCTTCAGGAATTTATATACATTAGTAAGATCCGCACTGAGCCTTCTCTTCTCCAAGCCAAACAGTCCCAGCTTGCTCAGCCTTTCCTCATACAAGAGATCCTCCAGTCCTTTAACCATCTCTGTGGCCCTTTGCTGGACTCCCTCCAGTAGCTCCATATGTCTCTTGTACTAGACCACAACTGGTCACAGTACTCCAGGTATGGCCTCACCAGTGCTGAGTAGAGTGGCAGGATCACCTCCCTCAACCTGCTGGCAACACTCCTCATCATCAGCCGCCTTTGCCGCAATGGCACATCGCTGGCTCATGGTCAACTTGGTGTCCACCGGCCATCATAATTATCTTTTTTTCTGAGAGTATGAAATCAATTTGCTTTTCTTTCCTGTTCAAAAGTGTGCAGCCACACTCACTGGTGCAGAGACAGATGGCACTGTAACGCAACTTCTAAATTTAAAGGGTTGAATCATGAATGTGCAAAAAATACAGACAAAACATATTGCTAAGTGACCATTAAAGAACCTACGATAAGAATATAAACCACTCCATATAAACCACTCCAATACTGATACAAACACATTTCTTCACAGTTAAGGAAAAGGCAAATTGCCTTCTCTACAAATTCTTGCAATCAACTTACAAACAATCACCTGAATGAGATTTAACATGCTTATAACACATACTTGTTTTGGGAAAAAAACTAAGTCATCTCTGCCTAAGCACAGGCCACCCCTCTTTTCTTCTTTTAAAAATCAAATTATGTGCATTTATATATTAGCAAGACTACCATGGCATACCACAAACAGTGATTTTACATTGCTCTAACTACCACAACACATGGCCTGAAAGAAACCACCTCTAATACAGTGAACACGATCAGTTCAGAAATAGACGCTGCCATGGGTATTGCCAAGAATCTGGATAAATTGACAGGCAGCTGAGTGCTACAAGCAGTATTTTGCTGATAACTTGGAAGCTTCAGCTCCCAGACAGTATATAAGGATTCCCTGGGGAAACCAGACTGCTGCAGGTATGTCAAGGTGACAAAGTATCACTGCCACACAATCCATTGAAAGATATGTTCTGGCTACCAGGTAAAATATGCTGTGACTACAAAAAAAAAGGAGGACAGGCTGTCAGGTGAAGAAGCAAAAGAGAATCTCAAACACCATGATTCAGTATACAGGAACTATCTCAAGTAATTTTTTCCCCCATTTTTTTCTGATTAGAAGCTGTAGTGTTTTCTCTCTATTAGATTTTAAAACTTCACTAATTGATTTCAACTACTTCTAGTGAGATACAGGTAAGATTCATTATTGAAATGAGAAAATTTATAAATTGGATGGCAAATATGTGTAAAGAGTGAGGACTGAAATTTCTCATCCATACATAAAGATTGTCTTGGGGATATATGTTCTGGGTTTGCAGGTCTTGAAGGTGTAGCTAAACACATCTGTTTCGTATTCTTCAAAGTTTCTAAGTTCTAGTCTTAGCAAGGAAAGCAATGTGAGAAAAGACACTAAACTTCTATTTTCTCCATCGACCCTGCATCTGCAGATAAAACACTTCAATATGTTCAAAGCCATAGAGAACAGTTTCCTCATTGAGAAGTAAAGTAGTAATTTAACAAGTAGTTCTATGGAACATCAAGAGATAATGGGTTAAAACCAGAAAGAAACAACTACTCTATCTAGAACTACTGTTATTATAATCTCAACCAGGTCAAGTTTTAACTTTGTTCCCAGAAGAAACAGGAAGAAAAATATTACAAAATCAAGTGACAATTGTCATTTTGAGCTTCTTCAGATTACCAGCATCTTGCATCTAGATGGAGAGCAAAGATGTTGCTCATGACACTAAATGGTTTCCTCAATCAGATGTTCTTGAGCTCAGGAGTGCAGTGGTGCAGGCTGCCAGCCGAGGTTCTTCACTCCCATGTATTCTCCTACTTCCCTATCAACCAAAAAAGTTTTTCTCCCTGCTTTGGATGCCTTCCTAACTACCCTCCTTGGAGAAAAGGAGCACAGCTCAGGTAGACAGTTTTTAATTAATAAGAATCTTTCCTTCCAAATATTCTGTGGTTATGAAACATCACATAAGTCCAAAGAGCATCTATGGAGCATTAGCAGTTAAAATTGCCAAGTATGTTTCTACAAAGAGGGATCTGTACATTTTCATATCTAGAAGTATATATATATACATACACCCCTACACACACACGTTAGTTGATGCGATAGAAGTGCTCGTCTTTGCACACAGGAAGAAGCACAGCAGGAGCAACAAGAGGGCAGGTGGAAAAGCCTGAATCCCCCCCTGCCCAGGTCCTCCCAGGCCCACCACACGAGCTCATCCCTGTGATGCTTGACAGGGCAGGAGGCCCAGGGGCAGGGGGAGACCCAGCAGCCCCCCAGGGCAGCGGACTGTCCCCCTCCCCAGTACCACAGGAGCCCCTGGGGGTCCCCGGGACAGAGCCACCCAGACACGCCACTGGGAGAGGCTCCACGGGTTGGGGCACCCCGTGGGAATGGAGGACAGAAGGAGCTGGTGGGGTGTGAGCAGGGTCCGTCAGTCCACGTGCCCAGCCGTGTCTGTGCCAGCCAGCTCAGCTTACCCTGTCTCCTCTAATTAAACTCCATTTCTGACGGTTTTCCTGGGCAAGGGCTTACTATTGTGCATGACCACATGTGTGGAGGTCTCAGTGCCAGCCCTGCCGCGGGACCAGGAGTCGACAGCACCTGTAGCGAGTATGGGTGTGCAAGTGAGCGGGTGAGAGCTAATGAAGAGCACGCTGGACTAGCTGGCAAGTAGGTGAAGTGGCCTGGGAGCCGGACATGTCTTTACGGGCAAGAGCACAGGCAGCTCTGGCTCTTGGAGCGACAGGGTAGGCATAGGTAGCTCTGGCCAGCTGCTGCAGAGACCATGGCATCTGGGGCTGTCTGAGAGACTCCTTGTGGGAGCTGATGGTGGGGAGCACAGGGATCCAGGACCACCCAATGGGCTGTGCCTAAGCCATCCACTGCATGGGTGTGAGTGAGACAAAGGGGAAGGGGAGAAGGGTCTGCACTGAGGGCTAGAGTGGGGCTGTGACCTTGGGGGCTCATGCCTCCAGGTGTCAACAACTGGGGAGATTGGGATCCAGGCTAGCTGAATGCCTAAATCCAGCTGCTGGAGGGATCCTCAATGCACATACGTGTGTATTTTGCACTAACGGACCTTCATTCCGATCAGTCAGAGAGGGGAACAGGATGAGGCCGTTGGTGCTCTTTTGCTTGTGCAAGGGCTGAGTGTTTCTGCTGTGCCATTGTGCTGAGCTGGCACATATATGTGCATACATGCCTACCGTATACTGTGTGCTCATGTGACTACTGGAAATATTTTCTCACCCTCACAGCTGGCTGGATTTGGGGCCATGGAGCTGAAGCAGTCTTGCTTCTATCAGGCTCCTGGATTCAACACATTTGTTATATACAGATGCATATATGTAGTATATAGTTTAAAATAAGCATCTGCATATACCTCTGTACAGATAAATATCTCTATATATACAGATATAAAACTGCGTGCCTTTATATAGGTAACATAAAAGGCAGTAAAATACCAAGAATGGTAACTCAGGAAGGGTTGGGGAGAAAAAGGCGACTTCCATGATACTTTGTCTGGACTGAACCAAAGCCCCAGGATGATGGGGATTTGCCAGGAACTAAAAATGTTCCTCAATTCAATATGAAAGTACCACCAGCACAGCATCAAACACAAGGAAGGCATTGGTAAACCGAAGTTATCAGTCTTAAATTCTACATTATCTGATATTTCATTGTCATTAAATGTTCAGCCTAATTCAAGCACATGAAATAACACTTTGCCTGCCTGAATGATTTCTAATTGGAAAATGTGATGGGTGAGGTCCTTGCTAAACTTCCTAACTGATTTAGCAAAATAAGTAGTAATTCATATCCCACACTTCCATGTGACATTGCAGATATATACTGAAGTACCTCCAACATGACTGAATTTATGTATCAGACACAGTAAAGTGTACCACTGATATTTGTATCCAGTTGCCTGTTGTTTCCTCCAAGTCCTTCCTTCCCAGAAACCATTGCTGAATCCAAAGAAGGCACACAGTAAAAATTAAGACAGATTTTTGTTTTTATTCCTCCCAGTGTCCTTCTGCGTTCTACTAAAAATCAGTTTCTAAACAACTAACAAATAATTTTTTTCTTCCTTTTTAATTAATCATGACATCAATAGCCAAGCTCTGAATATTTTTACAATATTGCTTCCCAAGACTTTTATCAAAAGAAATCCTAGTCAACATAGATGGATCCACAAGATAAACATAGGTGTACATCTGAAAACATAGATTTAAGTTCTCTAAAATTCGCAAGTTTATTGATACTAGCAAAAGCTTCTGAAGTCAACAGAAGGTTTGGCACTTCATTGTCTGTACCATGAACATGTGTACTTGTTGAAGAATCACAGCATTTTTAACTTTTTGCCAATTAAGGTGATTTTTATTTGTGCTCTCCACAGAAAAATGCAAACTGTGTAGAAGACCCATAAATAAAGGTATTCACAAATAAAATGAGAGACACAGACAACTGAAATGGTACTGAGCCCTTTGCTGTATTTATAAAGAAATGCAAAAAAGTGGTTGGTTGGTTTGTTTTTGTCGGGCAACACAAGCTTTTAATATCTCCAGTCATTCAGACCTTTGATTGAGATTTATTAACCTGTCAAAACAAAAGTAATTTTACAACACATACAATTGCAGTTCATTTCAGAACATTTATTGCTCTGTAGACAGAAAATCCAGATTCTCTTAAACAATCTGTCCCTTTTCTTCTCCTTGAAGCAAGAAGGAAGGTATGGCAGAGAAAGAAATTCTAAGTGTAACAGAAAGAAGTATTCATGAACTTAGATACGCAAGGATACAAAAAGCAAAAAGTTAGAAATTAGAACAGACTTTTACAGCAACTAATTCTATTGAAAAAAATCTTTGGTACCAGTAACTTACACCAGGCAAATCAAATAGGGACACAGAAATGAGAAACAGTTTAAATTGAAGGTGTTCATGATACTGAAAGGAAGACAGCCTTGCCCAGGAGATGATGTAGAACACCCTCCTCATTTGGGCAACATGGATGGGAGGGGAAGGGGAAACAGAACATGGCCACAGCTCCTTGTTTACTTGTGCATTTTGTGCTGTGCAACTCCCTAGCCGTAAGTTAAAGCTAAAAGAAGTGTCAAGTTTCTGTATGCTCTTCAAATCTTTAAACACAGAACAAAATGACAAGTCCAAGGAAATGTAAATAATTGTGGAAGGCTATTTGGCTCATAATTTAAGCTAATAGTATCTGTTGAGCAGAAGCTTGACCATGAAATTCTGTTACTCTTTAGCATTATAATTCTCAAATAAGCAAGGATTATGTTTGAAAAGTTCATTGGTCATTAAAATTAGGAAAGAAGAAAACAGAAGGATGATGATAAACTTCAGGAAGTCCAGCAAAGGGCCACCAAGATGGCTGGGGATGTAGTAACTTGCCCTATGAGGAAATGCTGAAGGAGAGCTTGGCTTGTTCAGCCCAGAGAAGAGAAGACTTCAAGAGGGCCAAACAGCAAGCAGCTGCCCAGTATCTCTGAAGACATTACTTAAAAGATGGAGACAGTCTCTTTACCAAGGTGCATAATATGAACATGAGATGATGGTCCTAAACTGAAAAAAAACCCCAAAATCAACACATAGCAAGAATTAAGCACTGAAAAACATTGCCCAGAAAAGCTGAGTGGTCTTCACCCTTGGAGGCTTTTAAGACCTGACTGGACAAACCCAGAGCAATGTGGTCTGAATTAAGTTACGTCTCAGAAAGCTAGATTAGTTACTTTGCAAGGTTCATTCCAACCAAAATGACTCTACAAAAGAGTTAAAACAATGTATTAAGTATCTGTAAGCATTCCTCTGCTTCAGTTTTCAATCCTTCAAAGCATTAAGAACGATTTCTAGAATACTACCAGTACACTGGATGCTGATCTTTTGTACCTACTGCATGTTAGAGCAATTTTTACCTAAAAGAAGCCCTGCCTGCCAGACCAAAGGGAAATATTTTCTCATACACTCCACCTCCAGGCATCGCTGCAATACAATGCAAAATGAACAGATATCTGAACAACTGAAAGATTTTTTCCACTATAAACTAAGACTATTCGCCGATAATATAATCAATATTAGTTTAGATATCTTTTGCTCTCTTAGTTTATATCTAGAACATGAAGACATCCCATTTCCTGAGTCAGGGGGTGAGGAAAGTTGTGACAGTATGGTGATGTTCCCAGATGGGAACAAATGGGGCAAGACTTGTCCCAACAGAACTGCAATAGAAAATCACAGAATCACAGAATCACTAAGGTTGGAAAAAACCTGTAAGATCATCAAGTCCAACCATCAACCAAAAGAAAAAACCAAAAAAAGCTCAAAACACCACAATGCTCATCAAGCCACGTCCCACAAATATGGGAGAAGATAGTGTAGAATCATAGAATCATGGAATTGTTTAGGTTGGAAAAGACCTTTAAAATCAAGTCCAATCATAAACCTAACACTGCCAAGTCCACCGCTAAACCATGTCCCTAAGCACCTCATCCACACATCTTTTAAATACCTCCGGGGATGGGAACTCAACCACCTCCCTGGGCAGCCTGTTCCAATGTCTGACAAACATTTCAGTGAGTAAGTTTTGCCTAATATCCAGCCTAAACCTCCCCTGGCACAACTTGAGGCCATTTCCTCTTGTCCTATCACTTGCAACTTGGGAGAACAGACCAGCACTCACCTTGCTACAACCTCCTTTCAGGTAGTTGTAGAGAGTGATAAGGTCTCCCCAGAGCCTTCTCCAAGCTGAACAACTCAGCTCTCTCAATTGCTCCTCATAAGACTTGTGTTCCAGACCCTTCACCAGCTGTAGGTTTATTGTAGATCCTACAGTAGAAACTAGGAAACTAGGGTGGAAGAACTCAAAAGGCTCTGAGAGATGCTTAGAAAGGAGGGGTTTTATTAGGAGACTGAAACAGAAGGACTAAGATACCTACCTGTAACACCTACACCTGAACTGGATGTCTAGTCTCCCTTTATGGAGAGAAACATGATCCTAGGGAATGGGCTACTGCTGCCTACTCCAGTAGCCTGACAGAGGGCAGTCAGCTCCATACCCCCTGGCCCAAACACTAGTGAGGCTGAGCAAGGATCGCCGGCAGGCATATACACACCAACACATACATAGATATATACATGGCTGGCCACACAGATCAACGCAGTTACACTCAGCACTCACATGAACCCATGGGTTTGTCCAGCTGGTTCTTCTCTAGCTCTCACACACTCACCTGCACAGACACACTCGATCTGGGAGCTGGCACCACAGACGCACGAGTCAGGCCCCAGTCACCCACAGTCCCACGCCAGGGGCTGACATTTGCTTTCAATCATTCCGGTCCCTCCGGCCACCGGCTCTCAGCACATGGGCCCTCTGGCCCATGGTCCCAGCCCAGCCACCGGCACCCAAACCCTCGCTCGCTCCAGCCACTGGCAGCCTCTGTCCCAGGATATGACTCTGGTTGCTGGTAGGCAGGCTCCCATACATGCCCACACACACAGAGAACAGATACCCCTCAGACAGGAAAAGAGTTAGAAGTGGAATTTAATAAGATAGGACAGACTGTGCTGGTCAGGAGCAGGGCATGGCCAGACAAGCGTGTCACCTATTTATACACATCCAGCCTTTTTTATCCCCTTACCCCTCTATTTCCCTGTAACAAATACTGAGCAATCCCAAAATGCTCTCCCCTTGCATCCCATACTGTGTGCCATGCCCCAGGCAGCATCTCCCCTCCGTCCAAAAGGGAAGCCAGCATTAACTCACCTTGATGGGTCTTATGGCTGGATGATTCACCTTGATGGCTCTCCTGTGACCGCCCTGGGATGGTCAGGACAGGCTGTCCCTCCCTCTGAGTCCTTAATACCGTCTCCCATCTGCCTTCGGGACTCTGTGCTCCCCTGGCCTTGTGGAGACTGGCCTCTGATGGGCTGATGGCTCCTGTGGTGAGCCTGGGAACAGGCGGGCAGAGTGTGATTTGGGATCCCTCACCTGCCATTGCCTCTCTGAGCTCTTTCATGGGTGTGCAGACAAGCTTTTATCACACAACCTCACAGCTGCATCCTGTGGCGGATATTCTTTAGCATCTATCCAATTCTATGCAAGTTTACGCATCACATGCTGCTTGATTCCTAACATGCAAGACCAGGAATCCAAGTAGTTTCTTTCACAGGACTTTATAACTAGGGCCTAGCATACCATACACTATGCTAAATATAGAACTCAATAGGAGAAAAAGAGATGCTCAAATCAGACATCCTATTTTTTCTTTCTTCTCGATGCTGCTGTTATTCCGATGTTCAGTCTGATCCTAAAGAAATACAGCACAGCATGTCACAAGCATTATTATGTCTTCACACTGCCAAGTAACTGAAATCCTTTTATTAAAATACAGTATTCTGTGATGGATTTCTTCATCCTTGAACTGACATTGAGCCTGAAGCTCTTACTAGTAATCACTTTACACAAAGCCAGATCACATACTCAACTCAGACAGAGGAAGCTAAAGACTCAATTCACAGATTTTTAAAAATGGTGTGAAAGCTGGTGAGACTGAGTTGTTCCTGCAAAGAATGGATACATTTCAAAATTTCTGAGAGAAACTACACTGAAGACCTTTTCTGAATAATCAACTTACAGAATGTTTTATTCATCCTTCATTAACACTGTATTATTAAAACAAAATCAGTTCCCAAAAACTTCAGAGAAACAAGAAGAAAGTTATTCCACTGAATATTAACAATCTTAAAGGAATTTAAGGCTGTCATGTACTAACACCACAGCTGTAAAGAAGAGCTGTAAATAGTAAGATATCAGTAAAACAGCCTTCCACCAGCCTACTCAAAGTTAACCATCATCTTTCAAGCATACTTGCTCTTCAACTGATTGCTAAGATGGTAAGAAAAAAAATCAAGCAACAAGAGAAAGGGACAGAAAAAAATTGTCCAAACGCCTTAGAATTACTAGTTAATGAAAGACAGAATAGAAGATGAAAGTCCAACATCAGTGTTTCTAAAGAAAACCTCTTTACTTTGAGAGGCAAGCCAAAGTACACATTTGCAGCTGACTCTTCTTTCCACTATCTTCATGAGATTTTAGACATGTAGCATCCTAAATGTTTGAAGAGTTTTTGCTGTAATGTTAGCCCTGTCACATCATCTACCAATCCTCTTGAGACAGCATGCTTAGCCTCGGAAAAGTAAATGCTTTTACTGTTTCAGTATATACATCATTAACTTACCTACTGTTTCCTGAGTCTTCATCTACACTCCCTAAAAAATGTTTGGGAAAGCGTTAAGGACAAATGGGCTACTGCACACTATTAATTCTTTATAATTTATAATGAAGCTATATAGATTACTTAATGCAGTCACAAATTCAAGTTTTCATTTTCACCTTCAAGGCCCTGTATTATCTTACCCACAATTACTGTATGTCTTGCTTTTATTTCCTTCTACTCCCTAGACATCTTCCATCCTTTCACTTAATTGCATTCTTTATCTCTTTCTCCCACTTTCAGCTGTATGTCTTACATGATGCTGACCTCTGTGCCTTGTACAATCTCCATGCCTACACTCCTCATCCTTCTTCAGCAGTATCTTTAAAAATACACTCTTTCAGGAATCATTGGTACATTCTCTTCTTCCTCCCCTTCTTATTGCTGAGCTATTAACTGAAATTTGTCTTGCTTAAACCACTTTTGCTCCTTGCTGGACCAGGGCAGCAGAGAATACAGCTGAAACCTAATGCAGAGCTGGCTGATTAATTTCTTAATTCTACAAGAAATGACCTCTGTTAACTCTTTAACTCTGAGGAATATTGAGGGACAATACTTGCTTGTCATCTGAAATAGGAATTTCGAATCTTCTTCACTAAAAAAGCACAACATTCACTAAATAAATGCCAATTTGTGTGTGTGTGCGTGTAGTGATTAGTTTCTACAAGCTATGTCTGTACTTCTTATAGTCTTAGATGTTTATATATATTACAGTGCTCTGACAGTTGTCCAGAACAGGCTCCATGCCTATCATCCAGAGTACATGGATTTGCTGCTTTTCTTTCCCCTCAGGGTTTAGCGTGCACTTAAATATAAATGTGATGTACACAGTGAGCAGCCATGGCACACAAACATCAGGAAATTCAGGAGCATTCCCAGGTCTAGTCATGATCATAGTATGGTAGAGTCATAGCCTTATTCCTGACTCCTAGGACACCTGTCTGCAGGACTCCCAGCTTCCTAAACTTCAAACACCTGCTCTGCACAATATAACTCTTCATGGAAGTTATCATATGACCATTGTACTAGTTATTACTATAATTAGAAAATATTAGTATCTTCCAAGGAAAACATTAAAATAATTGCAAACACCTTTTGCTGAAGAAAAAAAAAAAATCTTCTCAAGGAAAATTTTCTGCCTGAAAAGTTAAAAACTCACAACTGAAAGCAGTCTTCAAAGGATATATCATAGCTGATCTTAAAACTGCAAATGCATTCTACCTAAGATACATGATCATTCTTCGTAGAACAAAAAGTTCTGTTGGCATTCTCTTGGGATAACTGCATTATTGCAACTGGAAAGCAGTAAGATAAGTTACATACTATTCTGCTTTTTGCCCATGGCACTTTTTTTGAACCAGTAATATTTTTAGTCTGTAATAGCTTTGAAGCTCAGAACAATAGGCTGCAACCTCTAAAGCTTCCACTCTTTAGTCTGAAGCTGCAGGATCCAATAATGTGTTCTGGAGACAGCAACTGAATGGATCACTGTGACCAGGTATCTGTTCAGGAGAAAGAGGACAATCTCCTAATGGAAGAAAACATGTTCTGTAACAGAAGATACTTTCAGTAATGGATGAAATCTCATCAGCTAGTCTTTCCTAGTCAGCAAGACCCTGAGGCTTTGAAGCAACTAAACTATGAAGTGAAGGAGTTACTAACATTAAAAACCATTTCTCATTATCATGCTACTATTCTAGAAAGTAGTTGTAAATGCATTTTAAAAGAATTCTGGTGTTACTCAGAGAATTATTGACTAGTAAGCCTTACCTCTATACTTGGTAAAATCTGCTGATGACACAAAGTTATGCAGGTTAGCTGGGATAAAATACGTCTGTAAGAAACTTAGAGTGACAAGGTAGTGTACTGGGCAGTCAAGTGTCAAATGAAATACAATGGTCAAGAAGTGTAAGCAATACACATTAGCTGGAAAAAAATAAATGACACGTACATCTTGTAACATTCAGTTTAAGTACTGGACATCACTGCAGACAGCTCAGTGAAAACTCAGAGCTTTGGTGATATTGTATATATTCATAGACATATAATGCTGCCTCATCTGGAATACTCTATGTACTGTATGCCACAGACATTATTCTACATTAAAAAAATTTTTATAGGAAGCGTCTGAAGAAATGCAATCAGAATGCTTATGAGGAAAAAAAATAAAATCCACCCCACACCACCCCCCCAAAAAAAAAATCTCAAACACAACCCTTTCAGATGGTGAGAGTCTGAACAGACTGTAAAATGTTTTACTTATGGAGCAAGAAATGAAAAGGGATGTGATGAGTAGTACTTAAAATACTGAGTGGCAGATCAATTACTTCTTATCTTTCTCACTCATAACATAAAAAAAGGCTGACATTCAAAGAAGTTAAAAGGTAAGAAGTTCAGAACATATGCAAAAGATTTACAGAATTCATTGTCCCAGGTAGTTATCAGCATCAAGAAAAAAACAACTACTGTGAAAGGGTTACTAAAGCCCCCCCCCCCCTTTTTTTAAAATTAAAAAAAGAGCCTTCAATTACTTGACATGGGAGCAACAGAATTTCAGTGGATAAATTAACCCCCTCTAGCTAAAAGGCAATTATTAAGCCTCTAGTATTAGCTGCCATCAGAGATGGTACCAAATAAGATGGACACTGAATCTGAGCATGAACAGCAATTCCTATATTCAGTACCATTTAGACAAAAAAGAAAAGCTTTCTTTGATGGAATAGGAGGACAGCTTTTCTACCACTGCTTGGAATTGTTTTCTACTTTAAATCAGAATCACTTCAGTCTTAGTGAAGCTTAACTTGAACCATTTCCTTCTTGGCTTTGAATCACACTATTATTCTAAGATAAAGAGATGCTGGAATGGAAATGTTAAGCATCCTTTTTCTGCAGATAAAGCTGTCACTTCTTCAGCTCTTGTGTGTGCTACAAGGTCTTTTATCTTTATACCACCAGTCTATCATAGTAACAATAAAAAAAAATTCTCAAACATTGCTTTATGGAGTACACTTTGTAATCATCTTGTAAGTGCACTTATTTTGTGATACAGCAATCAACCTGAGCAAAATGCTTTGCCCTGTTTAGACTACAAATTGTCAGTGTTAATGACGGTCCTGCAACCGTGCCAAAAAACCCAGACTCTTACAAATTCTTTACCATAAAACAGAATAAGCAAAACCCTGACATGAATACCAGCTCTCTGAAAATTACTTACAACTGCATGTCCACAAAGAGCAAGTAACTTAAACAAAAAAAAAAAACAAAACCAAACAAATGAACACTCCCTCCTCCAGCCTTAGTGCATTAAACCAACACATAGTTGACCTTAGTCTTTCAAAGGTTTCTGGAGGTCTCCCCATGACAATAATTTACAAAAAAGCAACCAAAAAATACTGCTAACAATGAAATTCCTTGTTTCAGTCTTCATTCTTCGTCATGAAACTGTTGAAAAGCATTGTTACAACAAGCTCTGGGGTGATTACAAAGGTAACTTGAGATACTTGAGGATCAGTGCACTAGATCCTTTTGAAAGATGATTTATTCATGCTTGGTATAATCCAAGAGATATTAAAAACATTTTTTGTCAAAATTCTTGTTAATTAAAATCTGACTTTTCAAAGACTGCTCTGTTTGGCATCTCCAAAAAACGCTAAAGGTCTTGAAAGAAAGAAAAGATAAGTCAGTGAGCAATTGATCATAAAAGAAGAATTTTTCCCCTCTCTTTTTTATTACTTACCATGCATAATTAATATGTGATAATACCCATAATGAGTTCCCTAAAACAATTAGCAACGCATCTCCAGTGACCTGCTAATCTGAATATAATGCTTTTAGAATTTGGAGGTGTACCAGTCTCTTTGTGCTTACACACTCACCTCACGTAGAAGTAAAGAAGGCTGCAGAACATAGTTTATTATTCTGCATCACATTTCATCAAGTCCCTTAGCAGCTACTTCATATACTATCAAGACAAATGCAAGGAAAAAAAAAAATTATTCCTGTCCCCCCACCCCCCAGGTAGGGTACCCCAAAGACTAAGAACCAATTATAATAGTTCTTTCCTCTTCCAATCAGATACATTAAGTGAAAGCAAACCTTGACTAGGTTGTTTTTTTGCATGGAATTTCAATGACTTTTTCTCATCTCCGTAAGACAAATACATCCATAAATAAACATGCACTGCAGTAACAAGGGCAACGTCTGGAACACTTAAGAGCTAAATTACTTTCAAGCTATGCAACACCTCATTTTTCTTCCACAAATATATAATAAAGACTGCCAGCATGGTGGGGGGGTGTGGGTGCGCACACGCAAGCACACCTGCCTCAGGAGAAGAGGGAGGAAGAAAATCAACCATGTGAACTGAGAGCATGGTAATGGAAAACAAAACAAAAAAAAAACTTTATAACTGTCTCCTTCCTTTAATTGTCTTGTAAATCTAAAATAGTGGCCTATTATGGATTTAGGGAAAAGGTGCATGTGTATAGCAGATCTTCAGAAGTCCGGGATTGTTAGATGTAGTGAAATATCTCACATTCTTCGCTCTACAACCGTGTCCATTACACTTACGAAGCTGGAAGCTGAGCTTCATAATCACAGCCTTCATCATCCAGCCTGGGAGACACAAATAAGGGCTACATGCTTATACTATTTAGAAACTGAGGAAGGTGCAGGATTCAGACAACAGACTATCCAGCAGCATATCACATAAAAAGTACATTCCACTAGAGTGCTGTGATCTTTGCATCCCAAGCTGTAAGCCTCTAGCAGTATTTCAAGATGGAGGTCTTTACACATAAAACTCTATGTTTTTCAATACCTACTTACTTTAAATTGCCTAACAGGCAATTTAAAGGTATAATTTATTAATAATTTATTCCTTTAAATTTCTCCAGTGTCTGTCTGAAATCAATAGCTCCTCCAGCAGGGAAAAAAATGTAAAAAAAAGTTATGCTGTTTATTACTTTGCTCTGGCCACAGTAGCAGGAATTTAAGAGCTAGGCCAGCAACACATACTAAATACTCAAATCACAACTTGCTATCTGGAAATAAGTCTTCAGTCACACTGCAGAGCAAGAAAAGTAAAGGCTTTATGAATTCAGGAAAAAGCACTAGTCAAGAACTTTCCTGAGCAAACAGCTGATGTACCATGTGGTAACTAGGAAAATCCCCAATAAAACCCAAAAACTGGAAGACTGAACTCCTCAGGTAGAATAGTGCTCAAAATGCTGTTTTCCCCAATTCTTTGAGGAAGTATTCCACACAGAGGACAAGATAAGGACAACCCTCTCTTCTGATCTGCTTTAAAAAGAAAACAGAATTCCCGGATTGCTGTTATGTTCTCTACGGAGCCAATTTTTCTTGACACTTTAGGAATGTGCTGGGACTACTTTTCCAATTATTCTTTTCAAAAGATTAACTGTAAGGGATGTTTAGTTCCTGAGAAATAGACACAAGCTGTTGAGACTGGGTAATTTTGGATGCACACATGAAAGCAAAGACCTCATTTCTCAAAAAACTATGAAGTCAGAAAGGGAGGTTCCTACTGAATTTGGCACCTCATCTTGGGTTAAAAGGCAGACAAGTGGAAATGTCCTGTTCTTAAGCCAATAGATAGACTGTTTCATATTTCACTTGCTATCCACTCTCAACACTTAAGGGTATAACTGCATGGAACAACTAAACTAATCTGGGTACACAGAAATGATGCAACATACTTCATTCACCTCCCAATCACCCCACGTACAGTAACAGTAAAATCTGCCATATGTAATCTAAACTCATCAAGGGAGTGAACTCCACTTTTGCTGCAAACTTAAGCATGCCACGTGTACGCAGAAGCAGTGGTTTCAAGCTCTCGTGGCACGGAACTAGTTGCTCAGCAGTCCCACCACCTCCCAGGGAGGACTGCCCCCACCACACAACACACTGCTGCCAAGGGAGAGTCTTCTCTGCTCTGTTTGGAAGCTGGCCACTGTGCAGTACAGGATGCGAGGCTAATGGGAATGCTGAGGGAGCACAACCTTGCAGGTAAGGAACTCCAAAGGGGCACTCTGTGCAAGCAGTGAGGAAATTATCTCCAAAAAAGCCCAACAAAAAAACCACACACACCAGAAACACTCAAACAACCCAGACGTTCAGTCAGCATACTAACCGCCTGGCTACACAGGACTTGGCACCAACAAATCAGATGACACAGGAAGTTCTTAATTGGCTCTAACCCATCAATTGCCTCATTTGAATTAATCAATGAACTGTAATTACATCAGTACAGACAAGAAAGTCAAGTGGCTTCCGAAAAGAAAGCCTAAATTCTGCCTTCTACCTCAAAATGCACTAGCAGCTAGAGTGCGTCATGAAGCAACACTGATCTCTCTACACTCGGTAAGAGGCCGCTGGCATGTGCTGTATCTGCCTCTGTACAGACTGCAGTGTATGTGAACAACTGTGACCTACTACAAACCTTGCTTCATGTGTCCCACTGAATGCAGCCTAACGCTTTAAAAGTCAGGTCTACTATGAGCATTACGATTGCAGGCTATACCACTGGGAGAAGCAAATATCTAGCAATATGCTAAAATAACTAGTAAAAATTGTGACTCCAGGGAGATAAGACAGCAGAGCATAGGTAAATCAGAATGGTTTATACCATGAACAGCTGTTCAGAAGAGTGTTTCAGCTGAGGAAAAATTGGGAACATAGGCCTATTCAAAGGACAGACTAGAGCCAAGGTTGAAAAGACAGCCATTGATGTAGGTGTGAACTAAGTTGAAAAATGTCTATGTATTTTTACATTTAATGCTTTTGTTATTTCTAAAATAAAATGTCTGATTTGTGAATTGTAAACATTCAGGAAAGAGTGCAAGTCAATTTATTAATAAAATGGAAAAGGAGCACATTTATGATGACTAAAATACGTGATTTCAACAGCAGGGATTCCAATTTACAGCACAATACATGACCTAGAACAGCTGTTCATGCCTTTGTAATTTCTGAACCTTATTTAAAATACTCCTAATAAATTCAACCTCCAGGTATACATAAGGAATACCAGGAACATCACTAATAAAAACACTGTTTATCTGAAAACCACAGTAAGTGAAATACATATACTACATGCACACACTAAAAGTGGTGCAGTGGAGGCGGGGGGGGGAAGTAGAAAAAGGAAAAAAATGAAGGGGGGCAAGAAATAAAAAATAGATTTTGGCATCCTTTTTACACAAGCTCACAATAATGATCATAGAAGCACAGAATCGTTTAGGTTGGAGAAGACCTTTAAGATCATCAAGTCCAAACCTAACCCTGCTAAGTGCAGCAATAAACCATGTCCGTAGGAGCCTCATCCACACGTCTTTTAAATACTTCCAGGGATAGGGACTCAACCACTTCCCTGGGCAGCCTGTTCCAATGTCTGACAACACTTCCAGTGAAGAAATTTTTCCTAACATCCAGCCTAAACCTTCCTTGGCACAACTTGAGGCTGTTTCCTCTTGTCCTGTCACTCGTCACTTGGGAGAAGAGACCAACACCCACCTCTCTACAACCCCCTTTCAGGTAATTGTAGAGAGCAATAAAGAGAGCCTCCTCTTCTCCAGACTAAACAACCCGAGCTCTCTCAACTGTTCCTCATAAGGCTTGTGCTCCAGACCAGCTTCATTGCCCTTCTCTGCACATGCTCCAGCATCTTAATGTCCTTCTTGTAGGGAGGGGCCCAAAACTAAACACAGGATTCGAGGTGTGACCTCACCAGAGCCAAGTACGGGGGGATGATCACCTCCCTACTCCTGCTGGCCACACTGTTTCTGATACAAGCCACGATGCTGTTGACCTTCTTGGCCACCTGGGCACACTGCTGGCTCATATTCAGCCGGCTGTCAATCAACACCCCCAGGTCCTTTTCTGCAGGGCAGCTTTCCAGCCACTCTTCCCCAAGCCTGTAGCGTTGCATGGAGTTGTTTTTTACCCAGAGAAGAGTGCATCTGTCGAAGACATGAGGAGTCAGTTTCTCCAGGAGAATGCTGTGGGAAACACTGTTAAAGGCTTTACTAAAGTCTAGGTAGACTACATCCACAGCTTTTCCCTCACCCATTAAGCAGGTCCCCTGGTCATAGAGGCAGATCATGTCAGTCAGGCAGGACCTGCCTTTCATAAATCCATGCTGACTGGGCCTGATCACCTGGTTGTCCTGTACATGTCCCGTGATGGCACTCAAGATGATCTCCTCCATAATCTTTCCCAGCACTGAGGTCAGGCTGACATGCCTGTAGTTCCCCAGGTCCTCCTTCTGGCCCTTCTTGAAGATGGGCATCACATTTGCTAACCTCCAGTCCTCTGGGACCTCCCCGGTTACCAGGACTGCTGGTAGACGATGGAAGATGATGGTCATGTTAAGTACTAAATCAGCCTTTTTCACCCTGTTTTCCTTGTACAATATAGACTAAAATTACAAAATGGTCATAATGTTCTGAATCTCTATTACTCTTTCACTACATCTTTTGTGACAAAAAGTCTCAGAAAATTTCTCTTTGAACTTCTCATTTCTATGACATAAAAAGTCCACTGAGACTCATAAATCCTAATGCCATTTAATCAGTCTGAAAAATTTTAATGAGCTCTCACTAGATTTGGTACAGAGATTATTCGTAACTATGGGATCAATTAATTAATTATAAATGGAAGAAACTGCAAAGAAGTAGTGTTTTAAATTAAGGCGATGATTTACATCGCTTGGAACTTTTTAAATAGAACAGATTGATTCTTCATATGAGAGTTATGACCATTTGTATTACTACAACCTCTTCTTAAACAATGGATATAAATGGTATTTGTTTGTTTTTAAATTACACTACTAGTAAGATCCTTCATTTTACAGAAAAGCTATAGGCAAAACAATCAAAATACTGGAAAGAAAGGCCTTGGCCTGCCACATCCTCAAGTAGGTAAATAATTAATGTGTTTTTCATGACATAAGTATATTGGATACATGTATAAATGTTTGCATGGGAACATATGAAACTCTCTGAGTTAGACTGATATTTGAAATAAATTTAGTAGCATAACATTTTTGTTACTATGAAACAAAATTGCTTCAAGATAACACTAAAAAGTTATAGTTGACATATATCTTACATACAAATACACACAGAAACACACAAACAGCAAGTTTTTTATGAACGCTTTTAAAGCAAAAATTAATATTCTAATATTTATAAATTCAAAAAGCATGATTTTAAACTATTTGAGCCCTTTAAATCACAATGGAACAGAAAAATATTGTTTAGCAAAAGCACTTTTGTTTCCTTATTTTTTTTTCCAGATCAAATCTGTGAAGTGTCTCACTGAATGACAGGATGATTGAGGTTGGAAGGGACCTCTGGAGCTCATCTGGTCCAACCCCCCCACTCAAGCAGGGCCACCTACAGCCTGTTGCCCAGGACCATGACCAGATGGCTTTTGAACATCTCCAACATGGGAGACTCCACCCAACATGGGAGACTCCTCCACTTCTCTGGGCAACCTCTGCCAGTGCTTGGTCACCCTCACAGTAAAAAAGTGTTTCCTTGCACTCAGACAAAGCCTTCTGTGTTTGTTTGTGCCCACTGCCTCTGGTTCTGTCACTCAGCACCACTGAAAAGAGCCTGACTTTGTCATTCTTCCACTCTCCCTTCAGGTATTTATATATTATTAAGATCCACCTCAGCATTCTTTTCTCTTCATCAGCAAACTGCCCCATCAACCAGGTCATTAATGAAGAAGATAAACAGGACTGGAGCCAGTATTGACCCCTGGGGCACACTGCTAGTCACTGGAATCCAACGAGACTTTGTGCTGGTGATCACCACGCTCTGGGCTCAGCTGTTTAGTTTTCAGCCCACCTCACTGCTCATCTGGCCCATACATCAACACCTCCTCTATGAGAATCTTATAGGAGAAAGTGTCAAAGGCCTTACTGTAGACCATGTAGACAACAGCCACTGCTCTCCCTTCATTTGCCAGGCCAGTCATTTCATCGTAGAAATTTATCAAGTCGGTCAAGCATGACTTCCCCTTGGTGAAGCCATGCTGACTACTTCTGATGATTTGCTTGTCCTTACTGTGCCTGGAAACAGTTTTCAGGATTAATTGCTCCATCACCTTTCCAGGGCTCAAGGTGAGTCTGAGCAGCCTGTAGTTCTCTGGGTTCTCCTTCTTTCCCTTCCTCAAGATAGGAGTGACACTTACTTTCCTCCAGTCTTTGGGCACTTCTCCCACTGGCCATGATCAATCAAAGATTATCAACAGTGGCCTTGCAATGACATCTCCCAGCTCCCTCAACACTTGAGGGCGCATCCCATGGACTTATTAGTGTCCAGTTTGCTTACGAATTCCCTGACCTGATCCACTTCCACCAAGGGTACATCTTCCGTGCTCCAACCCTTCCCCTTTGTCTCTGGGATCTGGCATTTCTGACTTGCTACGTTCAGTACTTCAGCCTTTTTCATGTCCTGTGTAACCAAGCCCCTATCTCATTCAGCAATGGGCCCACACGTTCCCTAGTCTTTCGTCTCCTATGTACTTATAGAAGCCCTTCTTGTTGTCTTTGATGTCCCTTGGCATATATAGCTGAATTTATCAAATTTCACAGTAGTGTCATCAATGAAACTCCAATTTTGTCTCTGCAGCACATTTTAAAGGTTCCCCTAAAAGGAATTCCAGTTGTAAAAATTTGAAACATAGTAAAATACTAAGTAACTAATTCTAGAAAAATACATAACAACTTGTTTTCCAAATTATGATCCTATAAACTTAGGAAAATAATAAAAAACCCCAAACAAAAATAATACTTTGAGGTTTTTTTTTCAATTGTCTAAATAAAAGGTATGGAAAAGAACACACTGTTTTGAACATTGCAGCCTGAAATTTCTACAATATTCAAACACACATTGTTTCTACATATGTACAGCTCCATCTGGTTTTCTTACAAGTTGCACCTATGTATCTAAGAGCAGACTTTGGCATATATTTAAAAAAAGAATAAAACTGAATTTTAGTAAAAGACAAAATTTCTAGCATTTGATCACATTTTGAGTACCTGACTGATTTAATTAATTAGTTATATGACAGTGCATTTTTACTAGTGTTGGAAGTTCATATGAAACTTCATGCATCGTAAGATAGTAAGACCTAGGCTAAATTTGCAGGGTGTATCGTGTTCGAAATTCCTGAGCTATGGTTTTGTCATTATGCTTATTAAGTTCCCAATTAACCAAAGACTGCAAACCAAAAGGTTAATATTTAAGAAATTCCCAGATGGACAATTATGACATCCTTCAATGATAGTAAAGCAGACATTGTATCTCTTTTTATATCATTTTAGAACTGCCTACTCGTAGAAGTATGCCTGCACAGCAAGTCACAGGCTGATATGCCACTATAGCTAAAATTCTGGATTTGGCCTTCTATGGCTACATTGTCTTTTTTGCTTAGAGCAGCAGTGAAGTTTTGAAGCAAATCTGACAGTCCTCAGTTGCTATTAAGTAGTTTTGGTGTGTACTAGGTTGCTTTAGCAGGACACTAAAGTGGAAGTCCTTTCCAGGTGCATATCAAGCAATCTCCAATGCTTATGCGGACATAAAGCTCCAAAGAACCTTATATAGCTTTCAGCCAGGGATCAGAGTAAATCTAATCCAATGGAAAACATTCAAATCACATATAGCATAGATGTATGGGCCTAAGCACCAAATACACTGCTCTAATAATCTGCTTCTTTTGAGTCCAATTACTTGCTTACGCAGACATCGCCTATACTTCCTGGTATTTTGCTGCGAACTTGCATGTTACTGATTTTTAGCATGAAATCCAAAGCTGTAACTCTATTACTTCACCGCTTGGGACTAAATGCTACAAATGCCATCACTACACTGCAATTGGTCATGAATGCCTCAGACAGTTTCACATGCACTGTTTTGATTTTCTTCTTCTTGGGAGTTCTGTGCTTGTGCTAAATTCCTACACTTCGACATTCGTGACTTTTGTAGATGCGACAAAAAAAAATTCAACTGAATTATCTGCACTGAGGGAACTCTGAATGCTGTTAAAATTCATATAAAGGAAAAGCATGGGTTCAAACATTTATGCTCTTCTTCAAAGAAAGGTTAAAGAAAATAACTCTACAAAACTATGATGAACACTCTGAAATTTTGTTTGTCTAACATACACTTAATAATTTTAAACTTCAAAGGTAATACAGATGCTACTATTATCTTCAATTATTTTTTCATTGTTAACACAGTGAAGGCTACTTACTGCTGAAGAAATAAAAGTATCTACAACACAGTGTCAACTGTATTATTGGTTGTTGTTTGGTTTTGGTTTGGTTTTTTTTAATGTTTTTATCCTTTTTAATTATTACCACCTTGTGACTTTTCTGAAATAGAGCCAAATAAACTAAGAGCTTTTGGAAAGCTGTCCCTCTGGATATTACTATTAGGCTCCTCACATGAAATAATAGTTTAATTTGTCATTAACACAGCTGACATTCAATTTCCTTACCACTCCTTCAGATACAATACCAGTGATGACCCAGCTTTATATAAATTTTCAATATTTTATGCTGTTTTACTTTCAGAATTACAGAACAACTTACAGCCACACCTCCAACCAATTGAAAAGTATGCATTACACACCTCTCATCCTGTTTCACAAAAAACACACCATACAACATTACAGGAACATACCCTGATTTTTTGTTCCCTAGACATACAGTTAAGCCAGAAAGACTAATTTTATATGAAAAGAAGATTAAGCTGTGGTTTCAGCTTGTTTTTAACTCCCCTCTTACTCCCTCCAAAACCTTGCGCTGCTTCCCAGTATTTGCTCTCAATTGAGTATTAACACGTTCAAAATTCATAACTACTTGACTCTAAGGTGAGATTTACAGCCTTGCTGCTCAGATTCTTCAACATTTGGAATGCACCATACATACAAGGCCTATTCACACAAGTACCCAACACGTACATACAACTGCCATCCACATGAACATGATTATGTACATTTGGTGTATCTTTTCTGAACTTCTAAGTTTCCAAATTTAGTTGATGCACATACACAGAATGTCAAAAGAACTTGCAACAGAAAAAAAAAAACCAACAAAAACCAAAACCAGCTTGGTTAACACTGTTCACAGTATGCCACATTGCATCAAACTTATTTCACTTTCTATTCCCAGGCAACGCAAATACCATTTGCGTGAGAACTTGACGTATGAAAGGCTGAAGAATCTTAGCTAATCATTCCGTATGTATTTGTGTAACCATTTTTTCCTCAATAATCCTACTGAGAAAACAGTAATTACAGCCTAATCCACCTAAAGTTGTTACTTAAAAATTAGTATGTAATGCATTTTTCTGCAGTAATGACACTCCAGAACTTCAGAACTTATGTTGCACTCGGGATAGACAAGAAGTGAGAAAAATATTTTAAAGAGAAAGGCAACTGAATTTCAAATAAAAGCAAAGACATTATTTTAATTAACTCTTAAGTTATCTTTCAAATATTCTCCCTACAGATTTCTATTTCATAATCAAGTTTGGAAAGTTATATATCAGAGAGAGAAACTAAACACCTCTACTGTTTGAGAAAGATTGCTCAAACTGATCGGTTTTAAATCAGAAAACAAGAATTATGATCTCAGAGATTTAGAATGCAAGAGGAAAGAGATTACTTAGGAAAAAAATATGCCCTCTTTACAAAGAAGTATCTTTAATGTTTAGACGCTTAAGAGGTAAATCAGCCATGAATGTATGAAAAATAAACTGATCTATGTTTAAATAACTGTTTCCAAACTTTGAGTAGTGAAGTTAAGCTTGCAGATTTATGCATGGAACAAGAAATCATTACACTTTCCTATCACTGCACACTACCATGTAGTAAATCAGAGAAATGTGCATTACAAATATTATACACTGTGGGGGGAAATGATGCTTTCCAACAATCTCTTGCTTCAACAGTATAAACATCTTTGAAAACAGAGGTTGCTGATTTTCATAATGTTTCTATTGAATCTTAACCCAAGTATTTATCACGTTAAAAAAACCCCCCAAATACAGCTCAAACAGACTATTCCTAACTTTTCAGTTAATTTGTTCCCTCCCCTTCTTACCTTCTCTGGAAGTGCAGGAGGGTGAAATCTCTTTGCACAAACTAGAAATGCATCAGGCTGTGGCTTGCCACACTTCACCTCGGGGTCATCTCCCAACACAATATGATGAAAAAGACCAAAGAATTCTTTGTGTCTGGCTGTTTTAATCTGAAATGTCACTTCAGCTGAGCTGGTGGCAACAGCTATGGGTATGTTGTGTTTGTGTAAATGACGGATCAGCTTATCAACCCCTGCAAGACAAATATATACATCTTATTTCTTATATATATGCATATATGTAGGTATACGTATTAATATTTATGCCTACTTACAATATATTTAGTAGTAGTTCAACAATGTTGTTTTACTGAATATAACAACCTACTTCAATCAGTGTAGAAGAAAATTCTTGATATATCTGAAATATTCCTTCTCCACACAAAAATCACGGAACATTCCTCAAGGTATATACTTGTTCTGTCATCAAATGATGCTTTTCTCAAAATATGCCAAAAATGGGTTCAACATCATTGCATAAGTACACCCACTACAAGCTCATTAAGCAAAGTCCCCAACATTATGTATGTTTATTATTTCAAACTCTCTGTAAGTGAGAGAAAAGCACAGAGGGAAACATTTTCTTGTATACACAGAGTTATGTTCCTGGAAAAAAAAAAAATCATAGAAATATACTCTTCTCACTGAATGGTAGAGTTTTAATTTCTGAAGCAGGTATCCAGTTGGCTTAAACCAGCCCCTAAAAGAGCTCAGTTTCTCTCTTTTGCAATTACTAAAGCAAGTAACACTGGGCAGAGGAGGGGAGCTGTCAGTCACAGTTGTCAATACCAGAGCTTTATCTGTTGATGCTGTGAACGCAGAGTAATGAACACCTCAAGCCTAATGGGTAGAAACTTCAACCTGATCCAGTCTTCTAGGGAAGGTTAATGCAGGGAACAGTGAAAACACAGCAGTCTGTGTAAGAGGGAAACATATTTCATTATTTGGTGCAAGTTTTGAGTTACCTATGCAGAGGTTTCAATGCTTCTTTGCTGCAGCATTCTAAATGCTGGATACCTCTCCCAGACAAAACAATTAGCAGTGTCTTATGGTGAATGAGAGTGGATGTCTGGTCTTCACCAAATCACAAGAGAAAACCCCTCCATATCTGTAAAATCATTTCAGCTCTGCTTCTTGGCATGAATCCAAACTGTGCTGGACACAGGATATTAGTTTCAGGTAGGTAAGCCTCTAGTTGACTTTTGTCTCTTTGAACCAACTTGAGAACAATTCTTTGTTTTCATCTTCCAGTTGCATGAATTCCTGTCCTACTTTTCATGCCTGGCTAAAGTAATCTTATTCCCTTCCTCCTGACTCACTATCATACTTATGTCAAGTCCCTGTTCCCTCAAAACATTCCTACTCCACATGTCCATTTAATTCTTTCTTTTGCCACCCCAGCATCTCTGATTTGCTTTTCCCATGTGATCCATTCTTTCCGCTCCATTATTCTGTTTTGACAATTTTACAAACAATCTTATCTGCAATACATTTTACGCAAGTATAGTCACATGCCTAACTTGGAGAAGTTATAATTACTACTGCTAATAAAGTGTGTAGATTAGTAAATAGGTGCATTAACTTACCCATCTATCTGGAAATATGACCTGTAGATATGACCCTCCACAGATTTCTTCTCTATTCTCCAGAATCTAATCAATCCAATTAATAACTGACATTTCCAGCTCCATGCTTGTATTTCAAGACAGTCTTTAAACTATAAATACATGCACTTCTGTGATGTTAGATTTCCAGTTAGACAGAAATAACAACAGTGTTATTCCTCCTCTAATGTCAATGCATGACCCATTTAAAAAGCCTTCCTATGCCCCCTGAAATGGTTATACTAATAATAAGCAAGTGCATTTTTTCCCAAATGATGCTACTCTGTCCTCTCATTGAAATATGATGCTAAATACAAAAGTTAACTTCTTATTCCAGATACAGATTATGTGTTCATTCTGAAATATGTGAAGTAAGTCCATATTAAATTAATGGAAGTACTAAGATCTCTTAATGTAAAGCAGTAGCCTAGATGTCTTTTTTAAAAAAAAATGCATTAATTCAAAGGAATTTATTCTAAATAATCTGCAACATTTAGCAAGGCTAAGATACTGTGTATGTAGTAATATAAAGAAATCTAAAGTGAGATCTAAAGATGACACAAGACAACTTTTCCTATGTCTATGACCTTGCTACAGTTAGCTTTCTCTAAAGTTGTGCTCTTTTCAAATAGCTAATTTTCTTCAGTCCCACTGCATCACAGCTTCAGTTCATCTCTCACAGGGTATGTTTATTCTACATTTCTAGTGGAGGTAGCCAGCCACAGAAAAGCACTGTTGCAGAAAGGTTATTTCTTCAGGGTTCTCTCTTACATTCCCCCAGCACATGTCATGATTTCGGTGTGTATATGTGTGCATGTGTGTGCTTACTTTCTCTTTTTGGCTTCCCTCACTACAAAGGAACTAAAATGCAGCTGTACCTAATAGCTCCAGAGAGCAAAGATTTACATTATTCAGAAAATGCACTTTAATAAAAATATGCCATTTAAAAAATGATTATTTGCATATGTGTAAACATAGCAAGACATTAGAAAAAATACAAGGAGAAAAATCAGCTGCATGGAAAAAAATTAAATTGCATATGGAACAATAGCTAGCATAACTTAACAAGCTCAAGACAGTACCAGCTGAAAAATATTTTCATTCCAGGTTTGTTATCTTTTTGTAAAAACTACAGATCAACAAAATCCGTTTTTGTCTGCATCACTTACCACCAATATAGGTCTAGACACTTTGCCACCACATCAAATTACGGACACAATTATTGTACTAATTCAGCATATAATTCTTCATTAGGAAGATAGTATCTTTCTTAGCATCTTTGTTGTGCTTTTTTTACAGAAAACGTCAACAGAAGGGGAAGTGGGGAACTACTTTAAAGATCTGAAAGAAACTTTCCCTGGCATATACTTTGTCATTATATCCCCTGCAGCGACATAGATTTTTCAATCAAATGGAAGACTTCAGTTACATCAAAAACAACCAATAAAAAACTCAATGGCTATGAATACGTATGGTGAAAATTCCTGTGAACTTGCTTACTTCTAACTTACTTGTAGCTACCATGTAAGGGACTGAGGCCCATTCATCACAGAGGAACCCGTCTGCTAGGCTTTCTGGGATCATCTTCCACCCCTCCTACTGAAAGCTTAGCCACATACAGCAAGCTCTTTTTTTTTTTTTTTTTTTCCATTCCTTTTTTTTTTTTCTTTTAGCATCAGGTCCTGCTTGACCAACCTGATCTCCTTCTATGACCAGGTGACCCACCTAGTGGATGAGGGAAAGGCTGTCAATGTTGTCTGCCTGGACTTCAGTAAAGCCTTTGACACTGTCTCCCACAGTATTCTCCTGGAGAAGCTGGCTGCTCATGGCTTGGATGGGCGCAGTCTTTGCTGGGTAAAACACTGGCTGGACAGCCGAGCCCAGAGAGTCATGGTGAATGGAGTCAAATCCAGCTGGTGGCCCACCACAAGCGGTGTCCCCCAGGGCTCAGATTTAGGACCAGTGTTGTTTAACATCTTTATCAATGCACTGGATGAGGAGACTGAGTGCTCCCTCAGCAAGTTTGCAGATGACAACAAGTTGGGAGGGAGTGTTGATCTGCTCGAGGGTTGGAAGGCTCTGCAGAGGGATCTGGACAGGCTGGATGGATGGGCCCAGGCCAATTGGATGAGGTTCAACAAGGCCAAGTGCTGGGTCCTGCATTTGGGTCACAACAACCCCATGCAACACTACAGGCTTGGGGACGAGTGGCTGGAAAGCTGCCCTGCAGAAAAGGACCTGGGGGTGTTGATTGACAGCCGGCTGAAGATGAGCCAGCAGTGTGCCCAGGTGGCCAAGAAGGCCAACGGCATCCTGGCCTGTATCAGAAACAGTGTGGCCAGCAGGAGTAGGGAGGTGATCGTGCCCCTGTACTCAGCTCTGGTGAGGCCGCACCTCGAATCCTGTGTTCAGTTTTGGGCCCATTACTACAAGAAAGACATTGAGGTGCTGGAGCATGTCCAGAGAAGGGCGACGAAGCTGGTGAGGGGTCTGGAGCACAAGTTTTATGAGGAGCAGCTGAGGGAGCTGGGGTTGTTCAGTCTGGAGAAGAGGAGGCTGAGGGGAGACCTCATCACTCTTTACAATTACCTGAAAGGGGGTTGCAGAGAGGTGGGTGTTGGTCTCTTCTCCCAAGTGACTAGCGACAGCACAAGAGGAAATGGCCTCAAGTTGCACCAGGGGAGGTTTAGGCTGGATATTAGGAAAAACGTCTTTACTGAGAGAGTGGTGAGACACTGGAATAAACTGCCCAGGGAGGTGGTGGAGTCATCCGCACTGGAGGTGTTCAAGGAATGTGTGGATGAGGCATTGTGGGACACGGTTTAATGGGCTTGGTGGTGTTGGTTGATGGTTGGACTTGATGGTCTTACAGGTCTTTTCCAACCTTAATGATTCTGTGATTCTGTGATCTTTGATTAAACAAAAAATAAAGAAAGATCAAAAGAAATAAGGATCTTTCTTTCTCCAGCATAAGGATACACTCCTAATGTGGTACACATGCAATAACAATCTTAGGCAATACAACATAAATTCTTCAAGTAACCATAAAAAAAATAAGGAATAAATTTCCCACATTGCTATGCTTTATTTCCAAATGTAGTCTTTCATTTCAAATAGTCAAAAGGTAAATATTGTTACTTTCCTCTATCGCTTTAAATATTAAGTTTTAGAACACACACAGAAGCTTACTATATTATAAAAGTAGTAGTTAAACACCGATGACTATTGGAAAGAAAAACAGGTGAAAAGAATTGTAAGCTGAGTTTAGTTACAAAAGCTGAAAAGAAGAAGGATCAACTCTAAATGTCAGCATCTTTAAAACCCCATTAATCACAAATATCAATGAAGTTAACAACTTTGGGAAACAAAAAACTAACTAAACCAACAGAAAGCAGTTATTTCATCTGAGACCACAGATGCATTGTAAAGGAAGAGATCAGCACTTCTGTTCTGAAAGTTGCAGAAAAACATGTATTATATACATTTTTTTTTAAAAAAAAGGAAGCATTATTCCTCCATTAGAGTCACAATGTGATTTTTGTTCTCTTTAGATTCAGCTGAAGCCACGGTGACTAATACATAGGATCAACTGACAAACTAAAATTAAGACTTATACTGAACAACAAAACCCTTGGGCTAACTGTTGCATTTTCCTTTTCACTGACTAATACAAACATGTACAGCCAGAGTTCAGGAAACCAAATAATGCTATGCTAAAATGGTCTAACGATAGTCCCTATCTAATTATTTATATGCTATTACAACACTGTTTTTACATGATTTTTTTTTCAGTTATCACATTTTATAATCAAATGGCATTATTCATTATGAAGTGAAAATTATCAAGACGTAAGTACTGAGAGCTAATTCAAATTGATGGAAAACAAAGGGAATTTTTATTTTCCTTTTAGCTTTATACAAACATGAGCTCAGTGTCATAAAAAACACTTCAGAACGGTGAACAACACATAAATTTTTGATACATTTTATTTGATATACTTTCAAATTTTCATACCATCACTTTTCCTATGTTTGTCTACCACTGAACAGAACACTGTTCTTAACTTATATCAATTCTGGAACACCATATTCAGACCTATTTCTTGTGAAATGCCTCCAGAAAAATAAGGAGATAATATAAACCTCTTATTTTTTTTTCTAACCAAACTTTTGTCTTACAAAGCATTTTTTATTTTTTTCTTTTCCTAAAGTGAAGTTTCTATGAACATGTTATAGCTGACTGTAAGAATGCTTTACAGATAGAAAAGAAAGTGATCTCCATCACAAACTGGTCAAACATCTGAGATAGGGAAGAGGATTATGCATGTCAGAGAATCACAGAATCACTAAGGATGGAAAAGACCTGTAAGATCATCAAGTCCAACCATCAACTAACACCACCAAGCCCATTAAACCATGTCCCACAATGCCACGTCCACACGTTCCTTGAACACCTCCAGTGCGGATGACTCCACCACTGCCCTGGGCAGTTTATTCCAGTGTCTCACCACTCTCTCAGTAAAGACGTTTTTCCTAATATCCAGCCTAAACCTCCCCTGGTGCAACTTGAGGCCATTTCCTCTTGTGCTGTCGCTAGTCACATGGGAGAAGAGATGGCCTGTGGTGGGCCACCAGCTGGATTTGACTCCATTCACCACGACTCTCTGGGCTCGGCCATCCAGCCAGTTTTTTACCCAGCGAAGAATGTACCTGTCTAAGCTACGGTTCGCCAGCTTCTCCAGGAGGATACTGTGGGAGACAGTGTCGAAGGCTTTACTAAAGTCCAGACAGACAACATCCACAGCCTTTCCCTCATCCACTAGGCGGGTCACCTGGTCATAGAAGGAGATCAGGTTGGTCAAGCAGGACCTGCCTTTCATGAACCCGTGCTGGCTGGGCCTGATCCCTTGGTTATCCTGCACGTGCCCTGTGAGTACCCTCAGGATGAACCTCTCCATAATCTTCCCCGGCACCGAGGTCAGGCTGACAGGCCTGCAGTTCCCCGGATCCTCCTTCCAGCCCTTCTTGTAGATGGGCATCACGTTGGCAAGCCTCCAGTTGTCTGAGACCTCCCCTGTTAACCAGGACTGTTGAAAATGACGGACAGTGGCTTGGCAAGCTCCTCCGCCAGCTCCCTCGGTACCCTTGGGTGGATGCCATCAGGCCCCATAGACTTGTGGGTGTCCGGGAGGCATAGCAGGTCGTTAACTGCTTCCTCCTGGATCATGGGGAGTTTATTTTGCTCTCCATCTTTGTCTTCCAGCTCAGGGAGCTGTATACCCTGAGGATACCTGGTGTGGCTGTTAAAGACTGAGACAAAGAAGGCATTAAGTACCTCAGCCTTTTCCTCATCCTTCGTGACAATGTTCCCTCCCGCATCCAGTAAAGGATGGAGATTCTCCTTGGCTCTCTTTTAGTTCTTAATGTATTTATAGAAGCATTTTTTGTTATCCCTTACGACCGTGGCCAGATTGAGCTCTAGCTGGGCTTTTGCCTTTCTAATTCCCTCTCTGCATGATCTAACGAGGTCCTTGTACTCCTTGTCACTTCAGCACTGAACCAAGATTTCAGTTTCCTCTGTTCAACAGTTGAGTGATTTCTGGTGTTCATGTTTCTGCTTGCAGTTTATTCATTTGAAGGCATAACTACATCACCACGCAGACAATCACACACTAAGCTCTGCCAGTACCTTAACCAGAAAATCCACTGTTTGATGGTCTTATAAATATGGACAAAGTCCTACAGTCTTATGGCTTCAGAAATACAGCTGGCTTGTGTCCTGCCAGCACAGAGTGTAGGAACAAGGTCACATAAATGCCCAGGCCTACACAGACAGTCCCACTGTCTTTTCTAATGTCTGTTTCAATCCCAAAAAGATGAACATAATCTATGTAAGAAAAAGCCCTTGAAAAATGAATGGAACTCCCCAAGGCCTTCTCTTAAGCAAAAGCATACATTGTAAATAGGACCACAAGAAGTTAGTATCCTAAAATTTACAAGGTAGCTTTTATGAAAATTAAGCTTCAGAATTACATTACAGGAGCTCCTACCTGGCTGAGAAGGCCTCAACTAAACAAACAGTGGCATTTTCAGTGACAAATCGTTTCATGAACGTCACAGTGTACCATACCTCTCTTGCTTCTCTTGAGTCCTTCCTTGGGTGCCACCTAGGTACTAATTACATCTAATTTCTAATTAATAGTATTTTAACCATTATGCAATCCCAGGAAGAGACACAGGAAATCAGTGGGCAATAGAGAAGACTCTGTGTGTGTGTGTGCGTTATGTCTTTTTAAAAATTTGTTACTTGAAAGCTAACATGTTCTGCTAGGAAGGACATTTAGCAGACACATCCCCATTTTTCCCACCCTCAAACAAAACCCAAACAGTTCACCAGGGTTTCTGCATCAACGATCATAGATAATATTCCTTTATAGTTTCCAACTAATTTAGCTACGGTGTTAACCAGTTCAAGAACATTTTGAGCTGGAACAGACAGCCATCATATACATTAATACCTTACATTCTTCCAAATGAGTGTTGTGCTTATTCAAACAATACATCTAATAATCTGAGAAATAGTATAACACAGGATTATGTTAGTTCAAGACAGTAAATAATGAAAAAAAAATAACCAAACCAACCAAACAAAACACCATAAATACAGCATATTCCTTATGCTAACTAAATAGAAGCATCAAGGAGCCAAAGAAATCAGTTTATATTGTGGAGTTTCCATAGATTCTGCCCGTTCATTTTCAGATTCAAGTGAAAAGTCAAGCTAAACTATTACAGAAAGCTAAAGGCTACATGTACAGAAATGATAAAAGCTTCAGAGAGACTTAATATGATCATTTTGCGTCTTTCTCTTCACAGTTGCTTTTTTTATAAAGCAAACAAATTTGAACTCTTAAAAAAACCCAAAATAGCAAAGGGGTATTTTAAAACTGATATGAAGATGACTTTCTATGCCCAAAAGCTTCTCCACAGTTCAGTCAGTTTAATGAAAGATAGTACTTCTCATTTAAAACCTTCCCTCACATAGGCCTCAAATCATTATGATTATACTAACAATATTACTGCTACCTACAACTGCTGTGTATCCTTTGACATAGTTTTGGGGACTACAGAAATACTTCAGAAAAAGTGAGTTATTTATGTCTTTTACTGATTAAATTGTCTTATGCCCCTCCCCAGTTGGTTAATGGTTATTTGATTATTTATCCAATTAGATTCCTGTGCTATTCTTTTATTTGTGTCTGTATTTTGTAATTGCAATATGTAATTTGGTCTCCAGTTAATTTTAATTGTTGAAAAGATACTCATTCTCCTTACTTCAACAAGCTATACAGGCCACTCTCATTTGACAATTTATTCATGAATACTATTAGTCACATTTATTTTATTGTCACCTGTAATAATAAGCCCAAGGAACGATTTTCTCCATAAACTTTTTGATAAGAAACGTGCTTCTTTGAAAAATGGGGTGGGGTATTGCAACATGCCACAAAGGTCTTTTTAATGGAGAAAAAACCCTTTATTTCATGGGCAACCAAGTCTTTCTCTATGTATATTTTGTTGTATCTATATATGCTTGAGTTTTCTTGTGGGGGAGCGCACGTAATTTATTTATTTATTTATTTAATCTGAGCTACTTACTCTTGTCCAAAAAATATTCATTTTTGTTTTCCTTTCCTTTTGTTTTTCCTTCATGTTTGACTAATCTGTTAATCTACTACCTCTTTTATCCTGTTTCCCTTTTCCTTCACTGGTGTATGTGCATGTGCATGTTTTGTTTCTCTTTCCCTGCTGTACTTTTGGAGCTCACCTACACTATGTAGCCTGTGCTAATATAACTATACTCCTAAGTCTTGTAGCTGAGATGCACCATATTCTGCAGAAGACACAACATGGCTACAGATTTTTTACAGAACACTGTCTTGATCAACAGACTTTTGCCCTGTGCACTGAAATCTTTGTTGGAAGAACTATACTGGTCGCCGTGCTCTTTTTTCACATAGCTTGCACACAAATTATGAGCCCAAATACAACTTTGCACTCTTTTTGCAGACTTTCAGTACTCCCTCTAAGATCTTCATATACATCTATCACAGCCTTGCTCTTCATTCATCACAGTGTAGACACAGTTAGCTTTCTACTCACACTAACAGCATGAGAACAGAGGACACCTGAACTCTGGGGCACTAAAAATCAAGGCTCTTTAGACAACCATATTCAAGTCCACTTCATTTTGCTGTAACATTACACAAAACAAGCTGTCCGAAAGCATTCAGTGTGTATTTGGAAGAAAATATTTACTGCTGAGAAAAAGACTAAAGGAAACCCAAGTGCTTCATGCATTGTTTAAATTAACTGTGTACATGCATTATGCATGTCTTGATGATTTATGTCCAGTTGCGCACAAATGGAAATCTTAAGGATAAATATAGTCTCTGTATGAAAAGACTGCTCCTCTTTTTCGAAATCATTTACAGCTCCTACATTGAATGTGGTATCAGACCAAACTTAAAGCTTTTCAAGATTTCATCACTCTCTTTAATCAAAGAAAAGCTAACACTACCACTCAGAGCTTTGTCAAGTTGATTGGATTTCTAGCCAATTCGATGATAATCCTTTAAGTTCATAAAAGCAATTCCATGGTAAAAACCTCAGTAGCCTCTGAACACTAAAAGCACCCAACAAAAAAAAAAAAAAAAAAAAAATCACACTTAGAACATGAAGCAGCTGTCTGTTCACTTAAGTCACAAACTGATTAAAAAAATATTTTTTATGTAGTTTGGTGTGCTACAACAGTTGCAAGCCCATCAGCACAGTGCTATTCATTATCTACACTTGCTCTCAATCCTCAAGTGAAGTCAGCATTGTTGCTGTGAAGGTGACAGTGTGACAGAGGTGGAGCTGTCCACCACTTGGTGTAATTGCCATGAATGCTTTAACTTGGTCAACCCTGAATTGGTCAGGCAGTTGGACTAGATGATCATTGTTAGGTCCCTTCCCATTGAAATAGTCTCTTCTATTCTATTCTATTTCTGATTCTCATGAGACTATGGAAACATAACTCTCAGATCCACCTGTTTCTTTTTTGTTCTGAGACATTGTTTAAAAATTCTATCTGCAATGGTATGTTATTGTGCTGGTTTTGGCTGGGGTAGAGTTACTTTTCTTCATAGTAGCTAGTGTGGGGCTACATTTTGGATCTGAGCTGAAAACAGTATTGATAATACAGGGATGTTGTCATTATTGCTGAGCAGTGCTTACACAGCATCAAGGTCTTTTCTGCTTCTCACACCACCCTGCTAGCAAGTAGGCTGGGGGTGCACGAGAAGCTGGGAGGGGACACAGCTGGGACAGCTGACCCCAACTGACCAAAGGGATATTCCATACCATATGACATCATGCTCAGCATATAAAGCTGGGGGAAGTAGAAGGAAGGGGGGACATTCAGAGTAATAGCGTTCGTCTTCCCAAGTAACCGTTATGCATGATGGAGCCCTGCTTTCCTGGAGATGGCTGAACACCTGCCTGCCAATGGTAAGCAGTGAATTAATTTCTTGTTTTGCTTTGCTTGCATGTGCGGGTTTTGCTTTACCTAATAAACGATCTTGATTCCCCCCTCCCCCCCCACTGTGGGGGAGTGAGTGAGCAGCTGGGTGGTGCTTAGTTGCCAGCTAGGGTTAAACCACATCAGTTATCCTTTCATTGAGCTACAAAAGTGGAGGTGGAAACTAATAACCTACTCCCTAATTTGGAAGTTAATTGGCTATTAATAAAGAATTCTATCTTCTCATCTTATTACTCTCTACCAGAGATCCTTCTGGTGGCAGAGACTCCCTGTTCACCAAATCGATAATCTCTTTTTAGTCTGGACATACTGTCACACGCATGGCCATGGAAAAAATATAAGTACTAAATTTTACACAGTTCAGAACGTCTGTCAACTGTGTTGCTGATTTCCTGGTAAAGCATTTTTGGGTTGCAATCCTTTAGGACTTAATGTGAAGGCCAAATGTTTGAAATCAGCCAAACAGCATCATTCTGAATTTCCAGATAATCGACTAATGTCTAGGAATTACAGGCTCACTGAGCCCAGCATGGACTCACTAGAGTTTCCTACCATTAAAACAGTAACAGCAAGGAAAAGAAAAGATAACATGGGAGGAAGTCTGTTTAACTGTTAAGGGCGTAACATGAATCAAGGTAACAATAGCTGAGCAAACTAGACTGCTGGTTGAATAGAACTGTTCAAGAAAAATATATAAATTACTTTAGAGCAAGTTGCCATTGGAACTTGAACTGGTTTTCTCTCTTCTCTTTTTGTGATTTCTGACTGGCTTCATTTGGTACTAAAACTGAGCTATGAAATTTATTCCTCATGTCTGCAAGAGACAGTCAACTGTACTTGAACTTGGAAAATAGTTTGCACATCACATTCTGCACTGGCTGAACAGGAGCTGCAACAAAGAAATCCCAGTTATCATGAAAACAACGCAGTAATGGAAAACATCTGAAAGGTATACACAACCACACAATCCTTAAAGATCTGTTCTTTGTGATGATGATGACCCAAAAACCAGAGACTGCTATGAAAGAGTGGCATTAATTTCATAATCCTGACATGATTATAGCAACTGTTGGCAGCTGTGTAACTTGGAGTTAGGTTTTTCTGGCTCTGTATATATTCTGGGTTTATGCTAAGCAAAAGGACATCTATAAATGTATAGGTAAAGGTACATATGCATGGTTTTCTTCTGCTCCACTTGTCACTCCTTACTCTTCTGATGATCCACTTCCCTGCAATGTAGTACTGCATTTGCAGAAACAGAAAGCCTATTGTGTTACTCTTGCAAATAACAATGTCTGTACTCTGACAGAAATATTTAGAAAAGCTGCACAAGTGGCAGCCCTGTCATTTTGTCAGTGTTGTCTTGGATTCCTTTCTCCACTGAATCAAAACCAACCTTCCCTAAGATTCTTTCAGAACTAAAAATAAATCTAACCGTGAAAAACTCTCAAACAGTTACCGGAAAATTCCATATTAGAAATGGATATATCATCTTCATAGATGAAATCTGTATTCTGGCCACAGCCTGATGTATTGAAGCTTGTCAGTCAATTCCGCCATACTGAAATAGTCAAAATTCTATCTTCAACCACTAATGCCTCAGAACTCTTGTACATTAAGTGGCATGGCTGTGATATAGCCTGTCAGGCAAAGAACTGCTTTGCCAATCATATATTCATACAACTTCCACACCATCCTTAACCATGACTGACATACCTGTCAATTACTTGATTTTGGAATTAACAGAGTTATCATCGCTGGCAGAAACATGCACATAGCTCATTCTATGTCCAGAAAAAAGGGCTGCTTTGCTTGAGTCACTTTCTCAAACATCGTTTGTCATCATTCAGCACTGCTCTCCATCAAACCAAATCTGAATCTTATTTTTTGGAAAAACTGTAGAAATTGATTGAAAAGTAGAACCTCACCTGTCTATTAACTGTCAAAAGGTGGCCAGAGACTCAGCATGTCAGAGTCATCTTATGCCATTAATAAATATGACAATTAACTTTCACTTTCCTGTATTTACCTGTAACTATCTGAAAGATAAGTTCAGTCAGAGAACATCGTGAACTCAAAACATCACCACAGTCTTGCATCTTACACAACACCAGCATGAAGTCCATTCTTAATTAAAGAACACTAAGAGGCTGTAGAATAAATCCACAAGGATTATATTAATAAATATCCTCAGAAGATACAAAAGAACAGAAGAAAAGTATCAGATTAAAAAATCTGATTATCAAACTGAAGAACAGGTCAGTCCTTAAAAAAATTAAATACTAAGTAGGTAGAGCCACCTCCTTCTAGATTATTAGCTGACATCAACCTGGTTTTCTCAAAATTCATGGCAGTTCAGCTTGTATCTCATATGCTGCTACCAAATAAAGTAGAGAACCCATTACTTCAGTGACCAAGGCTGCCTTTGCTGTCCACAATGGCCAGTGAGCATGAAGTATTTAAGTTCACATCAATTCAGCTTTAGAAAATAGCCTGAAGAAAATTATCACATGTATTTAGTTGAACTGAAAAGATAATCAGTTGAAAAATTCTGGCAATGATAAAAATGTTTACTTGCTTGTCCTAGTAAGAATTTTGCTTGTTTCATCTGTAATAGCCCAGCTTCAGCGAGCCCAGAATTCACTTTTTGAAGGCAGGAACAGCACAAAACTTCATGTTTCCTTCAGCTAATCTGTTCCTTCACCTCTCTGCAACTCTGTTCAAGCCAGCTCAGCCACATTATCACAATCCTCGGCAGGCACAGAATATCCACTTAATGGCATCTATAACCTGTGCTTTTACATTACAGTGACTTTTCCCTGTGTCTCCTAACATTTCACCCAGTCTGTCCATCTGGCATTTTCTAAGACCAGACTAGGGCTTTTTTGTTTGTCTTGCAAAAGATATAGCTGCAAAGTTAGTCCCAAAAGTTTGACATGAAAATTGAAAACCACATCTTTCCATCTTTCTTGTTTTCCTAGAGAGTTTTAACTAGGCTTACAGTTCTAGGTAGATCTGTAAGTAAGAAAGATGCAATTTGAAAAATCTTGCATATAAAAGACAACAGAGAGATAATTAAATACATTGGCTGCACAAAATACTCAAGTTTTTAAGCTGCCTAAAAAAATTACACCTTTTATTTTTGCTGCTTGTTATTAATTCCTAACATATCACAAATTTTTAATTTTCATCCTCTTAATGCATTATGAAACTAGGTATAAACAAAGCATCTAAAAATTAAAACATCATTAATATGCTGTAGAGATTGTCTGAAAAAGCAAGCACACATTCATACAGGTTAGAGGCTGACCTGCTGGAAAGCAGCTCTGTGGAAAGGGACCTGGGAGTCCTGGTGGACAACAGGATGACCATGAGCCACCAATGGGCCCTTGTGGCCAAGAAGGCCAATGGCATCCTGGGGCGCGTCAAGAAGAGTGTGGCAAGCAGGTCGAGGGAGGTTATCCTCCCCCTCTACTCTGCCCTGCTGAGGCCACATCTGGAGTACCGTGTCCAGTTCTGAGCTCCCTGGTTCAAGAAGGACAGGGAGCTGCTGGAGAGGGTACAGCAAAAGGGCTACAAAGATGATTAGGGGACTGGAACATCTTTCTTATGAGGAAAGGCTGAGGGACTTGGGTCTTTTTAGTCTGGAGAAGAGAAGACTGAGGGGGGATCTTATCAATGCTTATAAATACTTAAGGGGTGGATGCCAGGAGGATGGGGCCAGTCTGTTTTCAGTGGTGCCCAGTGACAGGACAAGAGGTAACGGGCACAAACTTGGTCACAGGAAGTTCCATCTAAACATGAGGAGGAACTTCTTTACTTTGAGGGTGGCAGAGCACTGGAACCAGCTGCCCAGAGAGGTTGTGGAGTCTCCTTCTCTGGAGCTATTCAAACCTCGCCCGGACGCATTTCTGTGCAATCTGCTCTAGGTGAACCTGCTCTGGTGGGGGGGTTGGACTAGATGATCTCCAGAGGTCCCTTCCAAACCCTTTCATTCTGTGTGATTCTCTGATTCAAAGAGAAAAAAACGTAACAGTTACACTTGTTATAGTGACATGTAGCTATATCACTTCTAATACGTTTTTTTATTCCTCCCCCTCTCCTCAGTCCTCCTTTTTTTTTTTTCTTTGTAAATTATTGGTATTTGCTCCAGGAAGTTTAACATTGTACAAAAAGTTAACAGCAATCCTAGCTTTAGGTACTGCTTGTCTTGCATGGCTGAGGACTTTTCTCTAAGCATTTCAGATGTAAATGTAATGGAATCAAAGTATGAGCTCACACCACAGCTAAGATTCATCCTCTTGCTTATCTTGAGGTATCTGGTTTAAGCTACTCATTCACACTTCCTGCACAATCACTGGTAAAAGACATGTATCTTCAGAAGGTGATGAAACTTACCTGTCTTAGCTTAACCTGAGAAACCCTCCCCCTCCATTGACACACAGCTGGCTCAGACACCATGCTTAAGTTTCAGTGTTCAGGTCAGGTGAGATGAATCCCAGCTGAAAGAACCCACAGGCTCATACATTTGCCTGCACATTTAAAAGTGTATTTGTGCTTAACAAAGCTGGACTACGCTCATAGCCAGAGAAAACTAACTTGCTAAGTTACACAGCTGCCAACAACAATTATAAAGAATATCTGGTTTACAAAACAGAATTCATGCACATTTACCTAGTCTTTTTTTTTTGTTTAAAACATATAGGAAAAAAGCTGTTCTCCAAGTAAACAAGAAAAAAAAAGTTTTCAGTACCCTTTAACAGTTAAAGTATCTCTTTAACAGGTAAATAACAGGTAGATTTGAGCAAAACTTGCTAAAACAAGAGTGATGAAAACAAATCTGAATGAGAAACTGTTTTGTGGAAGGCAGATTAAAACCTTCTACCTGGTTAGCATTTCAGTAATTCCATAAAGAGTTTATAAATTTTGAAGAGAAACATACCTGGCATCAATTCAGCAGTAGGGAATATCTTCTCCTGCTTCATTTTACTTTCATGTAATAACTCTTCTTTGGTTATTGGAAGATCTAGAACATCTCGAATAATCTGTGCCCCTTCTAGGGCTTTTTTACCCATGACCAAGGATTTCACATCCCAGGTATAGGTCTTTCCAAAACGCCCACAGATCTCTTCGAACACTACTGTATAGAGATGCTCGGTATCTGCCAAAAAAAAAAAAAAAAAAAAATTAAAATCATGTACAGCCAGCTGAGCAGCCAATCTTACAAGTAAAACCACATAAATGGTCACAGAGTGAACTGCCAGGAGCCAGAGGGCATATCAAAGTGGAAAAAATTGCCTCCCTTTATTTGCAGAGGGGAAACCAGACTTGTAAGATCACCTCAGAGGTACCTAGGTTTTCCAAGCTGTCACTTCTGTGTTAAGAAAAGGTTACTGAGGGTCACAACAAAGAACTATCTGGACCTGCTCTTTCATCACCTTTCTTTACTATACAGGTTAGCAAGAAGTGTCTTGATTAAAATACTCTATTTATTCCTTGCATGAGAAAGAAAAGAAGTGAACGGAATCTGGTACTTGGGGGATGTCATTACATATTCCATGTAAGTTGAAAAAAAAAAAAAAGATTTAAATAATTAAGAGTGTCTTTGAACGTAAGCTTCAGAGTGCCTTCAAAGACACTACAGTCATTATTACAGTGCTGCTGGCACCTCTGCATTTACATGTGATTACTCAAGCAGAACACACCCACTTGAATATCCAGGGGGTTTCTGGCAAGAGTAAACTTCAGGCTGAATTTTGCCAGTGAAACTATCAGCTTCTATGTCAAAGGTGTTTTTAGTTTTTGAACTAATTTTTTTTTTTTTTTAACTACAATCAAACATTCCTTCCTGTCTTTCTCCCAGACAAATCTTTGAAAAAGAAGGTCAATAATATTTAATTTAACACTAAAACGGGGAAGAAAAGTCCTTTCAACTCTTGGCTTCATTTCAGTAAAGATCTTGAACAGTGGCTTTTCTACCAGTCTGTTTATCTTTTTAAGTAGTCTCCTTTGAAACGCCAGTTACTGCTGTTAACCATGCTTTAATTTCCTTCTCATGCACGTCTTTGCCCTCTGTATCTCTAAAGGTATGTTTATTATTATCGCTTTAGCAATGAAAGGCAAAAGCGAGGAAAGAAAGTAGCTGCTCTTAGGAGATTTATTTAGAGAAATTAGGGACTTCACTTATCAACATGTCCTTTGCCATGTAAAAGTATTTTTTATAGGGATAATAAAATAGTGATTTTATTCATGCAGACAATGTCTCACTTTCTGAATATACAAGAAGTATGCAACAATTTAAGCTTTAACATAGATACTACGAAGAAGACAGACTGAATAAAGAAGAGCAGAGCCCATGACTACAATATATGCGAAGATATTCCCTGCAGTCTGACAAACGCTTGCCGCTTAACCACAGTAGTTTGCTTGTCCTGAGATCAGCAGATGATTCCAATCTGAAATCAAATGAGAAACATAGGGGCCATTTCGTATCATCGCACCTACCATCATGTGAACACACAGCAGTGCAGAAGACACGTTCTGCCGCCTGCCAGAGCGCTCCTCTCCATGTTCCTCTTCAGTAACTAGAAGGGACGTTGAGCCAAAAGATCAGCTAAAGACCCAACGTACTTGTCTGGACTGCTTAACAGGGCAGCAAATGGTTCACAAAAACGTCTTAGCTTAGAAATGAATGGAAAAAAAAAAAATAGCACCTGTACTACTTTTTGCAAATGCTTCTTAAACAACGACATGAAAAAAAGTGAAGAGTAATCTGGAGACCCATAAAACACATAAGAAAGGTATCACAGCAGAAACACAAGTAACTGGGTTTTGAAAAGTGTTAAGCTGGGTAACACCAGGAAGGAAAAAAAAAGAAAAAAACAGCAACAAAATCCCCCAGATTTCTTGATAATGCCAGGTGGTACTCTCTGCGAGCTGAGAAGGTGAATACAGAATACAGTGTTTAAAATTTCACAGTTCTCTCTTTCCTTTTTTCTGATACACTAATTTTTCTTCTATATCTCAGACTCACAAGGTGAAGGACATAAAGTTTTTACCCTAAGTTTAAAATTGAAACTGAAAATTAATCATCATCCTATTAAGTAATACATAACAAACTAAGCACAAATAAAACAAAACAAAGAATCAAAAAGTATAATTGTAGAACATGAAAATTTTCCTACAGGTGTCTGCGATAATTACATGTTAATCTATGTGAAAGTGAAAGACTCAACTGTATAGCTAAAGATACTCAATTTAATAGCCTCCTACTTTTTAAATATCACATACCAGACATGTGAATGGAATTTTCTCTTTCTTCTTAAAGAAATGCTTAATAATGTCCAGATTGTGGACCTAAAAATAATCTGTTATGCAATGTTGCAGTTTGCCAACTGAAGAGCACTCATGAACAAGTTTGAGTCAAATCTATTAAAACGGTTAAATGTTATCCTATTCGTATTGTGTTAGAATTCAGTTTTCTCAATGCTGAGAAAAAAAAACACCACACACACAAAACAAACAAACAGAAAAAAAACCAAACTGGTCAACACATCACAACTGATCACTGCCTACGTTTAATTTAAATGTGAGTTAGTCTCACATATTACTCAAGTGTTTAAAGCAGCATAAATGCTTGAACAAGCAGGATGTCAGAAAGCTTTCTTTCCTTCCCTCTCCTCATTCATTATCCATTAAAAGAACTGGCTTACAAAACCTCTAACTTTTCTTTCAAAGAGATCACTTTCATTCTGCCTGAAGTCATAGCATTTGGACCCTGGACATCAACTTGGTTGCAACGAAAATTATCATCATCTCAAGATTCATGACCTCTTGTAAGATTCTATGTATTTGTAATTCTTGAGAAACAATGCAATTCTAATTCTCATGATTGGATGAAAAAATCACAGAGGTGGACATTTTACTGGCTCAAATAGACATGTTTCACTACAGCACATGAATAGAAACTGAAATCTGGGGGAAAAAATTACACACACACGAGCTACACACACATACTGCAAAATCTCCAGTTGGAATCTGAGGAGACTGCTGCTGAAAAAGCTGCACTTCCTACATACATGTATAACAGATAAGGACATACATTCCTTTTGATTGAAGACAAAGGAAAGTCTGTATGTGCCCCTCATAATTACACAGCAGTAAATAAATACTAAATAATGATACAACTTCAAGATTTCTTATTCCAATTGAAATAGAGGCATCTCAAAAAAAGTGCATAACAAATACAAGGTAGGCTAGCTTTTTCACCACTGTAACAAGAAATAAACCATAGCACAACTGATTGATAAGATTTTAAGTATGGCAAAAAATCATAATTTCAAACTACTATAAATCTGCAATACAATGAGCAATTAAATCTCATGCACACACATGAGTATAACACATCAGTGAAATACAACAAGCAAGACAAATTAGAAGTTCAATTCAAGTGCCTAATTATAGGCACCTACTGGTACCTTAGACACCCCAGTAAGTCCAAGACATCCACACACAGTTGACATCAAAAAAAGTAATATGGGCGAGACTCACACCTTACTGCATGAGCAGCTGGATGCCCTACAGCATCACAAGTGGTAATAAACACACACATTTCAGCAAGGGAATCCAGCCCCAGCTGGTAGCTCCCATCAGGAATACAAGCTCAGAACACAGCAGGATACAGGTGGCAGTGGCCTGTTCTAACAGGGGGAAGGAAAAGCGAGACTTCTTAGTTCCTGCAATTTGCAGTAAATGTATAACCTCAGTTTCATTCTCTTCGGCCTTTCAAAATATTCTTCATCCTTCTAGCTCTGGTCCCTTGATAGACCTTTTACATGGACATTATCAGCACAACGTATGGTCCATCCACTCACTACATTTCACTGCGAATGAGTGATATTCATCCCCTAGCACATATCGTCTTCTAGTCATTTTTATAGCAACCCTTCTTCTATATAAAAAGCACAGTCAACTCCACTGGTGCTGTTTACGGTGTGTAAAAGCCAGTCACAATAAATACAAATAAAGTAACAAGAATGACAGAGGCACTGGATTACTCAATTTGTGATCTGGCACAAAAATATGCTGACGCATATTCAGGAAAACCTACAGGTAACTTGGAATCAGACCACAATGCATAACTGGAGTGTATGATCTGCTCAAATCATTGCAGAGCCAGAATTAGAAGTGCAGATCTATGTAGGCTGGGGGTACAGCAAGCACCTCTGCAGTATCTAAACCTCAGCTTTGTCAACCACTTACACATGAAGACATCCTAAGCCAGAAGATTATGACTCCATGAATGAATACAGAACTTGATTTTTTCAGAAGGTTGTAAGCCTTCTGAATTTATTAAAAATAATTTATTGTAATTCTAAAATAATCTCTATCAAGGAGATCAGGTTAGTAGGCATCAAAGGTCATCTTAGCCATAGGTCATCGTAACCATTGGTTCTGAGTTCTTCTTTGTTTGAATAACTCATCCCATCTTTGCATTCAGCTTCCCAGATGAAATACACCTACAATTTATGCTTCTGCTAGAAGTCTAAAGAGAATTTTAACTGTGTACATTCAATATATTCCACTAAGTCAAAATCAGATCCTGGACACCTAAACTCTGCAAGACTTTTATTTTGATGGGGGATATAGAAATGGTTAAAGGGAAGAATTTTAATTCCAGCAATAGGTTTCTTGTGTCCATACCTGTGAGGCAGATTTCTGTCCATATGTAGAAGAGAACCATCTTCAGTATTCAATTTAGCCAAATTCAAACACAATTAGTAATTTTTACCGAGATTTTGGCCCCAGATTGAGAAAAATCTCATTAGATTTTGTCACTGTCAATAATGAATGAACACACAGATGACTGATTTTGCTTTCCTATCAGTCTTTCATAATATTCCTTTAATCTCTTTAGGGGATGCAACAGTGTAAGAAGCCATACAAATTACTGAAATGCTCATTTGAGGTACAAAAGATAAATATAATTATAAATCAGAACATAATTATAGAAGTGGAAATTTTTGCTTTGCTTTTTGCAGCTCAATTGATGGCATTTAGCACAATATAAAGTGTTAACTTGCAGACAAGTCTACGCAATTGTTGAAATGGTGGGGGCAATCAACATTCTAGAGAGTATTAGATGTTTCTTCTACTTACGGAGTTATAGCAATAGTAATGACATTTACATTTTCTCTCATTTCTAGATTTAAGTGTAACACAGGCCTTTGTGTGTTTATTCTCCCACTGTATTAACTGAACAGTGTTAAAGAACACGGGATTTAAACACAGTAATGGCAAAAAGAGAATAGTGACAGATTTCCCATCAGAAAGACTAACTTTGTGAAGTCTTGAATATCACATGCAGAACTCAGTCAATGGTCCTCCAAGCTTTATGTCCACCTACTTCAACATCTGCAAAATCATGAACTCATGGTTCCCTTCCCTCTCTCTCCAGCATACAAAACACGTGGTTGATCAGCTCACTGACCAGTTGTGTCAGGTTTGTCAGACTCAGGAGTATAACAAATACTGCAGCACTGCATGAAAGCCAGGGAATGGATGTCTCTCAGTATGGCTCTGTGCTCTAAAGAGATCTGTCATCAAGCCTGGTGCTCTACAACACCTCTCCCCACAGGCAGTAGATGCTCTTAGCATGTTTGATCACAGAAGTGAACCAGTTCTTAAAATATCCATATAACTGAGGATATGAACATCAAACAGTGGTACATTCACCACATTTCCAAATGGTATGTGGACTCACAGAGTTCAGGAAACACCGCTGCAAAGATAAAACCCACATAACGATCCACAAAACTTCCAAGATCCTGCTGGTGGTTTTGGCAAGCAGGAAAGAAGAAAAGAGTGGGAAACCAATGGCCTCTGATCAGCAAACTTACAACATCCTCTCAACCCAAAGAATAACTCAGGATGTTACTATCCACAGTATCAATTACAGCTCCATCTCAAAAAAATTAAGAAGGAATAATACATTATGACAAACTACTGAAACATAAAAATACGACAGCATTATAAAAACCAGTCACTGAGGGAGCAATAGACTATGCCACTGAATAAAGCATGGTGCATGATTCATTCCCCATTCTTTTTCTATCCCTACCATTTCTTTCAGTGGGAATCTGAGACTGCCCCCTTAAGATATCAGCAGTCAAACAAGACAGACAACACCAATATAAGCAATGCAAAAGACTAGCAACTATACAACTGCTACTGGAACAGGTCTGAAATTGCAAAAAATAGTTTAAATCACCCAGAACCACTGAAAAATTAGAGCTGAAGGCTCCTAAGTCAGCAAAACAATCAGAAAAAAAGGAAAGGAGAATTTGAAGATTTTTTTTTTTTTTTTAAATAAACAATCTTCAGGAGAAAACTGTCTTGCAATTTGTGGCAAAAGGTCAGTCTTGCAGTTCCTTCCCAACATCCTTCCATTCACATTTTCACTACTGTGAAAGCTAGTTTAAAAATGCATTACTATGGTTACCCATGATGGCTAAGAGAATAAAACCAGCATTTTAACAGCTGACCTCAAAATTACTTACAGTAGCTTAGCAAGAGTGGGGATGAAGAAGGCAGGCAACAGAAATTACTTTTTGCGTGATAGCCTAAGTCTTACAGCACCAGTCTAGAAAATGAGACTCAGCCTTTCAATCTACCCTTAGGGCCTGAGCCTACTTCTCTAATATCCCAGGAGATTTTTGTATGCTATTATGTTATATACACATATAAACAATTTATATGCTTGTATATAAAGCATATAAACATATTTTTTATATATATATAGTGTGTGTGTATACACACATTGTGCTGGTTTTGGCTGGGATAGAGTTAATTTTCTTCGTAGCAGCTAGTATGGGGCTATGTTTTGGATTTGTGCTAAAAACAGTATTGATAATACAGAGATGTTTTTGTAATTGCTGAGCAGGGCTTACACAGTCAAGGCCTTTTCTGCTTCTCACACCACCCCACCAGTGAGAGGGCTGGGGGTGCAGAAGAAGTTGGGAGGGGACACAGCCGGGACAGCTGACCCCAACTGACCAAAGGGATATTCCATACCATATGATGTCATGCTCAGTATATAAACTAAGGGGAAAGCTGGCTGGGGGACCGCTGCTTGGGGACAGGCTGGGCTCAGGTGTGAGCAATTGTTTTTCATTTGCATCACTTGGCCTTCTTGAGGTTTTGTTGTTGTGGTTGTTTTCCTTTTCATCACAATTTTTATTATTATTATTATTATTATTTTATTTCATTTCATTTCTTAAACTGCTCTTATATCAACCCATCCCGCTGGGGCAGGGGGGGTAACGAGCAAGCAGCTGAGTAGTGCTTAGTTGCCGGCTGGGGTTAAACCATGTGCACACAAACACATGTGCGCACACACAGAGTATTGTGTTTTAAAGGCAAAAGCTGCCTTTTAAAGTAAAACTCAGACGAGTGCTAGCCAGTGAATACAAATCAACCTGGAGCCTGTTGACTTAAGGGCTCCTTAAAGGGATGTCGATTTAAACTCCTTAGCAAAGAAGGCCTCCTGAGGAGATGAGGAACAGGAATGTTATATTCTTTGCTGTAGTATTCCCCCCATTCCTTCCAAATGAACTTGCTTATGAAGAAAAATGAAATCTAAATTTATCACCTTACAGAGACACCCGCTTCAGTCACTGTCACAGGAGGAAATAAGCATTGCTTTTATTCATGCTCAACCAAAATATCTGACCCATGCCTAAATTTCAAGGCATGTACCCAACCAGGCAGGCTGAACCTAAACACAGTCTGGCCCATCAAACCAAAAGAAATGCTGCTGCAGTATTCATGTCTTGTACATTTCAACTGATTTACTCTCATAACCAGTACCATTTAAGTTCACCTTATTGTTACCTGTAAGTTAAAGGAACGTAAACCCTCTATTCAAATAAATAAGAAGCACCAAATAATGGTACTTCAAAATCATAAGCTAGTTATAAACAGCAAGTTATTCGGTAAACCATTTTACATGATTGATAGACCGTAACTTCCAAATATAAAGAAAAAATAATTACTATAATTGCTGAAAATTAAAATTACTGCTTCCAATTTAATTGAGTAATGATTTGCAAATCATTATATTTTTGATTAGCACTTAGAAAAATTCACTGAAATGATCCATTATCCATTTTAGTAGGGAGCAGGTAGAAGTCTGTTCTGGAGCTTTAATTTTTGCAAATCTATTTCTTTTTTTCTGTTGTACTAGAATATTAATATAAGTACACTCCAATATATACGAATATGCTACACAGTGATTACTTCACTAAGTCCAGAGAAACACACTGCCACTGGCTAACTCACTCAAAGTGCTGTCAGTCTGTCTGCCCTTCTCTGATATGAGACAACCTACCATGAATTCAAGTAATTGCTAACAGGCTTAAAAAGAAAGTAAGTTTGGTGCCCAAAAACTAATAGCTGCATAGAACTGTTCCCAAACGAGTATCACATATTTGCCCCTCTGGGCTTATATTACTGGGAGAATTCTTCCATGGCAGCTATTGAGGAAGCTAATTTCTCATTTTATATGCACAGAAATATTTTACTTCTATGGTGAGGGGAAGAAGCTTCTGAACAAATTCGAAAGGCTTTTAGTTTACATTAATAGACCAGACATATCTTAATACTATCTTGTATTCACATATGCACCTTATCCTTCTTTGTAATGCCACAGGGAAGTGAAAGAAACAGTCCATGAATAAACCATGCAAACACTCTTCTGATGTTGAGCTGTAAGGAAATACTCCACCACCAATACAAAATAGCACATGTAAAAGCAAACAGAGGTGTGTATTTCAATTCCGGAGCATGAGGGAACCCAACTTTGAAATAGCAGGCAATATATATGACTTAATTCAAAACATTCTAAAACTGTACTTATTAAACATCAACTATGTGACAGCATCTCATTAGTTTAAAAATACAAAAGCTAGGGATTAATAGAAACTGCCTGATATGCTTTCTTAGGCACTCACGCAGGCCCTTAACCATTAAAAACAGAACTATGCAAATAGCAGTTGATGTGATGCCTACACAATCCCACTCACTGGGCCAAAACCTATGGCTAACAGAGATGTAGCTTCTTGAAATGTGTATGACAAGGCCCAAGTCAGGTAACAGTTACACTGTCATTAGCATATGAGCTACTATAACAAGGCAACAATATTATACAAGGACTGATCTCATCCAGAGGAACAATTACTAGCTCTGGGAAGAACAGCTTATAGCATGTTCACAAGGAATCACAGAATCACTAAGGTTGGAAAAGACCTGTAAGATCATCAAGTCCAACCATCAACTAACACCACCATGCCCATTAAACCATGTCCCACAATGCCTCATCCACACATTCCTTGAACACCTCCAGGGAGGGTGACTCCACCACTTCCCTGGGCAGCCTGTTCCAGTGTCTCACCACTCTCTCAGTAAAGAAATTTTTCCTAATATCCAGTCTAAACCTCCCCTGGCACAACTTGAGGCCATTTCCTCTTGTCCTGTCACTCGTCACTTGGGAGAAGAGACCAACACCCACCTCTCTGCAACCCCCTTTCAGGTAGTTGTAGAGAGCGATGAGGTCTCCCCTCAGCCTCCTCTTCTCCAGACTGAACAACCCCAGTTCCCTCAGCTGCTCCTCATAAGGCTTGTGCTCCAGACCCCTCACAAGCTTCGTCACCCTTCTCTGGACACGCTCCAGCACCTCAGTGTCCTTCTTGTAGGGAGGGGCCCAAAACTGAACACAGGATTCGAGGTGCGGCCTCACCAGCGCCGAGTACAGGGGCACAATCACTTCCCTGCTCCTGCTGGCCACACTGTTTCTGATACAGGCCAGGATGCTGTTGGCCTTCTTGGCCACCTGGGCACACTGCTGGCTCATATTCAGCCGGCTGTCAATCAACACCCCCAGGTCCTTTTCTGCAGGGCAGCTTTCCAGCCACTCGTCCCCAAGCCTGTAGCATTGCATGGGGTTGTTGTGACCCAAGTGCAGGACCCGGCACTTGGCCTTGTTGAACCTCATACAATTGGCCTGGGCCCATCCATCCAGCTTGTCCAGATCCCTCTGCAGAGCCTTCCGACCCTCGAGCACATCAACACTCCCACCCAACTTGGTGTCATCTGCAAACTTTCTGAGGGAGCACTCAATCTCCTCATCCAGATCATCGATAAAGATATTAAACAACACTGGTCCTAAATCTGAGCCCTGGGGGACTCCGCTTGTGACCGGCCGCCAACTGGATTTCGCTCCATTCACCACAACTCTCTGGGCTCAACCGTCCAGCCAGTTTTTCACCCAGCAAAGAGTGCACCTGTCTAAGCCACAAGCTGCCAGCTTCTCCAGGAAGTTAGCCTTTCGCCAAGGGGGTATCTCTTCTTCTCAATACGTTGCTGACAACACACGACAGCAGTTCACTGTCCTGAGGACCGCAAAACAGCATTTTTGTTACAGATGTTACAAGGCACTTGGATAAAACTCCCACACAAGGTAGATGAAACCAAAAGGGTCACTATGTTATCAAAGTCAGCAGAAGAATAACCAAATATATCTTATTAATTAAGATATACTTTCTATAGGAAGAGCTCTAAGTTACATGACCTTCCCTGAACAGACATCCCAGAGCTGTTCTGTTTAACCCCCAACCTGAAACAGCAACAATGGAAAAAAGAATAGGCAAGAGAGGGGGGAAAAAAAAGCATCAGAAAATATTATTCCTCGCTCAAAAAAACCCCAACAAAATGAGAGCAAAAAGAAAATTCTCTTCAGCATGCCACAGTTCTCATCTAACACCAATTTCCTTATTCTCAGAAAGCTTTTGCTTGCCCAGGAGACTACATATATATATATATATATATATATATAAAGACCTAGGCAAGTTGTGAATTCAAGTTGTTTGAGTTTCAGTGTTACACGTTTCTAAATCACTTTCTGTAATACTGTCCAAAATGTCAGTTTCCTAAACAGTGGAAACATTTCAAAAGACAGAGTGACTTTAACAGAAAAGAAAAACATTATTTTTTCAGTGTGGCCTTGGACAATGTTCTAAACTTAATTGCAGCAATGTGTCAAACACGCTACCACAAAGGGAGTGTAAAGAACTACAGATTAATAAAGCTAATCTCTTCTGTCCGCTCAAGAGCACCTAAAATTTTTGAAGTAAATCTGCTGATGGAGTAATTTCTCTGTGGTAGGAACACTAAGAAGAGAAAACCAAACATCATCAATGCGTTTGATTTTCCAGGAGAGAGGACATTTCTACAGTCCAGAGGAAAGCGTCAGAAGCACTGCAACAGCTGATCACAGAATCTCTTTAATAGCTGTATACCAAGAACTCCTAATCCTAACTAGAATCTAAAATACAAAAAAGAATCAGACCTTTGATGTGGCAAGTGTGATATAGCAAACTGAAAATTATCTTTTATGAGCTGTAATCACTGTCTGTTTGAAAACTGCAGATAAAACCTCAAAACCATGGTATAGATACCAATTTAAGGGACTTCCAGTACCACGTAAGTGTGGACTTCTACCCAAGCGAGCCACCGGCTTCTCTGAAGTCGCATGACCACAGCCCTCACCTCCCACGGGGGGCTGAGGATCAGAATAGAGGGCTATTTCCACAGAGCATTGAGAAACCTCACAGGGTGACAGCAAGAGTTGTCCTATCTCCAGACTCAGCAGTAAGCTGGAGGCAGGTCCTAAATGACTCCTAGGTCAAATACAGCCTGCAGCCCAGAGTGGGACTACTCAAAGATAGTAGGCTATCACAACTTATGGTACACGAGTTCTTTTTGTTTCCTAACACCATGGGCAGAAGCACAGAACTACACGAAGACTGTAATTTGTTTTAGACTATAATCACAGAATCATTAAGGTTGGAAAAGACCTGTAAGATCATCAAGTCCAACCATGAGATTGCTTATAATTTGCATGGTGAAATAAAAACTTTTATTTGGCCATAGAAGCTTTTAACTAAGTCCCATTGAACCCAGTGAGAGACAGGTACCTAAATCATAGAATGGTTTGGGTTGGAAGGGACCTTTAAAGATCATCTAGTCCAATCCCCCTGCCATGGGCAGGGACATCTTTCACTAGATCATGTTGCTCAAAGCCCCATACAACCCACAACACTTCTGTGTTTCTGAGCTCAAACACCATTTGCACTCCAGCAGCGGCAGAGCAGATGCTGTGCGCTGAGGACACCTTGTATGGCAGAAGGAACTTTTCCTATTCCCAGGAAATTAAGCCAGCCTGCTACTCAACTGCAGTCGGACTGTTATCAATACTAGATCTTTGTATTAATACTCCCCAATAAACTGACACTTACAGAGTTCAGTATGCAATAACAGTTGTTTAATAGGATTCCTTTTATTTTCTTTATGGGTATTTACACACTAATTCTCAGTCCTGCTGCTGAAGAGCTGTATAGTTTTCCTCCCAGTACATATTTGAAATTTTGCTGAAAATCTTTGGCCTCTCTGCATAGATGATGTACTCTACCTAGTAATGCTAGTATATACAATCACACTAAAAATAGAGAATATGTCAGCATTTATCAACTGGAAAACCTTATCAGCATATTTTGAGCCAGGCTTCTGTTGTGAAAATTGTTATAAAAGGTTGTGTGATCTGCCCAACACCTCTACCTCCCATCATACAAAGTCTCTACTTAATATGGCAGATACGGACTGATTAGGAAGTAGGCATCAACTACAGTTCCTGAAAGATGTGGAGGAGACATTTCAAAATTAAACATTTGATGCAAAATGCTGTGAAAGGGTTTCAAACCACCTCAGTCTGAAACCACCCCAGGGACCTCCATCTGGAGAGAAAAAAGCATCAATCTCTTCACTGCACACAAAAATGATTTTATTTTAGTAGAAGTCCTGTAGAGAACACTTCAAAATTTGGCACACATGAGGTACCTAAGGGGGATGTACTGGACCCAGCCCCAACTTTCAAGTAAAATATTTTAGCTTTTAAAGCTTCTCTAAGAGTGGCATTTCCTGGCAGACAGGAGGTGGCTGAGAACAGATCCGCCTCAACTTCTGCACTTGGATCAAACTGACCTAATATTATTCTAGCACATTATGACAATTCTAAACTAGCATAGGGTCTTCAAACATCAAAATCCGTTTAACCTGAACTCTACTATCTCTTGTTTAAAACAGGGGAAAATAACAAAACAGTACCAGGGATGTTTTATAAAAAGACATAAAACTTATCCACACTACAAACCTGGAAGAATACTGTGATTACAAAAAGATTCAGACAGAGAATCTCACTAACACATCAGTGAACCCAATTCACTTGAAAACTACGGGAGAAATAGAAAGCTGGAAGAAGACTCTCCAACAGTAGCTGTTAAGGTTATATTTTCAGCTATCTCAAAGGCGAGAGGCTGAACCTTATTTTGCTAGAGAGCAGTTCTGGGCATAATGTAAATGTTATGTTATGACTCTGCTTTGAGTGTGACAGCTTAGAGTTACAAGAAACACTGCTGTGTATCTTACTAAATGAAATAAAAAAATACGTGTTCAGAGACTCAAAGAGTGCAAGAAACTTTAGTCCATCATTTCATTCTTCCATACGATTAATGTGCTAAAAAGAAAAACAGATATTGTGAACTGAACTAGGAGTCATTCCACTTTCACTCAATCTTTCTTCCCTTCTACCTCAGTTCTGCAAGCCGAGGTCAAAGTTTACATCTTGAGACACAAGCGGCTTCTCTCCTGTGGTTGGAATTTAATAAGCCTGACACAGGAGTTACTTCGCTGGGGTGTGCTTAGGTCTACTGCATCAGCACTCGCAAAAAACAGGTTGGCACAGTATATGCTCAATAAGCAGATAAAAGGAGATTTTTTCCTTTATTTCCAAAAATAGCCCCAACTTCCTTCCCTCCATCCAAAAACTAAAGAAGAAAAAAAAAAATCCAGTAGCCTTTCTCTCACTACCCAGAATTAGGTGCAAATTACCGAAATCAATTAAGTCACAATGCTACAAGCAAGAGACAATCAAGCTCAGTTTCTGAATTATATATCTACGTTAGATAAGGCACACAATTCCAATTCCACTGTAACTAACCTGAAATTAGATTTACAAACAAAATTTCTTTGCTCCATAGCAACAATTTGCTATCATTCCGCTTGTAAATGCGAAAATTGTTTTTGAAGGTGCATTGCAGGCAGCTTCACAGTCAGAAAGGGGCAAAAAGTTTAAGGAAATTAAGAAAAAACCTAGTATCTCTGATTAACACCTGACAAGGTACAGCAGAAATAATACCTAGAAACGACTAATATAAGCATCACGTATGCAACTATATATAGTAACTATGAAAATGATTATGAACAGGCGTACTCAGCAGTATCCAAACAGATCTGACACACAAAATCTAGAATGAAGAAGTTACTAACACCTGAACATGAAATAACTCTGAAAAATGCCGTGTTCAATAAATAGCTTCCCTGACCCCACTCCACTAATTTCCTTTTGCTTGATCTAAAATCAAGCTTACAATCGGCAATATAAAACGCGTCTGCTTCATTTGCTGAATACACTGCACTGAGCCACTGGAAATTAAATGACTTTTAGACAAAAAGATGAAGTCCTAAGGCTATACCTTCTGACCCATTATGTTTTGAAACTGTTAGAAGGACTAACATGTCCTAGGCCTATAGTTAAAGCTGCATATCCAGTTTAACAGGATAACTTAGGTGTTTCCTAAATGTGAGGAAAAAAGAATTAGAAGGTATACAAGTTGCAATAATAATAAAACAGCTGGTCACCAAAGGCCTTTCTCTTCTGAAAAGAGGCAAATGCACCATAAGCCACATCTTTCTAATAGCCTCTGGATAGTAGTTTTCAAAGAGATTGAAAACTTTGCACAAAAATGCAAAACTGATATTCCATCAACAAGCTGAAAAGCCTTTTGCTTTTTCCTGTGGTCTGAAGAGCAAATCTAACTATTAATGTAAGAAACCAATTGTATGAAATGTTGCAATTGAAGAAAACAGAGCTGAACACTGTTGAACATGGCTGCAGTCTGCCTTCTAAAATGTAAAGGGCAGCTTTAGTCACTGAGCTTGTCATAAGCAAAGAGGTTGGAGGCTTTTTTCTTGTGTTAGGTTGACATGGTTCATGGTGGTATTGCTATAGGGCCGTCGGCCTGTCATCATTTCTGTTATGAACTTGTATTTTCTAGAGCTTAAGACTTTGCCAGTAAAAAATAAATAAAATAAAATTACACAAAAATTGAAGCTGTTTTCTTCAGGAAAGGGATTTCTCCTGACAGAACCTCTACCTTATTATTATTATGTATAGAAAATACAGCCTGACTCTTGAGAATTTAACTGACTCCCATGGACTGTCAGAGGAGCTTAAGTAGGTCTTGAATTGGAAATGGGAAGCATCTACATTGTCAGTACTGAAGCCATTAAAATGCATCATCATCACTCTGTGAAAAAAAAGAAAAGTAGTCTGTAATTGTCTCAAAGGCTCCATTATAGACAATTCAAGTCGGTAATATATTTTTCAAACTTAGACTACCATTAAGTAGAGTTATACAATACCTGTAATCATTGATCTTTGTAAACTATTTTGTTGAATATTTGATTTATGCTTCTGGGTCTATATTATCAATAAAAACTTTCATAGCTTGGAGGAAAGGAGCAGGTACTGTTATTTCAACAGAACTGTAGGATTTTGTAACATCTGTGTCATCTCCTTTACTTCTATCCAAGGAAAGAGCGATATCTGTAAAGTACACCTTATTACATCTCTGATATGGTACACCACCTACGTACTGGGCACCTTGTAACCACTCATGAGTACAAATATAATCTTTCTGAATGATGTATTTCCATGCTGTGCTCATCTCTAAAAAAAGAATGGCATGAAAGAACAAGGTTTTGGGGAAAAGTTATTGATAAGCACTATCAAATCAGCTGCCAAGTCACGTAGACTCAGATAAGATGAGGATTTAAAGACTTCAGTGAGAACAGTTTCTAGGAAAATCAGATCAAATCTCAGCTGGGCCTAAACTTACGGAGTATTTTTTTTTTCAAAAGCAAGCCTATTTTTAATTCACAGCACAAGAAGGCTACTTTAAAGAAAGAGGAGGAGAGAAGAAAGGTAAATGTAGGATCCAACCCAGAAAGAATGAATGGGTACTGGAAGTATTTTTCTTACTGTAACTCTTGTGAGATATACTTAGGAATAATGTTAGAACATCAGTGAAATGTAATTTTTTGTACATACAATTAGAATACAAAGCAGACAACTGAAGCTCACAATTTCAGTATGCAAGATACTATGAAGAGAAAGGTAAACTAAATATCTACTGAAGAGTACACAGAGGGAAAAAAGTATTTTACCTTCCTTTTCTTTATATACAAATACAGAAACATTTGTGTCAAACAGGAATATTTGGTTTAGTCCCTTGAAAGCTGCAATTGTAACAGAAGGAAGAAAAAGAAAATATGAATCTATTCCATGTTGAACTACAGTATTAGAAAAAGGAATGGATGAAGAGGGGAATAACTTCCATGGCTTTTCTTTTTCCCCTCTTAGTAGAAACTTCTAAGAACATAGAGCCATTTCTCAATTAACCAGGGCAATGAGGAGAGAAAAAACATGCTAACAAACAGTTTAATCACCTTGTATTATTGCCTGGGGGAGAAGCAGGGGGAAACAGATTTGTGCAGAGAGCAGTTTTAACCAGCAGGTAGGTACCAGCTACCGATCCTGAAATGCCAACTCTTAAAGCCAAGAGCTTTGATTAGGGAAAAACAAGGCCTAGTTAATTTATAAACCATATTATCCAGTTTTATTGTTAATTCCCCATTATGCAAAGAGACTTCCTCAAGAAAATTTTGACATCTTTCTAAGGCATTTTTCTTTGACAACTTCAGAGTTACTGAAAAGCCACTCATTATCTTAATAGTTATTTTAAATGGAAGAAATCGTCTCCTTTGCACACATACACACCTGTGAAAAGACATCCCCTGTATCGCTTTATCCAGGAATTCTAGGGTTTTGTAGAGCACTGGAAATTTCCAAACGGAAATAATATTATTTGAAAGATTCTAAAGTCTGTACACCAAACAGATACCTAGAAAAAAAAATCAGCATATACAGAAAGCCTAATACTATGATGTACACTTCACAGACTTTCTTCTGTTTATGAAATATATTTGAGATAAAAGCAATTCCAACATAATACATATGTGATATCCAAGGAATATATAATATAAAATGTAATATTTTATATATATATCACATAATATAGATGTGATATCCGAGGAATTATGTCCAAGGAATGATAAATGCAGAATTTAGAGCATAGTCTTAGAAAAACCTTAACAACAAAAATAAACATAAAAGAAGAAAATTCCTAATGCTATGACACTTCCCAAGATGCCATCAAAATTCAGAACTTTTCTCAGAGACCAAGATGTCACATGAAGACTGCTATACAAAGGATATTCACAATACATGTATATATGCATAAGTATGGGAATAAACTCTTACATGTTGTTAACACTGCCATTGGTAAGTACAGTTACCTCTGTAGGTCCAATGTATACATTTGGGAACTCACAGGCTATTTCTAAACCCTGGGACCTAGAAGCACTCAGGCCATATGTTATTTCAAATCTTGTCCCAACATGTGTAGACTGCCTCCTCTCTCCACCATCCTGCTTTCCATAGGAAAAGAATGGTCTGGACAGCAGTAATGGTGCTACAGCAGACTCCAGAAAGCTCTCCTCTCAGGACAGTTCAGGGACAGCCTGGACAGGGAGGTTGTGTGTGACAGATCACAGCCACCCAGAAATTTTGCAGTGATATTGTTTGCGGTTTTTAGGAGATGCAGATGTTTCTAAAGTTACGAAGACCGAGGTAACAGGCAGCTAAAAAACACACCAAAAGTTCTTTCAAACTTTGTATACATTTAGCAGGCGATACTGTGTCATGGTTTAACCCCAGCCGGCAACTAAGCACCACACAGCCGCTCGCTCACTCCCCCCAGGTGGGATGGGGGAGAGAATTGGAAGAGTAAAAGTGAGAAAACCCAAGGGTTGACATAAAGACAGGTTAATAGGTAGAGCAAAAGCCGCGCAAAGAAGCAAAGCAAAACAAGGAATTTATTCACCACTTCCCGTCGGCAGGCAGGTGTTCAGCCATCTCCAGGAAAGCAGGGCTCCATCACACGTAACGGTTGTTTGGGAAGACAAACGCCGTTACTCCGAATGTCCCCACCTTCCTTCTTCCTCCCCCAGCTTTATATGCTGAGCATGACATCATATGGTATGGAATATCCCTTTGGTCAGCTGGGGTCAGCTGTCCCGGCTGTGTCCCCTCCCAACTTCTGGTGCACCCCCAGCCTACTCGCTGGTGGGGTGGGGTGAGAAACAGAAAAGGCCTTGACTCTGTGTAAGCACTGCTCAGCAGTAACTAAAACATCCCTGTGTTATCAAGGCTGTTTTCAGCACAAATCCAAAACACAGCCCCATACTAGCTGCTACGAAGAAAGTGAACTCTATCCCAGCCAAAACCAGCACATACTGAAACTTTTTTTTAAAAATCTGTAAGAGAGAACTCTAGGGTTTGTTAATGAAAAAAATGGTAGAACTGGCATTAGTATAACAAGTGGTATAAAGATGCAAAACTTTTTTTATTAACTTAAGCCTTAGAACCTAGAACTTCAATTTTATCTTGTTATTCCACAGTGTTTCCAAGTGCACATGCTAATTGCCTGCTCTCTGTAACAAGTTCCACAAGAGGGAAGGGGAATAGTTCACTTCCTTTTTGAAAAAGGCAAAGCCATGAGAGACAGTAAACTATGCAAAGTCAATGGTGAGTCAGACATTCTAAGAAACTAAATTTTACAATATTGTACAATTTGCAATCAACTGCCACATAAAAAGTTTCAAGTTCTAGAACACACAAAACCAGAATAGCAACACTACTTCTTGCTCTTTACTCTTAGATGTCCTCATTCATGAAAAATGAAGACGTTCAAATTAAAAAAGGGAGAAGGATAAAAATCATAAAATTATGATCTACAACATTAATAACAATGCAAGTTACTAGGCAGCGAAGTAGCAATTAGACTACAATAGTAGTAGTAAGTAGCAAATAGACTACTACAATACCTTAGTGGCCCAAATATTTTCATTTTCCTGAGATATGTTCCCCATGAAACACTGTTTCTAATTTTTAAAGACTAGAAATTTATTGCATGGTGACACACTCTTTGTGGCTCCATCTCCCCTGAGCCACACAGCAAAGAACGTTTTGTTAATCCAATAATAATATAGTGCTATAGAGAGGATTCAGCCCTAGCATAAAAAGATCCACTGTTTCATATGATGTAATTTTCTGCAGTAATGGTCTTGTAGCAGAATGATGACATTATCCAAGGTTATGTCACTTTACAGACATACATAGGTCTACTCTTTTGCCCTGAAGAGACAGCTCAAAGCAGCTTTCTGTATGTAAATTACAAAACAAAAAAAAAATCTTTACCATAGAACAATTTATTCAAATGAAATTATGCCTCAGTGTACTCATGCTCCACCTTAAACCCATTAATTTCTCCCAATTCAGCCCTTCTGATACGCTATAATCCAAATTTTTTCATTAAACACACATTATCTGTCATTCCACTCTTCTTCCAGTATTAGTGCAAATTTTTCATCTTCCTTAGAAAAGTTCCCAAATGAACAGCACCACTGTCAAACTCATAGAACATCCCAATCTAACAAAGACACTTCCTCTCATCACTGGTCAGTAATCAAATAAGGGTCTATTAGTTTGAATACATACTCTGTGGCAGTTTACATTACACCCAAATGGACCGATTAAAGCAAAACACAATTTTAAAGACATAATGCTCAAGAAGATGCCCTAACATGAGCAGGCAATTTGCAGTATATGGTGACACTGTGAAAGAGAACCTGAGTGAACTAATATTTATGCACAGCAGACAATCAGTGCCCAGGAGTGAATCAGAGGGCTGAGCTGTTTGGCAGCAAACCCGATCAGTTCAGCACCTGCAAGCACAGGACTGCTGCAAAGGACTAGCATGTATCTGTCCTTCAGAGAGCGAAGGTTACACAGGGGCTGCTGGAACTACTACACTAGGTCAGAGAACATGTATTAATGAGCTGGGAGAATGAGACACTGTATAACGCTGTACATATTACACAACAACAAAGGTCATGAGTAAATTCCTATGGTTGTTAGATAGAAAGACTAGGCTGACAATAGTAAACTGGGCTTTCTTCTCAGTTGTCTTGCATTATCCTGAGACAAACTGAACATGAAACTTGCCCAAAAGAACCACGTACAGGCACAGCAGAGGCAAAAACTAACAGCAGAGGGAAAATGTAATATATGGAGCGCTGACACGTAACTGGTGCCCAAAGGAAAGCTTTAAAGAAGTAGAAATAAACCTGTTTCATCAGAGGCACACAGTCTACTAAAAATAGGACTTATTTGATGACTTTTACAAAAATACTTCATATACCTCAAAAGAGAAGGAGGAAGACAAGTAAGAATACATTTTAAAAAGAAACCAGCTATTTTACATATCAACAGCAAAACTATACTTGGCAAAGAGCAGTGACCACTTAGATGCAAGTTTTCCCAAATTACAGCATCAGATTTATTGCCAAACTACGATGGAAAATAGTGTTTATTTTAAGAGGAATTAAAAATTACTAAAAGCTGCACAAGAACAGAAAACATACATAGAGCCAGCAAACACTGATACTACCAATAGGTGTGCAACCCTTCAAGAAGCAAAATATTGCCAAAAAAAAAAAAAAAAAAGAAAAAGGAAAAAAGCTGTCAGCCATCAAAAAAAGAGCCACAAGAAACAGAGACAAGCGTTTCTTACTGATTATTGAAGGAAAGGAAGTCACAAGTGAGATAAATAAAAATCTTTATAAAGGTTGGCAGTACCTCAATGAACTTCGGGTCAGAACACTGATTTTATTATTATTATTATTATTAAGGGGAAGGAAAAGGATAAATCAAGGTCAGGAGTCTCTGTCAGAACCGTTGTAAGATCCAAAAATGATCTTGGTTAAATACTTCTCAGTAGTCTTGTGAAAGAAATGAGGATCAATACAGAGAGGTACAGAAACACGTAACAGAAGCAGCAACAATCACTAGCAGTCTTTACATTGTGCAAAAGAAAGTCAGTTGTCCTTAATGAAAGCAATAGATATCAAGTTTGAAGGCAGAAGATATTTAGCTTAATTGCTTTTGTGTTGTTAGTTAACATAGTTCCTGGTGTTTAAAAAAGCAATGATCATATTGTGAAAACTATCATCACCATTAAGGTCTGTTGCCAAGAAAATAAAAAAATAAAAAGTTAAAAATAGTAACAACAACCAACACCCTCCCCCCCCAACATCAGAAGTATAAATGCCAGTATTCAAGAATAAGATTGTCTCTCGGAGAAATATACCAGCAGAACTCATAGAGCAGAATTTTGCTGGTAAACTGTCCTACCCAAACAAATTAAGGTATCATTACAAATTCCACTCTCAAGAGTTCAATTAGCCAACTCACAACAAGGCTACATGAATGAATTACAACTACTCAGAACAAGAGCTGCAGAGTTGGGCCCAAGATGGCATACAGTGTTAACTACTGCCGGTGTGCAGAATAATAAATCCAGGGTTGTTAATGTTGTTTTTCTTCTTAAGTAAAAAGAAAATTGGAATGCAACAGCTGGAAACAGTGTTATTATAAAGGAAAACTCTATGCACCTTTTCTTTGTGTGAAATTCTGTTCCATTTATGACACCTTATTATTTACATTCAAAGCAAAATAACTGGAACTTCATACACAAAACAGTGTACGTAGCCAACAAATATAAATCCTTATCATCTACAGATTCGAAAATCTGCATTTAGGCACAGAAAGAGAATAATTTTTATAAACAGTCAAATTTCTGTGTGAATCTTTAAAATCACTAAACAGAACCTTTAGACTCCCAACACCTTCAAAACGTACCTCTCCACTTGCTAAAGGCCCTCTATGCAACTGAACGTGTGTAACAGTCAGAAAACAAAAGCCACATTATTAACAGTGGGAATGAACCCTTGGGTTTCATTTATTTAGCATGTTTGGTTTTTTCTTTTAAAACCAAAGGCTTTGGGTCTGGTGCAACTAATAAATAAATAAATCAGCACCAAAAATGCATTGCATTTGTGTGTAATTTATGTGCAATATTAAAATCAAATCATGGATCTTTCAGCTTGGGAGCATTCCTCTGTTAATTCCCCAGGGAGAAAAAAAGATCACCGCTAATGCTGCCCATGACATTTTGAAATGTGGTAACCCTTACAGAAATTAAAAAAACTCTGTTCTACAGATGCTGAACTAAGCCCCAATTCTGGATCATTCTAACCACAAACAACAGGCAACCATGTGGGCAATTTGCAAATCAATCATGGGAATATTAGAAGTTAGACACTAGGTTAGTATGTCTCTTATGTCCTTGCCAAAATTTTCCTTGCTGTTAAATTAAAATGTTAGCTTTCAAACATATGACAAATCTTATTTACTCTATTTATGGTTAGATAATTCTTAATGAGGAGCTCTTTTACTTATCTCCAACATTTGCTCGTGAAGCATCTATGAGGTATTTTAATCTAATAATATCCTTGAACTCTTTGTTTTTGCAACAAGATACAAGTACAGAACACAAGGGCAAGACAGGTTTTTTTTTTTCCTTCTTTGTTCCCCAAAATCAGATGGAAATGGAGAACGACAAGAAAGTAAGTTTCTACCACCTAGAAGCAGAAAATAGGCTTACAAGATTGCCAGTTTATAGCCTAAGAAGATTAATTCTTGCACTTAAACCATAATAGAGGACAATCTAGAAAGGACTGATGTTTAGTTGAATTGGTGCTATTTGCTCTGATGCAGAAGAAATAGGAAGCTGTTTTAACCTCCCATTCACACTGTAAAAGACAGCATGCACATAAGCAAACTCCAGCATGGAATTGTTACCTGTTTTCTTGTAACAGCAATCTCCTAGGCAACTTGTGCAATGAAATGAAAGTAAGAGTACATTTTTGACTTCTGACCTTGTGACAATGGGTAGGTAACACCCAGGAGAAAGAAAACATGCCAAAACTCTTGTGAATTTCACAACACTGCAATGAATTTAACTGCAAGTTAATTTCTTCTAAACTATAGACCAGAGATTACCAGTATGACTAGCCATGCACGAGCTGATTAGAAGTGGCACACAAAAAACAGCAGTCTTCTCCACACAAAAGAGATAGCAGCTGCAAAAGAAGAAACTTGTAATCCCAGTTGCCTAAACTACTTCTTGCTCCTCTGCGAACAGTCAGAAAAAGCTGGCATACCTGTGCCTATACAGTAACCCATGACTTCGAGTTATGGTGAAGGCATCTTGCAAAACTAAGCTGCTTTAGAAACCATCTCCCTTTTAGATGTACTTGAATATGCTGACTTATCTTATGTAAGGTGCTGCTTCACAACACTAAGGGACACAGGCAAGGATAATAATTTACATAAAATGGTCACTGCTCCTAACAAAAATTTAAACAAAAATAAATACATGACTAAACTTTCTATACTGAAGTGTCATGTTCTCTGCATGTTAATTTAGCTTTAGTTCAGCTTTAAGCACAATGCTAAGAAACATCTTATCTTTGCAGCAGTTTTCCTAAGTTCATTTGTCAGTTAGGAAAGGTTAATATTATACACACAGCTTGTACAGAATATAATTTCTAATTTAAAATATTTTCAGCCCCCTACAAGTTTAGGCACAGATCAACAAAGGCAACATTCAATCCTATCTGTGTTCTGGTGGTGGGGTAGCTATTGGCTACAATTACATAACAAAACCACTTGTCATAGCTCAAAATACAACTTATGCAGTAAATTGAGAAGATAGATCCTAGGGGGCATTACTCTAGTGATATATTTTGTACCAATTCAATAGATTTTTCCTCCTGTATCTTCACGTTGGTTTTGTATGTTTTTACAATATGCTGAAATGCCAGGATCAGATATTAAACGGTACAACTATAGTGAAAGTACTTATTTAGGTATCAAAGATCTCTAGCTTCTGTTCTGGTTTTTTTTATTTTTTATTTTAATCAGCTAACCCTGTACTGTGTGCGTCAGATAAGTGCACACATAAGTAGGTTTAATAGTTTTAATTATACTACATACTAGCGGTTAGAACAGTAGTCTTCCGTAGGAAAAGACTAAAGCATTTTAAGAAAAAGCAATCTACTGTACAAGTTCTGAGTATTTGTTGTTAGGATTTGCTGTAAGAAAAAAAATGGAAATTTAACAACACAAAGTGTTGGTTTTAAAAATAAATAAATGAATTGTTGGTGTACTGCTGTACTTTTAAAGTTAAAATTTACTTATTCCTTTTCCTCTGGTTTATACTACACAGTGAAGTGAGCACCGCTTACAAACTACACTAAATCTTGCTGCATATGTTTAATAAAGCAGGATGTAACTGTAGTACACTAGCACAAAGGCTGTTTTTTCTATTACAGCTGGAATTTCCTACGAAAAGAAGTCCGTCGATTAATTTTACGTATTAAATAACAAGCTGTCTAGAGGTGCTGTTCACATATTTTACTTACTAAACAAGAGCACTATTTTCCAGTGTGCTAATTTCCTGGTAACTGGAACAACAGACAAAAAACCTAAGATTTCATCCAACAGCTCAAAGGGAAAAAGAAGGTAATTCAAAAGGAGAAAAATCCAGAAGAAGGGTGAACTGCATTTATTATAAGTGCTGAAAAAAGGGTGTTAGATAACACTTCAAATAATGATACAGAAGGACTCCGAATGAAAGAGATGAAGTGCTTCCACTGGCAGTTCAGGGGCGAGAACTTCCCTGTGGAAGGTAAACTGATATATCAAGGTGGGACTCAAGGGCAACTTAATCAATCTCAATTATGTTAAAGAGATTGGGAAGTTAAAGTCACAGAAGATCAGACTCGGCGACGCTTTCACATAGCCTAGCGTCAGCCGCTAAAGTATACAGATGCAGGTTCTATAGGTTCCAAACACTTCCATTGTTTCCAAAGTCAAGAACCTTGTAAGTGCTGAAACCTCATTTAAGGATTTTACACTCACAGTTATGAAGTATTCACAAATATTTTGCAAATCTTCCTATCAGAAGACATCCTATCTTCTTTAATCAGAAGCAAGTATGTGAGCTATAGAAAGCAAGTTCATCGCACATTACGTTAGACCAACGTCATGTTCAATTCTTCATCATTTATAGATCAATTAATATTTGTTCTATAAAATAGGCACGGTTTAGATGAAAACTTCCAAACCCAGTCACATATATTTTCACACCCTACCTTGTTGTGAAAATTATTGCAAAGCCTAAAGTTTCAGATTCTGGAAAACACAACCAGCTATGGAGGTACTTCAAAACGTTACAAAAGTGTAGTTATAGATATCCAATACCAAAAATTTTGTTTCTGCTCTTTCAAAAGAAGTAATTTTATGCAGATTTCTATAGCTTCTAGAAATACGTATGTAATTCATTTTCGATAAGCACTATGTGACACATTAAAAATTTCATAAGAGAATTAAAGATAAGGTTCTTATTTCTCACGTAGGTTTACACCAATATAACCATTTGTCTCATTCAGAAGATTTACAGCAGACAGGTTGGGCAGAAAGCATCTAACCTGTGCACCCCTTATTTCATTCCTTCCCCAAAATTATTGCAAATTTCTTGAAACATTTAGGAATCTTGGGGAAGTCCAAGCAGTCTCCTGACTGCCTTTTTGCCTCCTAAGGGTCACAACTCATTATGAAACAAACAAGTTCACCAAAAATTATGTTAAAGTTGTGACAGAACTCGAAGTATTTAGAGGCTGAAACATACTACAAGTCCTCTGAAAGGAAGTGTACACTATGAAAATCTTCAAGGTGGTGTCCCTTTTATGCCTCTGTACTGGAAAACAAGAGTATTTTCAGTTTAATTTTATCCACAATTACGGCTTTCATCACAGTTTAAAGATTACTGAAATACAACACATTATTGCTATGCAACTTTTTAAAATAGAATAAATCACATCCGCATTGTAGCATTACAGTAACTAGGGGAATGGAAACACAACAAATATTTATCAGTGCACAGGATGCCTCTCATATAGGGATGAAAATAAATTATATCAGCATGCATAAACTCCTCATATAAGTATATTTTATATATAAGCACACAAAAGGCCATAATTTATGTCTGTTATTTTATTTGAATCCAGAAAGTGACAAAGTATTTCTCTGGAGCTGTACTTTACAACAGATAAATTTAATAACAGCAAGGAGCAGGTTTATACCTTGAGTGTCTCAATCTTGGCAAACTTAGGTCCAAGATTTATGGATCCTTTGTAATCACTTTCCCAGTATGAGGTACAGTATTTTTAATGCTTCTTCACTGTATGAAACCCAGGAGTTTGGAGAACTAAACATGACTCAGAACCTCAATTTGTATTGGTTTTGCCTGTTTGGAATGTTACAGAAAGGCAATTTCTAAATATAGACAGGATAGCATCTGAGAAAAATGTCTTTGGTTCCTAGAATACTGTTCAAAACTAAAGCACCTACCCTGTAAATACCTGTGCATAATAAATTCACTTAAAACTGATATAGAAATCTTACATAACCATATCAATTCCTAAATATTTATATTGCTTTCCTAGACTGTCCTGCTCAGGTGAGTATTATGTGTGAAGTAGATTTTCAAATTATGCTAAAAAGCAGTAGTAACTAAAAAAGCTTTCCTGAAACTTCTAAATAAGAATGAAATTAAAATAATTGGTTTTAGATTAAAAAAAAAAAAAAACATAGCCCCAGGCTATTTGAAACTCCAGTGGTGAAACTGAAAATGAAACTGAAATAACTCACTTAATCGCTGTTTTGCATAGCATATTGAGAGTGCAGATGAAACAAACAGAAACCAAAGGCTCTAAAATGCTTTAAACTATTTGTGGTAGTGTGAGTAGTCATTTTTGGTTTAAACCACGATAACTGAATTGCCTTCACCTGTTATAAGCATGAAGGAGGGGAAAAGTGCACGTTTCTTGGAAACAGAGTAACTCATTAGACTTCACAGCAGTCTTTCCAGAAACTGCAACAACTTGGGTTTTGCAGATGGAAGGCACATGCCTCAAGTTCACACTTTTTAAGAATTCACCCACATCCAAAGCTGCTTCCTATGCGATTATCCACATAGACTATTTCAAATACCAAGTCACATACAAAAATACTCCAGTATTCTACAAGACACATGCTGCAGAAGCCCCTGATTCGACAAATAGTTAAGAGCAGACTTAAATGCTCTTCTAGTCATGCTGACTATTCAAACCTCAAGATCCAATCTAGCTGTAGCATGAGGGACCGATGCATTTCAGAAGAACCCTGCAAAGCTGAAAGTCTACTGATACAAAAATTGGGAGATGACCGTCACAGAGATTTCCAGACTTTTCAGTTGGAGATTGCAACCCTAAACGCTCGCCCGTGCCCTGCACAGCACAAGCAACCCCAGTGTAAGGGACTCGCTTCTCTCGGCCGCCTCCTGCAGACCTCCAGGCGCCGGGGCAGTGTCGCGGCCCTTGGGATTCTCCAGCTCTGCAAACTGGGAACCCATTCTCCATAGCCGCTTTCCCCGGACGTTAACCCCCATCTACCCCGCACCTCTCCCTCCACACCCACCCTAACTTCATTCAGCCGACCGCCGTTAAGGGTAAGCGCCCTTTTCAATCTCAGCCCCGGATCTTTTAATTTAGGCGAAATTTGCCCACGAAAGGCAGACGGGTTTAAGCAACACCGCCCCGGGCGCCCTCGCTGCCCGCCCGGAGCGAGGAGACCGCGAAAGAGCGGCCGCAGAGGGCAGGCCGCTCGGCCCGGCCCGGCCCACTCCCCCCGGGCCCGGCAGCCGCCTCGGCGGAGGGGCGGCGCGTCACGGTGGGGAGGGGGGGTGCCCGCCGCCAGCTACGGTCCCTCACCGTCCGGGCGGCCGGGCCGGGCCTCGCGGTGCAGTGGGACCGGCCAGCGCGGGGCGGAGGCCAGGCCGCGGCAGGGGAGAGGGGCGAAGGCTACACACCCAGCAGGAGACCATCCATGTCAAAGATCAGGTGAGTGACTGGCCGCAGTGCGGCCGCGGAGGAGGAAGCGGACATAGTGAGGCCAGAGCAGCCGGGAGCCTGTGTGGCAGCGGCGCAAGCGCGCTCCGCCGCGGCGGCCGGAGCCGAGGGGGAGCTGTGCCGCTGCAGGGCAAGGCCGGGCCGGGCCGGATGGGAGCGGGAGCGGGCGCGGCGGGGGGGCTCGGAGCCATGTGGCGGTTGCGAGCGGGTGTTCGTACCGGCAGCGCCGTTGGGCGGGCCGGCAGCCAGCGGGGCGGAGGAGTGTCTGTTGTTGGTTTGTTCTGTTGTTCTTTTTTTAAAACAAAGTCTGTTTCTCTTCGTCGGCCTCTTCTCGTGAAGGATTTTGTTTTTAAATCTTGCTTGGTGCTGCTTACGGGAGAGACTGGGGAGTTCTTCGCGTTTTGACATTTAAGACAGTGTTTCCTCACAAAACTTTTGCGTGCCTCTGTAGAGACTTACAAGGATAATATTACCGCTGGATCATAATTGGAGCCATAAACAAAAAGGTGCAAATCTGTGTAAAACTGCGAGGAAAGGGTAATGTTACGGTGTGTAAACCCGTCTCTTAAGGGTTGCTGAATGTGAGCATAGTTAATTGGGGGTGTTTGGGGGGGGTGGGTGGGTTCTGAAACATTCAAGAAGTTCTGAAGTTCAAGAAACAAGCCAGTGTTCTTGAGACGAAGCAAAATCTTCCTGCGCGGACACACCACAGTTTTGACTGGGTAGTTGTGAGGGGAAGAGGTAACTTTCCTCATCAGGCTTCCCTTTTTTATTTTTTCCTGCAGGTAACTCACTGTTCGGCATCAAGAGCGTTGACATGCGAGTTGCAGAAGCGGAGGTGAAATGAGCTGTATCAGGCTCCTAAGGTGACATACTGGCTTGAAGATTTGCTGCCTTCTGTGTGAAGGCAATGGTTAGTTGCGGCTTTGCATAAAGGAGGTCCTGTCTCTTTTGTCTGTAGGTAGGCCTCTCAGCAATTCATTTTTTTCTGGCAGTGCCTTCATTTGAATTGGCAATACTTCACCATTTTAGCAAGTTAGTGGGGATTTTTAAAGCCCTAACTGGAGGTGTCATACAATCATATTTGAATTTTAATTTACCCCCCTTATGCATCTTACCTACCCCCAAAACCTATCCCTTAAAAGAACCCTCACCCTACATTTGTGAGAAATACCATAGACACAAAGTCCTCATACCTCCTCCTGTCTTGGAAATAAGAAGACAAATAAAACATCCTTGGCCTTTACTTTTACCTTTTTACTAATAAAACTTAACTTTCAAAAAAAGTTTTTTGAGTTTTGGGTTGGTTCTCTGGTTTGGGTGGGTTTTTTTTTAACTTGTCTCATTTTGTAATGATTAGGTTTGATAATGCTGCTTAGGCCATGTCTATGCAGGCTAGGAAAAAGACTGTGCACAGTGCCTTAAATGTCTTGCGTAGTCATGACATGCATTTGTTAGTTCTTGCATAGGTTTAAGAAAATGGGTCCTGTGCTTCCAGATTAAATTTTTCTATGTAACCTTACAATATGAGTGTTAAGAATACGCACAGCTGAAGAGCTGTAATAGATACTGTGCAACAAGTCAATGTTCCAAATTTGTTTCAGACAGCAAACGTGTTGGTTTGCTTAGTAGTTCACTTAGGTGGGGGCATAGCTAGAATCAAAAGAAAAGCCAAATCCTAAATACAGTATGTCCAAAAAAGTATTAATCTGCTAAAAGAAAAAAAAAATTCATCATATTCTCAATACTTACAATAGTAATATTCTGCTATCCTAAGAAAGAACATGTTTCTGCTGTAAGAGTGTACGCTGTTCTGGCAAACATTTCAAGAGGGTGAGTAATGAGGTGGTATGGCAGTTGTACCTGAGGTGGATTCATTCACTTTCTAATTATCAAATATTCTAAAAAATCCATCTTTAATTGTATTTGTTGGCATAGTAACACCTGTACTTGTTAGCAAGAAAGCTAACAAGTCATTCAGGTATCTTGAGTCACTGTTCTAATTAGAGAAAAGCGTAAGTATTTTGATCACAACTCCACCTTCCCTCCCTCCCTCCCCAAAAGGGGAGATGCTTACTATTTTTAGTGTGTAAACCACCAGGTCATCTCATAAAACATAAGGCTTATGCAAAACTTGAGTATTTAAAGTGCAAATCCTAAAGACAACCTACTTGAAAAAAACCCACAAAATGGAAGTGCAATACACAAGATGAACCTTTTTAGCGTGAAGTGGTCTGTGATACAAATCTTACTGCGCACATTTCAAGACAGACAGGTTACCTGACATGCTGACAACTTCAATTTGCTTTGCTTTATTCTGGCTCATCAGCGATAATCAACATAATGTTAGCTTACTTGATTCTTCAAAGCTACATTCAAACACAGGAAAATCTTCCCAATATAGACAAACTGTTTAGGTTTAGTCAGCGTGACTAAATCTTCGTACTAACAGAATGAAGTGGGATGAAAGTCCAAGCAGAACTTTTAATTCATGGTGAACCAGAGTTGTCTAGATGCACAAATAAGTGAAAATGCTGATGTAAGTTTTATTCAGTCTTAAATATTTGTCTCAAACATCTCAGCAGTAGTATTTGATTTTTTTTTTTAAGAAGGAATGAAAAGAAGTTGAGATTGAGAACTGTGCAATTGATTTTTTTTTGTTAGCTACTTTTTTATTATTATTTATTTTAAGCCTGTTTCAAATGAAGAGGGCTTTACTTTAATAACTTTTGAGTTGTGGGAAGCATACTATGGTGGAGGTACAGTAAACATGAAAACTGATAGTTAATTATATGCTTACTAACCTGATGTCTCCTTACTGAGAAGGGTGAACTTGAGTTACTGAGATGTAGTCATGCAAGTATACTTGAATCCTGCAAACTCTGAAGAACACATTTAACTTCATGTACATTTATTTAATGAATTTTACTTGCTATTTGGTCACATACCAAAGCAGATGAATAAATCTTTGCTTAGTTTTACATTTTATGGTGTTACATGGTACAGATACAGGTTTTTAAACGACTGTAAATTAGCTGCCTGTAGGTATTAAACAAGTCTATTTTCTCTGGTTTGTAATAATATGTTAAAATCACTTTGTTTTTATTGTTCTTACATGTGAGATACAGTGAAAATACTCAGGTATGCATCCATGGGCTTATTAAGTATGCAACACTGTTTTAAGTACACAGTCCTCATAACCTTTTTTTAACCTTTGTATGTTTGTTTGGGTTTTCTTTACCTTGAAGCTAAAAAGTTTTCCACATCAGTGAAATGATTGTGACTTCTTAAGCTTTTACTCTCTAGGAAAAGAACTTCAGAATATGCTTAAGTGTTTTCTTGGTTAATACACTTGACTCAAAAATTGCAGTTTCCTATTTCAATACTTCATATTGTGCTTGAAATATGGACTCACTTACAGTATTTTTATAACATTGATAGGAACATCATGCACTATGTGTTTCACATGGAAATGACTGACTTTATTTTTCTTGTTCTGCAGGCACCTTGGCAAAGAGGATAAACAGATTATAATCCATTTTGGTTTGAATATTAAAAAAGAATCTAAAGACTTGAACAAATCCAGTAATTTAAAAGCTTTCACAATGATTTACATGAACAGCTGTTAAACCCGCTATTAGTAACAAATTACTTGGAATGAGTTAGAGTTAAATGTAATTTAATTCAGGTATCAGCTGAGATTCACAACAGTTGCTGTAGTTGAGCCTATAAGCCCTCAGAAAATGAAACCCCTCCCAGTGCTGGATGTCACCAAACAAGAGCATTTCACCCTAAGAATATGAATTAAGTGGATTTTATTGTTTCACTTCATGTTTTTATGGTTGCAAAAGGGAAAATGAGCACATGTCTTAAGGCAATGAAATAATACCATACACCTGCTGATCTAAGTCATGTTTTATTGGTTACATAAGTCAAAAGGGAGTATTATCCTCTTTAATGAATCGTATGGGTCTTCTTACAGCCAAGCAGCTAGGGGGAGGAGAGGAGAGACATCCATTTTCTGGATTTTGATATTTGCCACCAATTACAAGTGAGTTAGTTACAAAGGCAAGAAAGATGATGTGTTACGCTTCAGGAGAAAAAGAGTGAAGAAGTTATATGTTGGTCATCTACAAATTTAGATGAAGCACTATAAAAAGTTTCTTAAGCAGAAATGAGGGGTGAAATTCTAGCAAAGCCAACCAAGCACGCAAGAGGGAACAAGGGATCTAAGGTATCTTTAGATGTCAATTGCTGTATTTATTGGTGGGATTGTACAACAGAACAGTTTCTGGCGCTGGGAAACGAAGGCATAATGCTATGCCTCAGAGCCTTTTTTCGTTTCCATTAAAGTCAGTGAGAATCATTTTCTCTTCTCTATGGCTTGTGAATTAGCTTTTTAACATCATTTTTGTTCTTCCAGTAAAATACTGGCTGCACACAGGCAAAGTGTTCAGGTGATCAGCAGTGTCATTGTAATTGAAATCCTGAAGTGCTTAGTGGGTGGGTCCTCCTTAGCCTTAAACTATCAGAAAGATTAGGGCAGAAGGGAATGCATCCCCAGAAAAGATCTGAAGTGTTGTATCTTGGTTTGGTTTTCCTGTGTGATGTGGGCTTCCTCTGGAGGATCATTTGCAACTTTATTTAACTAACTTTCAGTTATTGCAGGAGCCTAAAATACTGTTTATGCTTTTGGTTTTCTTGTCTGCATGTGAATTTTATGGCTATATTTTTTTTGTTTAACTACAGTTCAATTGTTACAGATTATAGGTAAATTTTTGTATTTGTAATGCCATGTGGAATACATGTTCTGTGAACCTTCCTGAGCAAGACATCTATCACTTTGTGGCTGGCAATAAGAGCAGAACTGAATGCAGTCACCCTTCCAGTGGTCCCTTTCAGTCTTGTGTTCCTAAGCTCAACTTTTTCAAAAGCTGCAGTAATTATATCTTCAGATGCAAAAGAGAGAGAAGGAATTGTGATTCTCTGCGTCACAAGGTCTCTAAGCCACTGATCTGTAATGCTCCAGATTCAGGTTTTATATGCATGTTCTCCACTCGGCATGCAACAAGCTGGAGAGTTGAATCTGCAGAGCTCAGACATGCTGCCCATTTTGTGGGTGCATGCCCTTACAATTTTGTATGTACCCAGAAGAGTCAAGCAGAGATAAATGAGCTCGCTGACACTCAGCCCAGAATGTCTACATGATCAGGGTAAACATGCAATCAGCCTAGGTAGTGCAGGGAGACTGTTGGAGTCCAACTATTGTACAGTACCACAACTTTCATGTTTTTGCAGTGATTCTAGCAGTCTGAGTGTCTAGCCAGAGAAGCCATAACGCTATACTGGAACATATGAAGTAGCAACTCTGATCAGGAAGCAGAAATGGTGGGAAGGGACAGGAGAGAGGGCAGTGCCAAGTAGAGTTAACCAGCTGCTTCTTAAGTCCCTGTTGCAGCTGAGTTAGATATATAGGCTGTTCTTGACTAGGGGAGTTAGGACTTTTCCTTGGCTGCAGGAGTTGGTGTACCTCCCAACTAAGTCATAATTCCCTTTGGGAAATTCCTCTTTTCCCTCCTGAAGCTGCTGCCCTGTCTTCCTCCCTACATGTGCAGACACGCAAACATGCACTGGTAGGTAGCATGCTCCAGAACATGCTGTTGTGGACAGCCAATGTCAAATATGCTTTGTGAGCACTAGCATGTAGGGCACTGACTAATTTTTGGGTGAGGAAATAGTCCCTTCATTAGGTTGTCCACCTACTTTAAGTTAAGCATATGTTTACATGCCTTGAGGAATTAGGTTCAGTGTGTTGTAACAAAATGTATGAGAAAATAATGTAGCCTTATTTCTTATTTCATACTTTGAACTAGAATTTTCTTAGCAGAATATCAGTAACAGATACTTGTTTTCATGAAACATTTGTAAACCAAGAAACACCACTTGTAAATACTGATACAGTTAGATATTAGGGATACCTAAAATGAAGCATTCTAGTCCCAGTGCTGGCAAGCCAGTGAGAACCTGATTTCCCCCCCCCCCCCCGCCCCAAGCCAGCTAGCTCCACCTACTAAGTGCATCTCAAACATTTCACTTTGGGTTCTGTGAGGTGAATGATTGCTCACAGTGACACTGGAGGACTGAAAGATTCCTAAATTGCCATTTCATGTGCTTACGCATAGGTAAGACCACAAGAGATGTTCAAGATCTAGATGAATTCTTTGTATTGAGACAGAATTGTATATGCTTAAAATGTCTGTCCAGACATGCCTAAAATTTTCTCATTGCTCTATTAGGATATCCCATGTTCTTCCTCTACTTTTTTATTTATTTAACAAACTTCATTCCTTTAACCTTTCCTCATAAGTTATGCTTTCTGAAGCTTTTAGCATTTTGATTGCTCTTCAGGATTCTAGTTTTTCTGTATCCTTTGAGAAGTCCAGCACTCAGGTAAATTTTTGTAGCCGCAGGTTTTATAAGTGACAAATAGAAAGGCCATCTTCTACTAACAGACTGCCTTCTTAGTCCCAGATACAAAATTCTGTTGAATTAACATAAGAACTGAATTACTGTTTTTGCCATACTTTTATTTTGTTCACTAATGAATGATTTGTAATTCTTACAAATAATTTTTTACTATTGCTGCTTGATCAGGTTGTTCCCCATTTTGTACCAAGCCAAAAGCTGAAAACTTTTGTTGCCGCTTGTCCAATTTAAAATTTTCTTTATGGATCACTTCTAGCTGTATCCTCATTAATTAAGAATAGTCAACATTATACTTCACTGAAAGAGATCAGTGGCAACATATCCAGCCCATGAAAAGCGTTCATACCTTCTCATACAGTTTGAAAGATTTTTCTGCATTTTTAAGTATGAAAAATTTTTTATCTTGCAAGCCTGATGAGGCAGCTGTCTGCAAGAAGCTGTGTTACAGAATGGATTGTTGTATGTGACATTTAGACCAGTGGCTGCCACAAGCAATAAGGAATGAGTATTATATTAATGACCATGTTTGACAGCCTGGCTCCATAATCTGTTTTTCACTGCTTTCTCCTTTTTAGGCCAACAATTATGCCCTCATCTGGAAAAATTAGACTAACGCAATTTTCCCAAAGCTATTAACAAGACTTCTAATATTAAGATGGCTGTATATCCTAATCAAGTAGGATGTGCCATCCAGAGACTAGCCTCCTTGTGTTGTGGTCATGAAATGACGTAGGTTTAGGCTGCATTCTTGACTTGCAGAGCTTGGAGGAAAGCCTAGGTGCTTCGGTAAGCATTGAGCTTCACTCAGTAGATGGCACTCTTGTCACTGAACCTCTACCAGCCTCTTCGGGGGTGGTGTCTGCACTAAAGCTTTTTAAAATTGGTGGAAATAGAGTAAACCCTTACCCACTTGCAATTTTTTAATCTATTTAGCTGGCTGATTGTTGCTTTTTGAAGGACCTGACAAAGGGTGGGAACCTGCATGTTCATCTGCTTTTTCTGACTTCGTCATATCCAGGAAATACAGTAAAATAGATTATCTATCTAGTAGATCCAATGAAATATATTTTTCCTGTCTGTTCAAGCCCATCTGTCTTTAAAGATCCTGTTCTTTTTGTGGCGTGAGGTAGCTTAGCCAAGTATTATTTGATAGTCAGAAACTATGGCTATAGCGACTCCAAAACCTGGATCTTTATTCTTACATGGCATAGCTGATACATTCCTCCAGCTAAACTCCTGTATGTAACTCTTAACTAAAGTTAGCACAACCGTGAAAAAAAAATACAAAAATCATTAGACCACGTCACTGAGTTCCATACATAAAAGCCATTGTGACTTCCTCAGAACTACACAAAGTCCTCTGCAATCCACAGATTTCACAAGTTCATATCATGATTCCCCTAAGTCCTTCAGGATAACTACATGGCTGCAGAATTTTTACAGTGAAACTTGTCATGTGTCTTTGGACTAAGCCAAAGAATGAATGAAGTTTAAACATCTTTTTTCACTGCAGATTTGTTGCTGAATAAATATCGTCTAACAGCCAATAATCCAGTTTGTATGTACAAAGTCCTTAGGAACAGCAGAGCTGTATCTTTTAATTCTGGATATGTGTGAGTTTCAAAAATAGCTTCTGAAATTAGCTAAGTTCCTTAGGTTTTGCTATAAAAGAAGTTAACAAATACCCTTTGTTCCATTTTTAGCTTTGTTATTGGTCTATTTCATTTGAATTCCTGTTAAATACAAGTTTGTATTAGATGTGTGTGGAAGCATAAGCATTTAGATGTGCACCAACATTCAGCCAGTCTAAGACAGCAGTGTGCTTTATCATGTTTTGATTTTATAAAGATGTGTGTACTGTACCTGGTAGATGAACAATTTGTGATGTGATTAAGTTTGATCCTAAACTTTGGAAGCTTTGGCAGAGAAATTTTGATGAACTGAGACAAAAGGTCTGCCTCACTGCAGCTCTGCTCTTCCACTAGATTCCAATAAATCCAGTCATGCATCCTTCTATCTCTTTTTCTTCCCAAACACTATTTAAAAAATAATTTCTATTACCAATTCGACGAGTTGAACTTTCGTTATACATATGAATGTTCATACATAAATGAGTAGACACTGTCTCCTACTTGGTGACCAGAAGACCAAAGGATCTTAGAAAAACAACGTTTCTAAGAATTATGAAAGAAAAAACAAAGTGGATTCTGTGTTCATATCCATGTGGAAAAAAAACAAAACACAAAAATGCCTATTGATCAAAACAGATAATACAATCCATTAAACAACATAGATCTGTTCCATATCATTGGAGAATACATTACTGGGTAATGTAGTACCCTATTTACCGTAGCCTAAATACAGCCTCCCTGTTAGCATTTCAATTTTCAGTCCTACTTATGCTTTGAAGTCATTGAGTAGCTGTCACTTTAGCACCCTTTAGTGATTTCTAATTAAAAATGGAGAATAAACCCAAACAAAGAAAAACCCTCTGTTCAGTCTTCATTCAGTGCTTATGTTTGGATAGGAAGGGGGAGGATGTTTGGTTTTTTACTCATCATCTCATCGTAATTTCTTGCATACTGTTTTAGTTAGAATTAGTAGATCTTTTTATGCTGCATTTTGGGTTTCCACATCAAATGCCTTGAATTGTCACACTAATTAGCGAAGACAAGTCTGCTTTTCATTCAATCCATCTATATTTTGGCATACATATCCTTGTTTTATCACTGTTTTCTTCTAATTTACACAATCACAAGCTTTTGAATTAATGTTGCTTAATATTAATTTGTTTTAATAAAATTTATTGTAAGTAAATAGTTATTATTGTACATTTCCAAAGAGTTGCAGTGTATGTACATAAAAAACGTGGTGAAGTATGAATGTTTTTGTGTTTTGCCAATGGATGTTGCAACTCTGCAACTGAAGAAGAATACAAGGACCTCGTTAGGTCATGCAGAGAGGGAATTAGAAAGGCAGAAGCCCAGCTAGAGCTCAATCTGGCCACGGTCATGAGGGACAAAAAAAAATGCTTCTATAAATACATTAACAACAAAAAGAGAGACAAGGAGAATCTCCATCCTTTACTGGGGGGGAACATCGTCACAAAGGATGAGGAACAGGCTGAGGTACTTAATGCCTTCTTTGCCTCAGTCTTTAATAGCCAGACCAGTTATCCTCAGGGTATTCAACCTCCCTGAGCTGGAAGACAAGGATGGAGAGCAGAACAAACTCCCCGTGATCCAGGAGGAAGCACTTAATGACCTGCTATGCCACCTGGACACTCACAAGTCTATGGGGCCTGATGGCATCCACCCAAGGGTACCCAGGGAGCTGGTGGAGGAGCTTGCCAAGCCACTCTCCATCATGTATCAAGAGTCCTGGTTAAACAGGAGAGGTCCCAGATGACTGGAGGCTTGCCAGCGTGATGCCAATCTACAAGAGGGGCTGGAAGGAGGATCCGGGGAACTACAGGCCTGTCAGCCTGACCTCGGTGACGGGGAAGATGATGGAGAGGTTCATCTTGAGGGCATTCACAGGGCACGTGCAGGATAACCAAGGGATCAGGCCCAGCCAGCACGGGTTCATGAAAGGCAGGTCCTGCTTGACCAACCTGATCTCCTTCTATGACCAGGTGACCCGCCTAGTGGATGAGGGAAAGGCTGTGGATGTTGTCTACCTGGACTTTAGTAAAGCCTTCGACACTGTCTCCCACAGTATTCTCCTGGAGAAGGGGGCGACTCGTGGCTCAGACAGGTGCACTCTTCACTGGGTAAAAAACTGGCTGGAAGGCCGAGCCCAGAGAGTTGTGGTGAATGGAGTCAAATCTAGTTGGTGGCCCAGTACAAGCGATGTCCCCCAGGGCTCAGTTTTGGGGCTGTGTCACGTTAAAGGGCAAGGCAATTTGGCAGAAAATAAACCCCCTTGCGTTCCAGCTTGTCCTCAGATATCAGAGGGGCTGGGGGCGGCTAGGCTTAGATTCTGAGTGATGCCCAATTTTTCTGTGTTACAAGTCCAGTTGCGTTCAATGTATTGAACTCTCACAATTATGGATACACTCGTAACACCGTACACTTTCAGTCTAGTCGCGTTCCATGAACTAGCATGGCCACACTTAAGGGATTTGGTGGCGTTCAATGAGAACTCTCACGGCTAGAGTAGTGAATAGCGCAGTTTATTGAAGCAACAGATACACAAGTTCTTTTGGATTGCCGGTGATAAAATTACTGCTTGCAATGCATGTGCAAATACCAAGAATATGAGTAATATAGCCTGGCTACAAACGCGTTAAGTTATAAAGCAACTCTATAGACATTTCTAAGTTTCCCAGGGAAGCACTGGGTATAACCAAGTGTTCGAATCTTACCCAAAGGCATCCCTGTGGGGGGGAAGAGAGGCTCAGCCCGTCGACTGATCCCAGGTGTCAGAGGTGGTCTGCAATGGTATCTGCCCTGGCATCCTTCCTCTCTTAAGCCATTTTTATATTATTTGTCCTTACAGGTGGAGCTTGAGTGACTCTAGTCATACATACCTCTATTGTAATTGGTGTAAAAGTTTCTCGTTTACTTTTAAAGGTATAGACCAAGAAAAATCCAGAGCGCAAGCTCAGTGAGGGGTGGTCGCACCTTGGAGGTGGGTAGCTTTGGGATGGAGGTGTCTTTTCTGGTATTATAATGAGATTATAATGAGCAAAGTTCACCCAAAGGATAGTATTTTGTCAAAAAATGACAGACTGTTGGCTCAGGGTGGTAAATATGCAGCTCAGGGTAGTAAATATGCAGCTTGTCAGTTCCATAGTACCTTCCAGTTCCCGTCTTATCACAGAGCCTGGCCGTGGTGTCTTCACTCCACTCCACCCTCCGTGTAGTTTCTCTTAGAGTCAGCGCACCAAGCTCCCCTGGTGTTACCAACATCTAAGGTTGCCTAGGGAACTTCTGTGGGATGGATTCCTTGCATATTCGCCACACTCCACCCTGAAGATTTCTTCAATGCTGTACCTTTAATATAAATTTAATTCCTAAATTACCTCCAGCAATTATTCCACAGGCTGGCCTTGTTTAGTATCTTTATTGATGATCTGGATGAGGGGATTGAGTGCTCCCTCAGCAAGTTTGCAGATGACACCAAGTTGGGTGGGAGTGTTGATGTGCTTGAGGGTCGGAAGGCTCTGCAGAGGGATCTGGACAGGCTGGATTGATGGGCTCAGGCCAACTGTATGCGGTTCAACAAGGCCAAGTGCCGGGTCCTGCACTTGGGTCACAACAACCCCATGCAATGCTACAGGCTTGGGGAAGATTGTCTGGAAAGCTGCCCCGCAGAAAAGGACCTGGGGGTGTTGATTGACAGCCGGCTGAATATGAGTCAGCAGTGTGCCCAGGTGGCCAAGAAGGCCAACAGCATCCTGGCCTGTATCAGAAATAGTGTGGCCAGCAGGAGCAGGGAGGTGATCGTGCCCCTGTACTCGGCTCTGGTGAGGCCGCACCTCGAATCCTGTGTTCGGTTTTGGGCCCCTCCCTACAAGAAGGACATAGATGTGCTGGAGGGTGTCCAGAGAAGGGCAGGGAAGCTGGTGAGGGGTCTGGAGCACAAGTCTTATGAGGAGCGTCTGAGGGAGCTGGGGTTGTTTAGCCTGGAGAAGAGGAGGCTGAGGGGAGACCTCATCGCTCTCTACAATTACCTGAAAGGAGGTTGTAGAGAGGTGGGTGTTGGTCTCTTCTCCCAAGTGACGAGTGACAGGACAAGAGAAATGGCCTCAAGTTGCACCAGGGGAGGTTTAGGCTGGATATTAGGAAAAATTTCTTTACTGAGAGAGTGGTGAGACACTGGAATAATCTGCCCAGGGAAGTGGTGGAGTCACCATCACTGGAGTTGTTCAAGGAACATGTGGACTAGGCATTGTGGGACACGATTTAATGGGCATGGTTTTGTTAGTTGATGGTTGGACTTGATGATCTTACAGGTCTTTTCCAACCTTAGTGATTCTGTGATTCTGTGTTCTCATCTGTTGTATCTCTCGTACTGCTTCTTACGTCTATATGAAGGATTTTTTCTCCGTACCTTCTAAAATATGATTTATCTAAAAATATGATTAATCAAACAGATTAAAAACTAGCTGGTTATTTAGCTTAGGGAGGTTGACAAGATTTTTTAAAATTGTCTTTATTTTCACTCGTTAATGCTTTCAACAACTGCAAGACAATAGGTGCAGAGTTTTTCAAAGGTTTACAGTAGAACTAGCATTTATTATTTTTATGTGAGACAGAGAAAAGGCTGGTAATTTAAAATTGTTTCAAAGATGTTACAGTACAATATTATTTTAAAGTAGTTGGAGGAAAAATGCAGGAGAAAAGCTCAGAACAAGCTGTACTGATTTCTTGAACCACAGAAAAACATAATTTAAACTTCGCATTTAGACAGCTGTTCAAAAACATTGATGCAGTTTGATTTCTCCCAGTCAGTGTTAGCTTCAGTGTTTTGCCTGGAAGAAAAGTAAAAATTTATATTTAGCATGTAAGGCTTGGATTCTGTTAAGTTTAGTTAGCGTTGATTGTCACACATGTTTGGACCTGTATCTTTCTCTTCCTGATCAAGTTTCCTTGTGAAAAATACATAAATTGGGGTGGAGTGAGGAGGCTAACACATAAAATAGCACGTTTCAAAAATTAATGAATGATTTTTCATATTAGGGTCCTTGGACTTCCTGGGAGCAGTCATTTTCTGGGAGCACATATAGTTTCTAAGAGAATGTGTAGTGAGCAAACTGGGATGGGCTATGGTGTACAGTATTCATATAGAGAGAATCTCAAAGTTCTATGCCTCCAATGGAAAAGTTTGAAAAACACTGATCTGAAATTATGCTTAAAAAGGTGTTTTAATGCATTTTCTCAGAAGTTGCTATGTAGATAGTCTGCAGGAATGCTTACCTTGTGTACCGAAGGCAGAAATGTTCCTGAGATTCTGGCACTACCCTTGTTTTCCAAAAATGTGGTGCAAAGTCACTGTCATTTGAAAAGCTTAACAGATCTTCAGCAAGAAACTAAGACAAGTGTATTGGTTAGGCATGTGTATATAGGCATTATGAAGACATGTTGAGATTGTTTCCTGCTAGTGAAGTAGTGTCTTATGAAGAAATAGTGTCAACGTTGTATAAGAAGTTGTTATCTTTTTCAGCGTTGTCCTTCTTTCTTCCCCTCCACCCTCCTGTTTCATTTCACATGACTGGACTTTGTACCCATTACAGATAAGTGCACAGCCATTGTGTTTGAAAACTAGAGGCAGAAACTGAAACAATTCCGTGCTGCAAGGTAAAATGACCCTCCTGCCCCAACATCCGTCATTTATATATAGTTTCATTGTAAGCCTTGAGTTCACGTATAGTTGGAGTTCATATTCTTTCACAGCTCCAAGCAAATTCCTCATGGCAGGAATTTAGCAATTATGAGAAGTAATAACGTATGCAGTGTTGTCTTTTCATCATTAACTTAATGCAATGTATTTTATATAAGAAAAAAAAGGATGCTAATATTGTCTGCTTTTGTCTGTAAGATACTATCAACTATAGTGGCAAATTATTTTGTAACAAAACGCACTTCATTATTAAGTATTGCAATGGAGTAGAACATTCCCTGCCTACAACGAGTTAAAAAGAGTGTAAGCTTTACTTGAATTGTGAAAGCATTTTGAACAAAAAAGAAAGCAAGGTGTTTGTGAACTAGAACATTTTCCAGCTGTGCAACAGTGGTTTTTCTCTTACCACTTAAGCTCTGGTTGTTTAAAAAATAATGTTAAAAGCATATGTAATTTTGATTATGGAGTCTGTTTCAAGAATCAAATGGAAATGAATTGTTAAATAGTTTTGGACGGGGTTAGGTTCTGAAATAAGCTTGTAGTTTTGAAGTGACTCTGGTTTGTGTGCAGTGTATGTAATCTGACAAAATCTGTTTGATTCAAAGGTGGAAGCCTGCAAGACTTAAATGTGACTTTTAAAGTGATATTAAATAAATCTAATCGCTTCCTTTGTAATCTCATACACATTCAACTTGCTAACTGGGGGTAAACACAGCTGCTGAGGGGACAGTATCTGTAAGAGGAATCACTGAGATAGAGAGGATGGCAAGGAATAACAGGGAAAGAGGAAAGGTACGGAAAAAATCATCACTTCTGAATAGGTTGTATCTGCCAGGCTTATACAAAAAGACTGCATTTGGGCAACCACACTGAGACAAGAAGACAGAAGATGAAAGAGGAGAAGCCTATTTAACCAAAACAAGTGTTGAACAGAATCTGACCACACATACTGCTTGCTATGCAGTTTTGTAATGACTCGTTAATAATATGGATTCCATACTTCCTGTTTTCTCTCAAACGTATTTTTTGCTTCTGCCCTTAGGGTTCTCTCTAGGTGGATTTTAGTAAGTGCATTCTTGTATCTAGGTGTTAAATCCCTGTCAGACTAGCAGCTGAGGCTGCTGTAATACCAGGAGAGCCATAGTCACCAGTAGGAATCACTCTATACTGGTGGCTGGTGGAAGAGCTGATGTTGTGGAGAGAGAAGTCATGGAGGAGGCAAGCAGAGAGAGGTAGCAGCATCAAAAGTAGTAATGGTGGAATGGTAGTGATAATAGCAGTACCTGGGAAAGCAGAATTGAAGGAGTCAAGGAGCTGCATCCAAGAGGTATTCAGTCTGAGTTTAGATTGATGGCACATTAATACGGGATGCTTGAGTAGGAAGGAATTTGGAACAGGGTAGGACATGGTTTAGAAAGATTAGAATTGCAGAAGGGTTTGTGGAGTGGCATCTTGATTGTATGAGAGGAAGTTTAGGGATGAGGAGGAATGAAAGAAAATTAGTTTAGGGTGAGAAGAGGCATAGGAGGAAGACGAGATATTTGAGATGGATTGTTAAGTCCTTAACAAGAATTGTGGCTGTGGCACTCTGGGCTGTGAATATAGGAGTTTGAACTGCATCAAGTTCACAACGATGATGATCTTGGATTTTTTATATCCTGAACAAAATTTTTAAATTAAAAGGTAATGGTGTAAAAATGGCCTCATCTTTTTTCTACCATGCTAAAGAATTGGTTGATTAGCCATACTCATAAGGAAATCTTAGGGCACAGAGCTCAGACAGACCTGTTTTCCTCTGACGTTGTCTTAAACTAGCCAGATTGGTGGTTGTATGGTGTTGTATGCGAACATTCTTTCTGCAGGAATCCCTAGTGTTACAAAATTTATTTAATTGTAGGTCAAAGTCAGTAAACTAGAAGGCTACTTTATCCTCTTTTTTTTTTTTTTTTGTGGGTGATGTTTATATTCTGCACTGCTGACAGAACTGGCAACTATGCTGAAGAAAATTAGAAGCTGTTGACATGTATTAGTCAGCTACAAAAGTTGCTCTTAGCTATGTAGGAAGTGTCATGTCTCCCATTCTTATCAGTTATTATAATAGACAACTGGATATGTGGTCTATTATAGCAGTTGTCTAATAGAAGCAGTAGAGTATTAGTCCTGAAAAATGCATGTTGGACAGAGGGAGCGGTATGTTCTTTTTCACTGATGAACAGAATGCATCCTTTAAAAACATAAGGTTGTGTCATACCTAAAGGCACAGAGCAAAGGAAAATGTCTTTTCTTAATAACTTATTTAAAGACATTCTGATACGATTGAAGAAGCATGTTATTCTCTTCAAACATGCTTGCAGCATGCTCCAGTCCAGGCCAAAAGATAATGAGACCCCCGGAGCTATTACTGAGAAACTGTTCAAATGCTAAAAGGAAGTTAATAACTGATGTACCACAAGAAAAAAAGTACCACAAGAAAATGGAAAAAAATGCCTTTTTGGAATACTTATTATACTTATTTATGTTCTTGAAATGTCATACAAAATAAGGTGAAAATGAAGTGAATTACTATAGTCTTGAGCTAATGATAAATTTTATTCATTTTGTCATGTTGGGATTTTGCCTCTTAGCTCCTGTGTACACAGGGATGGTGTTCTGATTTAACAGCAAGAATTTTAAAGTTTCTAGAGTTCATATGAAAGAGAGAAAGAAAGAAGTAGAGAAAAAGGTAAGGGGAGGGAAGGGGGAGGGGAGGGAAGGAGCAAGAGTTTTCTACTCACACAGGGCAGAAGGAACCTGGGTACCTTGTGGCTCAAATGGCTGTTTTTCCTATATTGCTGTAATACAATATATGCATTTCTACACTGTTTGTTTGAGATACTTTTTTTCTGTCAGACTCTAAGGACCCACTTAGCCTCTTCTTGTATTGTAGGCAGATATTTTTAGTCTTAGAATTATTTGCTGTTTCAGATACCTTTCATTTTAAGACTTTCATTGTAATCCTATGATATTTAAATTCTGTCCCTCAACTATTTCACCAAGTATATTCACAATTTTTTTTTTTTTTTTTTTCTTGATGGGGCAGTAAGTCAGCTATTAATTTGTAAATTATTAAATCTTTGGAATTGGGACAAAAAGTTGGCTAATATATATGCCTTATTTTTTAAATGTCTTTGCCCTTTGGCTTGCACATTTTTTAGAAGATTCTGATCTATGTAGTTTGCAATCAGGCACCTATATAACCACTATGCAGCTCATAATCCTTTTACTAATTGTACAAGTGTTCTTCCAGGGTAATATTTTCCTGGTTTGTAAGACCTCCTAATTTCATGATCCATGCCTTTTGTTACCAAATCTTTTTTCCACTAATTATATTTGATTTTAAAGCTATTTTGTACTTTTAGTGTTTACAATGAATAATGCTAGTGGAGTATCTCTGCATTAGAGCTGGTTAGAAAATGGCTTACTGTCTTACTATTTTTTATATATATATAGTTCTGAAGCTTTTTTTTTCACCATGTTAATTGGGGCAAAATAAAAATTATGAATGGATAATTCTATTCTCTTTGTTCTAATTTTGCATTAGGTCTTAAAAATTTGGGGACTTGGGGGGTAATCTTTTAACCCTGTTCAAAATAACATAGTAAAAATATCTTCCTGCCCAAAAGAACAACAAAAGTGGTTTGATTTCACCTTGTAAATGGTAAACAGGCTGTTTTTCTAGGTGTAAAAGTAAAGGACAAGAATTTCTTTTTTAAATTGTGATATTTTAAAAAGCTTTCTTTGCTTTAAAAATTCTTTTTTTTTCCCCCACTAGAAATAATTTTGTCAAAAAAATTCCGAAGAGTTTTTCACAAGATATGTTCATGACTATTTGCAGAGTGAGGACATATTCCCTGAACATTAGTTGTATGACAGAAGTAAAAAAACCCATTTTCCTTTGTTTTAGAAACTAGAGAAGAAATAGTGGTCTTCAATAAGCAGATACACTTACTTATTTTAAATGTCTCTTACTTGTGCAAATGAGGAGGAAGGAGAAGCTATTCTTTTATGCCTTGTGAGCCTTATGCTTACACCAGCAACACCATAAGTCAGCTGTTCTCAAATTGAATTATTTTTTACTTAAAAAGCTTTTCCATTTCTATCCCTGGTGGAAGGGACATTTAGAATCTGGATGGATTAGATCACAGCAAAGAAACTTTTGGCTAATGGTAATCACTGGAATTAATTTGCCCCTGGATCCATTTATTCCATTTCATTTTAAGTGTGGTGTGTTGGCCCTGGGTACCAGCCAAGCACCCACACAGCTGCTCTCTCACTTCCTTCCCTCCCCTCCCCAGTGAGATGGGGGAGAAAATAGGAGGAACAGGAGTGAGAAGACTCATGTGTTGAAATAAAGACAGTGAAATAACTTACCAAGTACTGTCATGGGCAAAACGACTTGGGGAATTTCCAGGTAGCATAAATAATGATTTACTGATTGGGGTACTGGGAAACAATAAAAAAGGACAAACATTTAAATATGCAGGAAAAATGCCTTTCCTCCCACTTTCCCTGGCTCAACTTCAGATTCCTCTCCTCCACCTTCCTAGTCTCCACTTCACACCTTCACTCCAAACATCTCCTCCTGACATGTTACTGCTGCAGGTTGCACTCAGTCCCTTCAGTGAGGCAATGGGTGGCACAGGAGGATGAAGTAAGTGCTTAGCTATTTCCCTCTGCCACTCCTTGTTGCTTGTTGTTTTTTCCTATCCTCTGGTGTGGGCCCTTGACGAGCCACAGTCCCTTTGGGCACGTACTTGCTCCAGTGTGGAGCAACTCCTACTACTCTGGCCTTGATGTTTCTTCCTCCTCCTCTGTCTCTGCCCCTCACCACCCTTCTCTCTGGGTTTCTCCCCCCCAGTGTTTTTTGCCTGTAAATATGTTTGCCCAAGGTGCCACTAGCTTGGCTGATGGGTTCAGCTGTGTCCTGCAGTGGGGTCCATTGCAGAGCTGACTGGAATTGACTCTGTTGGGCACAGGGCAGCCCTTAGTCTCTTCTCACAGAAGTCACCCAGGCAGCCCCCTGCTGCCAACACATGACACCTGCATCCAATACATTACCATGAAAAAGCAATGTTGTTTTCAGTAGTTTGGTAAACAGATAATCTGAATGCAGATACAAGTGAGATTTTGTTTTGATAAACATGGAAGGCATGCTTTTTTCTTATATTCTAATGCTTTTTCTAATACATGTTCTTTCTAACAGTGTTTCTGGGAAAGAATGCAAAGGTTGGACGTAAGTAATAGTCCAAATGCAATCATTTCCTCTTGATTAGTTTGCATACCTTCTAATACAGCCACTCTCAGTGTCTGCAGTGGGGCAGATGGAACAGCTCCTTGTGGATAAACAAGAGAGCTGTTTGCAGTACCCCTTTCTCCATCAAATGATCTGAGTATATCTACACTGTGTGATAAGTACACCATTACTTTCTCTTCTCCTACCCCTTATGTGAGAGGATAGACATGTGCCTCACTGTCCCGTAATGAGAATGAATGTGTCCCCCATGGTGTGATGGGGGTCAGGGAAACACATGTGATACTTCAGCATGTGAGTAGGTGCATTCCAGTGACATGACCAAAATGTATGCTATCCATGTGAATTGCTGGAAAGTGCCTGTGCACATTAACAGACTTGTTCTTGTCATATATCAGGAGCTGAAGTGTTTTTTCTTCTATGACAAGGACCTCATGAAAGAAGGTAATGGGATCTAGTAATGACTGGCCAGTCACAGGCTGTTTTGGTTGCCTTGTGTGTGTGTAGCCCACAGGCAAGAGGGCAGCAGGGAGTAGGCTGTGAACCACAGTCAGGCTGAGCTCACAGTCTGTTGGTTGGTCACCTCTGACACCTTCCTTGACATATCATCTGGCTTGATTAACAGTGGGGAATGTAATTTCTATTCAGTCAGAACTCTGTCAGAGATAAAGTTTATTTGTCTCATCAGACTTGTGAGCGTAACCTAAATACAGGGTTGACTATAGCTGACTTCAATCGGAATTATCAATATTTCTATAAAATAATCCTTGCTGTTGGATGTAATCACTCTTATATGAAATATCTTTTGTTTGAGAGAAATGAAAGAATAAAATATTTAAGATGGAGTATTCGTCAGGTTGCTATACAATCTGGAAAGGAAAAATACTTATATGCATCCCTTGGAGCAAAATTTTGCAACTAAAACTCATGAAAAGTTGTCCCTAGTTCTCGGATTTCAGTGGAATTACTCACAGAGTAAGAAACTGTTACACCAGTAAGGCTGGTAGAGCACGTTATACTAATTGAAAAATGTAGTGCTTGTTCATGACACAAAGTTGTTTTTTTGCGTGTTATGCTGAGCACACACAGGCCACCCATCATCAAGGTGGGTTTTATTTCATGTAAGTTTATTCTTTCTGTATACATACGGTCTAAACTAGGTGTTTAGGCTCTCTTTCTAGTCTGTGGAAAAAGAACATGAGCATAACATCCAACATTTCATTATACCAATCTTAAGAAGAGATGAATCATCCTCTTAGGGTGCCTGTCTCTTCCTATTAATTAGAGAGGAAGCCTAGATAATTAGCTCAGACCAAATGCATAACTTTAAAATTAATACATTCCAATGGATTGGTTTGCACCATGAGTACCTAGTTGATATGGGCCATCTAGGCATTTAACTTCTACATGGGTAAAATTAATATTGGCTGAAGGCAGCCTTTTCTCAGTTTTTGTATCTGGTACAATCAGCTGTTTTGAGAGCCCTTGAGTGTTACCATAATGCAAGTATAAATAACAATAGAACTGTTTTAAAAATAATAATCCCACACTTGGAGAACAAATTAATGCAAATGCAACTTCTCTTTTATTTAAATGGAACATTCTTTTGGAAATAGTATAACATACTGGATCATTTTATTGATGTGCAACTTGCTAGCTTTATGTAGCAAAGAAAAATTAACTGGCCATTTTACTGCAATTTCTCTGGTAAACCACTTAGGCTAGAAAAGTGGTTGTAGATAGAGGAAAATTCAATAATATCATGTTATAAAATCCAAAGCTTTGGTCTTGACAAACTCCAGAGGATGCCAGTGAGTAACTCAGGGAGATGGGTTTTTTTGGGTTTCGAGGTGTTTCTTTTTCTCCTGTTAGGTTTCATGTTTTCCACTGATAGGCATTTAAAACCTACCATTTAAGTGAAAAAGGCTTAGAAACTGCTTTCAAATTGAATGAAATTAAAATCTGGTATTAAGTGGTTGACCTTTTGTCTTACTGTCCCTCCAAAGACTTAGAGCAGGATTTACATACCAATCTTCAGATCTGTGCACTGTCCCTATGAAGGCAGTGTGTTGGAGGAGTTTAGTGTCTTAGTCCAATGTTACCTGTAATTAGACTTTTTTTTTTTCCTTTTTAAACGTTTTGTGGACTATTACTTTGAATATGAATGAAAACTCAGAAGAGACCAGTTTGGCTGTAGTTGGGTGAAGGTGAAGAGACTGTAACCACTTGATGAGATGAAGCTCTGGTTTATATGTTGGTGCAATTCAAATGGACATAACGAAACTCTTCTGTTAACTGTATGTGTGAAACTTGCAGTCCTGCAGAGCTGTACAGTCTTGTCTGCTTGCTTAACATAAAACCAGAAGTACAAAGTTTTAGTGACACAAGTTCTTCTTCCTCATGTCCATTTGACACTCTTGAAAAAGGCAGTATCAGAAATAGTCATTTCACACATCATCTAGCTCTGGTATATTAAAAAAACCTGACTTGACAGCTTTTAAAACTATTAATTAAGCTAGATATCATGGATGGATTTAGCTAAGCCCTCAAAGTGTGTAAGCAAGTGTCATATTACATTTGTTAATACAGTGTTATAAAGTTCTTATTCTAATAGGCATACACATTGAAACAGATACTTAATAATAGCATATATCAACAGCTTTACAAATGTTGTCAGTCAGCATCATGTAATATTTACTGAAGCTGATACGGATTTCAGAAACGAAGCTTTCTTGTCTCTCTCATCTTTCTGTTCCATCAACATCTAATGGTAATTTAGTATATATTTATGCTAAACACAAAATGTATGCAGAGAGCTACAGACCTAAAATCCTTGTGGTTTCAAGGAAGTGACATGACACAGTCACTAGTAGTTACTCATGATTAGCTTTTTTTTTTTTTTTTTCACAGAATCATAGAGTCATTTAGGTTGGAAAAGACCTTTAAGATCATTGAGTCCAGCCATAAACCTAACACTGGCAAGTCCACCACTAAACCATGTCCCTAAGAGCCACATCTACACGTCTTTTAAATAACACTAGGGATGGTGACTCAACCACTTCCGTGGGCAGCCTGTTCCAGTGCTTGATAACCCTTTCAGTGAAGAATTTTTTCCTAATATCCAATTTAAACCTTCTCTGGCACAACTTGAAGCCGTTTCCTCTTGTCCTTTTTTTTAAACGAAAAGATATTTCAGTATGGTGCATAACTGGCAAATAGAATGACTTCCTGTGTTATCTTGTGATTCTCCTTTATTATATTGCTGACCAGAGCCCATATTCAAAATTAAATTTCAAATAAGCATTTGGGTAACAGAAGCAATATTGCGAAACAGTAATCATGGAAAAGAATATATGCTCTAATATGTATATGTAATTATACAGGTTTTTTATTACAAATAAAATAATGGCATTATATCACAAAAGATAATCTTATCTTCCATTCAGGTTATAATTTAGTATCAGATATAATGTTCGTTATTTATTCATACTGCTATTAAGTGCTGGAATTTAGTTGAGATGAAACCAGCAAATTCTTGAGAGACCATTTAAAAAAGATACTGAAATTGGACTTATATCTGATGGAGGCTGTGTGGCTTCATCTCTATTTGATTTGGACCCAGTTATTAATCATGCTTGAACAATATTATTTGTTCTGGTGTTTTTCCCACCTCATGTTAAGTGAAATTGCTGTCTTGGAATGAGACAACTTTCAATAAATTAAATACAGATTTTCATTTGTGTACATGGTTACCTGAAGATGCATATTGAAATCTAATGGCACTTTTCAGAAAAGCATTCCAGCCTTTTTACAGGCAGAGATAATCAGTTTACAGAGACAGACAGACCCAGCCCTCTTTCCCTACCATGAGAGGGCTGAATGCAAATCAGTTCCAACCTGGAAAACAAATAGTCATACTACTCTGGCACTGAATCTGAACTGCCTAACCAATAGGTAGGATGGAAGATTCCTTTGTCACTTAGGGTCTTCCAGAAAAAACAACCCAACAACTAATAAAGCACGTCAAATGTGCCTGGGCCTGAGGAAACCGGAGAAGCACGTCAAATATGCCTGGGCCTGAGGAAACCGGAGAAGCACGTCTGGCTCTGAGGGCTGGAGAGGATTCTGAGAAGGTACCTTACCAGGGAGGAGGAGAAATAGCAAAATATTGAAAAATCAGCATTAAGAAGTACTGAGTTTACACTATTTAAAAGAATAAATATTAGAAGCAATCATATTACTGAGATTGAGTTACCAGTCATCAATTAGGATGCCATGACTGACTTTTTGTATCATCTTAACTTGTTGCAAATGCAAAGTAATGTTCGTTTGTCTGAATGAGTTAGCATTAGGAGCAAGCCAAAAGCATATGGTTTTATTTCTGTTTTCATGGTGACATGACTTAAAATATGCAACAGATATTACTGATTTGTAAGAGAGGAATTCATTGAGCGATTTGAATGAATCTTAAGCTGATATCAGAAAATTATTAATAGTATATCATAATACTTTACCATTTGTTACAATTTAAAAACTTACTTTTTTGTTTCTCTTGAAACAGAGGAATTTTCTCTTTACAGAATCTTATGGAGGGCAGGGTTTTCTTCTAGTATGGTTATTTACAGTATGATTTTTAGGACTTTTAGGGAAATTTTTTGAGTTCTGGCATTCAGTTAAGCAAGTTAATTTTTTTTTTTTTTTTGCATATAACTTAAGGCTAGCACAGTATTTTTTAATGAGGTGAATATCTTTAAAGGATGCTTATTTCATCAGAAAATACTGTACCTTCAAGGATAAGGTATATTAAGCATTTACTCAAAGGGTTCTGTTATACTAAAAGAGTAGTTTAGAGATAAATTGCTTAATCAAACTGAATAGCAATGCTGGGATCATTCAGTTGGGAAAAGGGGTTTGAAAGAGTTTCATATCATTGTTCTTGTAAGAGATGCATGTATCTGTAGTAATCAGGATAAGGATGAAACAACTAGTGATATCTTGAGCCAGTTATGCCAAGGGGGGAAAAAAGTCCCAACTCTTTGGCTTCTATATGATCTGCCAACATTTTTTAATGTAGAAAACTAAGACTTAAAAGAAGTGTTTGGTAAATCCATATGAAATATCAACAAATAATGTATTATATCGATTATTTGTTTTCATCCATTTGTTCTTACACATTTACACGTAATTTGTTTTAATACAAATAAAAAATATGTATTAGAATCCCAGTGATGTAATTTGAAGATACGTAGAAAAAGTAGGATATGTGTGTATATGCACCCACATCCATGTGCAGATGTGTGTATCAACACATCTATGTATGTATGCATGTATATATGTTCATATACAATGATTAAAGTATAGTAATTTGAAACAGTGTATATGAAATCCAAATTCTTATATGCCTTTTGTTGTAGCAAATTAAGCACTTTTTCTTAAATCTACTCAGCAGCACCCTTGGGAAGAAAGGAGGTACTATTAGTCCTATTATATCACAGGGAAAGTGAAGCAGGGATTAAAAATTGCACTTACGTGTCCTATACGCAATTAAGGAAAAATGTTGCCACCTCAGTCTAGAACATAAGTCTTCAAAGCTGAAGCCTATTGCAGGAACATCTAAAGGATGTTGTGGAAGTAAAAAAAAAAGCAAATTGATTAAATGCAAAAAAACCACCCCAGTTAATTGGTTCAAAATGGACTAAAACAAATTCATGAAAGTAAAAAGATCCATGGGGACCTATTGAATACAGTGCTTCCCTGTCCAAAATACCCTAAATACTGACTGCCAAAAGCTAGAAGGGCACATTAGTAGAAGAATATACTTGCCAAGTTTCTTACGTTCTTTCCTCAAGCATTTGGATTGGCTGCTGTTGGAGACGAAACACTAGGTTAAGTGAAAGTTTCATCTGATTTAGTGCAATCATTTTTATGTTAGGTCTGCACATGCCTGTCTTTTCACCGTTAAAAACCCTGGTGTGACACAGATGAGCCTCAGCATTCTCAGAGCTTCATTCTTCTCACGTCCTTCACTTTTCACTCCTCTGAATTTCTTTTCTGTTGTCCATTCCACTCAATTTTATCCATCTAATTTTTCTTGCTTTCCAAGAACATCCCTTCAAGATGCATGAAAGTCTGCTGCAGTGAGAGTACACTGCCAAAATCAGAGTTGTTGGGATTAACTTTTGTTTTCCTGTTTCCTTATTGATGTCACTTTAGGGATAGGATATCAGGTGGACGCAAATAGCCCAATGTTTTTGAGTGTCTACAGATACTCCTTCAGACTGGTGGAGTATCCAACAACATTGTATCAGAGACATCTTTCAATAAGTTTATTTATTTATTTATTTCAAAATGAGAAATGGAGATACTAAATGAGGCTAACTTCTCCAGGAACAGATCCAGACGATAAGAGAGTTTCATCCACTTTGCAAATGACAATGATCCAGTTGATACTGGGCACAACCGTTGTTAACTTCACTGTGCAGATTTGTTTAAAAATATTATGTGAAGTGGCTATGTAACATATACAGCAGAAGATTTTGGATTTTGACCAAGGTGATTTATTTTCTTCGGTATTTTGGTGAATAGGTTATTCGATGTTGTCTCTACACAGACTTGAAATTGCTTTGAAATTCAGATAAATTGTAGTCAGTTAATTTGTAAGATACTTCACTCGGTTTTTAGATTTCTTTCATTCTGGAAAATAAAATACAGTTACTACTCTGGTTTCCAACAGTAACTTTGCTCAGTAAAAGGAAAATTAATTTTCTTTGTTCATTAGTGGCTGAAGACCCCACACATATTCAAAAAGACTACTTCCCATAGCTCCGTTCCTTCTAATTAAAACACAGGATGTTTTGCTTGGACCAGTTGAATTAAACCTTGGAATTGCTGTTTGTAAAACTTGCAAAACCCACTAGCTTTGTACCTTTAAAATGATGGTTTTATTAGTGACAGAAGTATGTATTTCTAGGTTTTATTCAGACAACGTGAAGCCTACAACAAAACTGAGGGCACTCAGTAATTCTATGAAATAAATGTGCAGGTCCTGCGAGCATCCGTGCAACTCTCTGTATAATGCCACCAACATATATGTCACCCTTTTCAACATCCCTGTTGCCATGGGCCTTGAGACCCTTGCAGTCTGAACAGCGGAGTAGGAACGTAAGATATGGCAGCAGGTTGTTCCTATCCTATGGACTCAGTGTGTTAGTTGTTTTCTTGCAACGCATGGGAAGCAATTCACACTTGTTTAATCTTTCAGGGAAGAAAGGTAAATTTACTGCAGAGATTAAAAGTCTGCACTGTGGCAGGTGCTACGCAGCTTCATTAGTATGGTAATTTGATGAAGGGTTGGTTAGATGCATCCCACCAAGCATAACTATGTTTAGTGTTTTAGTCTCAAAGTTTGTGTATGCATTTTCCATGTCTGAAACAAAGTAGATTGCTTCCCATTAAGTGAACCGGGTAATGATCTGTTACCACAGCGATAAGGCTGGGATCTTTAGGTGTTGTCAACTGAAGTCTAAACCAGAACTGTTGTCATCAAAGTGAGGTCAATGGGTTATAAAATGTGCATTAGGCAGTAAAAATCAGCTAATATACTTACTAGTGTTTTATCTGTATGTGAACAAGCACTAAAAGAGTTAAAATGCTGTTTGCACCTATACTTTCTGACAGAATGGCAATAATGAAGGTTGGCAATCAGAAGTCCCAGTCTGTCACGGTTGATCCCCTCTATCTTGATCTCTTCTCATGTGTGTCAGTCCTGAGTCTTATCTGCACAGGCTTTTCTTTCCAATCAGTTCCCTTCATCTTAATCATAACTTCTCAGCTCTTTCATCCCAGACACTCCCAGTTCTCTCACCTCTTTTCCTCAATTTGTTTTCCTATCCACTGTCATGCTATCCCTTCCAGTTTCTTAAACCCTTTACCATTTCTCCTCATTTCAACCTGGAGTTCTCATTCCAGCTGGGTCTCAAGCTTCCCTGCTTGGCCTTTATTCAAGTCAGTGCAAGCTCTTCCAGTTCTGACTACTTCATCTTCTCTACAGATACTTTTACCCACCACACCTCACTGATTTGTGAATCTGTCTCCCTTGATGTCTAGTCTCTTTGTACCAGCTCTTCCAGTTCTGGCTTCTTTATCTTCTTCCCAGTTATTTTTATCTACCATAACTCACTGATTTTCAACTGTTTTCTTTCTTGACCTGCTGTCCCCATTCTCTCTGGAAATTCTTGTTTCTAGTTCTTTTTCCTACTCTTTCACTTTCAAATTTCTACCGCAGTCTTGGTTTCCTCCACTTTCCTTCTTGTCCCAGTATAATCCAGAGTGCAGGTGAGACTCATGCCTCATCTGCATTTGAAAAAGGCTGCCTGCATCCAGAAAAGATGGGAGTATTACTAGGGGCAAAAGAGAGAGAGTCTGTTCTTTTTGATGTGTACACCTGGCATAGTCCATCACAGCCTAGAAGCATTCAATTTCAGCCAGAGCATGGTCAATGCAGTCTAAAACCGAGATATGACAAGTCCCTGTTTAGGTAAAATAGCATTCATAGCATGCACATTTGCAAATAGACTGTGCTTTTATCACAAAAACATATGATGGTATGTAGTATTGTGTACAATACTTTCTTCTTCCTGTTTTAAGTTGGATATATCATGAGCATTGTTTATAGAACATTGTGATATGATATCAAATATTGTTACATATTTTTGTTATAGGCTCTGATTTTTACAACATTTATGAACGGGTTTTTCTTAAAGATTCCTTTAAATAATTTGGCAGTGCATCTCTTCATCCTCTTTGCTATAATACTTATTCCTGTCAAGAAACTTGAGCAGCATTTTTTTTTTCCCTTGCTGAAGAGAAATTCAGTCATTTAATTCAGTAGCAGAATTGATGAACTTTTTTTCTGCAATGAACCTTGGAAATATTGGTCCTAAATTATTTCTGTTTCTGTGTTCCTCAAATCACTTTTGTACCTAAAGAAAAAAAAAGCACCTCATTTGCTCTCATGATTTACTGCTGTGTAGTGCAACTGTGTATGCAAAAGTATTGTCACTGAAGTTTTCACTAGTTCTTTGTTCGTCATTATTTAAAGGCTTCATCTGTGTAAAGGTGTGGAAGGAAAGATTGGCTATATACTAAAAGATGCATTTTTATTTTTAAAAAATATGACAGAGAAAATAATGTAAAAAACCAAAACCCTATTGAGAAAAAAAATTCTTTTTCTAATTTTCTTTTTCTCTTTTACTATACAATCCAGGGCAATCTGGATTAAATTAACAGTCAAATTAAAAAAAAGTCTTTATCTGTTATGTTTTCCACCTGTTCTTACACACCAGGAAGAAGATGAGACTCCTTTTATTTCTAATAACTTGCCAGTGCACCATAAACTGTGTCAATACCCACCATGTTTCAAATCCCAATGTCATTTTACTGATGGCTGATGATCTTGGTATTGGAGACCTGGGATGTTATGGGAATAGAACCTTAAGGTATGTTGATACATTTGGGGGAGCCATAGCTTTGGGGTTTTTTTTAATTTAGGGGTTTTTTTTTTATTTCTTTTTTTATATTTTAGTTTTTTAGATTTGTAAGGTTAAAAACTCAAAAACATTCAGAGGTTTCATTAAGTTCTTTATAAGTAACCAAAGTTAATAACCTTCCCAGAGAATTGAATATTCGACCTTTGTTTTCTTAGTAAGGAAAAAAGACTTATCTAATATATTTATACAGCTGAAAAGTTGCATCATAAACAGAGAATTGAGCAACCAACCAATTAAGAGTAGGTCTAGAGAAGCAAAGTATAATCAACAATTTTCTTTTAAAATATACATGACGCAAACACTATGAATTAAGCATATTTTGAAGCACTCATGATTTGAGACAAGCTTGTCACTAACCAATTTGAAATAAAGTGCTGATTTTTTTCCTTCATTTATCTTTATGCTGTAGTCAATAAATTCATTGAAACTAATCTTAATATACCTGAGTAATTCATCAGTGTTCCCCAGTACGATCATTACTACCAGCTTAGGTATGATGGTTGTGTAAACAGCACAGGTTGTACTTAGTCATTGTGTTTCAGTGGTGCAAAGTCTTTGATCATGTTAAATAAAATATTCAGACAAAAAGCACTGTCCTGTCAAATGTTAAATACTCTTGTTCCTGCTGAAGTTAGCTGGAAGTAAAAACTCCTCGTAATTCACACTCAACAAAAATCACTCAAGTTACAGCTTCTAATGTACAACACCGATGCTTGGATCGCTCCCCTCCCAAGGACCAAAACTGCTTCAGGAGCTATGTTCTGATGTGACAATTCAGAATTAGATCTTTGGAGTATGAAGAAATTTCATTATACTGCTTATTATCTGTAGGTGATATTAGAGATAGCAAAGTAGTCTGTTAGAAAATTAACGTTTCTGACTATTCAGACTTAGATGATGGGAGGACTACTGTCCCTTGAGGTCACGGTCATTAATCTCCCAGGTCAGGGACCTATTAGAGCATGCTGCAGCTCCTGGCCATTCTGCGTTCCTAGTTTTCTTTCTGCAGGGTTGCAATACAACGCATCCAGGTGTCACGGTTTAATACTGGCCATGAAGAGTAGATGAAAGTAGGGAAAAAGATTTTTGGCACAATGCCACAGTGTCTCAGTTCAGTGTTAACACCTAATGTAAAAATATTTGACATGATAGCATTTAGAATTGCAGCACCACTATGGTTTTGATAATTCGCGTACATACAATCTTAACTTGATTTTCCTGATAGTTTTTGCCTTGGATGCCTTGATCTCACCATGCCTATTTCCAAATAATCACCTTTGTGTATTCTTTTCTTCTTTTCCTGCTTATATTTTTCTAGAACCCCTAATATTGACAGGCTAGCAGAGGAAGGAGTGACACTTACTCAGCATATAGCAGCATCCCCACTTTGTACTCCAAGCAGGGCAGCTTTCCTGACAGGGCGATATCCTATCAGATCAGGTAAAGTCCCATTACTTTATTTATGTATAAATATCATCTTTTATTTACAGTAAACTGTATGCATTTTTTTCTCTGGTCTTTCTTGATATCTTTATTGTTACCAAGTTAGGTATTCATTTCAGTGACTAATCAAGCTCAGCAGAGTTGGTCAGCATTTGAAATCTTCCATATATATGGGAAAGTCTCACATTTCAGAAGCATTAACACAAAAATAAAGCTTTTTTTATTGAGGAAAAGATTTTTTTTTAAATACCAAGGAAAAAATCTGATTGTGGTTATTTAATGGAAGGTGCAGCCAAATTCCATCAACTTCCTTCACTGTCCAAATGACGGTGGGCTCTTTGCCTGCCTCCCCAGTTGTATTCAGGCTGCTCCCAGGATGTTGGTGGGCAGCCTGAGTGTTGAACATCACAGAGATGCATCTAGAAAGACACAGTGGAAGAACCCAGTGTAAATCCTTCTGCTCAGACATCTCTGTTTCTACAAAACCTTTTGGTTTAGACAAATTGTTATTTTTTTCAGGGGAGGGAGGGGGGGAAGGACAGTTCATTAAGGTATTCCAGCAGCCCTTAAAGCCGGGAAGAAGAAAGCAAAAAATCACCCTTCTTTCGAAGTGTTTTTGTTCCATATCTACCCATACACAGTGTTAAGTATCCTATGAATACATGCATTTAATAACTACTTCTTGAAGTACCTGATCCAAAGCCCATTTGAGTCATTAAATATCCAGTCTGTTTATTTTAGTGTGCTGGGACTGAGCCCCTCAGTGCTTAGCCATGCAACTTTAACATTCCCTTAACATCATTTTTAGCAAGGATCATTATACATTAATCAGATCACTTCTTCATTAGTGATAAAACATCCTGTCCTTGCTTCTGGGAATGAAAGCAAAGCAAGACTCTGGAGTCTACTTGATAACGTTCGTGCTCATTCAAATCAAGTAACAAGCTTCTGCAGAAGTGCCAGCTAATATAACTTGCTAAATTTTCCATTACAGTCAGCTGCAAAGGAAAATTTTATATACCTGTTACAGCTATATTGCTATTAATATTTACCATAGGTAAAGCCACAGGTCACTTTCCATTACAATCCTTGTTCTTATGTCTGAAAAATTAGCATTTGAATTGATTTTTTTCTTAACTGATCTGCTCTCAGTCATACTTAATCATTTCCATGTAGGTGCAAAAATAGAAGTTTGTCGTAACTAAATTATGAAATTGCTAAATATGAACTACTTCCAAATATCAGTGAAGAACTAGTAAAGGTTTATTATAGAAGATGCTAGAATCATGATGTGGAAAAAAAATTTTAGAAATTTAAAACTGCTGCTAACAGAGCTAAAGAAAAATATTCCAAAGTGCAGTATTTGATGAGACACAAACTCAGAGAAAGGTAATGATGAAAACAAAATAACATCATGGTTATGTACTTTTGTTCTGGTAACTTAAGGGAATTACACTGATTTCAGTTGCAAGAGACTGAAGTATATAAAAATAAATATAAATAAATATATAATAAATAAAGAATAGCTATGTATTAATGACTAAAACTATGTAAACTGTTGATCAATAAAGCTAGCTGGGGTGAAAATCTGAAGTCAACATTTGAAGGGTAGGTTGAGCTGTCTTTAATAAACCAGTCTAACGAGTCTTATTCTCATCTAACCACAAGGGATACCTGAGGGAAGATTCTGGTTGTCTACATCAGTCATGTAACTTTGGCACTGCAATCATCCAGTTGCATAATTCAGACTTCCTGGAGATGTATCTGCACAGATTTGCATAGATATTCTGTGTTCTGTCTGTCTATACTCAGAGCCAGCTCTCATCTGGAATCCTAGTAATCTAATTTTCATGAACCTGAGCTCTCAAGTTCCTCATCCTGACAGTAGTTCATAAGCTCAAGTTTGTGTTCCTCAGACTCTCAGTGTATAGAAATTACTGTGCCTTATTTAGATGTTGTCTTGTTAGCTGATACCTGATGCTGCTTTAATGCACTTTACGTGCATTAAATCATGTGTCTTCATGCCATTGTAGCATTGGTCATCTCCAATCAAAACTGAGTGCCCTAGCCACTCTATTTCCAGAATCAGACCCTCTCTTGCTCTTTTTTGACCTCATGATATTTACATGCCCAGCTGTAAGACTGCCCTGTTTGAACTGCCTTCTCTCGAATAATCTTAAAGGCTTGTAGAAAACCACGTCTGAGGAAAGTGGAAGTTCTGAGAGTAGAACTTGGGAGTGATCTCGCTTAGTCCTCAGCTCCATTCCTTCCCCATGTACAAGAAAAATAAATTATACAAGCTCAACTTCTTTCAGATATGTTATACCTTAGAACATCTACAGAAGGGGCTGCAGCTGTTTATGTGATGGCTGGCCCCACAGATGTAAGCAGAGAATTTTTTATCCACTTCTCAATTCTGGTGAACAGCAAAGACCTCGCTCAGCTAAATGAATGATTTTACCTGCCACTTGCAACATTTACTGTCTTGTGGTGATAGGTCATTTAAGTGATACCACCTAAAGCAAAAAAATGCATGCAGAAAGAATGAATGGAAATGGTTTCCCTATATTATCCAAGTCTCATTCATTTTCATTGTATTTAGGAATGGCTGCCTTCTCACGAGTTGGTGTCTTCTTATTTTCTGCCTCTTCTGGGGGCCTTCCTTCTGAAGAAATAACTTTTTCCAAACTCCTGAAGCAGAGGGGCTATGCAACGGCTCTAATAGGTAAAATTGCATACATACACAGCGTTATTTTTCATTCATTTCAATCAAAAGAACATTAGCTTTCCATATAGGCTATTAAGGGTCTGCATTAAGCTTTTTTCCCCCGCAGCATAATGAGTTTATTTTTCCAGCACAAAGCTGAGCACATTCCTATGCATATGTGAAACGCTAATGGGTAAGTATGTCTAATTCACTTGTGTAGTTATAGTCTCATTGAGCAAGGTACTGAAGACACATGATGAACAAATTGAAAATTAGTCACGCTCTTGAAAAGTTTTCAGTATAAATAGGAGTTTGATTACAACAGAGACAATGAGAGATCGATCACAGGGTACAAGTCAGCACAGTGGTGGGATTAATTTCACCAGTTTTCAAATATCTGTAAAGTAGATAATGTACTAGCTGGGCTAACCGTCTGGACTCTCTTCTTAACCATCAGACAGAAATGGGCATTTCTAGGAAATTTGTCTCATCCTGTGGCAGATGTTTAAAATAAAAATGTGTTTCTATCTTATTATACAGATAGTTCAGACAACTAATTGCAGCATAAATATCTAGTGATGGGTAAAAGGAATCCCACCAGATGAATATTAAATGGAATTGGAATGACTATCATAAAAGTATAGCATTTAAATAATGTGATTATTTTTTTTTCCTAATTTGGCCACTGACTTATTCCACACTGTTTACATTTTAGAAGATTTTTGTGAAATACAACTTTGTATTACTTAATGTACATTTCTGTAATGGAATTGCCAGGAAGTAGTTGTTTAGAGAACATCATACTGGAATGTTACTACATTCTTTCAGAAGCTGGATGCACCCAATTTGGTTTTTAAATGTAACAAAAGCTTGCAATTTTGGGAGTAATTTTTGTTTTAAAATTAGGCTGTTTAGCAAGGCTAACAATTCACACCACTGTTCAAAAAATATCTGTATTATGTAGGTAACCAATGTTGATGTTGCTAACTAAAAAATCCTACTTAGCTATACCTCAGTCTTAGAAAGAATAAATACCTTAATGTCCTGACAGATTCAAAACAGGAAACAAGAAAATTTTAACAGAAGTATATTTAGTGCAGGTGTATTTGAAGCATTGTGCAAAAAGGCCATTCATAATTCATCATGTTCGTCATGGAGTTAATTCCTATTGCTCCATATTCAATTAAAGACTGAAAAAAAATCATTTTTCTGTTTGTAACAAGCACTGTAATACAACTAATTTTCTGGGGCTGACCTAGATAATGTACTTTTTTTAACTACTTTCACTGCAACATGACAGCTTGCCACTTAGATCTCCAGAAGTTATCTCCATGATTCTTAATGAACAATTCCTCCAAGTGGCCTGAATGATAGCTACGAAACCATAAGATGTAATATTACCATATCCTTAGTGTATAATGAAGGCTTCCAAAAATCAAGAAGTGCATTAAAATTAAGGATAAAATATATGTAAATGACAAAAAGAAAAATTATGTAGATTTGAAGACTAGATAGACAGGCTCTGATTCCCAACCAGCCCATTTGCTGCCTCTGCTGGTATTCTTATCACATCGTATTAGTCTAGGTCAGGGAGTCTTTGGCTGGTTCAGTCTAACTCAGCAGTTCCCAAACAATTAATTGTCAAATCTTGCATCAGTGATGGATTGGCATAAGGGTAATTTGAAGCCTTTCAGTTCCTCAAGCCTGTACTGTCATGTCTCCTTTTTGCCAAGTTTCTCTCCCCTTTACTCTCTAAGGACATTTTTTTCTTTCCTGAATGCCTTTTCCTTTCTTTTTTAATTTTTTTTTCACTCCTCTGAATATATACTTCCTCTTGCTTGATACGTCCCTAATATATTTTAGCTATAAATCTATTTTATGTATATTTTTTTACCTCATGTTTTTCCCCTGTGACACAAAGAAGGTGACATCCAATAGATCTGTCAGGAAGAGACACAGTCAGAAGATCTGCAACAAAACCGAGTTTTATCAGAAAAGGCTGATGTACTGAATATGTAATATTTCACCAGTTAAGGATCCTGGAGAGTAGCAAGAATGTTGATGTTTTGTAGGAAATAGCTATTCATAATGCAAAAATTCCACTGAAAGTAGATGGGTATTGTTTTAACTACTGCTATACTCAATTACAGTTGAGTAAAGGTCAACTTTTCCTCACTACTGTTATCCAGTGTGTTGTCTAGCATCCAGAGAAGTTTAAAATCCACCTGTGTAGCTTATCTCCAAAGTTTAAAGAACTAATGGACAAACTGGGACTTGTATCTTTCATCCAGAATGAGTTGTTGTGATATTTGGACACACCATCACAGCAGTGAGAAATACAGGATTGGCTGAATCTTTGAAGTAGGATTAGTACAGCAGTTATTAATAGAAAAGCTTACAATCTGATTGTCCTAATGATATATGCATATTTACTTTATATTATTATTGCTATGTATATCTTATAAATATATTTCTATGAGCATATAACATATTTGTTTGCATCTTGCTCTGCATCTTGCATCTTACCATTTATCTGAAGAGCACAAAACCATACCAAAAAAAATATATCGGTATATACAACTCAGTGTTCAGATTGCTCCCTTTTCAACTGTCTGAGGGAAAAGTAGAGAGAAAAATATGGATTTTTGCAACATTTCCAGCATTCTGGGTTCTGAAAAGCTGAGTTCCAAATGAAGTTTCTTGGCTGAATAGGACTTGCCTCTCATTTCCACTTGCCTTTCATTGCATTGCTTTTGCTCTGCAGAAATCTTAATTGTGGCAGAAGGAGAGGGAAAAAAGCCTAGATCTCAAACTATTAAGGTACTTGTAATTTACAATTAACAGCATAAATTTCACTCAGAAGCTTAGTAGGGTCTGCTGAAATGCGTATGATGCTTGTGTGAAGTGTCCATACTATGAAGCTTCCCTTTGCAAAGAGGTGAGGTGAGAGCATTTTGCACTGCTTTCAGATTCAGAAATGCTCCAGAGTGTAAAGCACACTACAAAAATCTGTTGAAATGCCAGCTCAAGGCAAAGATTATTGTCACAAGTAATGAAACAAAACATGCATTGTGGACCCAGTCATCACTTGCTTTTTCAGAGTAGCACAGGACCTATCAACCCCCTCTACCTCGTCAGTCATTTGAGAATGGCAATTGTGTCTTTCCATCACAGCTGCTGATACGATTTGAACCAGTGCTTCTGTTGTTTTTTCCAGCTAACCTGCTGCGTGCTTTGTTTGGCTTAAGTTGCTTCTGAACAAATCTTTTTTTGAGGCCCAAGTTCATCTTGACATTGAACAATTTGTTGTGCTTGCTAAAACCCTTTCGATAAAAATAGGTCCTATATTTTCCCCTGTCCCAATTTGTTGTTGCAAGATTTCTTCTGTCCTGGCTTGCAATGTCTAGTTCTATTGAGATCCAGTTTAAACACACTTCTTTATATCATAATAAATGACCTTGAAAGTATATTTAATTTGCTTAGGTTTCTTTTTCGTGTTTTTTTACTGAATTATAGGTGCCTTGAGATTGACAAATAACAGCAAAAAATTAAAGCTTTAAGAACATTTATATTCGTGATTATAAGCCTCTACGTTTATTTCAGTTATCTAACTTGATGAGAGTTGTTTCATGCTGACTTTGCTACACATTTGGCTTTACGATTATTCCATGAAGACAGTCATGTAAACCTAAGAGAAAACACTGAAGCATTTATTTTCATAAATCTGTATCTTTGCTTGCTGGGAATGAAACTCAGAGTTGCAGTCTTAGCTAGCCCTTTATGGCACCATTATAACATCTAAAAATTCAGTACAGTGGTCTGCATTGCTATTTTTGTAATCGGCCACAATAACGTTCACTGGACCATGTCAGAAGTAGTGAGTAGAGCCATTCTGCCCGGGGAAAGCAGAATACCACCTCAGGTGAGGGGGGCCATCTGACAGTAAGTGGGAAAACTTCTGATGGGATGAGAAAGCTGTAGAGGCCTCCATTCCACTGGCACATAAGCAGACCTGAAAATGCTTTTATACCTGCTTCTATCACCATCAAGAGATGTACAAGGAGAACTGGACTCTCAACTAAGCATTCAGTCAGGCTCAAGATTTCTGCAGTATTTTTCTCCACCTTTGCTGACGAGTGAACTTAGGCACACAATATTCCCATTGCATACCTTAGCTCTGTCGTTTGTGAAAGAGAAATAATGACACTGAGCCCATTTGCTAGGTACTAGTTCAAAAAATCAGAACTGACCCCCATCTTCACCCTCTTTGGTACTGCAGTGCCCGCATTTGTCATTGCCAAAGGCAAGAGTGCAGGATGAATATGCTGCTCTCTAGACCCAGGAGATGCTCAGGACTGCCTGCATCAGGACTCTATCTTACAGATATATAAAAGCTGGAATGGTTCAGGAAAGGGGAAAATTCTGTATGTGCTTTATTCCTTTCATGTACTTTCTACCATATGCATCCTCTAGAACAAAATATTTCAAATTTCTTTAGGCTAGGTTATGGGGTTGACGTTTTACTGGGTTTGCAGGTTTTCTTATTTATTTCTTTTAAGATCACAGCCCCTGAATTGTGCTGGTCACGTTTAGGTATTTGATTCAGAAAAAATAAATAAAAGTTGGCCCAGCAATATGTATCGTTACCTGTTTTGTCAAGGGTGACATGTTTTGTCAAATATTTAACACATTTCCTTGCTGACACCAAAGAGCATAGCTCTAGTCATAATTTATGTCAATAGGCTTAATTGAATTTGAATTATGCATTTGAATTTAAATAACAGCTACCAGTTAGGTCTGTTGCACTAAGCGATGCATAAGCATATGGTAAAGGGTTATACCTGAGTCATAGAATGAATTATCTAAATACTTACTATAATCAGCATGAACATAGATTATGCTACTATGGTGCAAATCAGACTCATTGTTTTCTTGTGTCAGCCGGTGTCCAACGTTATTGCAGAATTAGAATGATTTCCTAGTGAGACAAAATGCTGTGAGAGAGAGTATTTGGTGGTAATTTACTTGTTACTGTTGTTTCTTTTAAAATTTATATCTATATAAAATATAGATAAAATATATAAAAATAAAAAATAATCTCCCTCACTATATATAAGTATATAGTGAGGGAGATCAGCAATTTCAGAGATTTTGCAATAATAAATGCCTTGGTAATTTCAATATTCTTGATTTATTTCCTCTTTGTTACTGTTTTCTTCTTTTTTTTTTAACTAGCCAAATGTGAATGATTTGCCAGAAAGATTTCAGAAAGCATATTTTATAACTCCATATTGTCTCTTCCTAAGAAAGCAGTAGCTGCTACAAAACGGTATTTTCTTATGCCTACTTGACTACACATGCACAAAGGCTTCATTTTCAAAGTTAACTATCTGTTAGGGCTCTGTTGCTCTTCAGTGACCTGCTAGCCCACTCAGAACTTAATGGTCTCCATCAGGAGCTGTGCCAAACTATTTCTAACTAAAACGAAGAGGCAGACATGAAACAAAGTCTTTGATGAAGGCATAAAGAAAGATTAGATAGAAAATAGGGATCCACACAATAAATCCTGGGTGTGTGGGATATCAGTCAGATAGTGACAGTTTGGAATAGTGTACGTTATAAGTCTGATGATTTAACTACAAAAATACTCCCTGTCCTTCTCTCTTTGTAGGAAAGTGGCATCTTGGGATGAACTGTGAAAGCAGTAATGACTTCTGTCACCACCCCCTCAGTCATGGATTTGATTACTTTTATGGGCTTACCGTGACCAATTTTAGAGACTGCAAACCTGGCCAAGGCAGCGTATTTTTAAAAGGGGTTCAGAAATCCCTTGTCATCCCAATCCAAATCGCTGGAATCACCCTGGTCTCTTTGGCAATAGTGCAGTACATGGGCCTCCTCAAAGTACCTCTCCAAGCATGGGGTTACTGCTTCTTAATAACTGCTATTTCACTTGCGGTTTTGATCTTTTTCTTCTATCATTTTCGACACCTGAACTGCTTCTTAATGAGGGACCATCAGATTATCCAGCAACCACTATCCTATGAGAACCTTACTCAGAGACTGACAAAGGAAGCCGTGCAGTTTATAGGAAGGTAGGTTTCTAATTGTGTTATAAGTTAATGCTGGCATTTCACAATGATGATGCTTCCAAAAAAGTAGAAAAAAAATGCGAACCAGTGGGCATGAGGAATATGTCATTATATTTTACCATCAATTTTTTCCTTTAAAAAATGACTGAAGTTAATCTTTTTAGTGAAAGTGACTGTTTTTTTCTATCAGGTATGTCATTATTTTCTCATAAAAATTAAAAACTATTTATGTTTACATGTTTCAGAACAATTTTTCAAAAAATAGCCAACTTCTTTAGGATTTTCATTCTTGAGAATTTCATGTAACTTGAAATCTGAAAAATCTTTTGTGGTGTGACTTAATTATGTGAAAGCACAATGCAGAGTCATAATCTATGACTTTTCTGGAATGGGAAAGTGTTCTTCATCATTGATTTGATGCATCCATTAAATGGCATTCATAAGGCCAATTTTTAAAGATACTGTCATTTTAGATGCTTCCACTTTTATGCCAGGTTCATTTTGAAAAGACTTGATTTTCAAAAGTTAGGAAATAAATGTTTTTTTGAAAGCAATGATTTTTTAATAGCCATTGGATCACCTAAAGATTGGCTGTACAAAATCATTCTAATTCATTCTTCATTTTTGCAAAGTTAGCTACTTTGGTGTAATTGTCACTACAGGGCTTTTAATGGGGTGAAATCATAGATGTATACATTTTTATATTCTGAAATATAAATCAGTATTTTTGAAGCAAAAATATTTCATCCATTTAACTTCATGAAAAATATGCCAGAGTATTTTTCTCAGTCACTTTTGAAACAGGTTGCACCATTTCTAAAAAAAGTTAATCAAAAGTAAAAACGTGTTCTAAGACATGAGAAGTCCCTTAATGACTATTCTGAAAAGTATGTACCAGGTAGTTACTGTGAATACATTCATATGGTGTCATTGCTGACTAAAAACTTATACCAAAGAATCAGAGGCTAAATTTTCTAGACTTAATGACTGCATGCAGTAGTCATCAAGACTTTTAGCAAGAAAAAATGTTTATCTAAAATCTTGATCTCATACTGCAATTTTTCTATCATTTCTATCATTATAAATATTTGATGTAGCCATCTCTACTCATCATACCAAAATAAAATGGGTTTTATATCAAATTTCTTTAAGTGACTAAGTCTTTCCAACAAGCAACATTCTCATGAGTATTTATAAATAAACTAAAACATCTTTATTGCCTCTTGCAATGATGATAGATATAAAGATAGCTTCTCATCTACATTCTAACTAATTTAACAGTGAAATACTTTGTTTACTACAAACACACACACACATACCCCCCTTTGAAAATTGTTGAGAACTTATTTCGTTAGTCACCAAGCATGTGGTGATTTTAAAAGGCTCTTGAGTACATTAACTATATATTGGCAGTTTCTTCCGTGATTTACAAGTACGTAATGTGCCTGTAGTGATTCATAATGTTCTGGATATCTCTGAACGTTTTGTTGATTTCAATGCAGTGACAATAATATGGTAGCCCCAAAACAGGTGAGTTCAAGATTGGAAATCAATGCTAGAAAACTAGTAACTCCCTTAACTTTATTAATATTCATAATCTGCACAGTGTTATTGTATAGCTTAGTCAGTGTTTAGAGCTGGCAAAACAATGTATCATCCAAGTCAGCATAGCTTTGTTGACTCAGCTGGAGTTAAGTGTCTTTACATCAGCTGGGCACTTGGCCCCAGTTCTCAATGTAGTTTCCAGACAAAAGTGATGTTAAATTGAAGTCAAGTTAATAGCACATATTCGTAATTTACAATAAACTTTGTTATAGGAATGCTGCAGTTATAGTAAGAATTATAACCCAGACAATTCAGAGTCAGTGTTAAAGAATATCCAAGCACATTAAGGTATTGAGAAGCAATTAGGGCATTTGAGCAATTTTAACTGTGCCCTGTAGTGAATTCACGTGTGAAGTGTATAACCATAAAGCTTGCTCCTGGGGATAGGAGTAATTAGATTAATATTCACTGAACTGATCTGTCCCATATAATAGTGTGAGCAAAAAAATCAATATTTGCTTTGACACACTGGTTCTGACATTATATAGTTCATACCTGTCAACTCCAGTGCACCAGTAGACCATTGCTTTTATGACTAAAATACTGACTTTGGCCATTTGTAGGGGAATGGCTGTCAAGAGGCAAGCAGGTTGCAGCAGCAGTCAGACATCTGGCATTCATAAGTAAAGGGCCACAAGGTTTTTGGAAGCTCCAGAGCGTTCTTGTGTTTCTAATTCTTTCAGTGAGCAGTCTCCCTCAACCTTCCTTTAGCCACACATTTGACTCAACACTTGATTTGTCATACAGGCTTATTTTGTTTAAATAATACAATGAGTAGCAAGTTCAGTCCTGTACACCAGTAATCCCTGTGCACAAATATACCAGAGTTCAAACAATCCTGAATTTGAAGAATTCAGAGTCATTTCCCTTCAATGGTTCTTAATACATTTTATCATCAAACTAAAAATCATCAGCTGTCATGCATGTTTTAATTGGTTAATTATCTTTACAATAAATATATGATGAAGCTCAAATCTTCAAAAGCACTGGTACTTCCTATATAGCCCTTTCATGCTATACTTATAATATATATTAGTGTATATATAGTTTTATATATATAACAATTAAAACATAAATGGTTTTTTTACCTATGTAAGTTTATTATACCTATTACCTATATTAACTTTATAAGTTCTTCAGAGTTCAGGCCATGGAATTCCTGATCTTATTCTCTTTTCTAGCTATTTCTCAGAGATATTGACAGCGTTTTGACTTCTTACCATGTATATAATCATCAGATCTTGTCTTTTTCAAGTCGTCTTATAATTTATTCATGCCGTTATACTTACTTTGGTCTGTTTGTTGGAGAGTTGATACTGTATTTGTCCTTCCTTAGTCTAGGATATGTGTATTACTGTTTTCATTTGTTCCTAGGTAGATTGAAAGAGAATAAATACAATATTCAATGCTCAGAAATGGCACTGGGGAAGAATATATACAATATACAATTACAAGTGTCAGATCCAGTGCGTGAAAAGACATAATAATTTAGTTGCTCACCCTAGTTGTAAATGGGCAGGTCAGCTCAGTGTATGTTAATTTTAATTTTTCCCAAAAGAAAGTGTGTGTACATATTGTAAACCAATCAGAACACTCTCTAGGCATTACAGTATATTTGAAAGTCAAATGGATGCTAATTATTTCATGTTAAGTTCAATATATTTGTCACTCATGTGTCTTCAGCACGTCCTTTAATGACCAGCTGCACAGACAATCCAAATTTCGAAAATGCCAGAGTCCTGTTTTTAACATATCAGTAATTAACAAGACAAGTACCACCCTATAACAGAGAATACCTCTCTGAAAATTTTGGATAGCTGATCACAATTAATGATGATATTAAAAAAAAAAATCCTAATGAAATCTAACTTCTGGAAAACAGTGTTTGCATACAAACATGTTTATATTCAAAAGCTATCATAAAGATGATGTTGAACAATTTTCCTGCAGATTTACTTTTTAAGTCATAGATTGCATAGCCATAATATTAAAAATGTTTATGTCAGTTAATACATTTTTTATTTTCTTTTTATCTATTCTATTTCAGTTCTTGAAACACTGTTACAACACATGTTCAAATTTATTTTCATCTAATCTAGCAGACCGTGGTTTAGAGGTTTTCCATATATCACTAGGTCTTAAGATCAGGCAGTTGGCATGTTGTACTGGAGTTAGAGCTCTGAAATCAAGTGTTTTTATGAATCCTACAAGAAGATTCCTTATAGTTTACAGCAAAACACTGTAGAGAAGAGTTTGTGTATCTCTGTATACACATGATGTATATGTGCACATGTATTAAAAAAGGGTAATAAATTATAAGCCATAACAACTCTACTGGATCTTCATCCCTTTTTCTCAGCCCTCTGCTTGTTCCTTTTGAACAGGAGAGCTAAAATATTTATTCATGTACTTTAGGGCCATCTGAAAATGGAAGATTTTAGTCATAGAAGTAATTTAAGCATGATTAAGGACCTCACTAGTTCTGCAATGAGTGACAGACTGCATTTTAAATGGAACGCTTCTAAAAAGCTGAATATCTGTATACTGGACTCCAAAGTTTTGCAGGGGAGAGGCATTTCATAATGAGTATAATTTGTAGTAGGTGAAAAATTTCTTTTTTTCCCCATGCTTAAAAGAATGTACTTTCTGAAGGGGAGAAAAAAGGTTATATACAAAGGAAATAAAAACATGTATGAATTGTGTACCTTAAGCATTTAAAGGAAGAAATAGGCATGAAATTAGAGTATCAATTAGATAATCAGTTAGTCAAAAGTGTCTTGGATATTTGCATGGAAGAATCATTTCACAAATGCAGATATAGTAGTAACACATCCTACTTCTAATATCTTCTAGAAAGAGTCAGATTTTCCGTATATTTACATTTTTTTTCCCCTTTCTCATTCCATTTTCAACACCTTTTCTGGTTTTGATAAGTTACCCCCAAGTGGTCTGGAGTTTTCTATTCTGATTTTGAAAACTTTTCAAAATATGAGATTTGTGGTTTAAGGTGTGTCTTTTAAAATAGTAAGACAGAAATATTCATTCATTAATTCATTCATGCTAACAAAGATTTTAGCACTGTTAGTGGTCAGAACAAAACAAAATCCAGCTTGTAGGACAAAGTCCTGCTCCGATACAACTAAGCCAAGATTTACCTTTTTCTTCTGCAGGAACAAGGCTTAATGAAGTGCATTCAGCCAGTCCAGTCACAAAGAGCACTGTCTAATTGGTGATCTAATCTGGAAGTAGAGGAGGGAGCCATGGGGAATAAGCATTGAATGAACTTATCCGCTGGGGGGATATTGAATAAGAAGAATGTTTTTGGTAAACGGAGAGTTACAGGAAAGGAAAAGTTAGGTTTGCATCTGCCTGTATCAACACACTGTTACATATTTGTGCTGAAAATGTATATTCAGATTATATATTGCAACATTTTTGTTTTCTTTCATCTCAGTTGTGACTCTGGTGTACTGTGGCTATGTGCAAATGACATATTCTCATTCAATATATCTTATTAAATCATATGTACTTATTCTTGTAAGATGTAATATATTTTACCCCTATATCTATTTCAAATAGTTCTTTGCAGGCTATTTCAGTCATATGGGTGAATTAGCTGTAATTTATAAAACTTTGGGGACTACAGAAACAATTGTTAACCCAATTTTAACATGGCACAGTGTTTGTCCAGCTCAGTCAAAGCCAAGTATATCTGCTTTCATAGTCAGGTGCTGTGAATCGTAATACCTCAACTGGTATAGGGGGTTTAATGGTCTAACAGGTTAAAAATATGTACTTTATGACAGAATGTGAGGATAATTTCACATCTAGCAAAAAAAAAAAAAATGTTGTTCAGAAAGATCATATTGTCTATCACATTAAAGGTTAATTTAGAATGTATTGTGAAAAAGTTAAATGGGGGTCTGTATTGTCATGTTCCCATCTCGTTTCCAGTACGGAATCGTACTTGAAATCTTGGTTTGATTTGACAACCACAGGCCAACAAATTCAGAGCCCCACCTGTTGCTCTGCTGCAGCAGTCTTAGGTTAACATCAATGCACAGAAAAGCACCCAAGGAGTTTTCAATGCAGCAAGTATTTAGAGCAAAATTTCAGGAAAAAAGTTAAAAGACCCATGTGTGAAGTGCAAAGTCAGATTAGTTGTAACTTGCTCTTTCAGCCACTTTAAAGCTGTGTTTTACAGCTCAAGCCTGAACTGAATCCTTGAATAATGTAAAGACTCCTCAAACTAAAAAAGAATAATCTAGTACTATGCAATATGCAGAGGAGTCATCAGCAACATGATGCTTTTAGATGTTTTCAAGATCAGTTAAGCACACATTAAATGATGTCTTATGTCAGATATGTGTAATCTCTCTGGCTACTTTAAATTGAAAAGACTCTGCTTCATGTCGGAATAAAGGTTTTTACTATATTTGAGTAGAGTGAATCTCAGATCTTTTGAAACTGAAGTTCCCTGTGTTTGAACCATGTAAAAGATAATGGCAATACATTTTTGAAGGAGCTGTTTACTGAAGTGGTTCAGGAGTTAAGCTGTTACTGTCAAATTTCTCTCCTGCCTACTAGCTGGTATTATTCCATTTTCAAGGTCACGGTAAAGGTAGTCAGTTATGATTCTCCTCAAAGAGTTTTGGCAGGAGATTAATAGCTGCCTGTGATCTTTTAGAGGATATTAATAGGTGTGACACTTCTCCACCTGACAGCGAGCTGTCAATCAGAACCTGTCAATTTGAGTTGCGAAGAAGAGAATGATGTAGTGCCCTTCCATATAAATCATTGATTCGATGACTCTTCATGAAAGTTAGATCTTTGTGTCAGTTCAATTTAAAAAAAACCCAGACCTGAGTTATTATCTCTTGAAAATAACATTTAAAGTGGAGGCTTTTGATACTCACTTTTAGCATTACAGACATACATTTAGAAGTATGCACTATCTCTGTGACATTAGAACAAGGCAGTTTGCATTAAAAGTAAATTGTGCCTGCACCATTATAAGTATAAAGTAGATTTTTGTGGTGTTTTACCCTAGAATTTGTACATTACTCTCAATTCAGTGAACTGTGTTTAAGGAAAAAGTCAAAGATAATCCCATGCAGTAAAAAATGCAAGTTGTAAAACAAAAACCAGCTGCCTTGCAGAAATGTTCTTTAATGAAAGGTCAGTGTTACATTAATATACATATGAAATATTAAACTTAAAAGTATACATCTTTTTTTTACTTGAAGTGCTGACATTTTCAGTCTTTTTAATTGACTCAGAAGTCTCATGTGTTATTTGTTGCTACAATGAAAGTTTCTCACATATATGACCTCTCAAATAGCAACAAACACAACTTCATGGAAAGTGTATCTTCTATGAAAAATACTGTCTTGTCTTTATTTTTTTTAATCTGTACTTTATAATACTAAGATAATACAGGATACATGCACAAATATTTGAAGGGAATTCAAATAATTTTGTTTCCATTTTCCACATGAAAAATGTTCTATTTATTCTGTCATTTTTTTAAACAAGGAGAAACTTTTTATAAAGAAAAGTCCCAGTCAGAAACACACTTATCAAGTAAATAATCTGGATAAAATTTTCCCATTTTGTGTTTATGTACTGCTGCTTATGCCAGTAAGAAAGAAAGCTTTAACCATGCAACTTGTGCAAAAACATGCAACCAGGGAGAGAGGAAAAATGGATCATAAATATAATAGATTAAACCTAGTTATTTTTCCTTAAGAGTAAAGTATTGATACCATATGAATCCTTTTTATTAAAAGTCTTTGTTTTCAGGTTCTAAAAGTTAGAATTTTTTTTTAATTTTAAAGAAACAGTTTGTATGTACATGTCTGTATTGTTCCTCCCCCCTTTAAAGGGTGGATGAGTCAGCTGCATGAGAAAATACATAGTCTCCCTTTGATGTTGATGTGAATCACAGGTATTATCCACCACAGATTGGCAGGGGAAAATATGGTAAATAAAGCCAAAAATACCCTGTAATTATCTGAGTGCTTTAAGGTGAGATCCAGACAAGTTTTCTGGGTAGTGCTTTTGTGATTCAATTGGTATTTACAATATACGTAAAATACAATATGTACTACAAATACTGTTAAGAGTGTATAGCAGTAAATTTGGCTAGTACTGCACAATTTTAAGTAAAGTTCTATAAATAATGCATAAGAAAAAGTTCTTACTTGAGCTGTGCTTTCACAGCATGCTGAAACTGATCATAAATACCATGCTGACAGATCACATGAACAGCAAAATTTACAGTCTATTTATTGCACTCTTTCTTTTGTATCAGTTCAGGAAATAGATGGAAGACAATGAAGTCTGTTCATTACTGTGACAGGAAAAATATTTCTTTATATTAGTATGTACTTTGAGATTACTTACTCTTTTGTACAACATACTTGTAGTGTTATGTACTGATCACATGCATACACACAGAGCGTTAAATGACAGCAGAAGATTTGGTCATATACCTTAGTCCAGGGTAAAGAAGGAGGAAAAGTACTAGTATACTTGCTTTGACGTAGTCAGTGATACTATGGTATGTTTGACCCTGGTCCTCATAATAGTCTAGTTGATCCGCTTCCATATGACCTTGTGAGGAAGGTAATTGTGTTTCACGTATGTATGTAGTTCTGAAGGTATGGTTTTGAACAGCAGTTTTATTCAGGTTTTTAAATATGTGTTTGTAAAAGGAAGAGAGGTGCTTGTAGGCAGAAATTCTAGGTTCCTGGCTTTTTGTGTGTGTGTGTGTGTTCCGGATTACCCTGTAATCAGTTACAGTATTCCTATTCCTCTTTTTTTGGGGATTGTGGGGGGTTTTTTTGAGCTCTTTTTGAGATTTCATTGTAAAAATCTTGTTATAAAATATACTAAGGTTTTGGGGGTTTGTTTTGTTTTGTTTTTTTACAGGAACATTGATGCACCATTTCTTCTTGTCCTGTCTTATCTTCATGTCCATACTGCTCTATATGCTTCAAAAAATTTCAGAGGAAAGAGCAAGCATGGTTTATATGGGGATGCAGTGGAGGAAATGGACTGGAGTGTAGGTACGTTACATGTGCTTCTAACATCAATGGAGGGAATTCATGAAAGACTTGCATTCATGTCCACCAAGTGCAGACTTCTGCAATTTGCATATCTATGGTGTATCTGACATACTTGTCCTTTGTACTTAGGGGAAATAAAGGCACAATAATCTGGCCTCTTGCAATATCTACTTCATGACCAAATTTATTGTGTCCTATAAATGCCTGGTCTCTTCTTCGACTATGAAGGTAGTCTATACAGTATGGAGTTAGCAAAGATATGGACACCTTAACTGTGGACAATTGAACCAGAGTAGCTGAATCCAACCCCATGAACTTCCAGGTGTCCTCTGGCCTCTGCAGGTTGTCCTCATAAAACAATATACTAACTTGAAAAGTGTCCACATGATACTGATGTAAAAATATTTTCAAATAAAGTGACTACAATATGCACTGTTAGCAAAAGTAATTTGCTAATTATTTTAGTGGGTTCTCTGAATTAGTGAAGTCACTCAGGTGAGGTCCACTTCTGTTCATGAAGAACAGTCAAAACCAAACAATTTGCCCTTCAGAGCTTTCCATTCTCTCTGAGGCTGGAGAGCAGTTGACTGTTACATCTTTCAACAGACTTTTCTTATCTCTAGATGTATTGGAATGACTCTCCGATTCCAGATGTAATCACCTGTGATAACAACTAACATATATTTTTAAATAATCATATTGGAGAATAGCAGTAGTAGGAGCTAAAGATTAGCTTACATTACATAAGCTAAGTTGATTCTGTTCTCAGTACAGCCCAGTGCAAAGTGGCTTTCTTCAAGAAAATGTTACTTCCTTATTAAGCTGCTATAAACAGATATTCAGCTTTGGTGCATACATGTTTTTAAACTATGCAAGCGTGTGCAGTTAAACATCATGTATATCTCTTTGCATATTTTGCCTCAAGAGATCTAGTTGCAGAAGGTAGGGTACAAACAGCAGCAAAGTACATTCAGTGATTTATAATGTATGTAGTGCAGTACTTGCAAAAATGGGGAAAACCCTTGTGAGAAACTGTGATACACTTAGTAGGAAAGGTTTTCAGTGTGGAAGACAACAAAAAAACCCCTCTTTTGTAAATCAGGTTTTGTAAAGAGAGAGTGGCTTTCATTCCAGTTGTATTACACCCTGAATCTTTATCACTTCGGTCAGTGGCCACCAGTATTTGGTCAATGAAGTGCTTGCATTAGATAATAGTATGCACGTGTTGTCATTTCTGTTTGCATCCGTATTGTAGTAAGCTACTGAGTATTAGCTGGGCTTACCGTCTGTGTTGGATTTTGTTATTTCTTTTCCTGTTGCATATTTAGCTTATCCCAGCCTAATTGGTCATTTGCTGCTGCCATTACGTTTTGCTGTGTCCTTCAGGAGAGTGGCTCTGGGGTTTAAACAGCAAGTTGGACTCCAAGGCAGCTGACATGGTGCTGTTTCAGGCTATTTAAGGTGGTAACAGATTGAAAACCACTGCTCTCTTCCAGGCTTTTAGGAGATGTGTCAAACAAACCAAACTGTAGGACAGAAGCATATTATTAAAAAAGCTTGGGATAAATCAGAGATACAAATTTAGTGGTGAAAACAGAAATTTCAAACAAACTCAGAGAGGAGATACACGAGTTTCCTTATGTATTGTCCTTTACAGTTCATTACAGGAGCATCACGGGCAGTGGAGCTAGCTTCATCAGGAAACAGATCAGCTGGGGGTCTGGTTACTTGGTTTTGCTTATGTCTCGTAAGACTTCTCTGTTGACGGATGGCATATTTTCTCCAGCAGGTAGAAAAAGTGTTTAGTTCCTCTGTTACTTTCTCCTCCAGTATTAGAATGATGAAAAAAAGTTATGGCTGGCATTTCCAAAGGAGTCTGAAGGAATATGGGTTTTTTTCTTTTTTTTCAATTGAAGGGAGTACTTATTTCCATTTATCTCCACTGAAAATTTCAGTCTTAATGCATCAACTATGTCAGACAAAGTAAATTAATTCACCGTACTGCTGATGTCAGTAACCAGTATTTTCTTGGAATGCTTCTGAAGATGTTACAGTAGAAAAGTCAAACAAAATTGTTAGGAAAAGCTGAAAAAGTGAAAACTATTAGCTTTCCACAAAGGGAGGTTTTAACATTCACTAGATAGAAACTAGTATTTATGCAGAGATGAATGTAACTTGAAAAAACAATAAGAACAAAATAGCCCAGATATAACAATATGCTGCAAAACCTTCTAATTAAAGACAACACAAGCATAGGAAGAAAAAATTAGTGTATGGAAAACTGTGTTGTAGTACAACATCAGAAATGTTTGGCATCTGGTAGGGAAAGAAACACCAACTTCAACTCAGTTGAAGAAACTTAAAATGTGTTATCTGCTGACTGGGAAATGTTGTGGAAAACCTTTTGCATGACAAAAAAAGGAGTAGAAGAGAAGTTACAAGTAGAAGTAGAAGTTAGGACTGTTAGGTACCAGTTATGAAAAAGTTATATCAAGACTGGACCATGAAATGCACACATTTAAGAGATCAGCTGGAATCAGAAAGAAGACTTCAGCTGCCATTTGCAAGAGAAAAAGCAACAGCCTTTCTAGTAAGACAGAGAAGTGCACTCAGATTGAGAATTCTCAATAAAGTCTTATGAGGAGCAGCTGAGGAAACGGGGGTTGTTCAGTCTGGAGAAGAGGAGGCTGAGGGGAGACCTCATAGTTCTCCACGATTACCTGAAAGGGGGTTGCAGAGAGGTGGATACTGGTCTCTTCTCCCAAGTGACAAGCCATAGGACAAGAGGAAATGGCCTCAAGTTGCACCAGGGGAGGTTCAGGCTGGATATTAGGAAAAAATTCTTTACTGAGAGAGTGGTGAAACACTGGAACAGGCTGCCCAGGTCAGTGGTGGAGTCACCCTCCCTGGAGGTGTTCAAGGAACGTGTGGATGAGGCATTGCAGGACATGGTTTAATGGGCATGGTGGTGTTGGTTGATGGTTGGACTTGATGATCTAACAGGTCTTTTCCAACCATAGTGATTCTGTGATTCTGTGAAAAAGAATTCCGTTTTCACTTGTTTATTTATTGAGAATCAATTACCTAATTGGACAATAATTCAATTATAAAGCAATCTCCATGCTAGGAGGAGAAAAACCTATAGACACATTAATAAAATACTCCTTTGAATATTTCATGTTTGTGACTTGTTAAACCAATACTGGAGTATGATTACAGTCCATGTCAAAAATAAGAAATACAAAGTCTCTGGATAAGCTTTGGGACCATGTATGTCTAGTGGTTTTGCATACTGATGTGTGTATAACAGAATTCAATGTTTAAAGCATTCACAGTTATAATGTCACTGCATGCGCCATGCCTTAGAGAGTTATTCTCTGGCTAATAACATTAATTTTCTTTCAATGTAGGCTAAGCACCTTATTAATGCAATTAATTGTAATTCATATGAGAGCAGATGAAATAATCTTACAGTCTAAAAATGGAAAAAGAAGTGATGAATAAATGAATGAATGAATGAATGCAGTATTATCCTTTTCTTCCTTCCTCCCTTCTTCCCTTTCTTCATTCCTTCACTCCTGATTGAGTATAGGAAGAGAAATGGATGTGTTCAGAAATTGTTTTTGATGTAAATTGCATTACACTAATTTAATCCAAAACAGATCACTACAAAGAGTTTTGGAGCCCCCTGTAGACTTGCATGCAAGCTTTGTGAAGACACACTAATTCAACACCACTTTTGCAAATGGCTGTTTATTTTTCTCTTAACAGTAGCAAAACTACATATGAGTTCTTAATCCTTTGTGGAACAATCACAACTGAATGGCTTAAGTGTAAAAAAGTCTCAGAAATTGTAGTGTGGCACAAGCTAGGTAATTGTAAAGTGGATGCTTTGTCTGGATGTCTTTATTATGTGAATGCCTTGCAAGCTGAAAAAAATGTAATTGCTTCTCTGCCATGATCTTTTGACCTGTCTTCGGATCAAGTTATGCCAAGAAAATATTACCGTTGTCTGATGTTAGTTAATTAGAAGAAAAGGAGTGGGAATAAATCCCAATGCATCTTACGTGTAACTTGTGTTTGAAATATCTTAAAAGGTTTGGTAGAGTTATATATGAATAAAGTAGCTCCGTATCTCCCCGGTACAAGAAGGATATGGAGCTACTGGACAGTATCTAGCAAACGGTCACAAAGATGATTAAGGAACTGGAGTATCTCTCCTGCGAGGAAAGGCTGAGGCAGCTGGTGCCGGGTTCTTCTCAGTGGTGCCCGGTGACAAGAAGCAATGGTCACAAACTGAAACACAGGATGTTACCTCTGAACATCAGGAAACACTTTTTTATTGTGAGGGTGACCAAGCACTGGCACAGGATGCCCAGAGAGGTGGTCCAGGAGTCTCTCTTCTTGGTAATATTCAAAAGCCATCTGGACATGGTCCTGGGCTCCAAGTGGCCCTGCTTGAGCACGGAGGGTTGGACAAGGTGACCTCCAGAGGTCCCTTCCAACCTCAACCATTCTGTGATCCTGTGAGATGCTGAAGAAAAGAAAAAAGCTATTCATTAAAGTCAACTCATATTTTGAAACAAAATCAGACATAACCTTTAAAAGTCAGTCTAGAGGAACCAAGGAACTGTTCACTGAAGTAAACAGAAGCAAGATACTCTCATGATACTCCCCTCCTCTGCTGCTCTCTCGTGAGAACCCACCTGGGTACTACATCCAGCTCTGGGGTCCCCAGCACAAGAAAGACATGGACCTTTTGGAGCAAGTCCAGAGGAGGGCCACAAAAATGGTCAGAGGGATGGAACAATTCTCCTCTGAAGAAAGGCTGAAAGAGTTGGGGTTGTTCAGCCTGGAGGAGAGAAGGCTCCAGGAAGACCTTACTGCAGACTTCCAATATATAAAGGTGGCCTATAAGAAAGATGAAGAGAGACTTGTTATCAGGGCCTGTGTTGACAGGACAAGGGGTAATGGTTTTAAACAGCAAGAGGGTAGGTTTAGATTGGACATAAGGAAGAAATTGTTTACGATGAGGGTGGTGAGACACTGGAACAGGTTGCTTAGAGAAGTTGTGGATGCCCCATCCCTGGAAGAGTACAAGGTGAGGTTGGCCGGGGCTTTGAGCAACCTGACCTAGTGACAGATGTCCCTTCCCATGGCATGAGGGTTGGTCTAGATGATCTTTAAAGGTCCCTTCCAACCCAAACCATTCTATGGTTCTGTGTTACTACAGTGATGACAAATTTTGAGGATGCTAATGGTATCTTAAATAGGTTTTCCTTACAAGGAAATATAATGCCTAACTTTTTTTAACTGAAAGTACTTATGTAATTAAAACCTTGGATATCTGAATAAGTTGAACCTTACCTGAGGAATATTTATGACTTGTCAAAGCATTTGTGATACTCTGCTACACAACTCTCTGGGACAATATGTCGCCTATAATGAAATACAGCAAGGCAGAAGTAAAGTATACTTAATTGAGAAAGGCCAGCTAGGATACAATCTAGTTGGACTGACTGAAAATCAGACCACTTTTTACATTGTTTTTCTTTGATTCAGCTGTTATCATGATTAAGAATTTTCTAGAAATGAGTATCTTCACACAGCGCTTTCAAAGAGGAACGGAAGGGCAAAAGCTTCACCAAGTCAACTCCAGACCTTTGTGGAAACATCTAATTTACCTGTTCTGTAATTAGATTTCCAAGTGTTGTAAAAGAGATTATATCAATACATACATGCAGGATTATGCTGTGGCTCTTAATTCTTACAGTGCCTAAATGTGAGATAATAAAACCTAAACGCTTATATGCCTTTTATCTGATGAATGTGTGCATGTTTAAATAGTTAATACACAATGTATGTGGATTGATCACGTCCTCTGCTTTTAACTTCTATTCTGCTCTGGAGTGATGGGAATCAAGGGCCTAAATGGAAACCATTCCAATTTAACATAAACAATTTTTATTGACCCCTGTGTTTTTTTCCCGCAATACTTTTAGTAGAATTCTTGCTCTGATGAAGGTATCATAGTCTAAAGCATTCAGAAAACAAAGGGCCTAAATGTTACAGCCAAAGACTTCTTGAGGTTCTGAAGCATGTTACAGTCCTCCAATTTTTCAGGTTTTATATGCCTTCAAATAGCATGTGATCTGTCTTCAATTTTTTAGTAAAAACATTTTCTTTCTCATTTTAAAATAATTATTTTAAACTTACAAGCCTATGAGCGCTTAAACTTGACTTATTATTTTTAATTACAAAGTAAGTAAAATATAATTTCAATATTTATTTCAAGTTATTCTGCCCTGAAATTGTATTCCTAGATGTTTTGGGGGTTTTTTTTAATGTTCTTTCATATATTTAGCAGTAACTATTCTCCTTCTGGGAAACAGCATAGTATTAGTAAGTATCATCTGAAATCTACGTCTCCTCTTTTACATACAATTGTTACTGGCTGTTATAGTGAATACTTACATCTTTATTTCACTTTACAGTGTTTGTATGCTTTCAACCTCTCTTTAGAATCCTACTCTATTAGGATCAATCTAAAAATGTACCACAAATCTTCTGAGAATTCAGAATTATGCTAAAAACCAAAATAATAATTAATAATATGAAAGGGAAAATAATTCCTATTGCTTTGAGAAACAAATGAATGAGCTATCTTTAATTATTTTTTTTTTTCAGAAAAATTCTTGTACACAGAGATAAGCCTAATTTATCATGGCTTTTCACCTGATGTGGTCATTTATAATAGTGCAAAGTTGATCTAAAAGATAAGCAAAGCAGAATGATGCCACATTATCAGAAGTGGAGGATAAGCAGGCTCAGATTGTTTTATCCAGCTATTATGAATGTGACAGAAACAGCTGAGCCTGAAAACTTAAAGATGGAACTAAAAATCTGGAGAGTGATGCCTGATGCTAATGGTGCATTTCTTGACCTTGCTTTCCTGAATTTATACTGGTATATGTCTCAAGTCTAGAAGGTTTATTTTTAAGCTGGTTTTGTTATCATGAAAGATGTTCAGCCAGAATCTCTGAGAAAGAAGGTATTCAGCCAACACAGGTGCTCTGTGACTAGAAGAGCATTTTCCCACCCTGTTCTGCCATCCTGCTCTTACCCTAACATTAAGAGACTGTTTCTTCAGCTAAGACATTAGTGAAGCTCTTGAAGCACATTCACTTTTTAAGTCAGACCTGGGAAAATTGTCAACAAGGGTGCAGATTAAAGACTTTTGTCATTCTGTCTTTTACAATGTGGATGCTTTCCAGTTACAATCTGCCCTAAAACCCAAACTCATTTCATATGTCACTAAGAAGCAGTGACTTTCAGTCACTACTGAACGGGACTGCAATTTAAGAGGTGACTAAGTGGTGCAAGACTCCCATTTCCACTATGATAAGCCTCCCGAGCTACCTAATCCTCCTTATGTACTGTTTCCTTTTTCTATATTACATCTTCGTACACAGCAAAGCTCCATCTTAGAACATTATTTGCAAGATCACAAAGCACATCTGAAGCAGCCATTCCTATAGCATTTTTTTAATCAGTCAAGTTTAAATAATGTCTTATTAACGTGCACTCCATGATGGAAAACTTCAGTGTAATGCAGCTTGTGGTAGTAGTGCTGTGTTGTTCAAAATTTGCTGCCAGCTGCTGAACAGATTTCATTTGCATCTGATATTGCAGGAGTTAAATAGTCAGCACAAGATGTGTTAGTGCATTGTGCATTTTACTTTACAAAAATGTATTCGTATAACTTTCAAAATTTTAAAGGCTTTCTATTAGTTATGAACCTCTGAAAATTGGGTCTAATACAAAAACAATGAAATGACATCTAACATTGTGATCAAAATTCTCTAATCAGTGAAAAAAATAGCATTACTCTTGGGACAAGCTGATTTCCATTCGTAGGAGAAAGCTCATAGATTGTTTTAGATAATCTAGGGATAAGAGAATCCCAATGACTCTCCAAGCAGTGAGGATAGGATGGTCTGTAATGAAATGTGCTACCAACCTTTTGTCTAACCTTTGCCCCTAAAATATAATTTTACATATAAATGGTATGGTTGGATTTTGCTCCTTGCTTAAGGTGGGTGGGGAAAGTCATTATGAGTGGGATTAAGAACACAATAAAGATTTAAGCCAAAACTGACCTGCAGGAATACAGTGATTTCTATGTATACTTGGATGAATGTTGCAACGAGGAAACTGAATGGGACTAACTTTATCCAAATTCTAGATAATCTCCAAAATACAGACTGGGAAAGGAATTTAAAGGAAGCTACTAAAGATTTTGCTGTTGGAGTGCCTCTGCATAGCAACCTTTTTAGCACAGATAGTGTGAAGCTGTTAAAAGGAATTACATTTGCCCTGTCCCAAAGAAACTCTACAGGAATTTTGTAAGTCAGTCACCCAGAACAAGGAGTCAGGATGGCAGACTTCACTCGCTTTGGCAAAAGTGTCCCTGTTGTGAACCTGAAACCTTCAGCACTGACTTATGAACATGATTTTGCTATCCTTTTTCTTGCACACTTGGACACTGAAAGCAATATCTGTCTAGGTATTTATAGAGCTTGTAATGATGGTTTTAATAAAGGATGCAATTGAGCTAGTAGGTGAAGGATGTTGCTGGTAGACGTTACATCTCTATGAAAGAAGCCTAAACGTGAAACAAAAGAACAGGGAAACTAAAGATTTTAAGGATTTTTAATCTGGGCATTTAAACCTTCCTATCCACACCCCTTCCTTGTACCTTCAGATAGTTTTGTAGTGGATTACCCAGTACCTTAATATAACTGATACAGTCCATGAATTCATACAAACATGCAGAAGGCAAGAGTGAACATTGTAAGGCTATGAAGTCAAGTACTCAAGGATAGGAAAAATCAATCTTCCTATGCTTGTGTCTTATGGTACAGTTTTTAAGCATTTGTTTACATGCCATTTCTTCTCCTGTTGGAACCCTCTCTCCTCATTACAAAGTGCCTTCTTAATGAGCAGCTACTCAACAGTAAGTGTATTCCTCATTGTTAAATATGAATTCTCATGTTTTATTTAATACATGCTATTGAACTTCTGTTTTGAAGACAGATTACTTTGACATCTCTCATCTTTTCTGTGGTGTTACTTTGCTAGAGTATATAACAGATTCACAAATAAGCATTTTCACAAAGTCTTTGTAAGATAGGGGAATCTTCATTAATCTGTTTCCCAGAAGAAAAGCTGAGGCACAGAGATAATGTTCAGATTTGCCTACTGAGGTATAGCTTTGCTTCCGGTGACCCACTAATCCAGCTCTGGATCTATAGTGAAGCTTTAGGACTTCAGCTGGCATGGGAATGGAGAAGGGGGGAAAAAGCCATTTATCCTTCCAGGTCTTGATCCCTGTTGGAGGTGGAAAATTGTTAGAATGTGCATCTGGACTCAGGAACTCAGGTTTTCTTCTGTTCTTGGGGATTAAGTGGTATTTTTTAAGGATAATTAAATACCTTCACCAACATATGAACTGTAATGATATGAACAGTTTCTGTGATGATTCAGGAAACGTTTTCCTGCCTTTTACCATTTATTCATAGCTGGCTGCATCTCATTTAGCTGTAAAAAAACCCTAAAACTGACTATGTGCATTTCAGTTTCAGTGATGATTCTGAGAATCCTAGAGGTTCTTTTAAAATCATCCCTGATGTTTCTTGGAGAGAGACATGAAACTTTTTCATGTTTCTTTTGAAAAGTGCATTAATTATTTTGAGACCATACTGTTAAGAAAGAGGGGAACTAATTTGCAGTGCAAACAGTAATCATACAATAAAGTTTATGTCAATATCGATTCTGTGTTGTAAACTAATTGTTCATCAGCAGGCTGGCTCCTATGAGTGAATTGCCGTGCAGAAATTTCTCACTGCTGAATCACAAGGCTCATATTCCAGGTGGTAATAAGCTCTTATTGATGAGGTTGGTAGAACTGCCTTTTTATTGACTATGGCTGGGTTTTTTCCAATGGTACATTTGACTGCTAAAACAACCACACTATATAATAGGCAGGCTGGTAATACTACCAAAGATCATTATTCTTCTAGAAACCAGTTGTGTATTTTGCATTACAGAAAGCTTTTTATCGCTTTCTGTATAATCATGAAATATAATAATGAGATAAATAATGAAATTTTTAAGCTTAGGGAGAGCACTTGAGTAATGATGCTGTGATTAGTGAAAGGCAGGCTGGTAAAGTGATAACTTTGCTCTTCTCCAGCTTTTTCCCTTACTACTTGATTGTAAAATAAGACATTTTGTTTCAATTTAGGGTGCTGTTTAAGAAAAACTGATACTGAATCTTTGTTATGCTTTCCTACCTGTTAGTTTTTAATGTTACTGTTTTGGGGTTTTTTTGCATATTTCATTGAGTGTCCTCAGGGGATTTTTTACTATTTTGAATGCTTTCTTTTTGTTTTCTCTTTCTTTTGGCTTAGTTCTTGTATTTTGTATACACACTTCTCTTTTTAAATCATTCCCTCTCCCTACTCACCTGTGGAATTTTCTTTATAACGTTTCCTCACAAAGAGCACATTGTAGTAACCCTGAGAACACCCAACAGATTTTATGTTACAGTAGTAAGCTCAATATCCAAAGGAACACCTGACGCCTAAGGGCTGAGTTGCTTGCTTGAGAAAGAGACTCCTGGATAATCAAATCCCTAGCTTAGACCAGCATAAAGCTATATTCCATCGCTTCAGTGGATCTTGCAGCTTGCTGCTACCTCAAGAGGAGAGGCAGAGCACCCTTCCTTCCCTTCCCTCCTTTTTCCTAACCAGCTTCTAAAGAAAGCAGAAAGGAGGAGAAAGAGAAGAAGCATCGTCCTTTTTCAGCAAGCACCCTTTTAGCAAACTACTAGATGGACTCATCTATTATGTCACAATTAGTTTGCCAAAAATTATGTGTGATTAACTTGGCCTTTAGGTGCTTCAGTTCACATGGTTTTGAAGTACTGCTGCCATTTCTGTGTTATGAGGATAAAGGATTTAGGCTCTTTAGGCTCTTGTATTTCAGTGGATGAGGTATTTGTGCATTAGAAATTGATTTTATTTCCATATCTGAATTAGACCAGAATTTAAAAACAAACCAGACAAATAAGAAATAATACAAATGTAAATGTGTTTTAATCTTAAAAAAAAGAATGGCCTGGCCCAGAAAAGCAGTATGAATTTTGTCTTCCTGCAAACCCAAAGATAACTTACTGCCAGATGTTTGAAACAGATGAGTATCTCAGGGTGTCTCAGCATTTCTAGCAAAGTCATGGAAGATACTATTTTTGGCAGTGTGAAAAATATAGCCTTGTGTATAGTATATGGCTGTGTGAAAGGTATCAAAGTGCTTCTAATCTAGAGTACGGTTGATTTTGGCACCATAAAACAGCAAAGCACACGTTAAGCAAGTAATAAATTAATGCATTTTTTTCTTTATTTACAATTCAAACAGATATAATTTATCTGTTTGGTTTGGTGGATGAAAAATTGGACATGAGCTGGCAATGTGCACTTGCAGCCCAGAAAGCCAATCATACCCTGGGCTGCATCAGAAGAAGTGTTGGCAGCAGGTTGAGGGAGGTGATCGTCACCCTGTACTCCACTCTCATGAGACCCCCACCTAGAGTACTGCATCTGTCTTCAGGGCCCCCAGTACAAGAAAAACATGGACTTTTTGGAGCAGGTCCAGAGGAGAGCCACACAAATGGTCAGAGGGATGGAACAATTCTCCTCTGAAGAAAGGCTGAAAGAGTTGGGGTTGTTCAGCCTGGAGGAGAGAAGGCTCCAGGAAGACCTTACTGCAGACTTCCAATATATAAAGGTGGCCTATAAGAAAGATGAAGAGAGACTTGTTATCAGGGCCTGTGTTGACAGGACAAGGGGTAATGGTTTTAAACAGCAAGAGGGTAGGTTTAGATTGGACATAAGGAAGAAATTGTTTACGATGAGGGTGGTGAGACACTGGAACAGGTTGCTTAGAGAAGTTGTGGATGCCCCATCCCTGGAAGAGTACAAGGTGAGGTTGGCCGGGGCTTTGAGCAACCTGACCTAGTGACAGATGTCCCTTCCCATGGCATGAGGGTTGGACTAGATGATCTCTGAAGTTCCCTTCCAACCCAACTTCAGGACAGAGTGAAATATTATGTAAGTTCCTTTGTATCCACCGCAGCACATTCTACAGGACAAAGTTTGAACATCTTAGCATGGTGCTGTCGGCATAGTGCTGCTATGATGGCTTTTTTACCAGCATTATTTTAATAAAGCACAAAATTGGCAGTTGTCCTTAAAAAAATCCTTAAAACTTTTCTACGGGACATATCCTAAATATTCTTGCCAATTTAGAGCTGAGGTAGTCAAGCCCCGTATCCCAGATTTCTCAGTCCATTCACATTTCAACTTTTGTGTGATTCTGCTGTAGTTCGTCAACTAGTTGTTGCAATAGTCCCCAGGTGCTGCTCATAAAAGTAGTTGGCAGAGTTAAAGAGAAATTTGAGGACCTCCTTGGCAAAAAATACTAGAGAATAGTATCACATTTCTCTCTCAGAATGTAGACTTATTTTCTGATGTGATATTTAATTACTTCCCTTGTTCTATATTAACTTTAGGACTACACAGTAAAAGAGTAGAAAATAATTGTTTTAAATAGGACGCACTGGTATAATAAATACAATATCAGGAAACATATGCAAATGCTCTATCCTACTGTTGTCATATTTAATTCTTGAGTCTTGATAACGATACAGTCAGTTGCTTTGTATAGCTAGCCATGCTTTTCCAGTGCCTTCGAGAGCAGAAATCTACTTGCTGTTGTGTACTTACTTCTCTCTGTATGTGATACTGAAACACCAGTCTGTTATGGAACTGTTCATGTGAAATGTGGAGATTTCAAACCTTTCCTGTTCGAGGATGTCTATCGATATACAACTTCCGTAGATTTGATGTTATATGTTCAGTAAGAACTATGTTAAAAAAATATATTAATAGGGAGGGACTAACCCTGTACCTGCCTCTCTATCCATAGGAATAGTGCTATTCCCGTAAGTAAGAAACATGCTGGCTGAGGCCTTCCAGTGGTTATTTGCCATCTGTGCTTTGGGGAGTTTACTTTGGCAGTAACTCCTCTCTTCCCCAAATACTATCTATTTACAGTTAGATTAAATTGTTCCTTGTATCTATGTTAATATTTCAGCTGATCTGTGGTGTTGCTATGTGAATGATCCTTCCTCATCTCAAATTTAGCCTTCAGATTTATCCTAAAAACCACACCTCACTGTGATCCTTGTATGCAAAGCAGAGCCCTTCCAGAAATCTGTCTTGCCTTCACACAGGAAAGTCTCATAGGTCTGTTTTTGTAACTTCCCATTACAAACCAAATGACACATAGGATTCATATTGTTGAACCTTCGTAAACTGAGATTTATAACTATATTAGTAATTTCACGTGTCACATATTTGCTTTATTCATGAGTAAGAATTAGGTAGAGAAAAGGCAAAGAAATGGGCCTGATGACCTCAGGGCCCTCCATGATCTCATGCCCCCACCATGTCTTGGGGGCATCAAATACATCTTGGCTTAAGCAGAGACCTCAAGTATTTCCAAACCAATTTAAGACGAGAGTGACATATTTCTCTTTCCAGGCCTCGGACCAGAAAAAGGCAGATTTTTTTTTTTTCTTGTAGACACCTGCTGTGCTACTGAATACTACTCTGAAACTTCAACAAAAGCTCTTTCCGAATAAGCTGGGAATATTTTTTCAGAGCACTTAGATGAATTAAGGAATCAAAGTCCCATTTCATAAGCTAGTGAGCAATCTTCCGAGCTAGTCATCTATTATCAACGAGAATGACCCGAAAAATTATTTGCCTTCCTTTCTGAAAGGATCCTCTGGAGTTTAAATCAGCATAGATACTGTCACATTGAATACACACACACGTACCAGAAAAAAGAAAAAAAGAAAGGAAATAAGGAGAATAAAAAGCTGAATCATAACAAAAGATTTGTGGCCTTCAATTTATTTGTTGTTTTTTCCTAAGTTCAGAATGTCATCTAGAAAAGACAGGTTGGACTTTACATTCATTAGTGGAAAATTCCCTTCAGGACAATTTTCACAGTCACGCTTGCTTTCTTATTGGTATTAACAGTGTCTGTACAGAGATACATTCACAGCTACCAAAGTTTGGAGATGGTGATTGCAAAGTAGGCTTCAAGTACTTAGGCACAAAAGCCACCGAGTTGCCCAAAAGCAATTAGAGAAATAAGTGAATTAGCAAGTGTGCATGGTGATGGTCATGTCAAGGGGGGAAAAAAGGCATCTTCTGTTTTGGGGGTGAGTTAATGCACAGCTACTTTCATGTAAGATTAGATTTACACAATTAAAATGAGAAACCTGGGAAATGAAAAGAATTAAGATTTCATGAGGAATATTAATTCCATCTTGATAAAACTCCTCTTAAGTTTATGGTATATGATTTATAGTAAATGTTTAAAACCTGCTCCCAAATCCAGCAAAGATTAAAAAGTTTGGCTGTTGAAAGACAAGAAATGCTTAGGCTGTAATGACCACCAATTTTATCACCATTCCAATTTTATTTAATAGAAGTTATAAAAATGAAACAAACACACTTACAAATACTTTGAAATTTTCAGAAAAGTGCAGAGGATTAAAATGGGTGGTTAAATTACTTGCCCTGTTTTAAATTCTTCATAATTCTTCATACTTTAATCTGGCAAAATGTTGGCGTTACACATTTGGATCTAAGAGCATATACATATTCAGTTTAAAACTGAGTCTGACATTAATAAATGTTTAAACCTTTGAAGATATAGAGAAGGGTTTCTTTTATCACTCCATAATTATTGAATCAATCACCATCAGCATATGTTGGAATGATCAAATAGCTGAAGCCTTAACTTCACCTGACAGTCTAAATCAAAAATTAATAGCATCCTTTGGTTGTCATTACAGTTTGCCTAGGTCCTACCTAAAGAAATCCCTTCCAAAATTTGAAAGACTACATGGGAGACCTCAAAGTGGGGAACTAAACAGTGTCTTTTGCATTATGCATCTTAGTTGTATATGTGAAATGGCATCTTATTCTCAGATGTGTGCAGAATGGAGATGCAAATTTACTCAAACTTATCACATCTGTCATGCAAAATGCAAATGCAATGGACCCTCCTAAAATTGCATGACCATCTCTCATATTTTAGCATTTTAAGCAGGCTAAAAATTAAGATTTACATTAGAAACACATAGCCTTATGTTCAACAAATGTAAGGTCCAAAAGTGAATTTCAAGCAATGCATTTCTTAGCTAATTTAAATACTAATAAGGAGATAGCCACCAACTAGTTATACTTTTGACCTTTGATGATCCATCATTAGTGTTATAGTACTGATGTAAATATACAAACCTTTCCATCCTGCATTGTCTATATTGCAGCTATACTTACAGGTCTTCACAACTTTCATAACTGCATCTTAACTCTGTGCTTTATTATCCACGTGTATTTGTATATATTTTAAGTATCATTCCAACTTTCACATTTACAAAATAATTTGAACCCTGTATGAATAAGAAAAATAAGAGATGAGGTACTCATCTCTAGTAAAAACTTATCTTATGCATAATTGTGAGTTAAAATCTGGTTGATTTATTCATAGCTGCTAAGCAGTGCATACCTAATCTGCTGTGCACTATGTTGAAAATTTATCCTGAGGATCTGAAAGACACATTAGACTTATAAGACTGTATAAACAGTCACAAGCCAATTACAAGTTTACAATTATATGGCAATCCAAATCCAAACAGAAAGCAAATTCATACTGATAGCTTAGCTGACCCCACACAAAAGTTGCTTTGGTTTTTTTGAAAAGACTGCCCTTCTCCAAGCCTTTACACTGGTTTTACTTGTCTCACTGTGAGTCTAGGGGAATCCAACAGAAAAGTGTTTGATGTTCTACAGACTACCTGGACCTAACAACTACTGATTTGAGTGGTAATTGTAGGTAGTTAAATCTGGGGCAATTGCCTCACCTTACCTCTTTCTGAAAAGAACTCAGAATTTTTTGGGCTAAATTCATTATTCTTAAGACAGGTGAGCTGCATATGAAAATGCTTCTTTTGCTTCATTGACTTTTAAAAATGTTTATAGTAACTATGTCAGATGTAGATGTGTACACTGTATGTAAATCCCACTCTCTATGTATCTACAATATTCACAGGTGGAGCCTGATTGTGCTAACACCAGAGTTTCAATGTAGGGTTCATCAATCCTACCATGTTTTGAACTGCCAACAGTGGCAGGTCTGAACTGTCTTCCAAGATGGATAGAGACTGTCAGCACACCAGCAGAGACAGGAAATCCACTTCAGATCAGGTCTACTGTGGTCCTGTAGACTGAGTGCCCATCAGTAGTGCAAGTGCCTTAGGTGCATTCCCAGAGTCCATCCTCGAGTTTAGTTTATTTTGAAAGGAATCCAGGCCATGAAATCCAAGAGGGCTTTGCTATGCAAACAGAAATATATTAACTGCCCATGATTGGGTTTACTGTAAATATGCACTCCTGATCTGAATTAAAACGGTAATATTGATGTGCTTTTTCAGAACCAGATGCTACTTGTTTGGCAGAATGTCCTGTTGATATTGAAGATCCCACTAACCTAATGTAGTAGGAACTTAGCACGTTTGAGGCTCCAGCTTTGTACTTTGGAGAAGACTTCATTCTATGCACTGTTTCCATAGCGTAACTTTAAAAATAATAGTAGCGCAGTAGAACTGATTCAAAAGTTTCCACTGAATCTACACTACACTTTCTTCCTGCAGGAATTATTGTACATTTTGTAATGAGTTATGCATTTGTTTTCTGTTCTAGTCAGTTATACTAACTACTATTCACTCTCACCTTTAAGGTTCATATGCTAATGTTCCCCCTATGCAAAATCACTCGTCTTCTTAGGTGGATGTGTTCTGTTGACTGGCTAGATAATGTGCCGTAACATCAACCTATTGCTTCGTCCCAGAATTTCCACTCTCCAGTGGTTGTGTTCTAGCTCTGAATGTTAAACAAGTTGCATGCAGAGTTTATGTACTGTTCACCATATGTGCAGCCACTTCTTGTGTTGCTGTCAATGATTTTATTATTTTTCATCTCTACCTCAAGTGTTGTGCTCAATGACTAGGTCTGAAAATGATAATTACTTCCCCACTGCAGAGAAAAACTGATTTACATATTTATCAAGGGGAGACTGGATGGCTCTGAGCATACCACAGAAAAATTTGCATATTTATAACCAGAAATGTACAAAAGCTAAAATTAAGATAGGGATGTCTTGCTCTTAGTTACTAAGCTTGTTTTTATACAAAGGTTTTAGTCAGTGGATTTTGTAATCAGATCAGTGCATTAAAGAGTGAAGTATCTTTTTTCATCACACAAAATCAACATAGAGATTAAAGTGATTGTTAGCTTGTGAATGATGGTGTGCAGAAGTTGCAACATTAAGCTTTCATAAGGTGAAAATCTTAGTGTTTGAGCCCTGAAGAGCTGATGAACTGTGGAAATACACAGTTCCTGTAGCAGGAAGAGGGTCCCAAGAGGTTTGCTATGTAGTGGCTACATGTTGAATGGAATCAGTATCTTTTCTGGGAGAAATATGGGCTTCCAGGTACTTATGCACGTAGGGTTAATTTGTAGAAGTTTATGCATGTCTTCAAAGCACTCCTGGCTTGCCACTCACAGAAGTGAACCCCTTCAGCTGACAAGTTAGTTGTGATTCTGGTTAATGATGCTATTCTGAATATGCTTTAGGAAGCATTTCTTTAACGAGAGGGTGGTTAAACACTGGAACAGGCTTCCTGGAGAGGTGGTCCATGCCCCAAGCCTGTCAGTGTTTAAGAGGCATTTGGACAATGCCCTTAACAACATGCTTTAACTTTTGGTCAGCCCTGAATTGGTCAGGCAGTTGGACTTGATGATTGTTGTAGGTCCCTTCCAACTGGAATATTCTGTTCTATTCTATTCTATTCTATTCTATTCTATTCTATTCTATTCTATTCTATTTGTATCAGTAGGGAATTCTAAAACAGCAAATTAAAAAAAGAAAACAAAAAAAACCCCAAACTGCCTCTTCTAGGCAGAAATGTGATGGCTGATCTTCCCAGATAATTTTGTCCAATAATTGTCTCAAGCTTATTGTAACCTTCTAGATACAACAGAAGCATGTGAAAGTCTGCTGGAATGGGAAAAGAATGTTATATTTACAGGAATTTCCTTTATCATCAGCTGCCTTGTCCTGAGACAGATCCTTAACCCTCCTTCTGAATCCTGTTGTTTGAATCTGGCAAACTGCTTTAAAGCTTTCTTCACAAATAGAGAGATTATTTTGTCCTAATGCCTAGATTACACAGAGGTATTCTGTATTCTAGAGCTTTTTATTCATAATTTCAGCAAGACTCTGAATTATTTCAAATTAATACAAACAACATTTCTGTCCTATTGACTTCAAATGACAGTAAGCTAATTTATGAATCAAATGCATTTGTTCATATGCTTGCTTGACTAAACCTTTGAACAATTTTCGAAATCACTAACACATTTGTAAACACATTCTTGTTTCTCAATGTTTGTACCTTGTTTTCAAATGAATAGTTTTTATAACCCCTGTATCTTAATGTAAATGAGTACAGTAGGAGTTTTATATGGTTCAAAACTCCAGAAATTACATTCAGCATTGGAGAAGCTGGTTCAGCTCCCATTCATGCTGTGTTAGAGAAGCTGAATAATGGCACTCTCAGTTTCCTTCTAAAGAACAGAGTCAATTGCAGTTATCACTTTCACCTAGCTATCACTCCATTGAAAATGGCATTTTCACTTCAAGAATGAAGCAACTCTTTATAATTTAACATAGCTTGAAGCGAGAGTGGATAGCAGAATGTCGACAGCAGTCCTCAGTATATTTTGGAGGAAGCTTTACTTACATTTTGGAACACTGACATACTAATTAAAACAAGTAACATCTTAATGCTGTCCTTAATCTGTTTTATATCTTAAAAAATACAAATGAAAGAAAAGTGTCCAGTGATCTAATGCCTTTGTCCGCTACAATGTTAGACACCTACATTAGGGTATACATTGCTAGAATGGCAATAGTAGGAGAAACTTGGTCTGAAATTCTAGTTGCTAAATAGCTTCTGAAATTATGCAGCTCCTTCAGTGTTAGATTGATTTTATTGTTCAGAAATGTTGTCTTTCCAAATCTGTTCTGTTGAAATCAGAAAAAGTGTAAATGGTAGCATCCACAGAGATCATTGCAGCTGTTAATTTTTTAGAACATGGCTTTCAAGTAAGTCTTTTCAGTCAAGAATCCTTCCATGTTTATTGATGATTTCCTGCATTGGGGATAGCAATGTACTGTTGCTTGAACAGAGCTATAGTTTTCCCAGTGTTTTGGCTTATTTATCCTACAGTTTCATATTCTGGGTAAATGCTTTACATTGAAAAAATATTTTAAAATTTGCATTGATTTCTGCAAACAGCAATGGGACTCAAAGGGGATACTAAGCCAGCTGAAGCCCCATTTTTGTAATTAAAGAGCACATGACATACGATACCTTCCAATCATATTTTATAGGTGAAACAATCCAGTTTTACCATCTTCTCTTACTCAGATGTCATTTATCTGTTCACCACACTCATTAAAGTGTGTTGCTCATGTAATTGCATGTCTAGCACTTTGGGTAGGATTCATCTTACTATCCTTGATGTCTAATATGAATGCATTTTGTTTTGAACTAGTTGCCTGTCTTCTCTTTTTTAGCCAAGAGGTAAAAAAGGCCTTTTTACAGTTGTGATTCACCTCTTCCAAAATTAGGCAGCTATAATAGGTTAGATGAAACTCCTCCTTGTTCATTAACTGGCATTGCCTGGGAATGTTTATACCTCAATTTTAACTTAATTCTAAAGTCTCTGTGAAATCTACAGAAATAATAAGAGTGGAGGAGCTAAAGTAAAAAAGAAATTAAATTGTTATAAGAAAACAGAAAAGGATGTATTTTGCCTACTTTGTAGTATTTACTTCCAAAATTAATATAACACTGCATGTGAAAGGTATATGTTCATAGAGATCCACAATACATTCTTTGCATTTTTCTTCTGTATTGGTTACCATTTAGAAATGCTAATAAGTGAATGCGTTGCTTGTGTTAACAGTAGCCACATCATTCAAATACACTTTAATGAGGCTTATCTCCTGGTAGCACACACTTTATTGCTTATTTATAGTTTTCATTCTAGCAGGTGTCAGTGTTCAAGATGAAAGTAGAAATGAAAGTTTTTCTTCATTTCTGCGAATGCATTATGATTGCCATTTTCTGACAATAGTGTTATTTGAATTACCACTATTAGTCCATCTGTACTGAAAAATGTTGTTGCTAAAATAAATTGTCATTTTAGGATTTGTTAATTAACCCTAATGTAGCCAATCCTTTTAAAGTTTAAAAATCCAAATGAAGGAAGTGGAAGTTTTACCATTGAGTTCACCAAGCTTTGGATGAGACTTTCTATGCATTTTATTGGAGTGTTTTTTCTGAAATGGGTAACATTTAAGTGTCAGAATTTATTTTTTTTTCAGGCCAAGTCAAGCTACTCAACCTTGTTTCAAAAAAAAAAAAGTCATTATAATGATGAGTGCTTTAATTATTTGTGATAGCAAGATGTTTTTCATTGCTTCTCATTTTTTTCCAAATTAATTAGAAAATCAAAATGGTCATTATTGAATGACAGCAGATGTCTCTGATCACCGGAGATCATTTACTGTGATGTAGTGGAATTCTTGTTTTATTTTCATTTTGTTTTATATGTAGGATGAATTTGAAAATCCAATTTCATCAAGGAAAACTGTGTACGTAAAAAAAATGCATTTGTGCCTGTCATTGCACATATATTTCTTTGTGCAATCCCATTTATTATTATTATCATAGAGTCATAAAATCATAGATTGATAGAGGTTGGAAGGGAACTCTGGAGGTCATGTGGCTGAATACCCACACATAATGTCCTAATTTATTTATATACTCCACTTCTTTAACATTATTGCTACCTTTGCAAAGGATATTATAATTACTTAGAAAATACATTCTCCAAACAATCTCAGAAGCCAATGGGAAATTGCCTCTTTCTTTTCTGGCACTAAGTACACCTGCTGCAGCAAGCGAATGGCTTGTCAGGTGGATCTGCATGATTTTCCCTCAACCCACCAACTTTAAAATGTCAGCCTTTGTAACAGATTTTCCTCAGTTCTGTTGGGAAATTTTAACTCCCACAAGGTTTCAAAATTTACATAAACAAATGTACTCTTACATTTCTTCTTTGGTCCTAGTTTACAAACAAGACCAACAGGTATCACTTGTTCATCTGCTGATGTTCCTTTATTCATGACCCGGTCGTTTGAGCTGATAGGAAATTAAGACAGTCAACATTTTTAACAAGGCAGTTTTAGAATGCTATAACATAAAAAGACAAGTAGAAATGGTAGCAATAAGGTAAGGTAACTACTCCTTATCCAGAAAAAGAGCATGGCAACAGAAATGATGATCTGAAAATCGTTAAAGAAGGCTATGTATTTCAAAGTTCTTATCTCATCCTCTTTGACACAATAATTGGGCATTAGCTGATGAATTAATTCTTATTGGGCAGGTGAACAAATCAAAATTAACATTCAAATTGGACCATTCTTGCATGTTTAAGTAAAAAGAATAAAGATAAAATGGTTGTCAAGACAGAATTATCTTTATATGCTCTGAGATCCCTAAAGGACAAGGTTAAAGCTCATTTGCAGGCTGATGTGAAGAAGTATATTCTTACACTTTGGTCGGTTTCCAGGACCAATAATTTTAGGTTCCTAATCAGTATAAAATTCACTGAAGCAAGTTTCAAAGAGCAGCTTCACTCTCATTCATATAGAAACCCTCTTTAAACAACTCAGTCTAAATAGGTTTGAATGTAATTTTTGTGCACTGCAAGGCTCTCCACAGTGCCAAAGTAGTGTGAGGAGCCCTCTGCGAAAATGGAAAGTGAGCCCACAGTGCCTTGGAGTTTCAGAGCATATCCATGTGCGTTCCTCTTTTAAATACGTGCACGTGTGTGTGTTTATTACATTGCACATTTTGAGATTAGTTGATGTCTAGTCTTATATGATAACAAATTAGGGACTAATTAGTAGGTTTGATAATGAAACCATGTGGCCTCCAGAGGCACTCCAAATATTAACTTTCTTTTTTTTCTTAGAATGTCTTATTCTAACACTCACACTGAGATTTTTGCCATGCTGCCTCTGTAGGTTGCTAGGCAGCAAAGCTTTACCCCAAAACTGTTAGCTGTATTCTGCATGCTGAGACTCTCACAAACCCTCAGCGGTTTGAATCTTCTTGCTGAGGGGTTTCCTTGATTGAGAGCAACTGCTTCCAAACGTCGCTGGCTCTCTGTGGATCAGCCCTTTTCTCTGATGTGCAGAAATCATCTCATTTTATACTTCAAGAAACCCTGCAGCAATCAAACCATGGTCCTGATTGCAACAAGCCTTGCACAATTGTCCCCTACTCTATGCTGCATGGTGCCAATTGCGATGTATAATAATGTTTATACGGAAAGCAATCTTAAAAAGGCATAAGGACAAAAATATTTGTATGTGCCAAGGCTAATGACACAGCCACTTGAAGATATTAAAGTTGTTCTTTCTTTTATTTTTTTTTTTTTTTTTAGGTCAGGTTCTAGATGTGCTGGAGAAATATAGTCTAGGTGATAAAACTTTTGTATACTTTACGTCTGACCAAGGGGCTCATGTTGAAGAAATCTCCAGTTCTGGAGAAGTCCATGGAGGATACAATGGCATATATAAAGGTGAATATTCTCTGATGATATTTTAAAATTGTGTCAGAAAATATCTCCTTGGTTTTGCTCCAAAACTGTAATATACTCTATGGCCAAGAAGGTCAAAACTTGATTCCTTAACAGTAAGCTTTTCATGACTTTCGTTCTAAATTCAAACATAGGCAGTAAATATAAGGGCTTTACTTATCAAATACAGCAGCTCAACCAGAGTACATGCTCAACCAGAGCTCTGTGGATTTTCAAGACTAGCAAATATACTCTTGAACTGGCCAGAGATACAGCTTTGGGAAGGGTGTCAGTTCACAGTACTTTACTGTCATGGCTGGAGAGCAGAATAGAAAGGAAAAAAAATGTGGTTTGTGAGCCATCAGAAATCATGAATGAAAGCTAAATACCATGGAGTGAGGAGGTTCACATGAATAGAAGATACAGAGAAGGTGGGAGAACCATCAGCAGAGTCCAGTGTATTCATTACAGAAAAAGTAGGAAAGAGAAGTTAGGTTGAAAAAGAAAAATGAGGAGCTGGATTGAGTTTGGGATGGGCAAGTTCCACAACAGCCAGAAGAGGACAAGATTTCAAGCAGAAAAGTCTGAGTTGAAGAAGAGAATTTTGAGAATAATGCATAACACACTTAGTGAATTGAAGACTGATTTGGAAATGGAGAGACTTTAGTTAAAAGGACAGAGTTTAGTTGTATTCTTTTAGGGCAGGTCTTGAGAAGATTAATGGTCTAAAATCTGTTTATTCTGTGGAGGCTTAAAATATGTTTAAAGTCTATCTTATTGTAATACACTTTCTCCCAGTGGTATCACACAAAAATACTGAAAGATACTGCTTTTGTTGCAATATGGTGATCTTGTAGGAAGAAAAATTCCAGCTTAGCAAACAGCCTTCCACCATTCCCATATCCCTGACATGGTGATCCCTTCAGTCAGCAGGAATGTAATACACCACTGGATAGTAGACAACATTGTCAAATATGAAATAAAGGATTCCCTCTGAGAAAGTACAGGAAACAGTGTTTTACAGTGTGCAAGTGGTGGACACACAGCATCAGGAAAATGAATGTCAAAATGTTTTTAATAATCTTCAATCTTATTGAAATAGGGTAAGAATGCTTGGTTTTATTATTTTTCATGAAATGCAGTGAATATTTTTGTCCTTTTACCAGAGATAAAGTTCTTTTCACTCTTTCACTAGGAAGTGTCTGTTTAATTTGTTTTCCCCTCATATTTTAGGGGACAAGATCAAAGAAATCCAGCAGTTTTTGGAAAGTCATTTACTAAACCTGAAACTTTTAGCTGTAGAGAGAAAGAAGTAAATTGGCTTTAGGTATGATTTTTTTAAAAAAGTAGTGTTGCAGAATTACAAAATCACGTAGTATTTGAGTGTGGAAGGCACTTACCAATGTCTGTAGTCCTAGCCCCTGCAGAGCAGGGTCAGCTAGAGCAGGTTGCTCAGGGCTGTGTCCATTCAAGTTATGAAAATCTCCAGTGATGGAGACTCCACAGCCTCTCTGGGCAACTTGGTCCAGTGTTTAATCACCCTCACCATAAAAAAAAGCTTTTTCTTTTGTTTAAATGGGATTTCCTGTGTTTCAGTTTGTGCCCATTGCCTCTTGTCCTGTCCCTGGGCACCACTGAAAGAGCCTGGTTCCATCCTCTTTATTCAGGTAAATCCATGTATCCATACAGATGGATAAGATCCCACTGAGCTGTCTCTTCTCCAGGCTGAACAGTCCAAGCTCTTTAAGCCTCTCCTCATATGTCAAATTCTCCAACCACTTAATCATTTTCATGGCGCTCCTTTGAACTCACTCCAGTATGTCCATGTCTCTCTTGTACTGGGGAGCTCTGCACCACGACCCAGCACTCCAGGTGTGTCGCACCAGTGCTGAGCAGAGGATAAGGATCACCTCCCTCAACTTGCTGGAAACGTTCTTCCTAATGCAGCTCAGGATGCTGTCGGCCTTCCTCGCCACAGGGACACATTGTTGGCTCGTGTTCCGGTAGCTGTTCACCAGGACCCCAGGTCCTTCTGTGCAGAGCTGCTTTCTACCAGCCAGCCCCTAGCCTGCGCTGCTGCTAGAGGTTATTCCTCTGCAGGTACAGGACTTGGTATTTCCCTTTGCTGAACTTTATGAGGTTCCTTTTGGCCCATTTCTCCAGCCTGTCGAGGTCCCTCTGGATGGTAGCACAATCATCAGTGGATTAGCCACTCCTTCCAGTTTTGTATCATCTGCAAAACTGCAAAAAGGAAGATAGATAGATAGATAGATAGATAGATAGATACAGTAAACAGTAACTATACAGTGAGGTTTTCAAGTGAGAATATTCTGCAGTTTTTAGTCAGTAGGTATCTGAGAAATGACGCTTTTATTTTAAGAGAGCTACAAAGGAGTTGCTGCACAAGCAAAACAAGCAATGCCAACATCATGAGGTTACAAACTATCAGATGGATCCCCTTGGGCTAACACCAGAGTGACATATATCTTGAATGTTAGCACTTAGGCCTTACATAGTTATTTAAGTAATTAAGGAACCGTATGGTTACATATCTGTAGCCGTAGGCACAGCCTGAGGTGTTTTAGAAGCTCTAAAAAATATTTGCCTTCTAGAATGCCAGACATAAGACATAGGATAAATGACGAAGAGGAAAAAAAAGACAAATACACTGGGGAAGATGCCTTCCTGGAGAACTTTGATTGAATGGAGTCTTTTTTATCAAGCCTTGCAAAATTTTGTATTCATACTTACAGAATGGAGAACAATTTTAAATAGATCTTACCTGAATTAATAAAAAATCTGACTGATAGGGTTACTTGGGGATTGATGTGGCTTCTTATTTTTAAAATTAATTGGGGGATTTACAGTTACCACCTATGCTATTCTGGCAAATGTTGTAATATACTATGGGAAAGAAAATAATCACTATAGAAGAAACAAAATAATTTTTGTATGAGAGACATTCTTAATAAAATAAAAAGAAAGTAAAAGACCCATGCAATCAGTTGAAAATACTTTTACCACTTTAAAATACAATTAAATATGTTTTATCTTCCACTCTCCCCATCTCCATATCAAGTCCTCAATTTAACAGGTGTATTTATGCATTATTTTCAAAAGAGCAGAAGTGGAAGTGATCGATTAATTGCATAATTAGCAATTATCATACATAAGAATTTATTCATATTAACACTCATGTACAATGAGATGTGTTAGAGGTCTGTACATCTCTGGCAGATTTAATGACAACCAGCCCTGTGAAGCCCTAAGTCTTGGGCACGGATATAGCAATGTGCCTAAAAAAGCAAAAGGATGACCTTCATGCTGCTTGTGCTCATGTGTGCACACACTAGGAATTTGCTTCATCTGATGAGCAGTTTACAAAACTGGGAGACATGCATGTCCTTTCTCCCCGTCTCTGCTAGATAATCTCTGTTACTTACCTTTTTGGATATGAGCGCTGTATGAATGCAAATCTGAATCAAGCCACTTAACCCTCTAGTCAGAGCTGGAGCAGTACGCCCAGCGGTAATTGGTTCTGCCTTAAAATCAAAAGCTCTCAACAGATCTCCACAATTTGAACTCTCTAATTTATCTTGATATCCAGCCAAATGAGCACCAATAATAAAATTTAAGAGGAGTTTGGAGACTTAGGCTAGCGCTGCATGACTGAATGCAAAAAGGGGAAATTGCTATCTGAAGTTTTTATTACTCCGGATTCTGACTGTGGAACAGTCACCGTAAATTTGGATAGCCCTTCAAATTAGAAACCAGATCTAATGTGGTGTTTAACTAGTTGCTGTCATACATAGTCTAGTTTATCTCTTCCGTACCCTTTTTTAGAAGACTTTATATAGTAATATAGAAGTGATGGATCAAAATCATGGCTTCTCTTTCCAGTGGCCTTTTTCTGACAGTTGTCAGGATCGGAAGCCTTGGAGGAAGATGCAGGAGCTGCGTAGTGAATAAAGAAGGTCCCTAAGAAGATCTCCTAATCCTAGATAGTATGACCTTGGTTTAAGCTGTGAATCCTGAAAATTTAGATTCTACAAAGAGTTTTAGCATTAGTTATATAATTTTTTATCACTTAAAGATGAAATTTCACTTCAAATCTTTCTAAATTCTTAGCATAGCCTAAATCCTTTGGCAATGAAAACATGGTGCTTTCATTTACTATTTTGAAATGGGGCAGATGTAAATTTCATGGAACATCTATAAGTTTAATAGTGTTTACTCACTGATATAGGATAAAGGAGGGAAAGTTTTCTATACTTTTATTGTGCCTCTTTCCCTTTAATACCTCATTCAGAAAAGAATTGTCTGATTAGTCTCTCATCCGTCTTAGGTGACAACTTTTTCCTTGTCCCCAATTTCTTGTTATCTTCTGTGAGCTATTTCTAATTGTGCAATATATTCTTTTAAAATGACTTTACAGTTATTGCCTTTCAGGTTTTGCCATGCAGTATCACTACATGTTTATATACTTACTTTTTAATATTATCCATTTCATCCTATAGATTGCCTGTTGTCTTTGTATCTTACTGATTACAGATGTGCATTAAGCATTAGTCTTCACATAGGTCCTTTTTCTTAAGTATGCAGTGAAGATTATGGTATGAAAAACTAAGACCATAGACCCTAGTTCAGTTATTTTTTCTCTGATGTTCATTGTACTGCAAATATTTTTACAGAATTTGAACTTGCATCTTGTTTCCTGTTCATCCAGCTTGGTATGAAGTCCATTATCTTTTCTTCTGAATTTGATTAACCTGTGATACTTTGTATCATACCTGGATTTTTCAATTCCACAGCTCACTTCCCTTCCAAAACTGAAGTAAATATATTAAAATAGAAAGGGACTTAATACAGAGTAGCATCAAGGTACCTTACTATTGACCTTTTTGCAGTGTTACAGGCTGTTTGTTTTATCGCTTCGTTTCCTGTCTGTTAGTCAGATGTTGATTCATGACGACCTTTTGTCTCCTAACCCATGATTAATGGTCCAGAAACTTTTCCTGAAGGTCCTTGTCAAAGATCTTTCAAAGGTTTAAATCTAGATACAGCCTCTAAAACAAAACAGTGGCTATTTTAGAAAGAATTTCTTCCCAACAACTCAAGACCTTCTTACCTCAACTCCTGATACATGATAATATATTTTTCCTGGCTACTTAGTGTTTTGATCAGAAACTAATCAGAGAAATTGTCAGTTTCTCTCAGAAACCTAGTAGTTCCTGTGGACCTACTGGGCCAATCAGTCCTTTGAGTCATTTGGGCCTTTGGAAACTTCCAGTTCATGATCTATTTTTTTGAAAAATCTTTGTTTCCATGTATTTTCCTATTTAGCTCTTTATCGTTCATATCAGATCACTGAATACTTTTGCATATATTGGCATATAAGTCATATCTGATACATATTTTATAACCTCTAATTTATTTATAACAGGTAAGTTATTATGACTTACAACATACAAATTATGGTCTGCTTTGTCTTATTAATTTTAACATTTTCAGATTGAAATATGGAAACTATTGTGTTTAAATGAAGTATCTTCTTAAAACTTTCCATGTAATTTTTCCAACAATTTTTTTTTTTCAGTTCTGTGACATTTCTCTGTTAAAAGGTATAGAACTTTGAGGTTTTGTTTTTGTATGCGATATTTTAGGATACCTGCACTGACTTCTTTTTAGGTGTTTGTCACTAGCTTTCTCATTAGTATGACATCTGCAATTTAAGTGTGTCCATTTGAGCCAGTCACCTTAGCTTTCCCTTAGGAACAGAAATAAGGTTAGTTTTTCAAAATACTTTAGATCTCTACTTTAGAATAAGATGAGTAGGATAAATAGATTAATTCTGTCCATTGAGTAAACAGGCAGCTTAAGATGACTGGTCTAAAGGATGCCATGATAGTCTTCTTTAGTACCCTGAGATATTGAATCTAGTAATTTTGTGGTAACTTTTATTTAGTCGCTTAGTGACTCATTTTTTAATTAACTTCAGTGTGTTATAAAATGTCTCTCCTGTTACATACTTTATAGCAGTAAATAGTGAATGCATTAAAAACTTTTCTCCACACTTTTTCTCATTATAGTATTTCACTGGTACATATGCAGACAGTGGAAGTCCTCCCTCATTATCACTTGTTGATATCTATCCTACTCTGTTACATAGGGGATTTTCTATGGAGTCTCCTTGCATCTCTTAATACTCTTACTGTCAGCTTCTTTTGGATACATAGCTAAATATATTTTGCCTGTACCTTGCACCTGCACATTAGGAACATTGGCTTTCTTTGTATTTATGAAGCATTTAGCACAATGCGTACACGCACTTGGCTTCTGTCATGCTGCTAGAGTGGGTCATGAGTTCTAGTGCTAATGGAAATGGAGTCAAACGCTGATAATGGCAAACCATTTAAACAACATTCATTTTAAGTACTTTGTGCCTTACAAATAGGTGTATTCATAGTTACTTCGTTAATACCCATGAAAAATATCTATGTTAATATCCATGAATAATTAATGTTTCTTAAGGACTTAGACCCTGATTTTTTAAATCTACTACAGATTTGTGACAACTAAACAAGGACTGGAGGAATCAATTATCCAATATTTTATTGAAATACATTATTTTTACACTATTTCATATACTACAGTGATAAGTTCATTCAGCAGTGTTTCTTGAAGCTATTAGCAAACCTTTTCCTATCTGTAAGCCACAGAGAAATCAAGCTGACCATTACTTTGGCCTCAGGAACCATGCTATTGCATATTTAGTGATATTAGTTGGAGTTCCACTTTTGGCTTTAAAGACAGAAGGAATTGACCTTTTTTTCAAATGTACTATATTTTTATATTCTCAAATTTTTAAATCATCAACCCATCTTGTAGTTTTGACTGAAACAGAAAATATCCTGAGAGATCATTTCATTTGATTGGAAGAAAGATCAGTTGAGAAGATGTCCAAATGAGCTATGTCTATTACATTCACCTGTACAAGAACAGCTCAGGTTGAAAATTAACAAAAGCAGTACATGAAATAGATTAAAAATCAGTAAAATAGAGTGAGCTTGCCATGAAAATAAATTGGTTTTGATCATTTTATAAGGTAAGCAATAGTAACCAGTTTTGATTATCTATATTTGTAGCATAAAGTCCAGTACAGATGGGTTGAATAATTAATCTCCTTGTATTTTTCTATCATTCAAGAGAATAAACTGGGTTTGGAAGCTTTGCTTTTAGAAGAATTTAAGAAGGAAAGAAAGGTAGTATGGTTATAATCCAAGTGATCTAAGAATGTTATTTCAAATAGTTTTCATAATTCAAAATATTAATAGTGATATACCACAGAGTTCTCCTTTATATATCAAGTTTTCTAAAAGGTCTATTCCCAGAGTTAGGTAATAGCAGTCAATTTCAACCAGAGGGAGAAAAAAAAGAGATATTCTTTTAGCTAAGATTTGAAATGATGTTAAAATGGAAATTTGACATCATGTTGTGGATGACTGCAGAGAGTTATGTCTGTACTTTTCCTGCTCCTGCAGATTTTTCAGGAAAGGTGAATGTAGGCTATTGTTCAATATAACACTGAAGGGTGCAACTACTCAGAAAGCATAGATAGCTGAGCATGAAAATACAGCCTGGGGTGTTTTATGCTGTTTTAAAAACATTTTTAGAAGAATTTAAGAGAACAAAAATAATATATAGCTAGGCTGCCTGGAGTTTGCCAGGCATATAGACTACCAGGTTGCTGCCTTTTCTCTGTTTCAGTGTTGTCAAGTCCAAGCGAAATACAAAACTAATGAGTCGGATCCTGAAATATCTAGAGATTTTATTTTTAAATAATGACCTTTTGTGGATTTTTTATTTTCCTTCTAATATTTTAGCCATTTGGATATGTGCTTCATGTTTCAGGCATTAGTAGTGAAACCTTGATTTATTTTTTAAGGAAAAAAGAATGCAGATAGCTTGAATAATGTTTAACAGCTGAAGTTTTAAAGACAATGCATATCAAGGCATTAAGCAACTCTAGTGATGTCACTAAACACAGTTCTAATAAAGATGAACACCATGTAGGCATAGATAATAGAAGACAGTCTTCCACAATGACCTGTAATTCCTGCCCTGGTTCCCTGCTATTCCTAACCTCCAGAGATATCAAAAACTTATGCTCCAATTAGTCTTTTGAAAGGAAAACAGTAGTCACTTCTTCATAGATGTAAGCGAGGAGATAGCCCTGCTGTGGAATCCATTTTGCTTTTTATACCTCACAGCAGGGAGGCAGAGTTTGCTGAGTGCTCCCTTTGTGCTTGGGTAATGTGCAAGTTTTCTGTCCTGTTCTGTAGTGATTCAGGAAAATTGTACTGTGAACCTAGGAGCTCTGAAAGTGATCCAATATCTAGATTTCGAGAATTGCAGTGTGTGAGAATGGGATTCACCACTTACCTTGAAATTGTTCTGTCTTCATATTACACAGGAGGCAACAGTAAAACATGAATTTATTTAAACAATCCAATCTAGCTAGTACTGTTACTAGGTTCAGACAGGTATACAGAAATAAAAGGAACCTTATGCTTAAAGCTGCCTATGGTATAGATCAGTTTTTAGTTTTCTGTCTGTCCATACTGTCCAGCCAACAAGCTGCTGTGATGTGTACACAGAACTAGGATCTGGCTCATGAAATAAATCATCTCCCTGGCATAACTGTTCACTGAAAAAGATCTTGATTTGAGGATATCTGTAATTTTATGTCCTGGATTTTTATTCAGATTTAACTCCTCCCACTCAGCAGGATTTTCTGTGAACCATAACTCAGTCAGGATCTTAATCTTGACACTTTCCTGCTAGGTAACACATAATCCCCACCAAACTTTTAAAATCCTAATGACTGTTGTAGATGGATAGAGTCATCTTTTCTACAGAAGATGCACACAGCCTATTGAAATCTACACTGGTCTTTACCCAACTGTATTAACAACCCATCAGCATACTGTTGGGTGAACACTTCCTTCTGGTTAGGTGACAGGTGTTTTAAACCTCACCAAATAACACCTTTATAAACTTAAATCTACATTTTCTTTAGATTTTTGTTTTGAGAATAGTATTTTTTACAAGTATGTAAACAAAAACAATCCACGCATCTCATTCCTGAATTTTAGAATAGGTAGCCACATGCTTTATGGTGAGAATGGAATTGCATTTGACGCAGAGATGAGTACATTTTTAAGACTGCTCTAAAAGATAGGTAGTCTTATTGAGATCTGAACTTGGCACTGCTTTCCAAAAACAACTTAAGCAAAGATTGTTGCTTGATGTAATGTCGGATATTAGAGAGTCTAAGTTTTCTGATGTCAGACTAGATAATTATGTGTCCCTGACTACTCAATATTATGAATTCTGATAAAGCCCATGAAAAAAGTAAGCAAAAATATGGTATAACAAAGAATCATAAGCTAAAGTTTTTTCAGCCACAAGACTGTATGTATATATAATGGATAAAGATCTATGCAAAAGAGAGTTTTCTCTCTTGAAGTTGCCACATACCTTTATGAACAGTGAAAAACCTATAGAAAACCTTATTGAGCAGTGAAAAACTTGTAGAAAAAGAGGTAGATTCTGAATCCCCCAATGCTGAAACAGAAAAGATCATTGACGAGTCAGTAAGACAGACAGCATGTATGGCAAGGCTTGTCACCGAAGATACTAACATCTATGTGGTGTTTTGAAGGTCTAAGAGGCTGAGGGGACAGAACTATTGAAGTACATTGTTGTAATATTTTGTTCTTCTGTGGGTTTTTTAATTTGAAAACGGGAGATACAGGAAAAATAGGCTCATAGTATTTTTGTTTGAACCATGAATTGCTGTTGGATTCAGTTAGTGGCAGGGGTTCAACACACACGTTCCTCACCTTTCAGACATTTCTATTATATAAAACAGTCTTAATTTAGTTCTAAGTGCCTGGACCAGACCATGTTTAACCACATCCAAAACTTATCTGTTCACCAGAAATAGTTTTTCCAAGTCATATATTAATTTTAAAGATTAACCTGAAGTGCTGTACATAGTTACATGACTGTGTAAGACATTAATAATAGTACTTGTGATAGCTTTTCATACAGAGTTGTGCCAAACATGTATTAAATAATGGTAGAAAAGTTGTCATAGAATAAACACATCTTCCTTCTGCAAAGATGTCAGGAGGACTGGCAGTGATCGATATTGTAGAAACAAAAGAAATGGCTGCAATGTGATGTTGAATGCAATCAGTTGATAATGCATTTGATGCAACTCTGTTGGTTTAGAAGTTGAAAAGGTTTTCACAGCATCCTGAGATCTACAATCACTGTAGCAAATTTATTCCTTATGGATTGAATTGGAGAATTCAGCAACATAGGTAAATTAGTACTTTCTTCTATCTAAAGTCATTAAGCACCATTTTTAATAAAATATCATGTCTTCTCTCGGTTCATACCTTAGACATCTAGGCATGCTTCAATTTATTTTTGATTCCTGTTTTTTTGGTTGTATCTTCACATATATATGTGGCACACTATCTAGACCAAATTCTATATGAAGATTCCTGCAAGGTGCCATTTTATCTTCTACAGCTGTTATTTAATTTCGTTTGTAAACTAAATACATTTTATAAGCTCTTTCTAATACATATTAGTAGATTTACTATGAGAAAGGTACTGATTGTAGGTGGAAAAACTAAAACTAGCAAATTAAAAATAAGATAAATACATTTAATGAAAAGTTTCTAGCTGGACAGCATGTTTAATACTTGGAAATTGAATCTTGCGGGGGGGGGGATTTTTCTAAGAAGAAATTGTTTTCTTATCAAACAAAACTTTCATTTTTCAGGTGGAAAATCAATGAACTGGGAAGGAGGTATTCGTGTGCCGGGGCTTCTCCGCTGGCCTGGAGTGGTACAGGCTGGTGCCTATGTTGATGAGCCAACAAGTAACATGGATATATTTCCTACCATAGTAAAACTTGCTGAAGCACAGTTACCCTCTGAAAGGTGTGCTTTGTAGTTATCTCTATTTTAGAGAATATCTCATGAATGTTCTATACATTCTGGTGATGTCTATTAAGATAGAGATGAGAATGAAAAGAAAAAACTACATTATAAAAGCACTTTTTTGTCATTACTTACAGTAGTATGTTGTCTCTTTTCATACTGACATAATGCTACATTTTGCAGAAACATTGTATGTAAATACAGCTTAACTTCCAGTACAAGCACCAAGCAACAAGAAGGTAAGAGAATACCACCAAGAGCAACATACTATGAAATCATGGCCTAGAATTTTTTACTAAAAGCAAAAATGAATCTATCAGAAAACGCTCTGTTCTGCATGAGTGAATGTGGTAGAAAAAGGAACTGCAAGTGTAAATTATTTTAAACTTTATGAGCTCAGCCTTGGCCTACTTAGTATAACAAAACACTTCAAAATGCCAGCTAGGTTTTTCTCACAGGATTTTTTGTACTCTACCAAGTTAGTGAAAATAATCCCTTACAGAGTTTTGCAGCCTGATAAGAAAACCACTGGACTTCTAAAATCATAAGATTCTTTATTGACAGTCCTACATCCCTGTGCTTAGTCTTGTTCAGGAGATACCCAATCTCAGCAGCAAGGTGCCTCCACCTAAACTCTGTTGCCATCCAAGTCCAATAAGTGGAGAAACCTGCTGATATGCATATACTTTGAACACATCCACCATACACAAACAGCTTTTGAGCACAAAGCATCCAGAACCCACGTGGGGAAAACATTAGTGAGCAGAGACACTATGCTAATGATGATTCATTGAGTGCTTGAAGGAAATGGCAGGGCAGGACATGTGTAAGACATGAAAAATTAGTCAGACTAGTCCTGAGAGATCCCCTACAAGCAGTAACTCTGTCGAACCTAAGCAGTTCAGATTGTTCTTAGTATGGGCAGATATTATGCCCCTTGTTTTCATATTGCTTGAATGAAGACTGAGCACTGATGTTTTATTTTTATGTCTTTGATAGAAATCCCAATATACTTGTATAACTTCCACTGGCAAGTTGCCCCACTCTGATTCTTCTGTGTAGACTAGATGCCATAATTACTGCTTCATGGTAGGTCAGAGTGGGATGCTATGGACTAGCTTGAAGCATTTTTGATCCAGCAGCTGAATTCCTATCAGTCCACTGAATTCTTCTTAAGAAATAAGAGAAATTACTATAGTTAGGATTCAGTCACTGGAAGGGAGCAGGTTAAAAAAGAAAGGAGGAGGTGCTCCTAGTTAAAGAAGAAAAACAAGCCATCAGAAAGAATATATCTTTTATATATATGAATATATAACATACATATATGAATATATATCTCATATATATATATGAATATGTCTCATATATCCCCCTGAAACCAGCAGATGTGGGAATGCAAGAGTACTGTAGACACATTACTGAAGACACCCTTTTCCCCATCAACAGGCTGTAGAACAGAAAGTGTGCAATAGACATGCAGCTGTCCTGGTCTCAACTTGGTAGTGAGCAAACCTGCAGGGGTGAGACAAGATTTCATTTACTCAGGCAAGAAAACACGACAATTTGAGAGTGGGAAAGACCCTAATTCAACAGACACCCACAGACCCAGAAAGCAGAGTTCTCAGACAACGTTGCTTTAGGAATGTCAGTATGTTTTCCTGCCCATCCTTTGAGAAGAGTCCTTCTCAGAATGGTGGTGTTGCATACAAATGCTGCCAAGAATTTCATAGTCATACGCAGCTCGTGGCTTAAAAAAGTGAAGTTAGTACCTGTTTTGTAGTAGTTGCACTAGTGTGAAAAGGGTTTTACATGGTAATGAAAATTAACATAGACATTTTTAAACTTTTAAAAAGTTTCAGAGAAGTTTTTATGAGATGTTGCTCAAAATGCTTAAAAAATAATTATCTGCTGATTTGTATATCATCAAAAAGTAATTTCCTGTAAAACTTATTGTAAAATTTGTAATTCACACCAAGTCAAAAATGAAGATTGTGATTTCTCCCCCACCAGCTGATTCCAGCAATTCAAAGGCTTAATTTATGAAAACATTTAAATGTTTTGCCTATTTTATAACTCCATTTTGATGTAAATTGACTGACTCCTTCAAAGTATGATCAAAATTATTCAGCAGCATTTAGAGAATTTTTATGTGTATATATATCTATCTCTGTGTGCGTATGTAATTGATAAACACATATTTAAACCTAGTTCATTTTCAACTTTGAAATTACTAATTCTGTGTTAAATTCTGGCATGCATAATTTGCTGGACAGAATTCTTACCATTCCTTCTGAGGATGCAAACACAGAACAGCCTATATTTCTCTTGTTTTAGAGTTACTTTGGCCAGACTAGTCCCAAACAGCTTGAGCAGGTATATGTGTTTGTCTACCTAGAAGACTGTGTTGTAGCAATTTATTCACATATGGCTGGTCACTTTCTCAGAAAAAAAAAAAAAAAAAAAAAGTGGTTTGAGGAAGCAACCATTGCTAATGGCAAAATGTAAAATTAGTGTTTCCTTAAATAATGTAAAAATCAGAGGGGAAAAGCACCTGAAGGTTTTTCTCTGAATTGACCAACTGGAGGTGGCCATTCAGATTTATTTTTTTAAGGAGTGGAAATGCAGAGTTATAATATCTTCTCAGTAAAGTGAGGTTTGGGTTATTCTTCTGATTTTGAAATGCCTTCTTACCCAGAATTATTGATGGACATGATCTGATGCCCTTACTTCAAGGAAAAGTTACCCGATCCAAGCATGAATTTCTCTTCCATTACTGTAATGCATATTTGAATGCAGTGCGCTGGCATCCAGGAAACAGTAAGTAAACTTGCCTGTTCACATTTTAAATGTTTCATATAATTTTTACTGCAGCTTGAAAAGAATCACGAAAAAACCTTGGCCTATAGTAACAAATTGTTTAAAATATCTAGTCATTTTCCTTCTTTTTAATTTTTCTTTTTGCCAGAACACTCCTATTCACCATTTCACTGTTTGAGTTTAGTTTGTTGCTATGCATTAATGTTGTATATCAGTACAATACTGAGAACTATGGTATCTGAAACTATTTTTTTCTTTTAAACTTTCCTGAGAGAGAGAGTCTGTGTTGCAGAATGAAGTAGTCAAGTTTAATTGTTACATCTTCCTAAAATGTACGGGACGTACAGGTGATAGGATGGCTTGCTGAATAACAGCACAAGGATGATGTCAGCATGGCCATTTTTGTTAGTGAGCTAGCAAAGTATAGAAGAATCACTGAGTCGAAGTCATAATTATCTAATAAATGAATACAGTATTATAGGGGCCCTTTTCATGCTTTTTATGAACGATATAATTACACTTTGTAAGCCAAGGAAAAAAACATTTCCTACTGATCTTCTCCTTTTAAACTAACAGCTCGCTGTTTCTGGTAGCAACTTCCACACTAATCAAAGCATATTTCCCTTTTGTGCTGGTTTTGGCTGGGATAGAGTTAACTTTCTTCATAGCCGCTAGTATTGGGCTATGTTCTGGATTTGGGCTGGAAACAGTGTTGATAAAGCAGGGATGTTTTAGTTACTGCGGAGCAGGGCTCGCACAGAGTCAAGGCCTTTTCTGCTCCTCACACCACCCACCAGTGAGTGGGCTGGGGGTGCACAAGAAGTTGGGAGGGGACACAGCCGGGACAGCTGACCCCAACTGACCAAAGGGATATTCCATACCATATGATGTCATGCTCAGCATATAAAGCTGCGGGAAGAAGAAGGAAGCGGTGGACATTCAGAGTAATAGCGTTTGTCTTCCCAAGCAACCGTTACGTGTGATGGAGCCCTGCTTTCCTGGAGATGGCTGAAGTGGTGAATGAATTCCTTGTTTTGCTTTGCTTGCCTGCGTGGCTTTTGCTTTACCTTTTAAACTGTCTTTATCTCAACCCACGAGTTTTCTTACTTCTACTCTTCCGATTCTCTCCCCCATCCCACCCTGGGGGGAGTGAGCGAGCGGCTGTGTGGTGCTTAGTTGCCGGCTGGGACTAAACCACGACAGTCCTTTTTGGCGCCCAACATGGGGCTCAAACCCATGACCCTGAGATTAAGAGTCTCATGCTGTACCGATTGAGCTAGCTGAGCTCTATAAAAAAACCTATAATATAATCTATATTATATATAAAATCTATATATAATATAATTGTATATATTATAATCTAATTATATATAAAATCTGTATATAATATAGCTCTATAAAAATCTCTGTGCTGAATGAAGTCAAACACACATTTGTCTCATCTCAGTTGACACTCAAAGTGACGACTTGTATTACAGCTTCAAAATGATGATCCAAGACAAGCTTTGGTGTAGCATTTTTTGGTTTAAGTATCTTGGGAAAGAACTTGCTTAATACTTAATTTGCAAACTGAAATGAGTTGGAAACTTTGTCTTCTTGGTCATCTGTAGGTTCACTCTCTACCTGTCTTGGGCTGTAAACTAGGAAAAGGGAAATTATTACATAAAATATTTATTAACCACAACTTTGCCTATATATCTTGCATTTGATAAATAATCGTAAGGAAGAACCAAATAGTCGGAAGATGTGGTTATGTAGTACCATTTTGTGTCTGAGTTTGGATGAAATCATTCTGCATCATGATGAGGAGAGAAGTAGGCAGTGCTCCATGCAGGCAGAGAAGCTGTTTTTCTCCAACAAACACCTTTGCTAGATGAAGTATCCCTTGTCTGAGGAAATGGTCAACTTTGTTATTCATTGAAGAGGAGTTTAATGGAAAATGAAGGGGAGCAATGATAAGGGTCTAGTCTGTTCTATTTACTTGAGGGGCAACAACGTAGATTGTGATTCACACTTTATCCTTTCTCCAAGGCAATCAAAAGAGAAAGCCCACTCAGAACCTGGCAATATCATTTTCATAACACTGGGCTGATTTTTGTATGGAAGTGTTTTTGATATACTACCTCGTCAGCTTACTTTGTTGTGTGAGAGTAGGCAATAGCCAGATATTCCTCTCTACTCTCTTTTGTACCAGTCTCCTGGGAGTGCTCAATGCCTGCTTCTTTCTTACTTGTCCAATCTCGGATCTTCAAAAATGCCTTTTCCATGTAGAAAATGCAATCATATTTGTAAAGATATTTGTTGCAGTCAACAAAAGATTTGCCCCTGTTTATCTCTCTCCCATGTGTTATTGTTGTATAGAGAAATATACTTGCATTACAGCTGTATGCACCTGATACTATCAGCATTGCTGTGGGTACTCATGTGGAAAAATGAGTATGGTTCATTTTTATTCTGCTATCTGAGCGGCTCTGTGTGAATCAACTGATAAGTTCAAAGTGCATTATATTGCTAGTTAGAGTATTATTGTCTTCTAGACTCCCACCACAGCTCGCTCTTTACAGCTAATCTCAGAGTCCATCCGCAGTCACTATTTCTACTACTTTTAAGTGATATTTTAGTATACGAAAATGAACACAAGTAAAGCAGAAATATAATGCAATGCTTTAATTTTTTTGCTTTTTTTCTGGAGAAGCAATTATTTCAAACATTTAATTCAAAATGTTGCAGAGCTTTTGCCTGGCAGCAAAGAACTAAATTAGAACTGTCCTATAGCAACAGTTTATTCCCTATACTTAGGAATACATCCAAGAAAATGAATGAGGTCATGTTCACTAAAGACAGACTAGAAAGCTGGAAACTTTCACTTAACCTCAGCATGCTACTATTATCAGTTACAAGGCTGTAAGTCTTCAGGGTCTGGGTGTAGACCGATCACCATTTCTAACTCTGCATGCATTCCATATCTAACACACTTTATGGCCTAAATAAGTACCACATTCCTCCATGAGCATACATGCTTTCCGGTATCCAGAAATGGCTGTAGGATCTCTCATCTTTAAGTTGCACCTTGCCAATGACGGTAGTCAGGTGAATAGCACTCAATTCACAGAGGACCGCCAGAAGCAGGTACTTAATATTCTTAAGTATAGCCTTGAAGAGGTGATATTCCTTATCCAAGAAAAATCAGGAAGTTCTTGAAAAAAAAGTTGTCAGGAACAGTTGTCTCTTTCTGTATACTGTAAATGATCTTTCAGACCAGGAAAGACTTGTGTTGTTCTTGGTCTGTGTTCCCCAGATAGTTAACTAGATTGACTACAGCTACTTTGGAACTGTGTAGAAACATGCTACCTGCAGATTATGCCTGTTCATACGGGCCAAATGCTGACCAGCTCTGCCTTTCACTAGACCTGAGGCTTAGCAGAAGAAACTGTGATAGTGTGAAATGAGTAAGGCCAGCCATGTTCAGCATCTTCTGCACTGCTCTGGTGATGGGCCCTTATTAGGAGGACCCAATTGTTCAACTAGTCTGGGACTACGTTATAGATTGCTGATCCCTTCATTAAATTTGCAATTTCTATTGATTTTAAAGATGCACTTTTTGAAGAACAAAGCAGCAACAGCTAGGAATTCATAGAAAAGAAAGCTTACAACTAACTTTCCTTAACTTCCTGCTAAGGAAAATTGTTTGTTTGTTTATGTATTTATTTATTTATTAAAGTACAGTCCATTCTAAATAAATGGTAAAGGTGCATATATTGCATATATGCACTTATTAATGCATATATTCTCATATTTCTTTCTATATTTATTTTCTGGGAAATCTTAGTTTGTATGTCAGCTTCAGCTTGTGTATTCCACTTTTTCCCCTAGATACTCAAAGTGTAGGATTAGCTTTGTCCTAAGGAAAAATGCATGTATCAGGAAGAGAGAGGGAAGCAAAAGTTTCTGCTTAGTCATTTGGAACCTTGTTGCCTCCATCACTCCACAGTTCCCTTCGTAACTGTCTTTGACATTGTTAGATTTCCACTGTGCTTCAGTCTGAAAAAAAATTTTTGGTTTAATTTTTCACTCTTAGGCTATATATATGAAACAGGTAAATTTAGTATATGTGAAATTTACAGCACTTGCACACCTTTCCCTCACTTGCAAGCTTCTAAAGTCTGACTTAAGCAGGTATGTTTCTCACATTATACAGGGAAGGTCAGAAACTTCAGAGCGAACAATTACCATTTTACATTTATATATTTAGAGGCTAAGTATTCCTCATAACCAAATCAATACACATCTTCATTAAGAAATATTAGTTAGGTCAGGTACTGCATTCACAATATACTTTCCCCTTCATGAGCCCTCTGAAGGAGCATTTAGAGGATATGTGCTATGTAATGCGTTTCTTAAGCAACACTTCAAAATTTAAGCTTTATCCTTTCTAGAGAGATGTGAGGAAAAGAATCTCTCTTTCCTCTACCCTCCTTCTCTTTCTCCCCCACAGAAAATAAGCTAACACCATTTTCTTCTTCATCTCTCTTCGATTCACTTACATTTTACCTGATACTAAAAAATAATGCACATTAATCTTCACATTCTGAATTAAAAAAAGAATGAAATATCAGGCAATTTTCTTTGTTCATGATTCATGTCTCGCTCTCACAGATTCATGCATGCTGACACTTGTTATCAGTGCCTTGGAAACAGCCATGACATACAGTCCTAGTCCCTGGAGGATGATTTCTTGTTATTTTGAAACCTTATAAATATGTGTAATTTAATTCACCTCTTAAAAATACAGAGAGGAAGACATGCTAAAACAGAGTCAGCAAAGTACTGTGATTTCCCGTTATCAATGCTTATTCTCCACAGCTGCCTGGTGTACCATGTAAGTACCAATATACGAAAGCAACACCTCTGGGTGAAAAAAAAATCCCCAAACTTTTCTTTCTGCCTAGTAAGGTGTAACCATTTAGGTCTTTTTTAATCATTAAACATTTACATTTAAAACAAAGCAGGTGTAGGATTTGCCTTTAGTTTCTTGAGTTGAGCCACCCAAAGTTTTATGTAGCTTTCTGCTAGTTGTGTATGTCAGATTATGCTTTGGCCCAATTTAGCTCTGATCACATGTTCTTCTGCTAGTGCAAGTAGACCAGTACTTGTGTATTTGCTAAAGTTATAATTTAGCATAACTGAATACTAAACTATCAAGAGCTCTGTCTCCAGAACATTCCTGGCATATGAATTAGTAGTATTAAAAATACTTTGCTATGACAACTTAATTATAAGGAGATAATTCATCAGATACAGAGCAAATCTACAGTTGAATGGAACTACTGCATCTTTCAGGCTCCTCTGCTTGTGTGCAAAATTTTCATTTGATAAGGAGGAAATATATTGTAATCCTCTGTAATAAACATTGAAAAATGTAATGCAATACAGTCTGTACTACAAAGAAATAATAATAATCTTCACAGTATTTTGGTACTACTAAAAAAGTATAGTAATGTTTCTGATAAATGCTAGAGTGACTTTATTAGCAGCACTTCACCTTTTCTGTTTCAAAATGGATTTCATTATTCAGTGGAAAATGTCATTCAGTAAACAAAACAAAAGACTTGTTATAGCAAGTTAAATTGAAGCACAGTAGACAATAGAATCAAACTAGCTTATCATGCAAATATAATGAGTTTTAAAGACAGTAGAAGTTCACTGAAAAACTTTACATAGGAATTTTCCACTTTGCCTCACTTAACAAATAGGATACATTTCAATTAGTGTTTAATCTGAGTTTCTTGTATGTTGTGACCTACTGCAATTACTGAAAATAGTTCAAATTCACCAACCAGCGATTTTTCTATATTATTGTAGAATTCATAGCTATTGTGATCCCTGGCTGTTGCAATGTTCTTCAGTATCCAACTCTCTACAGTATTTCATGAAAGAGATTTTTTTCTTTGACTAGGGATGAGGGGATCTTCCTAGTCATGGATTTAGCCTTTTCTGCAGTATCAGCTGTTACAAGTTAAAAAGAAACAAAAAGAGAATGAGAGAGGAATATTTTCTGGTTTGCAGCTTTCAGACTGGGTACATAGGATAAATTTAAAGAATAGGGTTTTTCTTTGAGTGGTTCCTTCAGGTTCTGTTTGACTAAAGACATTAGAGTCATCATGAAGAGAGGACAAAGCAGGAAAAATCTGCTCAGAAGGGCCATTTTGTAACAACTTCTGGTTTGGACAGGTATAGCCTTTCTTGTGAAATGGAATTAAAATAAGACATATTTCTGAAGAAATGAAAGTAAGAAAAGGAATACCTTGCACTTTTCCTTACCTCTCAAAAGGACTATGATATGCATACCTTAAGGGATAATAAGGGTTACCTTATTAATTAAGAGGGCTTGCATTATTTACAGAGCCATTCTTAGCTTCATTTTTGGTAATATCACATTGAGTCTTAATAGTTAAAAAGTGTAAACAGAATGCATATGCTTAAAGAACGCTAACTTGTGAACACAATATTGTCCTGAGAAAGAGAGAGTGCAGGAGACAAAGTCTAGGCAGGTAGCAAAAATGGAAAACCTCTATGAAGCTCTATAGAACCAGCTTAAAACTCTTGTTTTTCTACTGTCAAGTTCTCAGTGTGAGGGTAGGTGAGGCTAGTGGTTGTCAGTAGCAAATGGAAATGCAATAATTTGTATGTGAGAGATATTTCGGAGTGTAAATAGTGACAATATACTCCTATTTGAAAATGCCAACCCTTTCTTGTTCAGTCCTCTTAGAGCATTGAAGAAACATAATCATTCAGACATCCACAAAGTAAATTAACAGTTCTGTTTTCTCTAAAGTAGAAAATATTAGAGATATCACTAAATATTAGGTATGTTAGAGATATCTCTTAATATTTCTTCTACTTTCTGTGATATAAACAAGACATTTCAATTCATATATTCTCTGAAGCCTTGTAAGTGGGTTTCCTACCCTCCTT